>NC_059118.1:26122115-26722115 GCF_020740685.1 Jaculus jaculus
CAGCCCTGCTTGTAGGGAGAAAGTGGGGTCTGCTAGAGAAGGAATTAGCAGCCCAGGTGCACTTTAGGCTCTAGGGGTCTTTCACAGTCACACTCTGAAAACCACAGAGCCCATTCTCATGGCAGGTCAGAGTCAGAGAGAAGGATGGACTTGCCCTTCCGATGCCTGACTATGCAGCGTGCGCTGGCACCCAGATGCTTACCCCTGGCCCACACACCTTCTCCTGCTTTACAACTTATCCACTCAGAGCGTTCTGTGCTTGGGATCCCCACCCCACATCATTCCCTCCTGCCATACGTGTACTCCAGGGGCCCATGTACATTCACTCAGCAAGGAAGGAACACTTAGTTTTTAAGAAATAAATAAAATACCACTCAGATGATTCTTATAATTCAAAATAGCTAGGAAAAAGATGGAAAATTCTTCAAGATATGAGTTTCCACTTAACTTAAGAGATTAAGGAAATGGTCAGCCAGATATATTGAAACAATTATAGAAATTTTTCCCCTCAAAAACTAATAAAGGGTATTAGTATGTCTCCATACCATTTGCTCCACAAACCTACTACCCAGAGTTTGTTGCCATAGCATACAGATAAATCCTGATGCAAAGTGGTACACTTATCTCTAACCTCAAAGCATCCTTGTCAATGAGAGGCAGCTCATAGGCTGGCCAGGCTGACCTTTCCTGTAGCTAACACTGACAAAAGAGACTGACATAAACAAGCAGAGAGGCACAACAGCCAAGGCTATTCTCTTACTTCCCCATGCACACAGTGATTTACAAGTGCCATACATTACACAACACACACACACACACACACACACACACACACACACACACACACACACACATACACACAGTATTTGGGACCAGAAAAAGGGGTGTAGACCCTCTTATAGCCCAAGGTTAGTTGGGAACTTGACAACGGAAAGCAGAATCATTATCTGGATGTGATGCTGACTTGCTCCCAGTTCCAGATATAGTTTCCCTTCCATTGAGCAGATCTATTAGACAATCCAAGAGCATTTTGTTCCCCACCATAGCTGTGTGCCACTATTGCACTTGTGTGAGCATCATGCCAGTTTGTTTGCTTCTGAGTCGCTTAGATTTTGAGTTGTTCAGACAGATGTTTGCCACTTTCCTACAGTAGCTCATGTAGTGCCTTCCAGCACTAGATGGGTTAATTGTTTGGGGTTTGGCTCTGTTCCAGATTCCAACCAGGCCTCTCCATGGTCCATGCCAAAAGCATAAGGTGTCTTCAGCAGTAGAGTCTTAGCATTAACCTCTGGTGGGTAATCAAGTGTTTTGACAGAAGTCTCTCTTGTTTGTTTTGGGAGACCTAGTAGGTCTCTCTGATCAACAGCTCATTGTGGATATAGACCACATCCTGGAATAGGGAATTATAGGCCAGTGCCAAGGGAAAAGAAAAAAAAAAAAAAAAAGAAAAAGAAAAAGAAGAAAGAGAAACAGGAGAAATTTAAGGTTAGGTTTCATCTCACCCTCTCTGGGGCCCTTTGAATCAGGTGCTCCCCCTAAGGTCCTCTTGAGGGATCAACCTTATAATCTGACTTCCAAGATACAAGGATTCTATGGTGCCAGTTCAATTTGTGTTCAGTTTTGTGTCTCCCCCACCCTTCCCTTTTCCCCAAGCCCTACCCTCCCTACTGTCCAAGCCTCAGGATGCTATTCAGTTATGTCAGCAACTTGAGCTGATTGAGGTTTGGAACCACAGATGAGTGAGATCATGCAACGATTGTCTTTCTGTGATTGTGTGGGTTCACTTAGAATGATCTGCTCCAAGTTTAACCACTCTCTACACATTTCTTTTTTATTTTTTTTTTCTTTTTCTTATTGCTGAGTAGAGTTTCATTAAGTAGATATACCACACTTTGGTTATCCATTCATCCAATGATAGGCACCTGGGTTGGTTCCAGTTTTTAGCTATTATAAATTGAGCAGCTATAAAAATGGTTGAGCAAATATCTCTGAACTGAAATATAGAGCTTTTAAGGTAAATACCCAATAAGGGAATAACAGTCTGTTGGTAAGTCTATATTCATCCTTCTCAAGAGTCTCCATATTGATTATCATACTGGTTGTACCAGCTTACATTCCCACCAACAGTGAATGAGTGTTCCTATTTCTCCACATCATAACTAACATCTGTTTTCATTTGAGTTTTTAATGTTTACTATCCTTACTGGAGTAGGATGAAACCTCATAGTTGTCTTAACTTGCATTTCCCTGATGGCTAACAATGGTGAACATTTTCTTAAATGAGTGTTAGCCATTTGTAATTCCTCCTCTGAGAACCCTCTATTTAGTTCTCTGTCCCACTTTTGGAGTGGGTTGTTTGATTTTTGTTATTGTTTAGTTTCTTGAGTTCCTTGTAGATTCTAAATATTAGGCTTCTGTAAGTGGTATAGCTGGCAAAGATTTTCTCCCCTTGAGTGGATGACTTTTTGGCTCTGCTTATGGTATGTTTGTCTATGCAAAAGCTTTTTAGCTTTATGAGAGCCTGTTGGTTATGTGCTTGTTTAATTTCCTTGGCTACTGTGGTTTTGTTCAGGAAGTCTTTTTCTAGTCCTAAATCATGGTGTGTTCCTCCTACTTTTTCTTCCAGTAGTTTAAGAGTATCAGGTCTTATGTTGAGGTCTTTAACCCATTTGGACTTGATTTTTGTGTATGGTGAAATGAGTAAGTCTAATTTCATTTTTCTACATATGGTCATCTAATTTGTCCAATACCATTTGTTGAAGATGCTCTCTTTTCTCTAGCCTACATTATTGCACCTTTGTCAAAGATCAAGTGTCTATACTTACTTGACCTAAGTTCTGGGTCTTCAAATCTGTTCCATTGGTCTATGTTTCTGTTTTTATTCCAGTACTATGACTTTGTAATAAAGCTTTTGGTTGGGTATGTTGATAACCCCACAGTGACTTTTCTTTTTTTGCTGAGGATATGTTTGGATATATGAGTCCTTCTGACATTCCATATGAATTTTGAGATCATTTTTTCAATATCTGTAAAGAATGATGCTGGTATTTTCATTGGTATTCTGTTAAATCTGTATACTGTTTGATAAAATTTCCATTTTCACAATATTAATTCTATCTATGCAGGAGCAATGGGAGGACTTTCCATCTTCTCAAGTCCTCCTCTGTATCTTTCTTGAGTGTTTTTATGTTTTCATTTTATAGGTCTTTCACATCTTTGGTTAGTGTTGTTCCAAGGTATTTAATTTTGTTATTGTTGCTGCTGAAAATGGTACAGCCTCACTGATTTCTTTCTCTGTATATTTGTCCTTTGCATATAAAAAGGCTACTGATTTTTGCGTATTGATTTTATATCCTGCCACTTTGATGAAGGAATTCATCACCTTTAGAAGGTTTGAGATGGAGACTTTAGGTCACTTATCCATAGGGTCATATAATTTGCAAAAAGGACTTCTTCCTTTCCAACTTGAACCCCTGTTATTTCTTTCTCCTGTCTTATTGCTTGGGCTAGTACTTCTAGTATAATGTTGAAGAGCAGGGGTGAGAGTGGACACCCCTGTCTTGTTCCTGATCTCAAAAGGATCTCCTTGAGTTGTTCCCCACTAAGTATTACTTGGGCTGTAGGAGGTTTATATATAGCCTTTATTGTGTTGAGATATAAACCCTCCCTGCCTATGCATTCCAGTGTTTTTGAAGTGGTGTTGCATTTTGTCAAAGGCCTCCCTTGCATCAATTAAGATGATCATGTGGTTTCTATGGTTCAGCTTACTTATGTGGTGTATTCCATTGACTGATTTCTGTATGTTAAACCATCCTGCATTTCTGGGATGAAGACTTCTTGATAAAGGTGGATAATGCTTTTGGTGTGTTATTGAATCCGGTTTGCAAGGATTTTGTTCAGGATATTTGCTCTAAGGTCGTTAGAGATATAGGCCTATAATTTTCTTACCTTGTTGCATCTCTGCCTTGTTTTGGTATTAGGGTGATGCTAGCTTCATAAAAGGAGCTAGGGAGGAGTTCCTGATCTCCAATTATGTGGAACAGTTTAAGAAAAATTGTTTTCAGTTCTACAATGAATGTTTGATAAAATTCAGCTGAGAAGCCATCTGGTTCTGGACTTTCTTTTGGGGGAGGTTTTTGATTACCTTTTCAATCTCCATGGATATGATAGGTTTGCTTAGGAGATCAATCTACTTAGAGTTTATTGTTGGCAGGTGGTATGTATCTAGCAATTTATCCATTTTTTCCAGATTATTTAATTTTGTGGATTAGAGGTTTTGGAACTATGCCCTGATGATTCTTCCAATTTGACTGATGTCTGTTGTAATTTCTCTGTTTTTATTTTTGATTTTGTTAATTTGAGACTTCTCTTTATTTTACTTGATAAGTTTGGCCAGGGGTTTGTCAATCTTGCTTATTTTTTTCAAAGAACCAGTTCTTTGTTTCATCAAAAGTTTAAATTGGGCTGGAGAGATGGCTTAGCGGTTAAGCGCTTGCCTGTGAAGCCTAAGAACCCCGGTTCGAGGCTCGGTTCCCCAGGTCCCACGTTAGCCAGATGCACAAGGGGGTGCACGCATCTGGAGTTCGTTTGCGGTGGCTAGAAGCCCTGGCGTGCCCATTCTCTCTCTCTCCCTCTATCTGTCTTTCTCTCTGTGTCTGTCACTCTCAAATAAATAAATAAATAAATGAACAAAAAATATTTTAAAAAAAAGTTTAAATTGTTTTCTTAGTTTCTAATTCATTAATTTCTATTCTAATCTTGATTATTTCTTTCTGTCTAGAACACTTTGGGTTGGTTTCTTCTTATTTTTCCAGTATCTTTAGGTGGGCAGTCAGGTTATTAATTTGAGAATTCTCTGTCTTTTTAATGAAGGTATTCAGGGCTATAAATTTTTCTCTGATGATTGCCTTCTTTGTGTCACATAAGTTTTGGTAGGTTTTATTGTCATTATCATTAATTCTAGTAATTTTACAATTTCTTTTTTGATTTCTTCCACAACTCGTTCATTGTTTAAAAGTGTGTTGTTTAGCCTCCAGGAGCTAGTGGAGTTCTTGATGTGTCTCTTGTTGTTAATTTCTAGCTATAAAGCATTGTGACCTGACATACTGCAGGAAGTTACTTCAATTTTCCTGACTTTATGAAGGCACACTTTATGATCTAATATATGGTCAACTTTTGAGAAGGTTCTGTGGGCTTCTGAGAAGAATACATGTTCTGTAGATTTGGAGAGGAAAGTTCTGTAGTTATCTGTTAGCTCTAGTTGATCTATGATGAAGTTGAGCTCTATTATTTTCCTGTTGATTTTATGCTTAGATGATCTGTCTATTGGTGATAGTGGAGTACTGAAGTCTCCAACTATGATGGTGTTGGTGTTTATTTGTTTTTATTATAGATTTTAGAGTAGATTTTGTTTTATGAGCTGTGATGTGCCTGTGTTTAGCACATATATATATTTATGATTGTGATGTGCTCATGTTGGATCATTCCCTTGGTGAGTAAAACATGGCCTTCTTTGTCCTTTTTGGTACTTTTGGCTTGAAGTCTATTTTATCAGATATTAATATAGCAACACCTGCTTGTTTTTTTTTTTTATTTCCATTTGCTTGGAATATCATTTTCTAACCTTTCACCCTGAGGGGGTGTTTATCTTTAGTGATGAGGTGGGTTTCTTGAATACAGTAGACAGAAGGGTCTAGTTTATTGATCCATCCTGATAACCTGTGTCTTTTTATGGTTGAGGTAAGACCATTAATATTTAAGGTTATTACTGTGAGGTTTTAATTAAGCCCTGCCATGATGAGGTGTTTAATGGGGTTTGGTGCTTTCTTGTGTTTTGTACTATTTTGAGCCTGGTCTATTTTGGTTATTTTTTTTTGTTGGATCTTGAAATTGGTTGTTTGACTGGTTTTATGTGGAGTATTCCCTCATAATTCTCTGTAGGTTTAGCTTTGTGTTCATATAATCATAGGGTTTATTTTTTTTCATGGAAAGTTTTCCTTTCACCATCTATTATGAAGGATACTTTTGCTGGGCAGAGTAACTTGGTTTGGAAGCCATAATTTTTCAGACATGAAGTATACCATTCCAGACCCTTCTGGCTTTCAGGGTTTCCATTGAGAAATCTGATGTAATTCTGATGGGATTGCCTTTGCATATTGTGAATTGTTTCTCTCTTGATGCTTTTAACACTCTTTCTTTTGTTTAATTGTTAAGAGTTTTAACTATGATGTGTCTTGGAGAGCTTCCTCTTTGGTCCTCTCTGTTTGGTGTTTTGTGGACTTCTTATATCTGGGTGGGAATACCTTTTGAGAGATTTGGAAATTTTTCTTCAATAATTTTGTTGGATAATAATCTGGCCTGGATTTTCTCTCCTTCTAGTATACCCATAATGCAGATGTTTGGTTGTTTTAGGGTGTACCAGAGTTCCCTCAAATTCTGGTCACTTCACTTTAAAAATTTTTTTTTGAGCTTAGCAAAGTTTTGGCCTACAATCAGTTTCTTTGGTCTTGTCTTCCGGGTAAGAGGTACTGTCTTCCACACAAGTGACACTGTTGGTGAGGGGTTATATAGAGGGTTTTGTAATTTTTATTTGATTTTTGTTTTCTGTTGCATTATTTTGCATTGTGTCCATCTCTTTTTTGAGGTACAATTTCAATTAGAGTTCTGATTTTCTTGATGCTTCTTACATTTGATCAAGTCTTTATTAAGTTTAATTAAGTTGTTGAGATCTTCCATTTCTTTACTTACTTTCAATTTATTCATATCTCTTCGGAGGGTTCCAACATTTTTTCAATCAAGTTAAGCCTACTGTCAAAAGCTGAATGCTCAAGGGGACAATTCTGTTCAATTTCATTGATATGATTTTTGGTTCTTTGATGGTTTATTTCCAGTTTTTTGTTTTGTTTTGTTTTTTTGTTTGTTTGTTTGTTTTTATCAGGGTTTCATTGGTTGTTGTGTTTTGATTTTGGGAATGAATTTCTGTTGACTTCTCTGATTTCATTGGAGGCTTGCAGGACAAGTCATCCTCGGTAGAGACCTCTCAGTTTTCTGACTCTTGTTGGCTTTTTTTCATTGTTGTCTACCCACTTTAGGAAGACTTTTTATTTTATTGAAGAGGAAGCAAGTTTTTGTACTTTGACCCATGTGACCTCTGATTCAGGTGAGCAGGGATGTTGGTATCCATTGGCTAGTCAGGATATCAAAGCAAAAGGCCTGATCCCACAGCTCATATCAGGACCAGGGCTCCCTGAGCAAGGCACACTGGGACCTATCAGGAACAAGGGCCTGGGAAGAGCCAGGGTACAGTACTCTGGCCAATACTCCATGCCCTGCCCTCCAATGCACAGATCTGCTCAGGGAACTTGGATCAGAAAACTGGAAAGAGCCAGGAAGGAGAGGTGTGGCCTATTCCACACTTTCCAGGCCTGCCTGCACACTGTCTGCCAGGGAACCTAGACCAGAAAAGTCCCTGTATTTCCTTTCTTAAAACAAAATCTTCCCCTTAACTCAGAGCTGCTGTCCATCAACTAGCCCCAGTAATTCTCTGTTTCTACTCTCTGTCACAAAGACTGCCTCCACATATCTAGGAATATTGACATAATTCCCTGCGTGATATCAGATCACAAAAACTAGACTCACCCTCAGGATCCTTCTGTGGAAGAAATGAAATGAAATCTTTTCTGGGGAGATTCAGTGGATAAAGTGCTGGCTAAAGGTGCTTTCCTGCAAAACCTGATGGTTTGGATTTGATTCCCCAGTACCCACATAAAGTGAAATGCACAAAGTGGTACATACATCTCGATTACATATGCAGTAGCAAAAGGCTATGGAACACACACACACACACACACACACACACACACACACACAAACTCTCTCTCTCAAACAATAAATAAATGAAATATCAAAATCTCATTTTTTGGACTGCAGAGATAGTTTAGCAGTTAAGGTACTTGCCTGCAAATCCTAAGAACCCAGGTTCAATTTCCCAGTACTCATGTAAGCCAGATGTAACAGGTGGCACATGCATACATGTCTGGAGTTTGTTTGCAGTGGCTAGATGCTCTGGCATGCCCATTCTCTCTCTATCTGTCTCTCTTTCTCTCGTCTATCTCAAATAAATAAATAAATAATAAAAATTTTAAAAATATCATTTTCTCCTTAACATAAGAAAAACTCTGGATAAAATATATATAGACATACTGGAAAAAATGTAAAATTTTCTCTGATTGCAGTTTATATGATCTTGTATGCAGAAAATCAGAGAACAGCCATAAAGGTGCTTGCTAATAAATGATTTTAGCAAGGTCATAGGTAATATGATTATTTTGCAAAAGTCAATTTCACCTTATATATTAACAGCAACCTAGTGGAAATTGACTTTCTTAATTCAAAAGTATCCACTATGTGTAAACAAATCAAGCAGAGCAAAGGGGTGAAAGGCTTTTGCTAGAAAACATTGCCAAGAGAAATTAAGAAAGATCAAAATAAATGGAAAACAGATTATTTTACTATTCTGGATTAGAAGGCTCAATTTTATTATATGGTAATTCTCCTCATATTCACTACATTCTCAATCAATATTTTTTATAGAAATTGACAAGATAAATTTTATATGAAAATTGTAAATTCTATTTATCAGTGGTTAAACCTTATATCTAACTGCGAAGTTCCTAGACTCACCAGAGCAATTGTTATTTAGAGAGACGTCATGGAGCTTCATGACTTGAGCTCAGTAATCAAGGCAGTTTGGTGTTGCTGAAAAGACATTGATCAAAGAAACAGAATAGGAAGTCCCAAAGTACACAGCACATATTTGGTTGATTTTTGACAAAAATGCTCAGACAATTTAGTAGGAAAAGAAAAGTCTTGACAAAAATGATGTCAAGACAGCTATGTGATGATGCAAAAATAAATCAACTACCTAAATGTAAATCCAAAAAGCAGGATATTTATAGAAGAAAGCATGGAATAATTTGGTTTTGACCTTAGCATATACAACATGAAAACACAAAAATCATGAACCATGAGATAATAGAGAAAGATAAACTGAACCCAATCAAAAATAGTCTTGGGCTAGAAATATGGCTCAGCAGTTAAAGATGCTTAGTTTCAAAGCTGGTTGGCCCAGGTTCAATTTCCTTGCACCCACATAAAAATAGACCCCAAAAGTGGCACATGCATCAGGAACCTGTTAGTAGTGGTATGAGGCCTTGATATGCACACACAGATGCACATAACCATACACATGCATGCACACATGCTTAGACATATGCACGTTCACACACACAACCATACATGTGTACAAACACAGGTACAAATATATAAAAATTATTTTTAAAATAATCTTCTAAAATTTATCTTTGGGGATAGAGAGATGACTCAGTAGTTAAGGCAGTTGCCTGCAAAGCCTAATGACACATGTTTGATTTTTCCAGTGCCCATATAAACCCAGATGCACAAAGTGGTGCATGCATCTGGAGTTAATTTGCAGTAGTTAGAGACTCTAATGTGCTCATTCTCTGTCTTTCTCTCTCTCTTTTTTACTCTCTCTTCTTTCTCTGAGTGCAAATAAATAAAATATTTTAAAATTATCTTTGTTTTTAACCAATATTTTGTTTTCTAGCAGCATCAGCATATATCAATTACACAAAATAAGGATTTCTTTTAAATGAAATTAAATGAAGGGTATGTCAATTCATTTCTGACATATCTTTATACACATATGATATATTTTGCTCATATTCATCCTTATACTTACTCATCCTGTTTCCTCCCATTTTCAATCTTCCACATATCTAACAGTTCCCACTTTACATTCATGTTCTGTCTTTCAACTGGGTTCCACATATGAGAGACAGCATGTAAGATTTGTCTGTGTCCAGCTTATTTCATTCAACATGGTGACCTACATCTACCTCTATTCATAGCTTCATTTTTCTTTGTCACTTAACAAAATTTCAGTTGCATATACATCACATTTTCTTTATCCATCCCCCGTTAGTGAGCATGCAGGCTGATTCTATAACTTGGTTATTGTGGCTAATGCAGTGATTAACATGGGTGTGCAGGTATCTCTGACTTTGATTCTTTGGGGGTATATACCTAGAAGTGGTATAGCAGTATCATATGGAAATTTTACTTTTAGCTTTTTTAAAAATTTTATTTATTTGACAGACACACACACAGAAACAGGCAGATGGAGAGAGAGGGGGAGAGCGAAAGAGAGAGAAAGAGAATGCCAGGGTCTTCAGCTGCTGTAAACAAATGCCAGATGCATGCACCACTTTCTGCATCTGGCTTATGTGGGTCCTGTGGAATCAAACCTGGGTCCTTTGGCTTTGCATGCAAGTGCCTTAACTGCCAAGCCACCTCTCCAACACTCTACTTTTAGTTTTTGAGTTGCCTCCATCTTCTGCTCTTTGAAAGTACATCATTTAAAAAAAAAGAGGCAAAACTACACAATGGAATAAAATGTTCATCTCACCACACACATGTTGAACAAAGAACTTTAACTTTATTGGAGAAAGAACTCTTATAATTCAATAATAAAATAGGCAAAACCATGCAAGCAAAAGAACATATCCAAATGGCCAGTAAGCACATAAGAAGATGGTTAATATTATCAGTCATCAGGAAGATGTGAATCAAAACCATAGTAAAACATTACTTGCTACCCAATAAAATTGCAAGGCCATCCATATTGGTGATGGAGAGTACACGAACTCTCATACACTGTGAACAGAATGAAAGTGGAGAAGTTACCTAGAAACTCCAACAAGCACCTACCCTATGACCCAGTCATTCAACCCCTGGGAAATTACTTGAGGGATCTGAAAACTCAGAAAACCACATATATGTGAATGCTCATGGCCACAGTGTTTGAACTATCAATAAATAAAAAGAAACACAAAAACAATTCTAACCTCCACTTACAGGTGAATGGCTGAATGAGTATGGTATACTCACTCAATGAAATGTTATTCAGCAATAAGATCAGTCCTCGTACACACCCTGTATAAATCTCAAAATAATTAAGCTTAGTTAAAAGAAACCATATGTATATCATGTATGCTTCCATTGATACAAAAATGATAGAAAATGGAAAATAATCTATAGCAACAGAAAACATACTAGTAGTTTCCTAGGAATGAGAGTAGAAAGATAAGTGAAATACTGGTGTAGAAGGTAATTTTTCAGGTTGATGAAAAGTTTGCTGTTTTCACTATTGCCATGGTTTAACTGGAGAAGACAGATGGGTCTCCAAGGAGTGCAGATCTGGGGACAGTTCCTGAGAGGCCAGTCTGAGCATGGGCGTATCTTGTTCTATGTTCTGCTTCTATGTTCCTTTTCTGTTACCATGACATCTCTAATGAGAGTGTCTGTTAAAACCCACATGCAGGTATTCCTCAAGACCAACTGAACACACACACCTTTGTGAGTGTAGAGATCTTAAATAGTTCCACAAAGGAGCAGGACATCAAGTTTCTGTTTGAGCAGAGTGAGCCCCAGATGCTCTTGTTGAGGACTATATACATATATGCATATATATACTTTTAACCTTTTCAGGTCTCTGCTTTCAGCATCATCTTTGGATTGTTCACTACCAAGCAAAAGGACATTTGGAAACAATCTCAGTGAGGAAATAAATGAAGAAGCAAATATGTTTAAATATCTAAATATCTGTAAGTGTATAAGCAGGAGGGTGAATGTGAATTAAACTTGTAAAGATAGGACCATAGCCAAAAGTGAACAAAAAGAGATGAGCTGGAAGAGAGGGGGCGAAGGGCACAAAGGGTACGGGTGATAAAGGGGAGAAGGGGCTTGGTGGGGGAGGGGAATAGGAGGGAGGGAAGAGAATCAGCAAAACAAAACAAAACAAATGTTACTTGAAAATGCCAGAATGAATGATACCTAAATATCTGCATGTGAACCAAAATGTAAAATGAAAAATGAAAGAAAGGAATGGTGGAGGCAAAGAGGAAATGAAAGGAAGGGAAGGAAAGGAAAGGAAAGGAAAGGAAAGGAAGGAACATAGAAAAGGAAAGAAGGAAGGAAGGAAGGAAGGAAGGAAGGAAGGAAGGAAGGAAGGAAGGAAGGAAGGAAGGAAGGAAGGAAGGAAAGAAAGAAAGAAAGAAAGAAAGAAAGAAAGAAAGAAAGAAAGAAAGAAAGAAGGAAAGAAGAAAGGAGGAAGGGGCCAAAAAGGAATCAGATTTCCATTGCAGGGAACCTGACCTCACAGCTTAGAACCTAATTACGGAGGAGATGCTCTGTCACCATTTCTCTGCCCTTGGCACACTTTTCCTCTTCAGCTCCAAGTTCTGTCTCCTGGCCTTTCTCCAGATTATGAAGGTCAGCTTTCCAAGTGATGGATGTGCGCAGTTCCATCCCCAGGTGCCCATTTCTACCCAGACGGCACACTAGATGCAGCAAGACATCCATCTGGGTTTTTGCCCAGTCATTCGATGCATAGCACAAATCATGAGCTGAATTCTTTTCCGCAGGTACTATTTCTTATCAGTGTACATTTCAATGAAGAAATTGTCCTGAAGGACCCATGCATCACTTCACCGAGGACCTTGGTTGAACGCAGCTTCCAAGAACTCAAGACGCTGTTTGCAGGTTAGAGTCGCATGAGGAATGTACCAGGAACTCTCTGGTTAGCCTGGAGAGCTGAACACGCTGGCGGAGACTCCGGCAGAACTCAAGTGATGAGCGATGAGTAGGGAGGGTAACACAGGCCGTAGGGAGAGAAGGAAAGAGTCAGAAGACGTCAAGCTAGGTGACAAAGGACCACCTCATGGCCTGTCCTCACTTTTTTTCCCCACAGGTCCTCTGTCTGTGTGGGAGATGGCTGTGGACATCCCCCTCAGCAGTTGTCCAACCTCACCCTTTCAACGCCTTCTCCTGAATTGCTGGAGAGCAGTGGAATAGCATCATTTTTGTGTTTTGAGTCTGAGAAAGAAGCAAACCACGCAGCTGGTTGATCCAGATTTTGCTAAATAACCATCCACAGAGAGCAGAACAAAGAATCCTGTAATCTGCTTGAAACTCAACATGGGAAAATGGTTGTTTAAACCAATATAATTGTGTACATTTCTGAATTAAAACAATTATGTTTCTGAATCAATCACATTTTCCAATATAATCAGCCTCCTTGCCCAGAATTACCCGTTATTTAAAGAAAACAAGGAGCACTTCCCTCTTTCAATCTAAAAATAACAGAAATCAATGTCAAATGTATCTTCCAGGAAGTTTTCTCAGTTGGTTCAAACTGTTCTCTGGTGCATCAGTATGTCCCTGCATTGTGGGGCCTTCCGCCTCCTCAACAGGTGTGTGCACTCAGAATCAACCCTCTCCCCTCTCTGCCTTGGGAGAGAGATTAGCAGGTAAAATCAAAGTGGCAGATTTAGCCACAAGGGCTGTGCTGGCCGATGCAAAGCTTTGGAGAGGGCCAGTCAGGGAGAAGGTCAGGCCTAAGATTAGAGAGAGAGAAAAAAAAAAATGTAAAAGAAGTTTCTGGGAAAGAATTAGCAGGATAAGCCAATTATTTGCCCATGAAAAGCAGAAAAAAAAAACACGAGCAAATCCAGCATGATCTAGAAGACAGAAAAGGGGATGGCCGACACACCTCAGGGAAAAACCAAGATCAGAGGTAGGGCAGTAGGGCAGCTGTGCAGTCCAGTGTCAGTCTGAGGATGTGGTGTGGGCATCCGTACCACAGAGAAGCCATGAGATAACTTGTGGGCAAAATCACATACCTGCAACTGAGGACTGGCAAATGCCGCAGCGGCCAGGGTCATGGCGCAGCTGTGTCTTGGCACAACAAAAGGATTTCTCTCAGATGTGTGGGGATACACACATTCATGGATGGGGGCATGCATGTGTGTGCATGTGCTTATAGAAACGAGAGGTTGATGTCAGTGTCAATCCCTCTCCATGTTATTTACTGAGGGAAGACCTCTCACTTAAACCCAGAGCTTGCCAATTTGGTTAGCTTAGCCAGTCAGTTTGCCTCAATGATCTCCTGTCTCAGTGTCCTGGGTGCTAGGATTATAAGAAGGCCGCCGTGTCCACCCATTATTTACAGGGTCCCAGGGATACAAACTCAGACCCTCAAGCTTGGGAGGCAATAACTTTGCCCGCTGAGTCATTTTCCCAGGCCTGGAATGTTTAAGAGTAGAATCTATCCAGTGGATCTCTATATAAAGTGATATACAGTCTCTCTAGCCTGGCCTTTGATGTCCTATGGGAATGGACAGTTGAGATGCTCTTGTAATGCCAGTCAAAATGGATGTTGACAAGCCAGGCATGGTGGCGCACACCTTTAATCCGAGCACTTGGGAGACAGAGGTAGGAGGATCACCATGAGTTCGAGGCCACCCTGAGACTACATAGTGAATTCCAGGTCAGCTGAACTAGAGTGAAACCCTACCTCAAAAAACAAACAAACAAAACAGTGGTTGCCAACAGTGCCAGACAGAGGAGGCTGGCCCTGGGTATCGATCTTTACTTCTGGGTTTTGGGAACTTGGGAGGTTGCGTCCCAAGTTGATGACAGCATGTGGGACAGATTTCAGAATGTCAACAACTAGTGTGGATCAGTCGCATTGTTCATATGGCCTTTTTACGTAACTAGCTACTTCCAACCATCTTGGTCGTCCTCTCATAGCCCATCAGCTCATCTCAGTAGCCTTAGTGATGTGGCTTCTGATTGCGTCTTACCAAGACACCCATTGTGGATTCTCTTTTAGAGTATATAATTCAGTCCCTGTTCTCTCCTTGCTTGAGTTGGTACAACTGCTGAGTGTCTACCTCACGTACATGTGCACTGCTTAGAGTTGTCCTTTGAGATGGAAAGCTCCTTGGAGGTGGGAATGATGACAAATATTTCTTGTTCCTCTTCATGGGAACCCACCAAAAATCTTGCACACTGTGCAGCCCACAGCTGCCCCTTGGGAGATGCTTTCTGCCAGAAACTGCACTAGAAAGTGCTATGTTTTTATCTCTTTCTTTTTATTTTTTTTAGGCTGGTAGAAGAAATCAAGGTGAAGAAGGAAGAATTATCATTCTCTTCTTTCCCACCCCACCCTAAGGAACTCATTTTAGGTGACTGCATTTTATCCATGTATTATTAATATGGATTGGTATTGAGCATTTACTATAAACAGATCATATGTACTGTGTTTAAACTTTGCAACCAACTTTTTGAAATATATTTTGTTTTTTAAAAATATTTAATTAATTTATTTATTTAAGAGAGAGAAAGAAGGAGAGAGAGAGAGAGAATGGGTGTGCCACAGCCTCCAGCACTGCAACTGAACTCTAGATGTATGAGCCCCCTTGTGTATCTGACTTAGGTGAGTCCTGGGGAATTGAACCTGGGTCTTTTGGCTTTGCAGGCAAGGGATTTGGCTGCTAAGCCATCTCTCCAGCCCACAAAAATCTTAATTTGTTTATTTTTTGTTTATTTGACTTAGAAATAGGGAAAAAGGAAGAGAAAGAGAGAACAAATGGGCCCACCAGAGCCTCCAGCCACTGCAAATGAACTCCAGATGTGTGTGCCCCCTTGTGCATCTGGCTAACGTGGGTCCTGGGGAATCAAACCTGGGTCCTTTGGTTTTGCAGGAAAATACCTTAACCACTAAACCATCCATCCAGCTCCCACAACAAACTTTTGAATGAGGTATTGCCATCATCCAAATTTCATGAATGAGGTATCTGAGGCAGAACAAAGTGAGGTGAGCCTCCCTCAATGTCTCCATTATCCAATGGCACTGTCCTTTAATATATCAACTCTCCTGGATGAATGAGGCTCTCCCTGGCATATCTTGCTTCCTGGCTTCTCTTTATAGCCACTTCAGGATTGATCCTTCTGTGCTTCTCTTATCCCAAGATGATGCTGATTTCTTCTTGGGTAGCATCACAGTGGGAGATGAGCCAACACTCACATAAGATCAATTTGTAAACCAATACAACTTATCTAAATTTGTTTGGGATCAATGGGAATCCTGTTGTGCAGACCCATGAGGAAAACAGATTATAGATCAAACCCCCTAGCTGAAAATTCCAGCCCATGGCCCAAATAACTTTTAACTGCTCTGATCAGGCCATACTGGCTGTATTCACAACTCACTGGAAAAGTGGCCGTTTTGGTGCAACTTGGTGGTATTTTGATAAAGACACTAATGGATGTTTTTAATATGTTATTATGGAACAAAGATTGTCCTAGAAGATGGGTCTATACTTTCTCATTTATCCCTCCCAATATGGGTATAATTATTATTCCTTTTTGAAGTGAAATGAATGCACTGTGAAGTTTGCTGAATTGCATAGGTCAGCAACAATGAGCCAAAGAGACAAGCTTAGGCAGACTTAGTCCACACCCAGGTACCTAAACAGTACAAACACTTCTCTTTTGCTCATATTTAAAAGCTTCGTCTTCAGCTGGGTGTGGCGCTAGACAGAGGATGTGGTGTGTCAGCAAATATGCTCATCTGAGAACCAGGCACCAGCCCAAAGCTGACCCAGATCAGCTCTTGGGCCTGATTCCAAGTCTGCTATCCTGCAGCTCTCTGCCCAGCTGATAGTGTGGCAAGCAGGATAATTCGGGGACAAGTATTAACATAGAGAGATAGATAGATAAGTAGGTAGATAGATAGATAGAGATATAGATATATAGATATTCTAATTATTTAGCCTTATTCTGTGCAAGATCTTAACCCAGACACTGTAGACACATATCGCATATTAAACCACACACATACCACATGCACACATACAAAAATTAGAAATAGGTGATGCACACCTTTAATCCCACCCCTTGGGAGGCTAAAGTAAGAGGATCATGATATGTTAGAGGCCAGCCTGAGGCTACAGAGTGAGTTCCAGGTCAGCCTGGCCTAGACTAAGACTCTGCCTAAAAAGAAAAAAAAAAAAAAAAACAAATTAAGAACAAAAATAAGTATGGCATACTTGTTTTAAAAGTAGGCAGCTGAAATTCAGCAAGGTTGAGTAAACTTGTCCATTGTTACAAAGCACAGAAGTGTCAGGATGGGTTCCTCAGCCATTAGTTTCCTGAGCAAATGCTCTACTGGAGAATCATACATTTCAGGCATCCAGGCAAGAGTGAACACTTGTCAGCAGACTTTGCTACAGACATAGGAAACAGGAATGGCCCTCATGGTTAGAGATGACCCAGAGGAAGGTATTTCAGTAAGAAGTAGGACAACCACATGGTCCAGGTTCACATGTGTTTTGAGCCTGTTTCCAGGAAGTATTGTTCCTTTTATCCTCTGCCAAGCCCAGAAGAACTGGTCAAATGTCCTTGTATCTGGGACATCCAAGGAGTGAACCTTCTTCTCGCTTCCTCCAGATAAAGTGATCCTGGAGGCAGTTCTGCAGCCCTGGACAGTCTCTGTACCTGGCTTCCCTTTGGTTCCATGGCTGTTACTTCTGTGCCACACAGCATATCCATGACTCAAACCCTGTTGAAAATGGTACTGTTTCCTTTAACAATAGAAAGGTGCTTGAGTTTGATGGCCAGCACTTGCACTTAATGACTAGATGACCTTGGACAGGTTATTTAACATGTTTTTTTTCCCCTTTATGCCTCTGTCTTTTAAATCTGGAAAGTTGGGGTAGTAGGCTCCTCTTACAACCTAACAAGAGAGTGCACACATTCCCTGTCACGTAGTATAAATGGAACACAGCTTTCATCATCTACCCCCTCCTCAAGTTCATGACCTCTTTAAGAAGAAAGTCTGTGTTATTTAACTGTCTCTGCCTTTTCCTAGTAGATGCTCAAAAGATGCCTATGTAATTATTAAACGCGACACCTTTGGTTCTCAAGTGCCTCTCAGACTCCCCCTCTTCCCTTGGTCAGCTCTGGAACTGGGGTACTACCAATTTCTCTCTTCTGTTCCACTTAGACTTTGTTCCCCTCTCCAGGCTCTGTAGGTATTTCACTCTGCCTCCAGCCTGCGAGGCATTCACTCCTAAGCTCTGCTTGTCCCCCCGATTCATCACTCCCAGAGCTCCATGTCCAACATGGCTTTATGTAGCGACACAAGTGGCAGTTCAGTGGTGTGTGCAAGGTTTGCTTTCATTTTGAATCAATGAAAGTTTTAAAGAATCTTACCTTATTCCTCAAAGGCCCATAAAGCCCTTCATAGTGCTCAAGAGAATTGCTCACTGTAAGATTTTTAAATTGCTTCCAAGTTACTTATCATTCATTCAGGCTCTTGCTATTCTTTAAAATTCTTATTGATTTTTTGAAACAGTCCTTTAATTGATATCAAAAAGCAATTACATTTTCCAGGCTGTAAATCTGCTTCACTCCCAATTTTAAATTCATCATCTCTGTAAATAATTTTCTCTTATTATGCATATGTATTAAGCAAACTATAAATAGCATCATTAGCGTACCCATGGTTGCCTTAACAATCAGTGACCCTTGAATTTGATTTAGAAAAATTGATTCTTGCTGAAATTTTCCCCTTAAGCGAAATTGCCAGTCCTGCTGAACGTCTGGGCGAATGAAGGCATTAGAGAGTCGTTACCTTCCATTTCCTCCTGGACTTCAACACAGCAATTTAAAGCAGAGATTTGCATATATTCACCTGTTGGCAAGCATCCCTAGTAAAAATGCGCTGCATTAACAGCAAGTTCCTTTATTCATGTTTGATTCTTAAATTAGAGGCTTTAAGAAAAGAGATTCCAGGCTGTAGAGATGGCTTAGCAGTTAAGGTGTTTGCCTGCAAACCCAAAGGACATAGGTTCCATTCCCCAGGACCCACATAAGCCAGATGTACAAGGTGGCACATGCATCTAGAGTTCGTTTGCAGTGGCTTAGAAGCCCTAGTACACCCATTCTCTCTCTTTCTCTCTCTCTCCTTCTTTCATGCTCTCAAATAAAAAATACTAAAAAATATTATAAAAAATAAAAGAGATTCCTTAGTAGTAAAAACACACAGAACCTTCCTTTTAGGGTCTGATGTCCACCTATGAGAGTCTGAAGTAGGATGAGAGGGAGCAGAGAAGGCCTATGATTCCTGTCGAAACATCTCTCACCTCTGAGAATGGTCCCTGGTGGGCCTCATGATGATATGGAGAAAAGCCCATGGCGTAAGATTAGGAGGACAAATCCAGGGTGATATCGGAGAAGCAATAGAAAAACAGGAAATTGGTAGGCACGAGAGTTGACATACAGTAATTAGATTAGACATAAATTTACTTTCATTTCCCTCTCCTTGCTTTTTTTTTCTTTTTTCTATTGTTATAATGCCATTTTCCCCCAGTAAATATACAGCTGAGATAAAATGAGTGGGAAGGAAAAAGGGAATATGTGTGTTAGAATACCTTCCTTTCAGCTTATGTGACAGAAAGTAATGGGTTTTGTTAGACCTGAGATCCCAGCCGTCCTTTAAGTAACTAGGTATCTGTGAGCCAAGTGAGGCAGTGTTACAACCCGCAGCCTACTCAGGAGTCAAAGAGGTCACATCTCTAAGACGCCCAAAGTGTGGGAGGCACTCTATGCACGTCCTTCTATATCTGTAAGACAAATACACTTAGTCTAAATGCTGAATGATTTTTAACTATGTAGGAAACTAGCCCTAAATAGGACATCTATATTATTTATCCCCTGCAAGGCTCACAGAACGTTGCAAAAGAGGTTGGTGGGGGGAAGCAGAAAGAATGAAAGATCCAGAGGATGGGAAGGAGTGCTATGAAATGTCATCATCTAGACATGACATGGGTGTTTCCCCCATGAATTGAAGGCAGTTGCTACCTGCACAAAATCAGCCCACTGGCTTCCATCATGGATGGTGCTCATGAGGAGTTACTGGTATTTCCTCTGGTGGTGTTATCTACAAGGATGTTCATGCTCCAGGAATAACCTCCCACCTATACACACCCAAGCAACACTGAGCTCTGCTTCACACAAAAGCTATCAAAGTAGGATTGCCCCTAGTTGTAAAGGAGAAGAGGTTCAGTTGCGGGGGGGGACAAGGATGGTAATGACAATAATGGTAATTGCTGGGGTGAATATAACCAAAAGTACATTACATGCATGTGTGAAAATTGTAAAAAGAAAAAAATTCCAACTGTAGAGTACCATATCCAAACTGTTTGGTTTTTATTTCAGTGTGTGTGTGTGTGTGTGTGTGTGTGTGTGTGTGTGTGTGTGAGTGTGTGTGTGGTGTATGCCCATATATTCAGATGTGCATGTTCTGTATACACACGAAGAGGCCAGTGGAGGTGTCGGCATCATTCTCCATTGTTCTTCTGCCTTATTTCCATGGGGCAGTCTCTCCCTGAACCTGAAGCTCACTGTGTATCCATTTGATTATGTGACAAGTAAGTCTGAGCCATTGTCCTGTCTCCACACACAGCTCAGCACTGGGGTTACAGGCATAGGCAGCCATGTCCAGCTTTTTACATGGGTTCTGGAAATCGAACTCAAGTGCTCTTTCTAGATTGAACCCTCTCCCCAATTCCCCAATTGTTTTTATTTACTGAGATAAGACCAGACTTCCAAGTAAGATAATACAGTAGCTGCCCATGGGACTAGAATTGTAATGCCTTTTGTCCAGTGGCTTCTCAGCCTGATGAATGGCCTCTAACTACATTTAAGAGTATCTTAAAGTCTCTCAGTTCATCTATTCCTTTTTGGGTCCTGATACCTTGGAGCATAAGGACTTTTTGTTATAAACCACCTCCTCTAGGGCAAAAAGACGAACATGGAGGAGCATATTTGAGTGTTTATTCTGAAAAAAAACAAACCTGAAAATATATCTTTGCTACTTTAGAAACAAGATTATTTCAGACCTGGGATAAATATATGAAAAGAAAAAGACTCCCCAAAGACAGAGGAAGAATTGTCTGAAAGGTGCACCAAGAGTTTAGACAAAAGGAGCCCCTCATCTCATGCCTTTCTCTGTCCTGCCATGTGTATAACTGCTGCTTTAGAAGATAATACTGGACAGAAGTGACTATTTGGGGTCATAATGACAGAAAGCACTGACATGTACCAACAAACATCAAGTGTCAGATGCAGAAGCACTGTGACTCACAAGGACCATTAGCTATAAAGAAAACTAAACCAAGGAACATCATAATAAAGTTGCAAACAAAGGGCTGGAAAAATGGCTCAGCAGTTAAAAACACTTGATTACAAAGCCTGACAGCCCAGGCTCTATTCCCCAGTACTCACATAAAGCCAGATACACAAAGTGGCTCATGCATTTGTAGTTTGTTTGCAGTGGCGGGATGCCCTGATGCACCCACACACTCTGTCTTTCTCTCCCTCTGCGTGTGTGTGTGTGTGTGTGTGTGTGTGTGTGTGTGTGTGTGTGATTCTCTTTCTGTATGCCTCTTTCTCTCCATCCCTGTCTCTTAAATAAATAAATAAAAATTGCAAACACATATATAAGTTACAATTTATCACATCTACATCTCTGTAGTGAACACTTGTACCAGAATAGATGGCATTATTACTCCAGAAAGTTCCTTTATTCCCCTTTCTAGTCAATCCTTGACACAGATGCAAGCAGTATTCAACTTCTAGTGCAATGAATGAACGTTACCTGTTCTTAAACTACACGTTGAATCTAAAGTAACAAAATTACAAAATCTGAAACTTGCTGAGGGTTGACATGATGCCACAAGTGGGGATCCCTGCAGCTGCCCTCACATGACGTGGCACAGTAAAATGCAGCTACATTAAAATCGGGTCTAAAATTACCTTCATGCCATGGATATGAGATGCAAATGAAACAGAAAAGGCTTTTGTGTTTAGACTAGGGAACCAGCCCCAAGATATCTCATGATATATACGCAACTACTCCAAAACACGTTTTTAAATCAAAATATGAAACACTTCTAGTCTTTTCAGAGCAGTTGTGTTCAACCTTTACTTGAAAATGAGATTACACTGTAAGTAGTCTTTTGCATCTATCTTCCTTTCAATTTGTCAATGTGTTTTTGAAAGTCATCCATGCTTTTGTATGTATTCCTACCTATTTCTTTTTACTCAGTAGTATCTTGTTGTGTGAATGTACCATGGGTTATACATTCATTTCATATTCATAATAAAGATCCTCAGAGAACTTCACGAAGAAAGGAACACCTTCATTTTGGCAAAGGATAGTTATGGAACATCTGTAACTATTATATTGGCCTTTAGGTTGTATGTCTGCAGCTCCTTTGGCCCTCCTTCCAGGCGTCAAAGGTCATTCAAGCGTCTCAAAGGAACATCAGGAATTGTCAATTGGGGCAGGCTAATGTTGATCATCTGTTATCATAAGGTTGTGAAAAAGAACCTTACCATCTCTGTGGCTTATAAGAATACCTACCATGATGTCTCTCATGTTGCATGCCAGTGGCCATGACCATGTCATTTATTTCAGGACCAGGCTAAAGATTCATCTGCCTAACCTGCATTTGTTAAGGCAGAAATGACAGATTGGCCTCTGCTTGGAACCAGTGCACTGAAATGTTGGCTCATAGACTTATTGGACAATGCAAGTCATTTCAATAGGCAATGGAAGAACATACCTGTCATTGGGGAGGAAGAGGAAAAGGAAACAGATAATGCGTGCTGAAACAACCACCTACTCAACCCAGGAGTGCAACAGGGATGCAAAAGAACCAGCCAATGCAAAGGTCCCTCGTTCTGTCAGCATTTTGTCAAAATGAGTCCAGGAGCCAACTGTGGACGAATGATGGGCGAGTAGGTCTCTAGTGGGGAGAGCTTGTACCTCTACAACTGGACCTTTGAAGGTGTGTGCCTCAGAGCACCCTCAAGCCCCCTCACTTGTAAATGCTGAACAGTCTTGGTCAGCTTTTGTCTTCTAAGTGCTGACTGTACAGGGCATTATTTGAGAAGGTCAGCACCTACCACCCAGTAAGAGCTTTGATCCCAACGTAGGAGGAATCACCACTCCAGGCCCATGGGGAGTCTCTATCACAGCCAAGTTGTCCCAGACACGTCAACTTTCACAGCATCCCTCCTGAACAAAGCTCACGCTGGCCTTCAGCTCAGTCTCCAGCCTTTGAGCCATGTTTTCTCCTCAGTTGCACTCTCCTCAGTTCCAGAGACACGGGACAGGCTCTGTGAATGAGCGCTATAACGTCCTCACCCTTAGGATGAAGGAAGAAGGAAATTCCTCTGTGTTCCAAAGACAAAGAAGGGAACATGCAACTCCTCTGCAGCCATTGTCTGCATAGAGATTCCTTCTTTACACCACTCAGCCTCACCTCTTCTATGGATAAGCTGGAGGTGGCTGATAGACTGGTTTATGCTCTCACCCTGTTTTGGTATGTGTAGCTACTTGGCACTTACCATGTGGTCTGGAACCATGGTGCAAATAAATTGTAAAGTTCTCTATTTTAATAAACTCTTCTATTAAGCATTATAGAGATGGAAGATGACATAGATAGATGCTTACTGGATTATCCTCTATAATGTTTTCCATTTCTACTATGTCCTTTCCATTAAAAAAAAAAAAGTGTCTAAGTGATTAAAGCCAGTCTATCCAGGGAGGCAATACATTAGCAAAGAAGTAAAGGGATGAGAGGGAGAAAGCTTGTCACAGGCCCAGGGAAAAACAAATAAAAGGCCTCCGAATCTCTATGACTCCAATATGTTCTAGAAATGTGATAGTTCTTTTTTGTTTTCATCATAGCAGACATAACCAATATTCATTCATTCATTCATGAAAGAGCCATAGTCAGAGAGAGAGAGAGAGAGAGAGAGAGAGAGAGAACATGGGTGTGCCAGGGCCTCCTGCTGCTGCAACTGAACTCCAGAAACACCGTGCCACTTTGTGCATCTGGCTTCTTTGTGGGTACTAGAGAGTCAAACCTAGGCCGTCAGGTTTATAAGCAAGGGCCTTTAATTGCTGAGCCATCTCTCCAGCCCAAAGTCACATTTTTACAACATCTTGGACTAGAGATGTGGCTTGACCCTCTTGCTTTGATGCATAAAGCCCAACACATACAAAAAAGAAAATCCCACTGGCTACTGTGTGAAGACACCAATTCTGGGGTAAGTGTGGGTGCAAGGGAGTCACTTGCAGTGGTCAGGGAGAGAAATGGTTTATGGGAGAGATTGCTGAGACTGCCTTCTCCCTTGCTTTGCAGGGAAACTGGTTCTCAATCTCCTTTTCAACTATGTATGGACCTTGACTTTGTGTGTGTGTGTGTGTGTGTGTGTTATACCAAAGAATTGGGATTTGTTTGTGGGCCAAGGTGGTCAGGAAGCAGCACTTACTTCTTGTTCTCACTTCCCACTTGTTCTAAGTAGGAGGCCAAAGAATTAGGGGCTGCAAGTAGCCTGAGTCCCCGAAGCCCCTGTGAAAGAAAACTTCTTGTCAACTGGGAAGTCTGCATTGTACTCTACTACTAGGGGAAATCGCTGTTCACTGTGTTAAGCCACTGAAATCAAGAGGTTTGTTTGTTGCAGCAGCTAGCATTCATATGACTAGAAGAGGATGCTACAGAGACATTGGGGAACAACCATCAAATTTAAAATATTCAGCATCTGGGGAGTAGATGTAACCTGAAGATTTCCAGAGAGTGTGTTAGGTAATGGCACATTTTGGCTTTAATATTCACAAAACCAATGAAAATAATAAGATATTGCTATCTGAATTGTACAGTAGATAGAGTACAGCTCTAAGAAGTTATGAAATTCACACAAGGTCACCCAGATAATACATAGCACAGCCAGCATTCACATTCCAGAACTATTTATCTCTCATGCTACTGCACTGCCTGATGTTAGGGTAATAGTTGCCAATGTGGAGAAAATGAAATACGGAGACTAAGGGGCGCCAGACATGCTAGGTAGGTGTTGTTATCATTATGGAAATAGAGATGAGGCAGTTGGAGTAGTGAGCATGTCTGTCAAATGCTGGTGTTGCCCACACATTTCTGGTTGGACTTTCACTGAGCTCTACGGTGGATCATGCATCTGCCCTGTGCTCTGGGATTGTGAACCCTTCAGGTCAGACTTGGTCATCTCCACATTCTCAGACATAAGTAGATAAGACATAAGTATATAAGTCCTAGCATACAGCTCTATGAGTCCCACTCAGCATGAGTTCATGGAATGGAGGTATTACGGAGGGGAGCAAAGTTCATTCATGAACAGCAAAGCACAATGATGCTGGAATCCCCTTTGACACATGACCTTTCACTGTGCTTTCAGCGTGGACCAGCTCAGGCTCAGTGTAAGCATGGGTTCTGTGGATCCCAGGCATGGAGGCTGCTCCTCACTTTGGAGAAATGCATCTCAGAAACTGTGGGCAGGAGAACTCATCTTGACAGTCATCTCTTTCCTCTCATAAAAACCTTGTGAATTACCTAAAAAAAAAATTCTCTGTGAGTTTCTGGCCTCCATGAATTATATCCATTTC
This sequence comes from Jaculus jaculus, assembly GCF_020740685.1. Classification (NCBI taxonomy): domain Eukaryota; kingdom Metazoa; phylum Chordata; class Mammalia; order Rodentia; family Dipodidae; genus Jaculus; species Jaculus jaculus. Next base: position 26,147,536 of record NC_059118.1, read on the forward strand.
CTTCCATGAGGGTGTGAAAAGCTAGACCTTTCTATTCTCTCCATCATCATTCACCTTGCAGATGCCCTTCCTGATGGAGAGAAGGATGAGTGCACTTGCCCATGCCAAGCTGAGTGACAGCCATGCCATGCTCTCAAGAAGGCTGCTGGGATTTATGGTTGCCTCTCCTTGTTTGCATTTATATTGCATGGTTCTTGAAGGCAAGACCCTTTCCTCTAAGACATGTACACTGCTGGGGAGAAATGTGGAGGAGAGGGAGGGACTGCAAGGGTCACTGAGACAGAAATCTGCCAAGGATAAAAACCAGTCACCCTAGAAGACCCTCACCTGCACAGTTAATAGAGAGTTTGTCAGCCAGAAGCTGAGGCTCACAGGCTCTGTAACCATGCACAGGATAATCACATGCCTCTGGTGAACTGTATTATATGATGCTAATTATCCACTCTTTCTCCAGCCAGGCTACATTTTCCTATAGAAGGAGTATATAGTTCCCTACCCTATTGATTGTAGGTTTGGCCACAAAGACTGTCTTTGGGAAGAAATTGGAGTGTGAATGTGATGTAAGTCATGTGTGAACAGAAGGTTAACATATCTGTGGGACTTAGCCCTGCCCTTTGGAAGTATTGCTCTACCATGATAACATGTCCCAGAGAGTAGCTGCTTCTACATTCCAGACATATAACCCAGCTCAACACAGCCCAAGAGAAGTCAGGAAACCTTCACTAACCTGCAGCACTCGTGCAGTGTAAGAAATTGTGTTGGATGGTTTTATGCCATTGGGGTTGTTTGATACCACACTGAAAGCCTACTAACGCAACCCCGTGGGTGCCCAGTGATAGCTTTCCCCAGGGTTACCTCAGGGAATGTGTGTATTTGGGAGGCAAAGAAAGAGAAAGGGACAGAGATAGATAAATGATGAGTAGGTAGATTATAAGTGGATGAATGGATAGAAAGATAGATGATACATAGATAGATGGCTAGACAGATAGATGATACATTGATAGATAGTGATAGATATATAGATAGATAGATAGATACATACATACATACATACATGCATACATACATACAAACATACATGCATACATACATACATAGTGGTAGATAGATAGATGATACATAGATAGATAGTGATAGATAGATAGATAGATAGATAGATAGATAGATAGATAGATAGTGGTATATAGATAAACAGATGATAGATATATAGATGATAGATAAATAGATGATGGATGGATGGATAGATATGTAGATAAAGATAGCTAGATAGATGATAGATAAATAGATGATAGATAGTGGTAGATAGATAGATAGATGATAGATGGATGGAGGATAGATAGATAGAGATAGATAGATAGATAGATAGATAGATAGATAGATAGATAGATAGATAGATAGATAGATAGAGATAGAGAGAGGTAGATAGACAGACAGGGATACACAGAGAGAGTAAGAGTGACAGAAGGAAGAAGCTGAGGAGGTACCACACAGGTAGACTTCATTTTCCTCATGACCAAGTGTACAGGCCAATACAGCAAATATGAAATGTGTGAATCCAGTGTCATACAGAACTCGAAGGCTAATAAATCCAGAGCTCCTTTCATATCCCACAGCTGCAGCTTCCTTACCACACCAAGCCCACACCCTTCTCTAGATGACATACAATCTCCTGGAGACCCTATTTGCAAGCTGGCTGCCCCTCCCCATCTTGAGACATAGGACCCTTTGCTACTGGGGTAAATCCCAGGTATCTACAATCTTAAGAGATGATTAAAAACCCAAGTAAGGAAGCTGTTCTGTCAATCAAAACACCCATGTCTACCTCACCTCTGCTCCTCATTAGCTGTAACCGTGAGGCAAGTCACTTAACCTTTTTATCAAAAATTGCAATAAGAACATTTGCACTCTCTTCTTCCAGAGCTCTTGTATGAACCAAATGAAGTAATTAATAGGTGTGAACGTGCATTGCCTGTGGCAAACTGTTGTGGAAATGGGAGCAAGTGTGTGCATCCCAGGCCTTGAAAGGCTGAGAGTCAATCTAGGAAGATTCTTCCTCCAAGGTCAGCAGCCTTGATTCACTTTTTTTGGTGTTTATGGCAAGGGCATCAGTCTCAGCACTTCATGTAAATAGCAGGAGCTTCAATCTTGGACCCAGAACAGCTCCAGCTGACCAAGGAGTTGAAAAAGACAGGTAGATGCCAGGTCAAGGAGATTATTTGGAAGGCTGGGAAAGTCAGACAAAAAGCTATTCTGAATAGTAGGTTTCAATGTACCAGACAAGCTCAGAGGGTAAGAGAATCAAAACGTTAGCCTGGAAGACTGAAAGGTATTTATTTATTTTATTTCTCATTTTATTTGAGAGACAGTAGGAGAGAGAAAATTATCTCATCAGGGCCTCACCCACTGAAATTGAACTCCAGACACTTGCACTACTTAGTGAGCATGTGCTACCTTGAGCTTTCCTCACCTCTGTGCATCTGTCTTACATGAGACCTGGAGAGTCCAACATAGGTCCTTAAGCTTCACAGGTAAGAGCCTTAACTGCTAAGCCAACTTTCAAGCCCTGAAAAGTATTTCAGGCTCCTTTTTCAGTTACAAGATACCCTCAGTGCAGGTTTAAGGGAAGGGCATCTTGAAAAGAGATTCTCTTCCCACTCCACTGAGGATGAGAACATTAATGAACATCATCTAGGTCCTCAACCCCAGTTTTCCAGTTCCTAGTTAAGTGGGCTTATCTTTTCATTCAGCTAGAGGATAATACCCATCTTTGGATAACATTTCAGAGCTATATGTCTGTAGATGTAGTCTAATTGTGTGTGAGAGACAATGTGTAATTTGAACATCTGTAGGTGTGATTATGACTAAAGGTAAGAAGGTCAGGAGTATGTGTGCTCATCTGTGTGTAGGAGTGAGCAAGATAAGCATGTGTCTTGCATATGAGGAGGTATGAGTGAGTTTGTGTTACAAGGAAAGCATTAATGAAAGAGAGCATGAGTGTGGATAAGCACAGGGTATAAGGGTGTACCTTTGCCAGAGAGGTCATATCTTCCTCTCTTCTCATACTAGAGACAAACCATGCCTCTTCTATTTCAGTACAATCAAACCTTCCATGTAAGAAATGACAGTGGGGCTGGAGAGATGGTTTAGAGTTTAAGAATTAAGAAATAATCTTCTTTCATGGAAGTATAACCTAAGTAACAGCTCATTCTAGTCCATGGTTTCATGTTCCTCCCATTTTCCACTTTCTCCAACTTCAGCACTTTGTGGAAAGAATGCATACTGCTCTAAGTTTGTTCCATCCACTCCTTGACTACTAGTGAATGGAGAAAGATGAGAACCCCTCCAAATTCACCCCTCAGGCACCTCCAAATTCACCCCTCAGCCATCTGCACCCAAGTATCTTTGTGCAAAATGTAATTTGTGACATATTTTCAAATTATTCCTTCTAATCTTTCAAGCCTAAAATGGGAATGTTGGCAGGCCCCAGAAAATTAGTAAGTTGGAGATACGAAAACTACTGTGTAGCTCTGTTTCACACATGCTCTGGCATAGTGAAGCTTTATTTTAAATTTTGGAAAAGCCAAAAGAGTCTGGCTTCTTTAAGAAAAGGGCTGTGAGAAGAAGGCTGTACAATACTGCGCACTGCAGGCTCCAAGGCCCAGTCTTTAATGTGTCTGGGGTCTATTCATCAAAAGAGACAGGGCAAAGGGGTAGAGGGAGCAGCAGGGAGCACGGAGCTGAAGCTTCCCTTGTTGGTGACTCAGTCCTCAGGTAACCACAGCCTGATTGCAAGGAAAGCAGACTGCAGGAGCTTGCCATTTTCTTTGTGCTCTGACTGCAAAAGGAAAGGAAACAAAAAGTCAATTGTCTCCTGAAAGGACTTGGAGAGACAAAGAGGCAGGGACCCCAAGCCAAAGTCATCCAGGTGGAACTGGGCCAGAGGATCACGGAGAGAGAGTACTAAAAGGAATGTTAAAAGAATTCTTGGGGGATAACAGGAAAACCTGAGGTCAAGAAGCAATTAATGACAGCTCGCATTCAAAGGCACCAACCCATGTGCCATCATCCTTGTTCCTTCTTGGCACCCTTGAAACTTTTAACCAATTCACCTCCCCTAGGGGAAAGTTAATTACTGCATATGATTCCTCTTTAAGACGATTTATTTTTATAGCAGAATCACGTCGGGCAGCATTGAGGGATTCTACCATGGAGCTATTAACTGTTTACACCCAGAGAGGCACATCACAGTCCCACTGCCACCATAAATGGGGCCCTCCTGTGTGATCCTGACAACTGCTAATTCAGTTATCACTGGTTCATATGGTAGGGAAGATGGGGTAGAAATAAAAGGGAAAACCAGGTCACATCATTTTTAGGAGTTCCTTCCTAAACTTGAAATGCGTCCCCTTCTCTGACACTGGAGGAAACAATGTGACGTACACAAATATGAATAAGTGAGAAATGCATTGTCCTAAACACAACTCTAAGGGTTAGGGAGATGGCTCAGCAGGCAAAGCGCTTGCTGCAGGAGTGTGAATATCTGAGTTTAGATACTGCACCCATATAAATGCTTGGTAGGGGTGGTAGCTGACCTGTGCTCCCAGCTCTCAGGATGCAGATATAAGGGATAGCCAGGGCAAGCTAGGCTGAATCTGAGCTCGGGGCTCAAGTGAGAGACCATGCTGCAGTCAAATAAAGAAAAGAGCTATCCAGAAAGACACCTGACATCAACCTCTAGCCTCCACATACCCACACACATACACATGCACTCACACACACATGAACCTGCCCACATACAGCTTACACACATATGCACACCACAAAACATGCACATATAAAAAAAAGAAAGAAAGAACTGAAATTATTGTCAGGGAAAATCCATGAATTACTTTAGCTAGTATATGTTTGGACCACAAACCCATCTACTATGACAGGCTGAGAAATGGTTTGCAGTAAGTGAAATGCAAAGGGAGTTGGGAGGGAAACTTCCTGAGCATCCTGTTATATTGAGAATCCCAAGACCCATGTTCTATACATAGAATGTCCCAAGAAATCTTTGGGGCCCCTTTCCCACCAGCTTCAAGGACACACTGACAATCTCCCAAGTGAGGTTAGAATCCTGGTTGAATGATTTTGCTTGGAACATCCCCATCTTACAGGTTCTCTCACCAACAAAGTACTTCAGCCAGCAATTTAGACTATTGTTCATCTCAAACTGCCACAAAACCCATGGTTCATAACACCATTAGGACAATTGTCCAGATGCTGGGATCATATGAAACTTGTATTTTCAGTAATTTTTAGAAGGAATATTATAATCAATTCCCTAGTCCAGCAGACACTTTTAACTTTAGGATTTTTGTGACCAATGTTTTAGTTTGCTTACATTCAAATTTAAAACAAAAACGATATACAAAATTAGTTGCTTAATTTCTTGCTATGTGCCATGGGTGTTTTGTATAATCCACTCATATGGAATGTACCAAAGAATATTTTAATGGCTAACTCATCTCTTTTGCCTTTGTTCAGAAGATGAAACCTTTGAAAAGGGGAATTATATCATATTTACCTGTGTAGACTCCTCACCAAAAGTTCTTCATGTACAAACTGATCAACAAATGTTTGGTTTTAGAAGGATGGATGGATATGTACAAAAAGATAAATGTGATTCATAATCTGCTTCCCTGAACATGCACATATGATCTTCTCTTTATGGTGAGGGGGGTCTTATAATAACCAGGACACTATGCCCGTCCCCTCCCCATTAGAATGTCTACAGCTATAGGATCAGAAGGTGGCAAAAGGGACATGGTCTTTCTTGAGGTCCACTGTGATCTTCCTGATTTGTCCAGAATTCTGACCTCTACCCAGGTCTCTTTTACAGTGGTCCAGCCAAGGAGTTGGACAGCCTTGAGCCCACTCTCACAGTGTCCCCCACTGATCGACAGAGCTATGTGAACCACGGCCAGCTCCACCTGCCTGATCACACTTCCTTGGTTCACTGAGCGAATTGCCCTGCCCTGGTTCCCAGGGCTGACTAAGATGGCATTTTCTAGGCTTAGCCATCCATCGCCTCTCACTCCATATGCCATTTTAGTTCTCTTGGCCAAAAAGTAATCTCCGTAAAGTACTGAGAAATTCACTTCTATCAAGAAGTGAATGCTTCACAGGGCTCCGATGCATTACTTCTTATAACCTTTGAAATTTAAAGGGGATAATACCTTAAGTCAAAGAAAAAGAAAAAAGAAGAAGAAAGGAATCTGAGGTTGTAGCATTTCAGGCCTTGAGTCTTTCCAATTGGTCAGCTGTTGGTTCTGCCCCCCCCTCCACTCTGAGCAGCCATATTCCTAACACCCTCATTTATAGATATAGGTGGCTTTTCAGCTGTGTGGTGCCAGGGTCCACATGGCAACGCTATGGATGCCCCATAGTGAACTTCTTTTCTATCCTACATGAGTCACACTGTCTTCTCCAAAGCTCCTCCATTTTATCATTATGGTTCATTTGATACATTGGGCCGCACTCCCTCTCCTATTAGGCTGGTCAACTTCTCCCTAACTGAACTTCAAATCTCACTGGCATCTCTGGTCAATTAATATCACTGACTCTGTCAAAGGATCACTTAGATGCTTTCTCCACTTTCCTGTCTGTCACATAGATCCCATGGCCCATCATCACTCCACAGAGCACTTTTCAGAGCTCTCAACTTCTGTCTTTTTGTCTCTCATCCATCTGGCAGTTATGCACCTCTGAAGAAATCCACCTTTGCTTTTACTCTGAAGCAGGGCGCAGCGGCTGGGCTTCAGGGATCATGTGCCGCCACAGGGATAAACTGTTCCCTGTAAATTCGTGATGACAATTCTCAGATGGACTCCCTGCATGTCACTTTTCCCTCATCAACTCCACGTCGCACGCCTGTCCTCATGTGCCTTCTTCAAAAGTCTGATTCCCCCACCATCTTCTCACTCATCACTGACAGCCCTGCCCCTTTCTTCACAGGGAACACTGGGTCCATTACACAGAGCTCTCTCGGCCTCCCACTACCAAGCACACCAGCACACCCACCTCCTCCTGTTCCCTGGCCTTTTCTCCCTCCCACCAGCCAAGCCTGCCTTGTCCTCATGGCTTAAGATTCGTCTTCTGCTTCTTCAGAAAACCTGAATTATAGTCCCTTTTTCTTCAGTTCCCTCCCAGATTGATTTCTTCCAATGATATTTAAGTACCTATGAGTCTTTTTTTGCTTAAAGGTTGCCTGTCCTCAACCTTGAAAACCACTCTAGCTACTGCCCTTTAAACTAAACTTCCTGAAAAAGTTGTTCTGTACTTTCTGTTTACTGTCCCTCATTCTCCTCACTCCCAGCTGGCTTTATGCATTGTCATTTCTCTTAAACAAGCTCTTGTTTATATCCACAGAGCCCTCCACATTCCAATTCCAGTGGGCATCATTTAGACTGACTCACTGGCCCTTTCTGGACACACCCTATTTCTTGCCACCACCCCATACTTTCCATTTATTTTAATGACATACTGCTGTTTATGTCTAGATTTATGAGAAATCTCTTCTTGGTATCCCTTGCAAGCTCCTCCCCATGTTATTGACTATGTAATATTACATTTTCTTGACTTTGTCCCAGACCTCCCATGCTATATACCCTCTCCCTCAACAAACTCATGAACTTCAGGGCTTCCACCTCAATATAAAAGTCTGAAATCTACCTTTGGCCTTGGTCTCTGATTCTCTTATTCTTTATTCAGCTGGACCATTGAGTGTCTCCCTCAAATAACCAGGTCACAGAACTCCCCTTCCCATATCCATGACATTCACATCTTCCTTCAGATGTCCTGGAAGCAGAGTACCTGGGGATTCCAAGTCTAGGTCACTCAACATTTGGTAATCCCCTAACCCCAACAGGGAGAGGGCATCCTGTGACATTCCATTCCCTTCACCTCTGGAGACTGTGTTTCTACTTCTTCCAATGGCAAAGAATGGGGACAGACTGCCATGAGTGTCCAGAAAACTGATTAAAATCTTGGATCTGGGCTGGAGATATTGTTTAGTGGTTAAGACACTTGCCTGTAAAGCCAAAGGATCCAGGTTTGATTTTCCAGAACCCACGTAATACCACATGCACAAGAAGGCACATGCGTCTTAAGTTCCTTTGCAGCAGATGAAGGCTCTGGCACACCCATTCTCTCTGTCTGTCTCCCTTCTATCTCTCTGTGCTTGCAAACAAATCAAAATATTTTTTTTTAAATCTTCAATCCATGATTTTCTTGATGTGTGGCCATAAAAGTTTACATTTTTAAAATTATAACATTTTAATATTATGAGGTTATTGCCTTACTAAAGCCTCAAGTTACTTATTTATAAGTGAAGATAATGTCTAAGAATTATACTAATTATGCACCTTATAAAGTAGTAGGTATAGAACAATGTTTACCATGTATTCATAATGGTAACTTCTTCATTAGCATTCAATCTTGACGATTCCTCATGGCATTCTTCTCTGAGTCGATCCAGAAGCATTTCTGTCATTGCCAAGTCCTCTGCAGAATGACACTGACCTCTCTACTTTGCTAAGAAGACCAAGACAATCCACTGTATGTTTCCTCATCACCCCTCCCTTCTGGGGTCCTTCTTCATGTAGTCATCAGTCTTTCCTTCTACAGGACCAAGGACTTGCTTATTTTCTTACAGGTCCAGTTTCTCTTCCTCAACACCTTAGGATGCTATATCTGAGGCCCTTCTTCAATCTGTTATCTCTCCTTCCCTTCTTATTCAGAGTCTCCTACTTCTCTTTTGTTTCTAAATTGATAACTTCCATAATTATAGACAATAACCCATGGTAATTCCCAACCTCCCCCCGACTTTCCTCTTTTCCACTTCACAGTCCATTATATGTTCCTCCTGCCCTCTATCAGTTTCTCTTTTATTTTGATGTCATGATCTTTTCCTCCTATTATGATGGTCTTATGTAGGTAGTGTCAGGCACTGTGAGGTCATGGATATCCAGGCCACTTTGTGTCTGGAGGGAGCATGTTGTAAGGAGCCCAACCCTTCCTTCGGCTCTGACATTCTTTCCGACACTTCTTTCACAATGGACCCTGGGCCTTGGAAGGTGTGATAGAGATGTTTCAGTGCTGATCACTCTTATGTCACTTCTTCTCAGCACCATGGTGTCTTCTGAGTCATCCCAAGGTCACTGCCATCTGAAAAGAGAAGTTTCTCTAACCAAAAGTGAGAGTAGCATTATATAAACATTAAGAGAAGTGCTTACTAGGCAGTTTGTTGAGCATACTATATACATTCTTCCAGACACCAGCAGATGTTACACCCCTAGGGCTCATGACTATCCCTGTCATGAGGTTTTCAGTATCAGGGATATACTCCCTCCCATGCAGTGGTTGGGCCTCCAGTCCAAGTAGAGAGCAATTGGTTTCCTTCATAACAGACATGCCATTATTGCAACCATTGGCTCATTTGGCCTGGCTGGCCAAATTTAAGGCATGCAGCGTCCACTGTTGAGTATCTTCACTGGTGATTTCTCTCCCATGGAATTTCATGCAGTGTTGCTTTTTCCAGCTTTCTGAGAGCTGGTCTAAAGGGAGAAGGTTTACAGCTCAGCTCCAGCAGGATTTCTCAGTGACTTTGCAGCCAAGTATGTGGAGTCTTCAGCAATTGGATCTTACCATCTATTCCTGATGGGAAACTGAGAGCCTCCGCAATGGCCTATATTGTTTTGTGGACATCAGGTTCCTCCCTGACCAACAACTCACTGGAAGGTACTGAAAATTTTCTAATAACAATCTATGGCTTCTGGTTGTTCCACTGTCCAAAAAAGTAGATTTACATGTGACTTATTCATACCCTCTTAGATTCTAATTAGCCTTCCCCCCACCTTTCCTTTACTTAATCTCTTCCCCTATATAAACATAGAAAGGTCAAGTCTCTTTTAGCCCTAAACCAAACATTTTTTTTGTGTGTGTGAATATTTGTGTGGTATGCACACATGTTTGCATGTGAATGGGCTCACTTGTGTGTGGGTGCATATGGATGGAGTTCAGAGGTCAATGTCAGGTATCTTCAGTGGTGCTCCAAGTTTTATGCATACCAGTTTGGCTAGACTAGCTAGCCAGCATGTCCTGAGGATCTTCCTGTCTCTACTTGCCCAGCACAGGATAGTGCCACCATGTCCAGCTTTGACTGTATGTGCTTCAACTTGCACAGCAAACACTTTACCAACACCTTAACCCCAAAACATTTTAAAACATTTATCTTTTCCTCCTAGCCAACAATGATGAACCCTACACCAACCTCACTCCCCTTCTTTCCTCATCCCTTCTATATGGCTCCTGGGCTCACCATCTTCCCTCAGGGTCAACTGCCCAGTTCAATTTCAGGCCTTCCTGCCCCACTCCCTTCTTTTGAGATGTCTCTGCCTGGGAACGTCTGGATTTCATTCTTTAACTCCTCTGGCTCAGTCTTCATCATGATCTCTGTTCAATAAGTTAGGGCTACATTGAAACTTAGAGTCAAGTGTTCAAGAATATCCCACTTAGGGCTGGAGAGATGGCTTAGCTGTTAAGGCAATTGCCTGCAAAGCCAAAGGACCCAGGTTCGATTCCCCAGTGCCCATGTAAGCCAGATGGACAACGTGGCGCATGTGTCTGGAGTTCATTTGCAGTGGCTGGATGCCCTGGAGCACCCATTCTCGCTCTCCTCTCTCTCTCCCTCTCTCTCATCTATTTGCCTCTTTTTCTCTCTGTCATGCCCAAGCATTTCTCTCATGCCCCTCCTGAGGGGCTAGGTCATGTTTCTAATGAAGTACACAGGGGTAGAGTTCGAGGACAGGCCCTCTGGTAGTAGCACATCAAACTGAAGTAATCACACAGGAGAAGCTTGGCAGGCTAGCAGTCTAGGCTCTGTGGGCCACATTCCCAGGTTCTGTCAGGGCTTCCATTACTGAGGCAGGAAGAAGATAGCGTGCTGCTTTACCTCAGGAACACAGACTGTGCCCAGCTGAGGAACTCTCCTCCATCAATGGGAAATCTTCCATATCTCTGATGTCACATCTACTTCAGATAGCTGAGGCCTCATATGACATCCACCCAGAGCCCTGTATCCTGAGGAATGTAGCATTGTTCTATGACCTTGATCAGGAAAGGAAAGTAAGACAATAATATCAAAAAAGTATCTTGCCAGGCTGGAGAGATGGCTTAGCCATGAAGGTGTTTGCCTGAAAAGCCAAAGGATCCTGGTTCAATTCTCTAGGACCCACATAAGCCATAAGCACAAGGGAACGCCCATATCTGGAGTTTGATTGCAGTGGCTTGAGGCCCTGGCACTTCCGTTCTCCCTCTCCCTCTCTCTCTCTTTCCTTTCTTTCAAAATAAGTAAATAAAATATATTTTTAAGTATCTTGTCATCATGAACTCATGAGACTGTTTGATGACACTTGGTGGGAGGGGGGTTGTAATATTTCATTTCTAAATTTTTGTTTTATTTTCAACATAGCAGACGTAACCAATGCATTCATGATGATGGGAATATGAGATTATGTGATACTCTCTTTGCTTGATACGCTGCACTTCTAAAGTCTCAAAATGAATAACACAATTTAAAATCTCCAATAAAAATTTATCTTCCAAATAGGCATTTTTCCAATTTATGTCACCATACCATCTTCCTTGATGATCCACCTGCTCTCATGGTCCTCCCTTCCCTCACAGCACCCGTGATTCTGAAATTGACCTCCCTGCCTCCAAATCATTTCTTTCACATTTGCATGTCATATTCGGTTGATCCTGGACATCTGTATTTGCATATCTGACAGGCAGCTCAAGCTCAGCCTGACACTGAGCCCCCCCAACCCCCACCCCCGCCGCCTGCACACACTCTTCCAATCCTTCACAAATCCAGTCGACATGACATCAAAACCTCTCAAATCAATCTCAACCCACCCCTTCTTCCACCCCCTCCTCCCAATTTGGGTGCCCCACATCTCATCTGATAAACAACAGTTCTACAATGTTCACCTATATTCTCCCCAATTCACGCTCTGGTCAGCATCCTTTATAACCTACTTCAGGTGGCCTACAAGTCCTGAAATGGTCTGACCTGTTTCCCTTTTTCTGTCCTTCTGTTTACTCCCCACTCTTCAGTTACACTTTCTCACCACCATCTCTACCCTCTGCCCAAATACCATCGTTCCTCCAACAAAACTCATACCCACACCTCCCTAAAAATCCCTTCATCACTTACCAATAATAAGACTGTTCACCTGAGCAGAGAAAAGTAAGGTTAACACTTCTTAGTACTCTCCACTCCTTGTAGAACAAGGCTCCAAGCCCCACATAGACCCACAGGATTCTGCAGGATCCAGCCCATGCCAGTCTCAGCACCTCCAGTGCCCAGAGTTCTTGCCTCCTTTAATGTTTGGAGTCATGGCTGCTCCTCTGTGTGGAAAGCCTTCCCCTTACCTTCCCCTGGGTATCTTCTTCTCACCCAGGTTCTTGCAGAAATGTGATGTTCCTAGAGACCATTCTTCAGACTTCCTACCTAAATCTTGGGACATAGATCTTCCCATAGTCCTTATTTTACTCATGACACTTTTATTTTCATGATCATTTGTCAGTATCTGCCTTTTCTACTCAATGACAGTACAGATCACTACATGCCTTTCCCCTGCCCTGTCTTCCTAACAAGCTAGTTCAATGTTGAGCACACAATGGGTACTCTATGAATATTGCCCTAAGTGAACAAATTAGGGATAAGTGTCTCTGTTCACTTCTATCATTTTCACCATCCCTCCCTAACCCGACCCACACCTCCAGCTTTGCTTCGCTCCTCTGTCACTGGCACCCAAAGCCATTTCATCTCTCAGGTTTTCGAATCCCGATAGTGCTTTTGACTTCTTCCTTCCCCTCATTCCTTCCAGGCAACACATAGTCAAAAGATATTCTCTGTCTCTAAATAGGTATAACATATATTCTCTTTTATCCATTCACAATAGGAGGCCCAGGTTACCTTTCATTTGGATTATTAAAAATACTTCATAGTTACCTCCTCCCTCACTTGGCTCCAGTCTATCTACTCTCCCCAGAATCAGTGGAATTTTCCCTTGAAGTTTAGACAGATCTCTCATTCCAATTAGCTGACCAGTTTACACAAATAAAGTCTGAGTAGGGCATGATGCAGCAACTAGAAGGTAACAGATTAGATTTAAACATGGCAACCAACACGAGTGAGTCTTAATAACATAGTATTTACTGAGAAGAGTATGAAATGAAATGAAATCATACAACATAATACCATTTGCATGCATTAAGATATGGTCAGCCAAACAGTAAACATTCTGTAAGAAGATAGACATCAAGTGCAATAAGGAAGTTGCTTATGGGGAGAAGGGAAATTGAAAGTGATAGAGGAATATACAGCAAAAGATTCAGCGAAGGAAGAGAAGACCCTGGCATACACCAGTGATGATGAATGGGTCATGAAGTGAGAGGCCAGAGCCCATCTATGACAGACAGCTGACCCACAGAGAACTAAGAAACAACACAACTGACTTGTATCCCTGATGAGTCAGATCCAATTCACTCTATTTTCATAGTGCTTAAGAGATTTCTTTGCATATCACTGGGAAATCAATAGATGTGCAGAACGTTCATTTGTTTGAACCAGGCAAGCTGTGTGCTATATCTCAGCATGAGATGATGATCCATCAGTGTCTTTGACATCCGCAGCCTTGGATAAATTCATAGGTACTGACTCATAGACACCTGACCACTTCACCTGAGCACAGTAATTCTCTTAACAACTTGGGCACAACAATCTCCTTTTTAAAAAGTCTGATAACTTGGTACCTTAAAAATTAGGATACTTAAGGGCTGGAGAGATGGCTTAGTGGTTAAGCGCTTGCCTGTGAAGCCTAAGGACCCCGGTTCGAGGCTCGGTTCCCCAGGTCCCACGTTAGCCAGATGCACAAGGGGGCGCACGCGTCTGGAGTTCGTTTGCAGTGGCTGGAAGCCCTGGCGTGCCCATTCTCTCTCTCTCCCTCTATCTGTCTTTCTCTCTATGTCTGTCGCTCTCAAACTAAAAAAATAAAATAAAAAAAAATTAGGATACTTAAATTAAATTCAGACAGTTAAAATAGTTATCTTAATTTTATGAGGTATAGCCACATGTATCATATGCCCACATTTTTCAAAGGAACTAGAAATTGCATTGTATCTTTCGGGGTACCCCTTGCCAGCATTCCACCTATCAGATTGTAGAATCCAATCTCAGAAGGGTCAAGGTTACTGGGAGATCAGTTATGGGGTGGAACACAGGTCTCAAGAAGTAATAAATATTGTTCATTGACTGGTTCAGTAACCCCAGCTTGTTTCCTTCCCACCTGCACAGAATTGAAAAGGATAAGTAGTCGGTGGTAGATTTCTGATTCCATCTGGGTCTGTGAGATACTGAGAACTCTTGCTTGCTCGAGATGAACATAAAATGTTCTCATAAACTTTTATTTAAAATCTACAGGTGAAATCCATCTTGGTGGGGAACCCAAGCTCTCATGGCCCTTGAATCTGGCTAATGAAAGTGTTAATGGTTCCAGTAGACATTGTAAAATAAATACTCATAAAAGTTTGCACAGCACACCATTATATGGCCTCATAAAATCCAAAGGCAATTACCAAGTTATGAGCTCCATGCCCACCTCCCTAGGTACCAAGGTTACCACAAGTAGAGGTGACAGAGGAGCCTCACAAAGAGGAGAAGCAGTGTGAGAGCAGTTACCCGGCATTGACCTGGGGGACGCAAAGGCTTTGCCTGCCCTCAGCTTCCCTGTCTGTCATCTCCAGCTCTGAATCACTTTGCTATCTTTCAATTCTCCGTGCTTTGTAGCAGAGAATGTCAGTATGCAAAGTGCACCCATAGACTTCATGTCTTTAATGTATCAGGGCCAAGATGACCTCCAGCATGTCACCTAACCCAAGCCATTCTAGTCCCAACATGGCCAATTATTTTTTCCATGTTGATGGTGGGCAACACATGGTACTAAACACCATTTTTTTTTCAAGCTTTTTGTTGACAGATTTCATGTGTGTTTAAAAAAAAATGTAATTTTCTTTTTGTTTTTTGTGTTTCAAGGTAGGGTCTCACTCTGGTCTAGGCTGACCTGGAATTAACTATGTATTCTCAGGGTGGCCTCGAACTCACAGCGATCCTCCTACCTCTATCTCCAGAGTGCTGGGATTAAAGGCATGCGCCACCACGCCTGGCTTAAAATACGTCATTTGATCATAGTCCCCTCATGTTCCCCTGTCTTTTTATCACCCTAATACTTCTACTGAACCCTATCTCCCTCCAACTAATCCCTCTAGCATTTTGTTTATTAATTATGAATCTGATTGTATAAGCCTATCGGGTGTTGGTCATATTCTTATCAGGTCATACACTCTTATTGCCCCTCTTCCCAGCCGCAGATCCACTAAAAGCTCTTCTCAGTGGGGTCACTGGTGTTCACTGTGAGGTCATGAATGCATCTGTCAGTCTTTACAGGGAGGCAGGCAGTAATGCCTCAGCATATTCCTTCCCATCCTGTTGCTCTTACAATCTCTCTGTGCCCTCTTCTACAATGTCCTCTGAGCCTGGGTGAGTGTGTTATAAGACTACTTTAGGATTAAGCTCTCTCCGCAGCCTCTGAATTTCTGCTTTGAAGCATTTTCAGTATCAGGTTTTGTTTTGTTTTGTTTTTTCCCCTCACCACCTCCCTAGAGCTGGTTTTCAGGCTAGCAGAAATAGTAGCACTCATGTCTAGATTCCACTTCCTCTGTAATGTCTCCTGGGCCCTGGAAGATGTGATGGAGGTGTGTGGTCTCCTGCTAAGCAGTCAGCTATCTCTTCTTGTTGAACTGATGGACCTTGTTTCTTTCTGCTCATCACCTCCATCTGTAAAAAGAGAGAAGATGAAGGAGGAGGAGGAGAGAAAAGAAGAAGAAGAAGAAGAGGAGGAGGAGGAGGAGGAGGAGGAAGAGGAGGAGGAAGAAGAAGAAGAAGAAGAATCATCTCCAACTAAAATTGAGTGCAACATGAATTAAAAGGAACAAGCCTAGTTATTTAAGGGACTTTTTGGTGGGTAGAGCCACTCTTCTTTGTCAAAGACCACTGGGAACTTTTTCTAGAGTGTATGACTTCCCTATCCATAGAATTCTGACTTCATTCTCAGTACCAGGTATGGGTACTCTTCCACTGAGCAGGCTTTCTAGCCAATCAGATTAATTAATCAGAGAGCCACTGATTAACCACATAGGTGGTGTTCCACTATTGCATGGCTGTGCACATATTGCTAAGCTGGTTGAATTCTCATTTAGTCCTCCCTTTATGCTGTGGACCATACATTGTCTTTATCCCCATTTCACAGTTGAAGAAAGTGATTCTAGAGGCTGGGCACTTAACCAGTGCAACAGTGGTTCATAATAGAGAGAGTGCTCAGTGGTAGGTTCAAAGCAGTGCAAATCTTCCCTATATCTAAGCACCGTTTCATGCCTTAAGCAATAAGCATCTCGTGGTTTTATAACCACAGACCACAAGTAAGACTAAGGCCTAAAGGAATCAGCTGTGATTTGATATTGAGCTATAAGTAGTTGTTCTCTCCAGCATTCCTTGTCTGCCTCTGCTCCCTCAGTCCACCATGTTGCTTCTGAAAGTCTTCCCACTTGTCTGATGTTATACAGTTGACAAAACACTTAGATATATTATTACAAAAAATACTAAAATGGGGAGGGGATGGGCCATTATTTTGTGGTAGAATGAAACTCAACTTGGTCTCTTCTGACATTTGTCACAAGTAAATTCAGGTTGCAATTTTGCAGAGATGCCGAGAAGTGGCCATGTGTCCAGCTCTGCACCTTCTATCAAGAGGCACCGTGTGTTGATTTGCTCCATTACTCACGATGCGATGTTTGATCACTGGACTGAAGTTGTGTCTGCCAGGTCTCTTCACAATGAACTTCCTCTTTCTTCTATTCAACTAGATAAATAAACATATAAATAGTATATTATTTCTCACTAATGTTTAGCCATTAATTATTTTAGCATCCATTGATGATGAATATTACATGAAATAGCATCCCTGCATATGGGTAGATAGGTCAAGGTGGAGGGAAGAAGAGAGAAATAGAAGAAGAAAAATAGTAAAATAAATGTGGTATAGTATGTTAACATTTAGGGAAACTGTGCAATGAGTTTATGAAGATTTTTATGCTAGTTTTGCAACACTTGACAAGTATGAAATTGTTTAAAGATAAAGATTTTTAAAAAAAATAGATATTGGTTAGTTCACGGAACAGGCAGAAATACTAGGAAGCCAGAACTAGCACTGTCCAGCTCAAAGCAATATTCAAAATGCACTGAAAGTTGCCCTTCCAAATAGATGTCTCACTGAGGATCCACTATGACCTCCAAATTCTACATGCTGCACTGGGAGCTGCACAAGGCCCCCATCACTGTAGCTTCTGAGGTAACTTTCTTAGAGCTCCATTACTTGTGGCATCAGGGGTGGGTATGTGAGCCAGGGAGCTTGTGCAATAGGCCCGCCAGGCTGCAGGGTGGCTGGGAAAGTGTCCATCTGCTACTTATAGGTTTTTCTTCCCCCTGAGCTCAGGATAAGAAAATCTTCAATACACTTCAATACATAGGAAAACTCAGTTTATTGAGAAGACAGAATAAACATAAAACATCAAGTGTGTGCCAGAAAATATTTGTCATTATTTTAATGTAAAATGACTGCCTTAGCTCATGCGTTCCCAGTTGGTGACCCTGATTTGAGAGGGTGTGGGACTTGCAGATGGTAGAGCCTCAGTGGAGGAAATGGATCGCTGGAGGTGGGCCTTGAGGTTTATAACCTGTTTTTGTTCTTGGTTCTTGTCCAATATCTGCTTTCTGGTCTGCTGATATTCCAGCAAGCAGTTAGTTCCATCACCTGGAGCCATCTGCTGCCTTGCCTTTCCTACCAGGAAGAACTATGTCATTTTAAACCATGAGCCGAAATAAACTGTTCCTCCTTTAAGTTTCTTCCTGTAAGGCATGTGGCCATGGTCCTGGGTAAAGGAACTGATACATAAAATTGGTACCAAGAGGTGGGATCATTACTATGTTAAACTTTACCCTGTGATCCATAGGCTTTCAGAACTGCTTTGTGGAAGGAATGTGGGGTGCAGGAGTGGAGTTTAATTGGCTCGTCTGGTAGGAGCTTTGAAGACTAGAATTCCAATAGGAATTCAGACAGCAAAGAACAAGTTTTTAAAGGACTGTAGTGGCAATGGGCTATCAGTCATTGGTGTCACATTTTGGCCAAAAATCTTACTGAGTCTGCCCATGCCCTAAAAATTTGAGTGAAGCTAAATTGAGAAGCAATGGGCTTGGGCTGGAGAGGTTGCTCAGTGGTTAAAGGTGCTTGTTTGCAAAGCCTGATGGCCTAAGTTTGATTCTCCAGTACTCGCATAAAGCTAGATGCATAAAGTGGTACATGAGTCTAGAGTTTGTTTGCAGTGGCAGGAGGCTCTCTCTTTCTTTCTCTCTTTTTCTCACACACATTTACATATATATATTGCTAGCTAGACATATAGACATATAGATATATCTCAAATATATAAAAATAAAAATGAGGAGTTTTTCAAGTGTTTTGTCCCAGCAATAAGAACATAATTGATATGTTAGTGTGTGTGTGTGTGTGTGTGTGTGTGTGTGTGTATGTGTGCACATGTGCACAGTCATGCCCATGCATATGCCATGGTGCACCTGTGGAGGTCAGAGAATAACTTCTGGTGTAAGCCTTCACCTTCCACCTTGTTTTGGGGGCAGTGTTTCTTGATGTCCATCCCTGTGTTTTCCGGGTTAGCTGGCTGGCCCATGTGGTTCCAGGTGGTTCTCCTATCTCTGCCTTCCTTCTCACCCTAGAAACACTGAGATCACTGACACTCGCATGCTACGGTGCCCAGCTTTCAGACCAGGGGGGCTGAACTCAGATTCTCATGCTTGTGCAGCGAGTGCTTACTCCACTGAGCTATCTTCCCAGCTTGGAATTTGAACTTTTAAATAGTGTTGAAACTCTAAGACTATGGAGGTTTTTGAACTTAGGCTAAATGTATTTTGCATTATGAGATGGCCCCAACCCTATAGAGGTTAGGGTGAATGTTAGTATGTAAAATCCCTGCACCCCGCCCCCCTGAGGTTCATGTGTCTGAACACATGGTATCTAGCTGGTATTCCTGATTTGGAAAACTGTTGGACATTTAGAAGGTACAGCCTCTGTGGGGGAAGTGGGTCACCAGTCCTGCTTACTGTCCAGTCTGTGCTTCCTGGTCCTTTGAAACCTAAGCAAGCATTTCCTGCATATTCCTGTTACCATGGAGCCCCTTACCTCTATCTCCCCCAACATGATGGACTGTACATCCTGAAACTTCAAGCCAAAATCAACCCCTCTTCCAATAAGTTTCTTTTTCTTCTCAGGCATTTGGTCACAGAAACAAGAAAAACAATGAATGAAAGACCTGTGCAGTCTATCCTACCCAGGGCTCTCTGTTGCCTGGCATTCAATCCTCTTATTCTCATCCTATCACATTCAGCTCAGTTGATATTTCGGATGCTTCGGTTTTGTACCAATAGTCCGCCATCTCACTACCGACCCCTCATTCATTCCTGTCCTCACTTCCTTCTTTATAGATGCTTGAGCCCCACCTCCCAGGAAAGCTGGATTGCTCCTACTGAAGATCCTGTCAGCCTCATATGGGTTCACCACTTGTTGTCATCACTTACTATGTTGGGACATCATGAAGCAAGTCCCTTTCTCTGAGCCTCAACTCCCTCTGTTGTAAGATGAGGCTGGAGATAATGATCTGGCAGGATACTTTCTGGTAGTAGTCATACATATGAAGCACAGTGCATGTCTGGTGCACAGTAGAGACCTCATATACTTTTTTTACCCTG
Organism: Jaculus jaculus; assembly: GCF_020740685.1. Lineage (NCBI taxonomy): Eukaryota > Metazoa > Chordata > Mammalia > Rodentia > Dipodidae > Jaculus > Jaculus jaculus. The sequence goes on from NC_059118.1 coordinate 26,167,520, forward strand.
TCCCTTGACCCCTGGTAATGAATATATGTGTATTGCACAAGCCACACTGAAGGATTTCATCCCTCAGCTGGTAAAAGTGTCACTGAGGCTGTCAGCCTTCACTAGAAATTGTCCTTGACTAACGTCTGTTTCCTCACCCAGATTCATGATTCCCAGTGGCTAATCAATGCAAAGGCATAAAGGTTCACTCTCCTGTCACAATTCAGGACAATTCTTAAGGGTCTTCTCAGCTCTTGAGCTCCCTGACATATTGGACTTCCACTTCAGCTATAGGAGGCTGTTAGCGTCTTTCCATCTCCCACCTCTATCCTTGTTATGGGATACTCTCCATCCTTCAAGCCCAACTCAGGTTAAGACTTCTTCTGAGAACCCTTGTTTGACTTCCACTGGAAAGGCTCCATTCCTTCTTTGGGGCCCCTCTCACTATATTGTTCCCTTCTGATATGTGTCTACGTGCAGTCTCGTGAGTTTATATGTTAATTGTTTTCCAGTTTGCCAGTACATCTATTCCTTGCCTCCCATTCCTATGGTCTGTAGCTCAGGGCCCAGCACTACAAACTACACTTTCCAGGGGCACATGCCCACGGACTTCTTCCTAGAGCCAGCTAGGGGGAATGCATGACTGAGAGCTCCAGATGTAGGAAGAAGTTGGGGAATTGTTCCACCTCTCGATCTCTCTCTTCTCCTTCAGAGAGGAATATTCCTGGCAGAGTTGTGCCCACCCTGGCCTCTGCTCCCACTGGGCCGACCTAGTTCTGGAGCTCCAATCCCTCCATTTCTTCCTTTTATTTTCTGATCAGCCTTATAAGACATGGTTTCTCTCACTAGTCTCTGGACATCCTATTTTCAGTTCTTCCAAACCTGCAGTACCTGTTCTCGAGAAACCAGTGATTTCTGTGGAAATACCTAGTCTAGGCTCTGGCTCCCTGCCCTGCATCCTCTTGTTCTCACTCAGAATTGGGCAGATTTCCTCAGTGGGAACTTAATCAAGGTCTTCACCCAGCAAAATCCAAGTCTCCTTGTTGGTTAAAAAGAAAGTGGTGGTGGGGGGATTGGCAAACACAGCATCTTTAAAAAAAACCATATATGATTCTGTACAACAAAGATTCACAGTTTTAACCCAGGTCACCCCACCTTCTCACTCTTCATTGTCATTTAGAAGAATTCAGAAACCTCGTGCAATTTTGTAAAGACTCAGCCTCAACCAGAAGAGCAAATATTCTTTATGACTGGGAATACACCCTCTACCGTATCTCCCAATAGGAAAACTTACAAACTTTTTATGTTGAAACAAAATGTGTTTCATCAAGTTGATGTCTCAAGGAATTATCTCCAGATCCTGCTTGTGGTTTTGAAGATGGACACTGTTTATAAATTATTTTGAACAGATGTTAAGTCTTTAATTATTTCTTACATTAAAAATTGACAACAATCGATATTCCCCACTGACGAGCTACGAATGAACATTGTACGTGTGCAATATATATTCTTTTTAATAGTAATTATTGCTTCATGACGACTAGGGGAATTGCTTTGAGGTTTGAAAGTGTATTTGCAGCTATACCCAGGGGATTGTGGATAGTAATGCCTACTGTATCATCTACCTTATTTAAATTTTGCAATAGGAAACACAATTCAATCTCATATATTTCCAAAGACCAATAGGAAATAGATTGGGCACCAGAATTCAGAAATGCAAATCTAACGCTAAACTCCACTCTGAATCCATCTGCCTGGGTTTTAGTTTTTTGTTTTTTTTTTTCTTCCCCAAGGCCACTGGTGCTGACTCAGTAGTGCATTAAACACAAATGTGTGGGTTCAGCCCTGACTGGCCATTAATCAATGTGCAGACACAAAGACAGCATTCAAGGATTAGCAATCTACCGCAAGGTGCCAGCCTCATGTGGGCAGAAATTAAACTAGGCTTTTAGAAGTATGCAGGGCACAGGCCACATCCTGTACTTAAAGGTCTTAGATGACTTGAACAAAATTAATGCCAAGAATTATAAATATTTGGTATTTTTAAAGGTCCTGTATTTAACAAATCGATTTGTTTAATGGTGGCAAAAGACATGAGACAGAGATAAAACCACTGACTGTACATTTAGCCTCATTGGGAAATAACATCAGAAGTCAACATTTGAGTCCTTTTGTGAATGTGAGGCTTTAATGAAGGCTTCCTGCCCCATGTTCAGAGGTATCAAGGAAAAACAGCACAGTAGTAGTGACTCACCCCAGAGCCTCAGACATCCCCATGCATAGAATTGACTTCACTGTGGGGCAATCTCACAGAGAGAGGGGCTTCCTCCAGCTCTTCATGTGGATTTCTGCCCTTACATTAAGGGCCCAGTGCTGTTCAGCCAGGAGGCAGGTGCTTTCCTGTCAGATGCTGCCTGTGTCCTTGGACAAGGGCAGCCTCCTGCTGAAAGAACAGAGCTCCTGGAGTATGCAGGCTGTGTGCTTCCTTCTAAGAGAGAATGCAGGGCGGAAGAAAGGCTTGAAGATGATTCCTCCTGGGGGTCTCTCAGGCAGCCACTGCCCTGCTCTCTCCCCGTCCCCAGCTCTTTAATCTTGCTTTGCAGGGACCCCTGGCTAGAACTCACAGCTCCAATCCCACCTGGGGAGATAGGCAAAATGCCCCCTGCTCTCTTCCTCTTTCCCTTCCACCTTGAGTCACCTTTATTTAGGGGAATGGTAAGCCCCAACCTGCTGGTCCCTGCCCCTAATATCACAAGGGGGAGGCGGAGCACCTCAAGCATGGAAGTCAGAGGAACCTGGAGCAACAGTAACCTAGCAACAGTGTCTCAGGATTTGAATGTAATTATACCCCGAGCGTGATAAATACTCAGAAGGGCTCCTTATGTGCAGATCATACTAAACAAGTCTTTGAAATTACCCTCATCAAATATTGATAGAGGGAAAATTTTTTGAGAAGAAAAAAAAAAAAAAAACTCCTGATATGCATGGTCGAACTTTCCCACCAAGTGCTCTGGGTAACTGGCCAAATTCCCAACTGGGACAGCTTAGACCATCTCCAAATCTCTTTCTCAGGCCATGTGAAGATCTGGGAGAGAAACTGGAGGTAGAGATGAGAGTTAACTTGCAGTAAAGGCGCAACATTTGCTTACTGGTGAGGTTCAATGACTGGCCTGCCAAGCATTGCTGTGGCTGAGGCCTGAAAGAAGAGTTGGGGGAAGAGGGCTGGAGGGATGGCTTAGCAATTAAGGTGCTTGCCTGCAAAGCCAAAGGACCCAGGTTCAATTCCCCAGGATGAACGTTAGCCAGATACACAAGGGGCGCACGCGTCTGGAGTTCATTTGCAGTGGATGGAGTCCCTGGGGCACCCATTCTTTCTTTCTCTCTCCCTCTTTCTTTGTCAAATAAATAAATAAATAAAAATTAAAAATATTTAAAAAAAAAGAAGAGTTGGGCTGGAGGGATGGCTTAGCGGTTAAGGCGTTTGCCTGCAAAGCCAAAGCACCCAGGTTTGATTCCCCAGGTCCCACGTAAGCCAGATGCACAAGGGAGCACACACATCTGGAGTTCATTTGCAGTGGCTTGAAGCCTTGGTGCACCTATTCTTTCCCTCTTTCTCTGCCAAAAAAATAAATAAGTAAATAAGTAATAAAATATCTTTTAAAAAGAGGGGAGGCAGAATACGTGAAGTGGGTGGTACAGGTTCAAGAAGTCTAGGCATAGGCAATGGCATGGATATAGGATATAAACCTTTTGACATCATCAGAACAAATTCTGTGTTGGATTAGATAGGGTGAGGACTCATGTGTGGACTGAAACAAAGGAGATGCATAGTGCCAAGTGCAGAAGTATCTTGGGAGCCTTGTTCCAGGGTGTGGGTTTTATTCTGAGTGGGACGGGAGCCACTGCAGGTGGGTGTTGCCCGAAGCCTGGTGCCAGAAGAAGAAGGGTACCGTCAGGTGTGCATGGTCAGAACGAGTCAATAATTGGTGTTGTGAGGATGGCTGCTAGGCCAGACCGGGGGACAAGACTGAGAGACTAGAAGCTGATGGATGTCAGGGAAGGTGGGAGGTCTGGAGACCATTATCAGGAGCACCTCATGGCACAGACTTGCTGTTCAAGTATCTTTAGTCAGGCGTTGTGTGGAGACCTCCAGAACAAAGCCCAAAGACACCACATTAGACTCAGTCACGTGGCTGCACAAGGAGTCCCTGAACTCTAGAATGCTGCAATCAGAGCAGAACTCAGGCCAAGATCTATCTAGACCAGGAGTGCAAAAAAGGGTGAGGGGAAGACCTGGTGATTTCCCCATAGGAGACAGGACATCAGATTTCTGCCCCAACATCAGATTATTAAAGATGAGTTCGGTGGTTTAGCGGTTGCAAAGTCTAAGGGCCGATATTCCACTTTCCAGGTCCCACATAAGCCAGACACACAAGGTGGTACAAGGTGACCCAAGCGCACAAGGTGGCACATGCACACAAGATGGCAGACGCATCTGGAGTTCGACTGCAGTGGCTGGAGGCCCTGGCACACCAATTCTCTCTCATACTCTGTTGGATTAAAAAAAAAAAAAAAAAGTCAATGTGTTGGGCTTCCCTCAAAAATGAAACAAACAAACACCAAAAAAAAAAAAAAAAAAAACCAAGGTGAACTCTGGGCAGATAAACACTAAAATCAGAGTCCAAGGAACAAGAGAGAAATGTCCTACATAGAAACTCAGCCTGTGTCTTTATGAGGTTCCTGCTTTGCTTGACATACTCTGTGGCTTAAGCCCCTGCCTTTCCTTGGGTTTCTTTCCTGGACCTGCAAGACTAGGCCTAGGTTACATATAGCCAGCCCCAGGGCTTCCAGTCCTGCTGCCCCCTCATACCAGCTCCTCATGCCCTTCTCACTGATGTCTGCCTCCAGAACTGCAGGCATGCGTTTCCTCCCCATGAGAAGAAATTCTGCTTCCTCAGATGCAGAGTCTTCAAGTGCTTCAGATCGCATGTGAGTGTGAATGTGTGAGCTCTCTGGCCCCATCCCCCTTATTGACGCTACTGGTGCTTCCAAGAAATCCAGGCTGGAGAAGCGGAGAGGCAGCCCGATGAGAGAGCTCCCCGTCCTGTTCTGCTCAAGGTTGGAGCAAGTCCTACTGCCCTTTCCCCAGTCATCTAGTTCAGTCTTCTCCCCGAACAAGAACATGATACATGTAATAGCTTCCATGCAGGGTGATAATGTCTAGGTGGGCTCCACTTTAGGGAAACTGTTTATAGAAATCCCCTCCAACAAGCCAGCTATAAAGGAAGACAGACTGTTTGATTTTTGTAAGACCCTACCTAGGAATCCCTATAAGACTCTCAGCCCCAAGGCAGTTTTTTAAACAACTCTATACTGCACAGTGAGGTGAAAGAATGAATCTTCATAATATATGCGCTGCAAAACATTAAGGGGCACTGCCTGTTAAATTCAGCAGAACTAGAAGCATGGTGGACATTGGCAGAGAATAGATGTCTTGGGGGAGAGACAATAGCATGTGGTCAAACCTTTCTGGGGCATCCAGAGGAGCAGGAACAGAGCGGAAAGAACACACTGACTCGTTATTTCGATTCAGTCTTCCAAGTTTGGAGAATATGTATTCTGTTGTTTTTTTATTAAGAAGGAACTTTGTATGGACACATCATGCCTTGGTACCATTTCTGTTCCTCCCTTCCCCACTCCACTGAGAACCTTCCTCAGGGGGATTGCTGATGTCCACCATGGGGTTGTGGATCATGAGCCGCGAGAGCAGAAGACAGTCATTGTGGGGGAGGGGGGAGAGAGAAAATTCCCTCCCAACCTGTGGCTCTTACAATCTTTCTGCTCCCTTCTCTGCAAAATTCCCTGAGCCTTCTTGGGTGTGGTTTTTTGTGACTTTTTTTATTGACAACTTCTTACTTAAAGACAATAAAACAAGATAATTCCCTCCCCTTCCCTGCTTTCCTCTTCATAACTGCTCTCCATCATATACCCTTCCTGTCTCCCTTAGTCTCTCTTTTATTTTGATGTCATCATCTTTTTCTCCTATTATTAGGGTCTTGTGAAGGTATTCCTGGGCATTGCGAGGTCATGGATATCAAGGCCAATTTCTTTCTGGACAGTTGCATTGTAAAGACTGGTACCCTTCCTTTGACTCTACATTCTTTCCACCACCTCATCTGCAATGGACCCTAAGCCTTATACGGTTTGATAGAGATGTTTCAATGCTAGACACTCCTCTGTATCTTCTTCTCAGCACTATGTTGACTTTTGGGTCATCCCAGTGGTCACCACCATCTGAAAAGAGAAGCTTCTCTAATCAAAAGTGAAAGTAGCATTAATATATTAATATGAGCATTAATTATAGTGCCTTCAGGGCAGTTTGGTTAGATTAATATATGCATTTAGCTAGACAAGAGCAGGCTTCATATCCCTAAGTCCCCTAACCTCCCCTGCCATAGGCTTTTTTAAAAAAATGTTGACTTTCTTTTTTTTTACTTTATTTTAATTGAGAGCAACAGAGAGATAGAGAGAGAGAGAGAGAGAGAGAGAGAGGGAGGGAGGGAAGGAGGAAGGGAATGGGTGTGCCAGGGCCTCCAGCCATTGCAAACGAACTCCAGAAGGGTGCACCCCCTTGTGCATCTGGCTAATGTGGGTCCTGGGGAATTGAGCCTTGAACTGGGGTCCTTATGCTTCACAGGCAAGCGCTTTGCTGCTAAGCCATCTCTCCAGCCCATGCCATGAGCTTTTGATTAGGTTTTCAGTACTAAGCATGTATTCCCTCGCATAGTGCTGGCCTCCAGTCCAATTAGACAGCAGTTGATTTCTCCCAGATCAGACATGCCACTGTTGCACCTGTTTGGTCATTTGGCCTGGCTGGCCAAACTTGAGGCTTCCAGTGTGCACTGTTGTCATTGCTGATGAGTTCTGTCTCCCATAGGGCTGCATGCAATGCAGTTTTTTTTCAGCTTCAGTTGGCTGGTCTATAGGGAGAAGGTTTTCAGCTCATCAGCAGCTTAATTTCTCAGTGACCTTGCCACCCAGGCATGTGAAGTCTTCAGCAATAGGGTCTTACCATCCATTACTAATGGGAAACCAAGAGCCTTGACAATAGCCTGTAATGTTTTGGAGGCAACAGGGACTTCCCTGACCAACAACTCACTGGAAGGAATCCCATACCTAGCACTGAAAATTTTCTGGTAGCAGTCTATGGTTTCTGGATGTGCCATTATCCAAAAAAGTAGGCTTTCATATGTCTTATTCAGAATATTTTGAATTTTGATTGACCTTCCTCCTATCCTTCTCTTACTCAATCTCTTCCTCAGGCCTCACTTAGGCCTTTCCACACCCTGTAATCTGTTTTATTTGCATATGTACAATATCATCCTCTAAAGTCCGTCCCTCTTCCCCCTTCCTTTATAGCCTTTGCCTATGTTACTGGCCTCTGCTATCAATTTTTGGTTCCAGCTCACACACAAGTCTGAACATTTGTAGCTAGAATCCACATATGAGAGAGAACATGCAACATTTGGCTTTTGGGGCCTGAGTTACCTCACTTAGTACAATCCTTTCCAGATCCATCCATTTCACTGAAAATTTCATAATTTCATTTTCTTTACTGCTGAATAGAATTCTATTGTGTAAATGTACCGCATCTTTATTATCCATTCATCTGTTGAGGGACATCTATGCTGGTTCCATTTCCTAGCTATTGTGAATAGAGCAGCAATAAACATGGTTGAGCAAGTATCTCTAAGTTAGTGAGAAGAATCATTAGGATATATGCCTAGGAGTGCTATAGCTGGATCATATGGTAACTCTATTTTTAGCTGTCTCAAGAGCCTCCACACTGATTTCCACAAAGGCTGTACTAGATTACATTCCCATCAACAATGTAGAAGGGTTCCCCTTTTTCTGCATCCTCACCATCATTTATTGTCATTTGTTCTCTTGATGATAGCCATTCTGACAGGAGTGAGATGGAATCTCAAAATAGTTATAATTTGCATTTCCCTGATGGCTAAGGATGTAGAACACCTTTTCAGATGTTTATATGCTATCTGTATTTCTTCTTTGGAAAACTCTCTATTTAGTTCCACAGCCCTCTTTTTTTAAATTGGGTTGTTTGATTTCTTATTGTTTTGTTTTTTAAGTTCTTTTATATTCTGGATATTGATCCTCTGTCAGATATATAGCTGGCAAAGAATTTTTCTCCCATTTTGTAGGCTGTCTCTTCTCTCTATTCACAGTGTTGTTTGCTGTACAAAAGCTGTGTAATTTCATGAAACATCAGTGGTCAATTAGTGGTTTTATTTCCTGAGCAATTGGGGTTATATTCCGAAGGTCATTGCCTACCACAGTATGTTGAAGGGTTTCCCCTACTTTTTCCTCTAACAATTTCAGAGTTTCAGTTCTGATATTAAGGTCCCTGATACATTTGAAGTTGATTCATGTGGATGGAGAAAGAAAAGGGTCTATTTTCATCTTTCTATATATAGATATCCAAATTTCCCAGCACCCCTTGTTGGAAAGAATGTCGTTTCTGCCATGAATATTTTTAGCATTCTTGTTAAAAAAAAAAAAATCAGATGGCTTTAGTTTCCTTGATTAACATCTAGGTTCTCTATTTTGTTCCATTTATCTATGTGTCTGTCTTTGTGCCAGTATCATGTTGTTTTTGTTACTATGGCTTTGTAATATAGCTTCAAATTGGGTATGATGATACCACTAGCCTTATTTTCTATACTGAAAATTGTTTTGGCTATTCAAGGTATCTTGTGTTTCCAAATGAACTTTGTGATTGTTTTTGCTATTTTTGTGAAGAATGCCATTGGAATTTGAATGAGGATTGCATTAAATGTGAAGATTGCTTTTTGGTAAGATTGACATTTTCACAATATTGATTCTTCCAATCCAAGAACAAGGGATTTCTTTCCATTTCCTAGAGTCTTCTGAAATTTCTTGCCTCAACATTATAAAGTTCGCATTGTGGAGATCCTTCACTTCCTTGGTTAGGTTTATTCCAATTTACTTTATTTGTTTATTTGTTTTGAAGCAATTGTGAATGAGAGAGATTCCCTGATTTTTATCCTCCACGTGCTTGTTGTTAGTATATAGGAAAGCTACTAATTTCTGTGTGTTTATTGTGTATCCTACTATGTTACTAAAAGTGTTTATCAGCTCTAACAGTTTCCTTGGTAGAGTCTTTAGGGTCTCTTATGTATAGAATCATATCATCTGGAAATATGGATGATTTGATCTCTTTCTTTTCAATTTGTATCCCTTATCAGTGTCTCTTGCCTTATTGATATAGCTAGGACTTCTAGTACTATATTAAATAAAAGGGGGACAGTGGACGCTCTTGTCTTCAGCCTGAATTTAATGGAAACACTTCAAGTTTTTTCCCCATTTAGTATTATATTGGCTTTAGGTTTGTCATAAATAGCTTTTATTGTATTGCAATAAGTTCTTTCTATTCCCAGTTTCTGTAGGACTTTTACCATGAAGGGATGTTGAATGCCTTTTCTGCATCTATTGAGATGATCATGTGATTTTTGTCCTTTAGTCCATTTATACAGTGTATTAAATTTATCAATTTGTTTATGTTGAACCATCTCTGCCTCTCTGGGATAAAGCCTACTTGGTTGGGTTGAATAATCTTTCTGATATATTCTTGTATTCTGCTTGAAAACATTTTGTTCAGAATTTTTGCATCTATGTTCATGAAGGAGATTGGTCTGTAATTTTTTTTTGTTGTTCTGTATTTGTCTAGTTTTAGTATCAGGGTGATGCTGGCTTTATAAAAAGAGGTCAATAAAATTCCTTCCTTTTCTATTTTCTGGAAAAGTTTGAGAAGCAGTGTTGTTGATTCTTCCATGAAGGTCTGGTATAATTTACCAGTGAATCCATCTGCGTCTGGACTTTTGTTTTAGTTGGGAGACTTTATATAACTGCTTGGATCTCTAAGCTTGTTATAGGTCTATTTAAATGGTTTATCTCATCTTGATTTAATTTTGGTAGGTCATATGAATCAAGTAAATCATCCATTTCCTTCAGATTTTCAACCTGAGAGGCATACATATTCTTAAAGCATGTCCTTATGATTTCTGGATTTATTTGGTGTCTGTTGTAACGGGCCTTTTCCATCTGTATTTTATTAATTTTTATCTCTTCTCTCTTTCTTCTTGTCAGATTTGCTAAGGGTTTATCAACCTTGTTAATCCTTCCAAAGAACCAAATCTTTGTTTCATTGATTTTTTTGGATTTATGTTTTGGTTCCTACTTCATTAATTTCTGCCCTAATCTTTATTATTTCTTCCCATTTGCTGATTATTGTTTTGCCTTATTCTTGTTTTTCCAAGGCCCTAAGGTGAAGCAGTAAATTGTTTACTTGTGAACTGTCTAATTTCTAAATATAGGCACTTAGAGCTATAAATTTCCCTCCTAAGATTGCTTTCATTGTGTCCCAAAGGTTTTGGTATGTTGTATCCTCATCATCATTTGATTCTATGAATTTATTGACTTCTTCAATGGCCCATTCATCATCCAATAGTGTACTTTTTTGTCTCAATGAATTTGTGGAAGCTCCTTCTTGGTTTGTAGTGCTTCCTGTTTCCCTTTATTCTCTTGTTTTAACTATTATTTGAGTATGGTTTATTTTTTCCTGTTTCCTCATGTGTATGCTTTGCTTTGTCTTCAGCCTGAAGCATTCCTTCAAGTATTTTCTGTAGAGCTGGCTTACTTATCATAAATTCTTTTAGCCAGTTTTTGTTGTGGAATGTCTTTATTTCTCCTTCAATTTGGATAGATAGTTTTGTAGGATAAAGTAATCTTGGTTGACAGTTGGTATCTTTTAGAATTTAGAATACATCATTTCAAGCCCTTCTGGCTTTTAAAGTTTGTGTTACGAGCTGGAGAGATGGCTTAGTGGTTAAGCACTTACCTGTGAATCCTAAGGACCATGGTTAGTGGCTCAGTTCTCCAGGACCCACCTTAGCCAGATGCACAAGGGGGCACACACGTCTGGAGTTCATTTACAGTGGCTGGAAGCCCTGGTGTGTCCATTCTCTCTCTCTGCCTCTCTCTCCCTCTCTCTCTCTCTCTCTCTCTCTCTCTCTCTCTCTCTGTCACTCTCAAATAAATACATTTAAAAATAAGTAAATAAATAAAGTTTGTATTGAGCAATATGCTGTGATCCTGATGGATTTACCTTTATAGGTGACTTGCTTTTTCTCTCCAACTGCTTTCAATATATTTTCTTTGGCTTGTGTGTTTAGTAGTTTAATTATAACATGGTGAGGAGAAGTTCTTCCCAGGTTTTGTCTGTTTGGTGTTCTAAAAGCTTCCTGTATCTGCACTGACATTTCTTTACCAAGTTGGAGAAATGTTTCTTCTATGGTTTTATTGAAAATGCCTATTATGCCTCTGGATTAAAATTCTTCTCCTTCTATTATACCCTGAATTCTTATGTTCTATCTTTTCATAATGTCCTATATATCATGAAATTTCCATTCATACCTTCCTGTTAGTTTGTCTTTGTGTTTGTTTGGCTGTATTAGATCTTCCACCTGGTCTTCCAGTTTAGATATTCTGTTCTCTCCTTTATCCATTCTACTGGTGAGACTTTCCACAGAGTTTTTTATTTGACTGTATTTTTCAGTGCTAGAATTTCTGCCCGGTATTTCTTCCATGTATGTATTTCCTTACTCATGTCTTCTAGTGACCTCCTTATTTCCTCAAGATGATCTCCTGTATTCTTTTGGAATTCATTCAGGAGTTTATTTTCCTCTTTAATTCCTTTGTGTTCTTCTTTTATTACTTTGATTTCTTCTTTTATTTATTTGAGTATAGATAAAATATTTTTTTTGAAATCTTTGTCAGTACTTTCATCTAAAATAGTCTCATTGGGTCATTTCTGATGGATTTATAATTTTTGGTGAGATTGTACTGTCTTTATTCTTTGTGTTTCTTGTATTATAATGTTGTGACTTTTGCATCCTGAGTTGATTTGATGCCTGGGTTTTCTAATAATCTGCAATGCTTTTAGATTTGGAAATCCAACTTTTTGTACCTTCAGAGTAGGAGTTTGACTTAACAAATGTAGTTTCTATACTCAACACATCCACAGAAGTAATCCTAGGTGTTGAATCTGCCTGCTATTCAAGCATTCTAGTGGGTTGGGTGGAGCAATTTACTGGAAAATTCTAAATTTTAATTGAGCAATATACACATTCAATAAAAATCAGCAGAGTATGCAAGTGTAGCCACTGAAACAAACAGACAACCTTTTAAAGCCAAAATCCCTATGGGAGTGTGTTGCTCTACATCCTTAACCCTGTCAGCTGTTTGAGATTTCTGTTCTGAAATGTGTTCCAGGTCAGCCTGGGTCTCAATCAGGCCCTGCCCCAAAAAATGGTAGATGAAAAAGACAAAGGCCCTAAAAATCTGAAAGCATCAAAAGCAGCACCCGTCAACCCCCATATGCATGCATTTGTTACACAGATGCACAGGCCCTGTGCACATGTACCCAGAGCCCAGAAGAGAACATTGTGTTCTCCTTTTTTCACTCATCTGTGCCTTGCCTTCTGACTGAGTCTCTCACTGACCTGTAAATTGCCCTTTTTTTGGTCAGACCAGTTGACCAGTTTGTCCCAGTGATACTTCATTCTCAATTCCCCACATAACTGGGGTTATAGGCCTGGGTGGCCATACCCATCTGCTTACATGAGTGCTAGGGAATCAAACTCAGGTTGAATAAGATCCTCTCCAGCCTTCATCCTTGCACAGAAATTATTCTCACTCATCTCTCCTGTCCAGTGTCTGTGTTCTATACATTTGTTTTTCTGATGCAAAAAAAAGACTTCCTGGACACACACACACACACACACACACACACACACACACTACCAAATTGTTCTTGCTATTATTTGGGATTAAATTTTCCCTTGGGTCATTAGAGAACTTCTCTGACATTCTGCCAACACTGGCACCTTGCAGTATATCAATAATAAAATGGATATACTCCTGACTGTCCAGTTAGGTTGAGAGTAGGAGACCATGTGTGCACAGAGGGAGTGCTGCAGGGACTGGTTGTGAAGTTCTGAGCAGGAAGCAAGGGAGCCACAGGAGACAGTTTACATGCTAGGGAAGCCCTAATAGAGCTGGTCTGACTCTGCAAGTCAAAGAGGAAGGTTACCAAATGGCTGAGGAATATAGGTTCACACAGGTCAAGTCACCTTAGAAGCAGTGACTTTTATTTGGGGGACACAGTCAACCCAAGGAAACTCAATAAGAAGGGGACATAAGTTTCAGGTCCCCATTCTACAAAACCAACCAGAAGCTTGAGGCTATGGAAGCCCTTGCACCACATTTCACAGGACAAGAGGTGAAAGAGAGGACCTCTCTGTGGAATGTTGAATCCCAAGGCCAAGTTAATAGCAGAGCTGCTCAGTGGAAGCATGATGCTGGTCAATGTTTTCATTAAAGACTAGATCCTTCCATTATCTTTCCTACAGGGAGCTGTGAGGTTGGTGTCAGTCATAACCAAGGAAGAAGTTACTTGAATCCAAAGTAAGCAGTTGTAGCATTAACTAGTTTAATCATCACAATAGATCACATGATGGATGTTGACCAGAGAGAGGTGGTTGATTTCCTAGTTAGGATACTGAAGCTGGGTTGCCTTGGTTTAACAAAGTATAGTTTATTTCAAGCGTTACTCCTTAAGCTGCATCATTCCCACCCATGGCCAAGAAATGGGAACTTTTAGCCCATGCCTTTTCCTCTGATAATAAATCATTTTTGGTTTTATGGTCAAAAGCTCTACCACAGGGCACTTATTTTGTATAAATTATAACATAGTTGACATGTAAAAATGTGAAAGTAATAGAGTGATAAAATTCATGTGCTCCCAAATGCATTTTATCAAATCTTTATATTTTGAAATGTTAGCTTCAGATTACTTTTAAATTAAATAAAGCATCTTAAAGGCACAATGGGCTCTTCCACAATTCTATTACTTCTTCATCCCTCCAAAGTTAATCACCAACATGAATTTGGGGTTTATCACTTGATCTCTGATTTAATGCCATATATTTCTCTTCCTGCAAACAACCATAGGCTAATGTTTTAGAGTCCTTCATACATATATGGATGGTTTCATACACTATACATTACGTTACTAGCTTCCTTTGTCATTCAACATGAGGTTTATGAAATTTATTCATGTAGATACATATAGATTTATATCATCCAACTACTGCCACATATCCCATTGTATAATAACTTCATAAATTATTTCTCCATTTTCCTGTTGATTAACTTTCAATTTGTTTCCATTTTTCTCTATTACGAAAATGATGCTAGGAATACTTTTCCATATATGTTTTCTGGTATGAGAAGGAAATTACTAGCTATACATATTTATTAGCTATTGCCAAATTGTTCTCATTAGCAGCTTTTGCTTGGTACAATCTCCTCACTTCTGCATAATATTGGTTTTGTCAGATTTCAGATTGTCAACCAAAAAAGTGTTAAAGGCCTTGGATTAGGGTTTTAATTGCAAATTCCTGATATTTGGATAAACTGAATATCTTCCTGCTTATTAACTACTTAAGTGGACTATAATTTTCCATGACAAGAACTTATATATTACATTTTCTCAGTAATAAATTCATATATTTTGCAGACCTCTGATTTTGTCCTAGTCATATTCATTACCTTGATTTTCTTCTCATCTGCAACTTAACTCCTCTCTGTGCTTTGGAAAAAGGCTATGACTTACCATGTGGATTACTTTGAATGATGACTTTGAAAACCACCTATGTCTAATGTGTGTGTTTTCTTATTATAAAATATTTTAATTTTAATTTTGAAATAGTGATATTTCATAATGTGCCACTTGCTTATATTTTTCCTATGACATTTAAAGTATTTCCTAATAGGCTGGAGAAATAGCTTAGCAGTTAAAGCACTTGCCTGTGAAGCCTAAGGACCTAGGTTTGATTCCTCAGTGCCCACATAAGCCAGATGTCCAAGGTGGTGCATACATGCATCTGGAATTCATTAAAAGATAATAAATAAAAATTTAAAAAGCAATAAGGGCTGGAGAGGTGGCTTAGCAGTTAAGGCACTTGCCTGTGAAGGCTAGGGACTCAGGTTCAATTCTCCAGGTACCACGTAAGCCAGATGCACAGGGTGGTGCATGTGTCTGGAGTTCATTTGCAGTGGTTAGAGGCCCTGGAGTGCCTCTTCTCTCCTTCCCTTTCTCTGTCTCTCTCTGTCTCTCTGTTTCTCTCTCTCTCTCTCTCTCTCTCTCTCTCTCTCTCTCTCTCTCTCTCTTTCTAAGGTTATGAAGACTTGTATGTATACTCTTCTTAAAGTGGCAGAAGTTTGTTTTTCAAATGTAGAGCATGAAGTGAGGAAAGATTCTAATTTTCCAAATAGAAAGTTGTACTACTTACGGAATAATCTTATTTCTGGGCTACTTTTTTATGAATTGGTATCTAATTAATAGATGCTAGTAAATATACCAATTGTAACTGATGTTTAAAATAGTAAATTGTTACAATAAAAGAATAAATTATAAGATAGCAATACAAAGCTGACTACTGAAATAAGCACATAAACCTTTATAGCTACTTCACAAGTTTTAAAAAGAAAATACAATACACAGCAGTAAAAACAGTAAGTGAATGAAAATATAGCATGCATAATAATTTGAATATCAAATAACATGACTGAAAGCCCAAACACCGTAAAGTCATGTCAATGGATTTAAATGGGTTTCACTTACCCACCCTTCTTCTCAGATTAGCTCATCCAGCCATACCAAAAGAGACATTCCTGAAACAGAGATTCAGAATGACTTAAAAGTAAGAGGATAAACTTGTCCAGCACATAGAAGCCAAGACAAATTAGGAACTGTGATTATGCGACCAGCTTGTAGTATTCAATCCCACAGGCATTATGCAAAACCAAGGAACTCTGTGTATCTTTAAAAGCACACTTCAGAATAATGACATTGCAAGTATGAATATGTAGTCATGACACAAGATGGCAACTCCCTCTGTGAAATGGAAACAAGAAATTCCAGGGGAAGTTGTACAAGCATGCAATTAATAGGAGACTCCAATATTCCATTCTTCTTCAACAAAGTAGGTCAAGGGAGCAAACGATTACAAAATGTCTGAGCAATCTAAGGATTTGAGGAAGCCCGTAGTAAGTATGAAGCCAAGGGACACTGGACAAAGGAGAAAAGGAATCAGCCACCTGGAGAAGAAGGCAATGGCAGACATAGGGATGCTGTAACCGCAAGTGAGGAATGCCATCAGACACAAAATGCGAGTGGATTCGCCTGAGAGCCCCAAGGGGAGAAGCTGGCCTATGCACACCCTGAGACTTATGTCCCCAAGAACTGTGACAGAGGCGATTCCTTTTGCTTTAAGCTACTTCTATGAAGGTAGGACAGTGATTGGAAATTAACACAATGAATGGTAAAAGACTTTATTTTCCTGTATTAAGGATAATCTTTAAAAGATAATTGGCTATTTAAAGCAAATATAGTAACAATGAACTGCAGGACTGATAACATTTGCAGAAGTAATGTATAACAATAATAGCTCGAGGAGAAAAGTCAGGGGGAAAGGAGTGCTGCGGGGAAGCGTGTGTGCTCTTCGTGAAGTGACACGGTATTTGCTGAAGGTAGAGTATGACAAGTTACAGGTGTGTGCCACAAAGGTGACGCCACGAACAGCCACGGAAACTAAAATTTGAAAAAGCTGCTAAGCCAAAAAAAATAGAATGGAGTAATAGAAAATATTCATAATTAGTGATTCTAATTATTATTAATTAGTGAAAATATTCATCATTAGTGATTCTAATCAAACTTACTCAATACTACTAATGGCTTAATACCACTAATAGCACTTCTATGAGGAAAGTTTCTTATTGCTACTTTTTTGCAGTGTTGGGGGTCAAACTCAGGGCCTCACACATGCTAGACAAGCTTTCTAACACTGAGCCACATCTCCAGTCCAAAAATGCTTTAGTTTACTTTAGCTCCACATTATTTTCTGTAACTAGTTGAATTTATTTGCCTGCAGAGCTAATAAGCTCTGGTCATCCCTATCTTTGCCTCTCCTTTTCCCTCTCTTCCTTCCTGACTCATCCCTGTATGTACAGAGTTACTCTTAAATATTTTTATTTGTGTGTTGGCTGGCATCTTACTAGTAGAGAAATGTGACTGGTAAACTTCATGTTTTAAGTCTTAGGATGTTTTTGAGTTGCTTGTAAGCTGGAGTGCAAGTCTGCCTGTATACAATAACAGCTTGGCATTAACACCTTAAGTGAAGTCCATTCTTTTATCTAATGTATGTATTACTCCTGAGGACAAATGTTTTGTTGGTCTGCTTGCTGATTTCTAGCTCTGCCTCTTCTGTCAGGAAGTGGTTCTTAGCCTCAAGGATCCACAGGTTCATGTGCTGTATCTCAGAGTGGATTCAACTTGATTATTATACTTTGATTTTATTTCTTCTCTGTGCCTACTGGCTCTGTTTAGCAGTTTCATGGCTACCTCAGCAGAGAAGAGCATCTAGAAACACTTTTCTTACATTAAAGTTCAGAGTCCATTGCCCTAGAAGTGATGCCCATTACAGAAGACATCAGGTCACAAGGCTGAGGAGTGGCTTAAGAATCCGAAAGAAAGTTCTTAGAAATTTTGTTTTATTTTGAAGAAATGTTGGCAGCTTGTCCTCAACAATTCTTATTTTAATTGTATTTATTTAATTTCAAGGAGAGAGAGAGAAAAAAAAAAAAAACTTGGCACACCAGAACCTCTGGCCACTACAACCTCCAGATTCATGTGTCACTTTGTGCATCTGGCTTTATGTGGACACTAAGGAATAGAACCCATAACAATAGGCTTTGGTAGCAAGTGCCTTTGACTACTGAGCAATCTCCCCAGCTCTCTTCTGGTTGTTTTCTTTCTTTTTTATTTCTTGAAACTCCTGGGAAATGTTTGATGGATAGACCTAAACTATCCTGCTTGATTGTCAACTTCCCTTGTTACGTTCATATATCTACTTTTCCCTCTTATTCAGAGTTCTAGATCTATTCTTCAGTGTTATTTCCTAGTTCTCACCATATCTTCTGAAGTAGATCAAAGCTGAATTCTTGGCAGCCATGGGGTTTTTGGTTTAATGTCTATAATTGATAATTCTAATGTTTGCATTTGAGTTTTAATGTGGCATCTATTATTATTTCATTTCACTTTCTTCTGTAATTTATAACTTTAATAAATTTATATGTTTATCTGACATTTTAAACCTACTTTTCAAAGTCCTTTCTCAGACTCTTAAATACATTTCACCCTGATTAAATTTTGGTTTGTATGGAAATTGTTGGCTATCTTTCTTGGCCTTATATTTCATTAAAAGGCTCATAATTTTGGATTTTAGGCTTATTTTAAAAGGGCATCTGGGGCTAGAGTGATAGCTTAGCAGTGTGGTGCTTGCCTGAAAAGCCTATGTTTGATTTTCCAGTACCCAAGTAAGCCAGATGCACATGGTGGCACGTGTGTGGAGTTTGTTTGCAGTAGCTAGAGGCTCTGGCAGGTACATTCTCCTTTTCCCCTCTCCCTCACTCTGTCTCTCTTTCTCTTAAGTAAATAAAAGGGGCATCTGCATTGATTACTTTTCTCATTGTTGTGACAAAAGACATGACAAAAGCAACTTAAAGTAGGAAGTGTTTGTTTTGGCTCATGGTGTGAGAAGGGCTACAGTGCACCATGGCAGGGAAGGCAGGGTGGCAGAGGTGACTAGAGCTGTGGAGGTGAGAATGTGAGGCAGCTGGTCACATTGGTCCCTGGTCAGAGAGCCGAGAGTGACCAATGCTAGCATTGAGCAGACCTTCTCCTCCTTTTTCTTTTTCAATCAATCCAGGACTCCAGCCCATTGAATAGTGCCACTCTTGGGATGGGTCTTCCATTAAACATCTCTGGAAATGTTCTCATAGACATCCACAGAGGATTGCCCCCTAGGAGACTCTAAATTCAGTCACTTTGATTAGAGGTTAACCATCCCAACATCTTTAGCTTATTATGCTTAACTTGCTTATTTCTCTCCTTTCTGCACCCACTTACCCTATCTAGTACTTGCATGGTTTCCTTCATGAGATGGTGGGGAGGGGTCCACAAAGATCGGTCTTACATTGTTCCATAATGATGGCCATTATAGAAGACACCAGGTCACAATGTGAAGACGCATGTCTGGCCTCAGGCTGAGTCTTCCCCTCATGTTCACAGGTGGGTGAGGTACTCACTCCAGACAGTACCTGTGGATCCCTGAACTATCGTCCCTCAGGGCTTTTCATGAGCTAGAATGCCCTTCCCCAGGACCAAGCACCAGCAGATAGACTTTTACTGGGCTCTTGAATTGCATGTGACCCCTTAGTTCCATAACCCAACATGTTCTCACTCATGGTGGCTCTCACACTCCTCTTTCCTTGATGCCATATAGTCCTACCCAGTGTTGTGTTTCAACAAATGTACATAATGTGTGCTGCTCAAATCTGGGCCATTGTTATACCAATCCCTTAAAACACTTACGATTTCTTTGTGTTGGGAGCATCACCAACCCTCCCTCCTATCTGACATAATAATAAACTGCAGTTGCCCCCTCCCGCCCACTGCACCATAATACACAGAAATTACTTCTCTGTAACTGGATTTTAGTAGCCATTATCAAATGTCCTTCTGTCTTCCCTCCGCCCTTCTTCTAGCCTCTGGTGACACAATTCTACTCTCTACTTGTAAGAGATCAATGTCTTCAGTTTCCACGTAGGAATTGCTCCCTATACCTTCTGACAGACATAGAGATGAGCAGTCTTTACCTTTGCTCATTCCCCTGCCTGTCTGCTTCATGAAGTCCGCAGAGATGTCCCTGTCCTATTCGAGACTGTTGCTGCCATTTTACTTGTACAGTTTGTCGTTGATGTTCATTTTGCAGCTCTGAGGTTTCAAATTAAGTCTGAACTTGGTTGTTGTCTGGATAGAAAATCTAGGTGTGTCTTCTTAACTCTCTAACATACGTTTAATCATTTGACCTTGGACTCTCAAACATTTGCTGTTTGGACCTAAGGAATCTGAAGGTACCAGATTTAGAATCACTGACATAAATTATGTAGCTTAAAAGATTTTAGAACAGCTCTTTCCAAAGTATCTTCCATGTAGCCTGAGAATGCATCAATTTTGGTGTAAACTGAACACACAGAGGAGCATTGCTGACATGTTGAATGTGGATAGATCTCACCTGAGACCCTGAAACTATCAACCTATTAGCATCCAACAGAAAGTTCCATTTGCCACTCCAACGCCCAGCACTACACAAACAGCAGCATCCTGGAGGTAGAGAGGTGTGACAAGACAGCTCAGGCAGCAAAATGGTCAGGCAGGGGCAATGGGGGGCCATTCATGGACGGATGATACTGGACTCCAGCACAGCTAAGTTCTCTAGAAATGTGAAACCAAAGGGCCAGGTCTCAGCGTGTGTTCTTGACATACCAGGGATGTGGTTCGATCTGCATGTGCATGGACTTGCTCTCTCACCCAGCACCTGAAGGTCAACTGAATTTTTCAGTGTGATCAAGAAGCCCACCACTATCATGAAATAATGATGGTCTGTCTCTACCTTTCCAAAACATAAGCAGATGTATTGTTTATTTTTTAAGTTTCAATTATTCTCCCCCCATCACATTTTCCTAAACTTTGGGATGTGTTATACCTTCCTATCACCAGTCGCTAGCAGAATCTATGGTGCCTATCATCCAACCTCAATGGCTTTGCACAGGCTGCCAGCCCATCCTCACATGTGAGCTGACTACTGGTTTGTGTTTATTACTCTGATTCCATGAGTGTGTGACTTCTAAAAATGTCTTAAATATTTACTATAAAGGCAAGACCTAGCTTCCAAGAGCATGGTGCTCCATTTCCTAACTCATTTTTCACAGAATGTTAATTCTGTTGGCTGTTCATTAAAATGATTGAGAGAAAGAATTTCTGCTTTTTTTTCATGGAGAAGGGAATACTGAATTAAATGAAGACGAGCTTCTTAAGTTTTTAACTTCAGGAATTTTGACTCCTTTAATACTCACATGGGCAGCACACTTCACAATAGATAAGAACTGGGTGTTTCATCTTTCTAGGCTCATCAAATCATGGAAACTCATTTTCCAATGTGAGCTCTCAATTTAGTAGAACCCTCTGGGAAATACCAGTAAAGTCCAACAACCTTTTGTTCAAAGTTGTATGATATTATTAAGGAGAACAATGCTCCACATTTGGGAGAGAATAAAGAACTTACTTCTGGGTGTTCTGAAGTTTCAGAGGTCTTCAGAATCAAATTTATTTTTGCCTATGTGTGTGTCTGTGTCTGCATGTGTGTGTGTGTGTGTGTGTGTGTGCAGTTACACATATGTACACATGCATGTGGACCCCATATAACAACCTTGAGTGTTATTCCTCAAGCACCATCAACCTTTTATTGAGACAAGGTCACTTGCTGGTATGGAGCTTGCCAAGTAGCATAGACTGGCCAGCCACCCCAGGGATCCAGATTTCTCCACCTCTCTAATGCTGTGATTATAAGTACTCATCACCACACCCCCTTTTTTGTATGAGTTTTGGGACTAGAACTCAGGTGCTTGCAAGACAAACACTTTAGTGACTGAGCTATCTCCCCAGCTCCCAAAATGTTTTTATTTTAAAGGTCTCCCTGGTGGCAATATGGAGCGCAGACCAAAACAGGGTAGCCTGGTAGAGCTTCCAGGAAGGTGGATACTGTTAGGAGAACCATGAATCTGAATTATTAAAGGGCAGACAGCTCACAAAGGATGCGTATCATGTGCTGGTTTCAGGGCAGAACTGAAGGAACATGGGTCTGATTTACAGTACGCTGGGATGCAGAGGCGACACCAGGGGTGTGCTTATTCATTCAACAGATGACTACTGAGCACTTGCCGTGTGCCAGCCATTATTGTTCTACTGCTGTGCATATGCCAGTGGACAAGAGCCAAAATCTCTGACCTCTTGATATTTTATCTTTCTGGTGCTTTAAGCTGAGAGGCCTTGAGGATTTCATGAAGAACAAGAACACCTTGGGAGAAGCTGCCTGGAGGTGCTTGGTGGAGACTGTGGCACGCAAGTGATTTCAGGCATCAAGGTGGATGTGGGCGAGAAAGTATGAAAGGCAATAAGGGTCTCAGTGAGAGATCTAGGTTGATGAAGAATTCACACACACAGGTGGGAATTGAAGCCATGAGGACATTGACAGCATCCAATAGAGAGTGCAGTGACTCTGAAGAGTTGAAGAGCTCTCAATTTTTAACAAGAGGAGTAGAGAAGGGGCCAGGATGCCCAAAGCAATTTTCAATAAATATCTAGTGAATGAAAATAAATGAGACTTGGCCTGAGAGACAGATATCAAGCCAGGAGAGGAGCATTAAGGGGCAACAATGGGAAATTTTCTGGAAGGATTGTGAGGCTGGTCAAATGCAACAGCATTAGGGAAGGTCAAGAGTCATGGCACAAATAAATGGAGGCACATCTTTCTTTTCTTTAAATATATTTTATTTATTGATTGATTGATTGATTAAAAAAAAAAGAAGCAGAGAGAGAGAGAGAGAATTGGCACTCCAGCCCCTCCAGCCCCTGCAAATGAACTCCAAACATATGCGCCCCCTTGTGCATCTGGCTTATGTGGGCCCTGGAGAGTCGAACTGTGGCCCTTTGGCTTTGCAGGCAAATGCTTTAACCACTAAGTCATCTCTCCAGCCCCTTCTTTTCTTGTTCTAACCATTGAGTCCCTGTAGCTCTTCTGGCATGTCTTCCAGAATGCTGAGTCTATTATTAAAATTTTCTCATAGACTTAACTTCTTCATGGTCACTCTACCTTTTTTTTTTTTTTTTTTTTTTTTTGCTTCACCTAAAATCTGTCTAAGTGTCTGTCTTTACTTCCAGCTGCTGCTGCTGCTGCTGCTTCCTCTCTCTCTCTCTCTCTCTCTCTCTCTCTCTCTCTCTCTCTCTCTCTCTGTGTGTGTGTGTGTGTAGCATTCATGAGTCTGTGTATGCTCACACATGTGGGTGCACAGGTATGTATGCATACATGTGGAGGCCGGAGGTTCATGTTGGGTGTCTTCCTTAATCATTCTCCATTTGTTTTTTGATGATAAGGTCTCTCACCAAACCCATAGCTCACCCAGTTTGGCTATACTAGCTAGTCAGCTTGTCCCACGGAAGAGGAAAGCCATACCCATTTGTCTTAATGTAGGTGACAGGGATCAGAACTCAAGTCCTCATGCTTGTGTCTTAAAGTGTCCTCAAGTGTCTTACTGGCTGAGCCATCCACCCAGCCCCAATTCTAGGCTTCATGATGTCTGACAGTTTTCCTATTTGTGGTCTCTTGAACTCCCAACATTAAATTCAGTCTGATACTGTCCTAGCCTCAATCCTCTGCCTCCATGTAAGGGTCACTCCAGAACAGGGGCTGACAGTCTCCAGCTTTGGGGTCCAGCATACCCTGCTTGGAATCTAGCCCCTTACTCTTTTTCTTAGCTTGGTCTACCAAACCTGTAATTCACTTTTCACATTTGCCACTAAAGTCTTCTGAAATGTGAATTTGACAATGATATCACTGCATTAAAATGCATCTGCTGTGTCTCCAATCCCTATGGAGCAAACTGTAAACTTTAGAGCAGTACATGAGAGGGTCTTCATGATCTGGTGTCTCCCTCGTCCTCTGGCCTCTTGCCTTCCATTCCCTCCTCCCCATGTCCCCCGACACACCTGTACTGCATGCCCACCACACACTTACCCTTATACCTCTGCCACCAGAAATCTCTCTCCCACCCCCAACTACCACACTTCTAGCTTTGATGTCTGTGCCTGAACGAATAGCTACAAAACACCAGCTTGGCCTCAATTTATTCAGTGTATCCATTGGAACCCAGGCGGGCAGCCTTAATCACAGATCCTGTGAGATTACAATGTACTTTGTTGTCTCTTTCTCTGTGTCTCACTAGACGATGCCCTTTGGGAAAACAGATTGGTGTAGAACTGGCTGGTATAGAATTTACCAATGAATGTTTGATGAGTGCAGGAAATTTAAAAAAAAAAAAAGAAGACGTGAAAAAACAAAATTGAGAAGGAAAAATTCTCATTAGGTATATTAGATAATTGACTTGGAATAAACAACTCAGATTCCAACTCATGTCACCCCCCCCCCATTTACTGTTGTTACCTGTGTCAAGCCACCCATAGTATAGGTCGGGTGGGCCTTGTTCAAAAGTCTTGGAACTGGCCTATTGGAAATGTTTTCTAAGACTTTATAGGTCGAGTGTCTATAACTGGAATGCTTAAAAACCAAAATGCTCCAAAATACAAAACTCAAAACTTGGACTTTTGCAGCATGTCTGGGTTAGATTACAGATACTTAATGAGCAGCACCGTTTGTTGTGCGTTTCTCACAAGTTGAACTCCGTCTAATTCACGTCCAGTTGTCATTCACTTACCATCTCCAGTGTGTAAAAGACGAATTAATGACCATACACAATCTGAATATCATTTCCCAACTCACAGATATAATGAGGCACATCTAGGATTCAAATCTAATATCCAGAGACCTGTGGGTGTTACTACTATGCCAATGGCTTCCAAGTTTTAATCTGATTCTAGTAATAGCTCCCAGCTTACTTTAGTGGACTGTATCACAGCAAAGTGTTATTCAAATGTGAATTCTTATTATAGTAAGTCATTAATTCATCAGCCCTCCCTCTAATCCCCCTTAAAGAAAATCATTTGAACATCTTTAGCAGCTTAAAAGTAGTTGTTTAATAGCATCAGAATTCAACTCAGGGTTAAAACCCATTAGAGTTTCTGGTAAACTTAATCTGTTCTAATTCATTATTAATAATAATAACAATAATAATTATTATTCATTATTAAAGAGCCAAAAACCTTTCTGTCTCATGAATAGAGGGGGCAAACTACTTCTTGAACCCCGCCTCCCTAACGCTCAGGAGGGCATAGTGAAGAGCTCCAGGAGTGATCGTGGCCAAGCCGCATTGTTAAAACTTTCCTAAGGGAGCCCATGGGCTGTAATTGCTCCAGTCTGCTTCAGTCTGTCATGCTACCTGAATTAAGTGGGTGAATTGGAATTTTCGATGGAATCTTCTGGGAAATCACCTTTCACCCTCCCTGAGCTCAGCCCAGCCCACCGCTCATTAAAGCAAAGACCCCTTCACCTCCACCCACTTCCTTCTGAATGCCAGGATTCTCCCCTTGGCCTCAACCTGGCAGAAAACTTACTTCATGGAGGAGGAAGAGGCGGGCCTCAAGTGGCTCAGCACCTGCACGCAGGGACCTCAAACCTAGCTGTCAACGTCTGCCTGCTCAGGAGTGGGATCAGGCTTTCTTGAGCCTTGCTCAAAGTTCAGGTTAAGCACCAGAGTTTAATCCTCCTTTTTTCTCTTACCAGGTCTGTACATCCTTGGGCATCCAATTATTTTACCTAGTCTAGATAACTCAGTGCGGAAGCCAGCGGCATGTGAAGGGGAAGGCAAGATGGGCAAAGTAAGGCATGAGGCCAGTCCCATTTCCCTTACTTGGATCACATAACACTGACTACATGCTGACCATGTGCTGAGTACTGGGCTAGGTGAGAGGAAGATGAAGTGAATAAAACAGCAGTGTGGCATCTAGGAGCTAACATTCTGGAGTGGGAGAGGATACATGAATGGGGAATTCATGAAGGACGGGTGTGCAGGGTGTTGCAGTCGGGTTTGCTTGCTGGCAGAATCACCCAACCAAGAGCAGCTGTTGGTGGGGGGAGGTTTATTTTGGTTTACAGACTCAAGGGGAAACTCCATGATGGCAGGGAAAACAATGGTATGAGCAGAAGGTGGACATCACCCCCTGGCTAACATCAGGTGGACAATAGCAACAGGAGAGTGTGGCAAGGGGAAACTGGCTATAACACCCATAAGCCCGCCTCCAACAATACACTGCCTCCAAGAGGTGTTAACTCCAAAATCTCCATCAGCTGGAAACCTAGCATTCAGAACACCTAAGTTTATGGGGGACCCCTGAATCAAACCACAACACAGGGTCAGAGAAAAGAGCAGGGGACGAGAAGAGTGGAGCATACAGGAAGGGTAGCCACCAAGTTCAGATGGGGAAAAGGGATTCTGAGCTATCTGATAGGGGAATGCCAGACTTGGGCTTTAAAACACAAGTTCAAATTTGAGAGAGAAGCAGGGTAGTGTCCTACCGTGTCGGGTGGTGGAAGCTGTGTGATGCTTGCTGAGGACACAGACAGCTGTGTGCAGGTGGAAGGAGGTTGACGAGGGCCTGGGAGCAGGGTGTGCCGTGCAGAGTATCAAGTCCCAGGCTGAGGCTGAGGCTGAAGATGAGGACGAGCACACCTAACATGGAGACAAGTCAGTGAGACTCTGATAACGGCAAGATGATGAAACTGATAGGAGAGGGGAGAGAAAGAGAGAGATAGAAATTAAATTTATTAATACCGGCCTGGAGAGATGGCTTAGCGGTTAAGCGCTCGCCTGTGAAGCCTAAGGACCCCGGTTCGAGGCTCGGTTCCCCAGGTCCCACGTTAGCCAGATGCACAAGGGGGCGCACGCGTCTGGAGTTCGTTTGCAGAGGCTGGAAGCCCTGGCGCGCCCATTCTCTCTCTCTCCTTCTATCTGTCTTTCTCTCTGTGTCTGTCGCTCTCAAATAAATAAATAAAAAATTTTAAAAAATATATTAAAAAAAATTTACTAATACCTTTAAATTAGTGAAAAACAAGAACAAATGAAGAAGTGGAAGCATTAGTTAAATACTGCAAACTGGACTTGAACACCAGAAAAAGAGGTGTCCTTAAAGGCTTCTCAGCAAGGATCTCCATATGGACTCCTGGTCTCCAATGATGAAACTCTTAGGTTTTGTAATACACATGCATATGCACACATGCCCATGTGTACACATTGGACTACATGAGCACTAACACATTCACACAAACATATGCACATGTTGTGTAAACCACTCATGCATGCACGAATACATCCACGTGCATACATAAATGTGGATGCATGCATCAGTTTATTAAAGAGAAAATCCTTAGTATCCACACTTTGCATATAAGCAAACAGAATGTAAGTCATGGTCACAGTAGTCATGCAGATACTAAGTGGATGGAGCTGATACTTGAACACGGGTGATGTTACTCCAATCTCTATGCATGTAAAATCACCTCCAGTCACCTACAAAAGGAGAGAATCAGTCTCTGTGCATGTAAAATTACCTCCAGTATCAAGGACTTCAAGTCACCTACAAAAAGAAGACAATCATCTGGTCATGCACAGTATCTTTGCAACTGAGTAGAGTCGAAGACATGAAAATCCGAGCAAAGTTATTACTAATTAGGATTTTGATGAAAAAGAAAAGATTCTAATCTGATGTTACAAGAAACTAATTTGTCGTGAGGCATGGTGCCGCATGCATGTAATACCAGCACTTGGGAGGTAGAGGCAGGAGAAGCAGAAATTTAAGGCCAGTCTCCCTTACATAGCAAGTTCTAGGACGGCCTGGCCTATATGAATCCCTGCGCCCACCCCCCCCCCAAAAAAAAAATGCCAATTTGTCTTTCAAGTGACCTATCTTAAAAGTTTTATTGGAAGTTATACTTTCAACAACTAATGGGAAAAAAAGCTTAAACATTATAAAATCCAGATAAGAGAGGCCTGCTCATTATGCTAAAATCTAACTAATTGTTATGAATGTACACAAATTTCAACACCCGTGGTAACAATTATTATTGAAAAATACTTCTAGCATATGAAATAATACTTAAAATTTCATAATTTTAAAATCTCATCTTTTTATTTACTACAGAACAAATAATTTTTGGTTAATTAAGAAAAATGGAAAATGAGTAAAAATTCAAAAGATGATATTTTATCCTTAAGATGGTTTAAAGAATGCTTTGAGTAATGTAATAGTAACTACTAAATGAAGAATTGAGTAAATACCTTTCCAAGCCCCAAACACTTACAATGGAGATGTCCTCACACTCACGGTGACAAGTGGGAATAAAGCCAAAACAAGCTAGCCTAAGAAGCCAGCTAGCCATTAGCACGAAAAATGCTGCAGAAAATAATAAATATGTCTATGGTAAGAGTAAGTGTGAAGAGATCAGCTTTCTTATTATTAGACAAAGAGGCTAGGATTGATCATAAAACAAGCAAACAAAATACAGCTTTTGAGGGTTATCTCTGAAACAAGAGATACAAAAAGTTACAAAGAAGAAAAACAGAAAAAAAAAACACATTAAGTAAACGTCAGTCTTAAATGTGTATTCCAACAAAAAAATAATTGAAAACATAGAAATCCAGGCCAAAAATGACTTACAAATATGAAAAGTTCCAAATTTAACATTATTGATAAAACTTTAAATGGAATGATATGAAGAAATGCATGAATTTGATGTTAAAAAGAAATACATGAATTTAATATTAATAAGCTGATATCTTACAAAGTATAGATAGCAGTCATCAAGCTTGCTATACAGAAAAAAAAACACATCAAAATATATAAAGCAAAAATGGTTAGAAATATAATTTTTAGAGGAATAAATTTATGCCAGTATGATGGTGTTGGCAAATTTGAACATAGGTCTGTAAATATTGAACATATCAAATGGGTACCAGTATGGATATTGCTAATATGAAAGTATAAGGAAATATTAATTGCATATATATTTGTCCATTTTCACTTGTGAACATGTGTACATGTGTATATAGTTTAAACTCTGTCCTTCAAAAGTGAAGATTGCACATTTGTATCCCATGGCCCATAGCACACTTACATAACTTTGATTATATCCAATGTAAATCCACAAAAAAGATCTGGATAAAAATTGTACATGCAGGGATGAGTGCGATGGTGCACACCTTTAGTCCCAGCACTCCAGAGGCAGAGGTAGGAGGATTGCCATGAGTCCGAAGCCAGTCTGAGACTACACAGCAAATTTCAGGTCAGCCTAGGCTAGAATGAGAGCCTGCCTCAAAACAATTAAAATTATACTTGCCACAGAATACACAGATAATCAATCTCACAAATTATATTGAAGTGTCCAAACTACTATGAATGATTTTAAAATACACCATCCTAAATAACTCTTAGATCAAAGAACAAGTAAAAATTTAGTTTGCATAAAACATAGAACAGAAGAACAACAACAATAATAAGATTCCAGGTTCATACATATTGAATAAGTCTAAAACCATTTCAAAGAGAAACTAATGAATTGCAAGTGCTTGAAGCATTAAACGCAAATGAAAACAATTGAACCTCAACTTTTAACGAAAGAATTAAAAAGGGAAATCCTTAATAAATGTAACAAGAAAAAGATATAAAGAACTACTGAAGCTAAATAGGGATGGTGAAATTATCTGTAGGACTGATAAAAATAAAATTCAAACGCTGATTATGCAGTTAGCAAATAAGAAAGTGTTTCAAGGAAATGCTTTAAGTTAGAAGTGAGAATGGCATTTGGCCAAAATTACAGGGAAAATAATTTCAAAATCCCATTTAAAACTGCATACTCAAGCTTTCAAAACACTGGAATAAATGCTTTTCTATAAAGATATGGATCATGAAAACTGAGCCAAGGTTAAGTAGATAAGTAAATCGAAGACACTAGGAAACTGAATAGGGTAACTTCAATGATAACATCAGGCCCAATAGTCTTATTAAGTAAAGAAATTTTAATTTTTTTTTATATTTTTTACAATATTTTATTTTTAAAATTTATTTATGAGAGAGAGACAAAGAGAGAGAATGGGCCCTTTCGCCACTACAGACAAATTCCAGATGAATGAGATGCATTGTTTATCTGGCTTTGGGTGAGTACATGGGAATCAAACCTGGGTTTTTAGGCTTTGTAGGGAAGTGCCTTAACCTCTAAGTCACTTCCGCAGCCCCAGAATTATATTCATATAAATCACGTAAGGTCAATATTAATCAGAGATCTATGGATAAAAGATGCCTTGCTCATTTTAAGTAATTAGGACAATATGGTTTTTTTTAAGTATTTTATTTATTTATTTGGGAGAAAAAGGGAGGGAGAGGGAGAGGGAGAGAAGGGGCACTCCAGGGCCTCTAGTCACTGCAAACGAACTCCAAATGTATGTGCCCTCTTGTGCATCTGGCTTACGTGAATCCTGGAGAGTCGAACTGGGATCCTTTGGCTTTGCAGGCAAGTGCCTTAACCGCTAAGCCATCTCTCCAGCCCAGTACAATATGTTTTTGAAAAATATTTCTGATAATATAGCCTCTGAAGTAAACTACAATCCAAGCTTCCTTTTCAGCATAGGTTTAAGAAGTACAATTAAAAGGGCTTTTAATTACCTAGTTGAACTTATTTGAATATTAGAATCTATTACATTATTTCATCACATATTTTCATCATGCAACATTCACATTCACATTAGATGGAAAATTTTAAAAAGTTTGATAAAATTCAATTGAGCATAGAACAATGTTTTTTTAGTAAAATGACTGTATCTTTAAGGCAAAATAGCTTACATACCATGGAAAGGATTAAGTTGCTTTCCGAAAGTGCTGATTGGTAAGCCTCATCTTAAATCTTTAAATATGGGAAATGAATTTCCACACTTGGTATTCTAAACAAAAAAAAGTCACCTAATTTGTATGAACACCAATGTGTGAGAGTCACTGATCTCAAAGAAACTAGCAAGCAGCATAGTTAACACTGAAATAACAGTGGATTACCCATTAAATTCAGGCAAAATACAAGGGTGTCTGCTCTGGGCCCTGTAAATTATCTTCATACTGTAAGCAAGGGACGGAACAATTTGAAAACAATATCTAATAGTGTTAAATTATCATCAAGATTATCACTGTAGCAAGCTCCAATGAACTAAAGATCCTTCAAAATGAGTAAAAGCCTTCAGTAAGTGAGGGGGTAAGAACTGGGTGTAGGAAAGTGAATAACTTTCTTATGTACTAGCAACTAGCTAGAAAAACAATAGCATTGAGAATGTTTCATTTACAATAGAAGGATATACATGTAGGAATAAACTAATCAAAAATTATTTAAGGCCTTTATAAAGAAGACTTTAAAACTTTTCAAAGGCATATAAAAGTATATTGGAATAAATGGAGAGAAATAACGCTTCCTTAAAAAGTAAGACTTAATATCATAAAGGTATCAATTAAGTCATAAATGATTTAAGATGTAGCCATCAAATTACTTTATCATGAGCACCACTGTCTAGAAGTATATCTAGATAAATAAACACGGAAGACTAGGTGAGAAAACTATGAAAACTAATGACTGGAGCTTACTCTGCCGGATATTAAAATATATCATAAAATCATAAGAATTACAGTGATTTATTCTTGGTGCAGGAGGAGGCAAACACCAGAGACAAGTCACCTACAAGTAGGGCTGCTGGGGTTCTCTTCACGTCTTCAGCATCTAGGAGCTGGGATGTCCAGGAGTCCTCTCTGTCACTCTGACACCCTGATGCTCTTACTACATTTGGTCACTTCAGATTCCTTCGCCGTGCTTTTGAACACCATGTGTGTTTGTTCATCACCAAGCCTTCTCTCACCCCTGGAACTTCATCTTGCCATGCTGCAAGCAGTTACCTTCTGGTCACTGAGACAAAGCACCCAACCCAAAGCTGTTTGTGGAAGGAGCTTATGTCTGACTTACTCTTTCTAGAGGTACTTTCATCATGGCGGGGAGAGCAGGGCAGAAGTGTGACACCTGGGTGTCACCGCTCCAGATATCAGAAGGAGAGAGAGACAGAGTTATAAAGGCAAGTAGGGGAAGGCCATAACACCTCGAGGTCCACGCCCAGTGACACGCCTCCTCCAGCAAGGATTCACCAGATGGGGATATGTCACACACACACATATGAGGCTGTGGGGACATTTAACATTCAAACAGCCACTCATGTCTACGTGTCTACCTGACCTTCACCTTGAATTACTCGGAAGGATCCAAATGCTTCTAAAACCAAACCTGTATCTTTCCTACCAAAGCCACTCCTCCCCCTAATCCCCAAACATTGTGAATAGGCACCTCCATCCTTATAGTAGCTGTCATCAAAATCCTAACAGATGAGCCGGAGAGATGGCTTACCGGTTAAGGCATTTGCCTGCAAAGCCAAAGGACCTTGGTTCAATTCCCCAGGACCCACGTAAGCCAGATGCCACATGGTAGTGCGTGCATCTGGAGTTCATTTGCATGGCTGGAGGCCCTGGAGTGTCCATTCTCTTTCTTTCTCTCTCCCAGATGAATAAATAAAAAATAAATACAAATAAAATATTTCAGAATCCTAACAGATGATGGGTGTAGGGTGCTTGCATTGCATGGCAAAAAAAACACTGCTGAAATAAACATGGGAGTGCAGGATGTATAAAGAGAATGTGGTACACATACATCATGGAATAGTTGTCAACCTAGAAAGAGACAGTCTTATGCGCTGAGATGGCATGAATGGAACTGGAGATCATTATTCCCAGTGTAATCAGGCACAGAAAGACAAATACTGTGTGATCTTTCTCATATGTGGGATCTTAAAACCTTGCTGTCATCAAAGTTAAAAACAGGTGGTTACCAAGGCTGAGGTGAGAAGGAAAGGAGAGGGACACGCTAGTTAGGGCTAGGTTATGAGGAGATTGGAGTGTTGTGATTTGGTTATTCAAAGTATGCCACGTACTAAAGGCTTTGTCCCCAGATAAAGGCCCTTTGGGGAGTGGACAGAACCCAAAGGAGGCAGAGCCTAGCTGGAGAACCAGGTCACTGGGAGCATCCACACAAGGGCCTCTCCATCTCTTTCTCTCCTCTCCTCTGCTTCCAAACCACCATGAGGGTGAGTCACGTGTTCTCCGCCATGATGCTCTGCCCCTGCACAGCCTAGAAATAACAGAGCCAAAGAAATCTGGAACCCAAACAATTTTTCTTTTGCATTCGTGTGTGTGTGTGTGTGTGTGTGTGTGTGTGTTATGCATGCATGTTTGTAGGTGTGTAGGTGTGCATTTGTATGCAGGTGCATGTGCACATGTGCATGTGGAGGCCAGAGGCCAAACCATGCATCTTCCTCGGTCACTCTCCCCCTTATGTTTTTCATTTAAAAACTTCCCCTTTTCATTTCTTTAAATGTTTATTTATGAGAGAGAGATAGAATGGGCACATCAGGATCTCCTGTCACTGTAAATAAAGTTGATGTATGTACCACCTTGTGCATATGACTTTACATGGGTAATGGTGAATCAAATCATGGCCGTCAGACTATGTAAGCAGGTGTCTTTAACCAGTGAGCAATCTCACAAAGTCCACCTTTTTTTTTTTTTTTTCAGGATCTCTCACTGAACCTGGGGTTCACCAGTTAGGTTAGTCCAGGTAGATGGCAAGCCCCAGAGATTCTCCTGTCTCCACACCCCAGTGTTAGGATTACAGAAGGACACACAAGATCCAGATTTTTAGGTGGATACTGAGAATATGAACTCAGGTCTCCCTGTCTTGCATAGCAAACACTTTACCCACTGATCCACTTCCCCGGGCCCCAAATCTTTCCTTCTTTGGACTGATTTTGTCAGGCATTTAGTCCCAGCAGTGAGAAGATGACCACCACGAGGAGCCAAGGGCCCTGGTGCACTACAGCTCTGCACAGAGCCTCCAGGCACCACTATCCTGTGTATCTTAGAACACTACAGGAACTGACTTTGAGTATTTTTCCAATAAAGAAGTACGAATGATGATCTATACAAGGTGGTATACACTTGCAATCCCAGCACTCTGCAGGTAGAGGGAGAAAAATCTTGAGTTCAAAGCAAGCTTGACATTCACAGCAAGTTCCAGGTCAGCCTGGGTTACATAGGTAAACTGTGTCTCAAGACCCAAACAAACAAAAAAGGCACAAATCAGGAAATAGATAATGTCTGGCATGACTTAAACATTTGGCAATGCACATATGTTAGAGTTACAAGCTCATTGCTAGAACAGAACACCTGATCGAAAGCAGCTAAACAAACATATTTTGGCTAAACATATTTTGGCCTACTGTCTTGAGGGGAAGTTTCATCACAGTAGAGAAAGCATGGAAAAGAAGAGAGTGGGCACCACATCTTGCCATAGCAGCTGGAAAGTAACTATAAGGGTGAGCTAGCTAGCACTGGTAAGCTGTGTTAATAAACCCCTGAGTCTACCCACAGGGACTCTTCCTCCAGCAAGGCTGTATGTCCCAAAGGCCCCAACAGCTGGCGATTGACTATGAGAATTAATCACAAACACATGAGGTCATAGAGGATACTTTAAATTCAAACTACTACAACATATGTATCAAGCTATATAATATTCTATAGATACATACTATTTGTGTTATTTTAAATGTTAATCTGAAAATTTTAAGAGGCTCTTCAGAGACCTTTTGGGCCCTTTCTTTCTCTCAAAGCCCCAAATCTAATCTATTTTTAAAAGCTGATGATATGCCTTCAAACTACATCTTGAAAAGTTATACAGCCACTTCTGAGGGCTCCTCGGCCCCTCTCTAACCCAAGCTCTGTGGCTCCAGCCCAAGGCCTCCTCTCTGCTCCCTCTGTTTGCTCTCGACCTCCTTCATTCATTTTCCTGGATGGCAGCCAGAATGATTCTTAGAAACCTGATAATGGGTCATGCCCACTCTCTACTCTGACCCCACCAACACCGTCCAATTACACTCAGAAAACATGTGTGAAAACCCGACGTTAGTCCAGAAAGTCCCTGAATGTTCAGGCTCTCACTCTAGTGCTGCACCTCCTATTATTCAGTAATCTTAAAACAAAGCATATTCACTCACATGGACCTGTGCACATACACACACAGGCATGACCACATGCACACACACACACACACACACACACACACACACACATGCCCTACACATACACATGTGCACCTAAGTGCCCACAGATACACATGTGCATACATACACATGCATATGTCCCTCCACATTCACATGTACATATACATATGACCCCACATGTGCACATGCGTTCATGCACATACATGCAGGCATGCATATAAGCATATGTACACATTCACATATGGTTACCATAACTATTACTGATACAAAGATGGATAGCAAACAAGTTGCAAACAGCAGGAAAGTTTATTCTTCATTGTAAATTCCATATTGCTAGTAGATGCTCATAAACACCCTTCCTATGTTTCCCAGGCTTGTAATTTTAGTAAACCTGAGGCTACAACTGATAAGTGAGAGTAGGTTCAAAGCATGAGCACTGGTTGATAGAATTTTCTATATTAATGAGAAAAAAGATAGTAGAAAAAATGCAAACATATGCTGGAACTTCCCTTGTTTGTCAGTGATGCAAACAAAATTTAGTGACTCAGATATCATGTAAAGATTATTTACTTATTGCATACAATTCACAATGTAACTGCTATAGACATGGTGCAACACAGTTTAATCTATATTATTAGCATTTTCTTCCTTGCTTTAGGTCCAGAAAATCAGCAAAATGAAAGAAGCTCTGCATTTGTAGATGTTGCTGATTTTCATGGTGTAACTGTCTTCTTTGTGGCTGACTTTAAGCTACCAGCATGCTGCCACTAGGTGCAGAGCCGTGAAGACACGCAAGAGCACATGGCTCTGGAGTGTTTCTACCCTACACATACATTAGATGCAGGCAACCGCAACAGCAGAGATAATAGCTTAGTAGAATAAGAAGTTATTACCCTCAATTTTTGATATAATGCACTTCATTTTAAATTTATATAATTTAAGGTTTGATAATGACTATGTTTAACAACTAGCTTGCACAATCCCTAAAAGCTTTTCTTGAGTACAGCCTCCAGAACACCCACCAGGCTTTCTTCAGGCTCCTTTCCCTCCCACTCCTTCACTGTCTCCCTGCCTCGTCCGTCTGGCCCAGCCTCACCGGGCTCCTCACTGTCCATGCATTCTCCACCCTGAAGCCTCAGCACTTGAAGTTCCCAATACCTGTGCAGACAGACCCGCAGTTCCCTCTCCTTGGAAGTTGCTCCTCAGAGAGTGTCATCCATCCCCAGTGGTCCCCTCGAGCATCTCAAGCTGAAGCTTCACATTTGTCTTGCTTCTTACTAGTGATTATTCTCAGACATTCTGCTTATTTTATTTGATCACTGGGAAACTCCACCTTTCTCCCCTAGAAATCAAACCTCATGATGAAGGTCACTCATTGCCTCTTGCATCAGTGCTTTATACAAAACAATTTTTTCATAAACACATATAGAAATTAACTTGATACTATCAAAATTAGTATTTGGCATTTCAAAATATCCATAGAGAGAAATGCAGAAAAGGACAAGGGAGCAGTATCATGAATGCATTTCTCAATCACTTTGGGAGTGAAAATGAATATAGAAATAATAAAAACAAAAGACATGAATATGTATGACACAAAAGATGAGGAAAATCATTTTTAAAATGTTTAATGCTTTGCTATCAAGAAATACAAATTAAAGCAATAAGTTCCTGGCAAAACCAGAATAAACAATAACTTTTGTAGCAAATCATATGCATGGAGGATAAAAGTTAATAATCTAACTATGGCACAATGAACAATTTACAGCAACTGGAGATATAAAATATTCCAGCCATTCTGAAGGATAATTCGGTGTTTTAAAAAAAACAGAGTTTTCATGTACTATGATACAGCATTGCTACTGCTATGAATTTATACAAAGGATATAATCAAAGATTTATTTTAAAATGGTGCTGACTTAATATAGCTTAAAATATTAACAATGAAGAAGAATAAAAGGGAGGAGGAAGAAGAAGATGAAGATCTTGACATGCAACAACAGATATAAAGAAAATGATATATGGTACCTCTATGAAATGGAAAATGATGCAGTTATTAAAATGAGTTACAGTCCTGATAGTCTGAAGACACTGTTATGGTAAAACTGTAAAATCCTCCCTCTGCCAGGATCAATGTCTTTAAACACTTGGTGCCCACTTGGAAACTCTGTTTGGGGAGGTTATGGAACCTTTTGGACATGGGACCTACTTGGCAGATGTAGAATCATAGGGATGGAACTAGAGGGTTATAACTGTCCACAGTTCTGGCCTGAGATTTCTGCTTTCTAGCTGAAAGCCCAATTTAACCAGACACTTCCAATATTCCTGCCACTCAATCATGAATGTTTTTACTACCTTTCCCTTCCTGCAATGATGGACTATACATTCTCAAAACATAAACCAAAATAAATCCTTCCTCCCTTAAGTTGCTTTTTGCAGGTATTTTCTAAAATTTTTGTTTTGTTTTTATTTGGAGAGAGAGAGAGAAGGCAGACAGAATGGGCATGCCAGGGCCTCCAGCCATTGCAGATGAATTCCAAATGCATGTACCACTTTGTGCATCTGGCTTTATGTAGGTACTAGAGAACTGAATTCAGGTTATTAGCCTTTTCAGGCAAATGCCCTAACTGCTAACCCATCATTCCAGCCCTCTTTCAGGTATTTAATCATAGCAATGAAGAAAGTAACTAGTAAAAAACAAATGGTACCTAAAAGGAGGAGGGATTCACCTCTAAATAGGTAAGCCTTGACGGTGTGGTTGTTAGACATTTGGAATTAGCTTGTGGAGAAATATGGAAGGATTTTGGATGAATAAGCAGACCTACATGTGCCATTGTGATGGGCGCACAGAAGACCAGGATGTGCTCACGGAGTTTCACAACTGTTCAGAAACTGAGTGAGAAGTCACTTGCATTAAATTTTGGCCTAGCATCTGGCTATGTTCTTTGCATGTATCATGTTAACTTTGCATTGGGAGACATGAACAAATGACTACTCTCCAAAATGAGGGCACCAGTGGCAACCCCCCCTCCCGCAAATGCATTCTATCCAATTCTAACTTGGTTATCTATGAGTTTTTTGGGGCTGATTTACAGAAGCATGGGTTCTACTTATAAGGGGCTACTTATAGTAACGTGGGTGACACACAAACAGCTGCATTACCGAAAAGTCCCACCCAGAGTGGATGGTGGCTTCCTGAAAGCTGCACAGTTGGAGTCCTTCAGTTAACCTTCCACCTCCCATATACTATAGCACCTCACAAGACCACAAACTGCTGGAGCAGTATTACACAGAGCAGGGAGGAATCGGTGTCTTCTATCTCAGGAGAGGCTTAAATGACCTTCATCACCCTTCATTGCTATGAGGGAACATCAGCAGACTCAGTCTTGTGAGTGCCTTGTGAAGGGAGTCAAAGCTTCTCTACTATTTTAATTAAGGGGGTAGCAACTATGCCATGCCCAGAAGGCAATGTTCCACAGCACTGTATCCTTGAATTTCACCAAGGTTCAATTCAAAATAATTTGCTGTTTTTTTTTAAAAGAAAACTTCAAGACATTAATATCCATATTGCTAGGCTGTGGCATGGTTACTGCCCACTTATCTTAGCCACATTTACTGTGTGTGCATCTGTGTGTGAGAGAGAGAAAGAAAGAAACATAAAGTGAAGAAAAAATCATGTAAAATGCAGTTTGTTGAGGAAAGAGCAGCATGGGACAAAGAGTAATTGTTAAAGAGATGAACACAGTTAAAAATGTTATACTAGGCAGCCAGGCGTGGTGGCGCACGCCTTTAATCCCAGCACTCGGGAGGCAGAGGTAGGAGGATCGCCATGAGTTCGAGGCCACCCTGAGACTACATAATGAATTCCAGGTCAGCCTGAGCTAGAGTGAAACCCTACCTCAAAAAACTAAATATATACATAGATTACAAATATACATAATTATATATATATATGATTATAAATTATAAATATATATAATATATGTTATATTATATATAATTATGCATATATATAATATAATTATATATAAATATATAATTATATATATGTGCATATATATATTTATATACATATATATTATGCTGGACACAGTTAAAAATATTGTACTAGGCAGCTGGGCATAGTGGTGCATGCCTTGGGAGGCAAGGTAGGTGGATTGCCATGAGTTTGAGACTACATTGTGAACTCAAGGTATGCCTGGGCTTGAGGGAGATCCTTCTTCAAATTAAAAAAATAAATGATAATAAATGAAATAACCCAGGCTCAGAAAAGCAAATGTCACATGTTCTTTCTCATGTGTATTCTAACTTGAAATTGTCACATTGGTATGCACGTCAGAGTAGAAGTTAGTAGAGGCCAGGAAGCTAGAAAAGCCATGAGAGGGCTGAGGAGGAATAAGGTAGGGGTAAGATAGGGACTAAGTAGACAGTAAATAGAAGAGTGAAATGCTTAAAGTTGAAATATTAAAATGGAGTTGGGGAGGGAAGTAGAGAAGAGGAAGGGATGTGGGGAGCATTAATCAAAGCTGAAGACATTATTAAAAAAGCCATAGGGAAAACTATTTCTTTGTAAACTAATTAAAAATATAATTAAGAGAAAAAGAGAGCATTACTTGTGCAAAATCTTCCCATGGGGATAAACAATGCTGCTCTCGGAAGCCATAGGTTGGTACAGGAAAACCCAAGTGCCAAATCTGGGATACCTCCCAGAGAGTTGCTGGGTATGGAGATCTCTGAGGCCCACCATACAATAGAAGGTATTGCCAAAACTCTTGGATCCCAGCAGAACTAGATAGCAAGATACTATTGCCAAAGATGCCACATAGCTCAGTTGCAGGACACTGAGAAATCAAGCCAGAACTGAGCTGGATGCTTCCCTTCTGCTGACTAGTTTTCATAGTGCTGGAAAATTCCACGTAGGCTTCTAGTGGAGAAAAGTCATCGACAGACTTGCCCAGCTGTGGATTAACCCTGACGCTGCACTACTGACTAGCTAGGCAAGCGGTACAATAATGGCATGATAGTTATGGGAGTAACCAACTGCTTCCTTCTTGGATTTGAGACCTGTTCCATGGGAGGAACCACATGCCTTGCACTTAAAACCTAGTCAAAAGTCTATGGGTGGGAAGGTCATAGCCTTTAGGGTTGCTTGACAAAATGGATATGTCATGTTCATCAAATTGCCTCTTAAATATTTTTATTGTATTTTATATAATAACATTGATGCATTTTGATTTTTGTTGTTTATTCTTAATAATTTAATGTTATTTAAAATTATATATATATGCTATTTTTGAAGTAGGGTCTCATTGTAGCTCAGGCTGACCTGGAACTCACCTTTGTAGTCTCAGTGTGGCCTCAAACTCCTGGCAGTCCTCCTACCTCTGCCTCCTGAGCACTGGGATTCAAGGCATGTACCACCATGCCTGAACTAAAATTTTAAATTCTGTTTATTTCCATAGATTAGCAGGGCTCTCACTTCTGGAGAAGCTTCTTTTTATTGACACCTTATATAATTATATTCAACAAACCATGATAATTCCCTCCCCCACTCACTTCCCCCTTCACAACTCCACTCTCCACCATATCCCCTCCCCCTTCTCAATCAGTCTCTCTTGTATTTTGATGTCATCATCTTTTCCTCCCATTATGAGGGTCTTGTGTAGGTAGTGCCTGGCACTGTCAGGTCATAGATGTACAGGCCATTTTGTGTCTGGAGGAGCACGTTGTAAGCAATCCTACCCTTCCTTTGGCTCTTACATTCTTTCTGTTACCTCTTCCACAATGGATCCTGTGCCTTGAAAGGTGTGATAAAGATATTTCAGTGCTGAGCACTCCTCTGTCACTTCTTCTCAGCACTATGGTGCCTTCTGAGTCATCCCAAGGTCATGGCCACCTGAAAAGAGAAGCTTCTCTAACCAAAAGTGAGAGTAGCATTAATATATGGGTATGAACATTATGAGAAGTGCTTAAGGGACCATTTGGTGAGCATAATATATGCAGTTGGCTAGATACCAGGAAGTGTTATACCCCCAGGGTTCATGACCTCCCCCGTCATGGGTTTTCAGTATCAGGCATGTATTGGAGAAGTTTCTTTGTGCAGATAACAGTGACTAATGCTAAGACCCAAAACTCTCATAAAAGTGTTGTAAGCAAGTGACAATTGAATGCTTAGTGCTAAATCAAAATTTCTCTATCACACCCTCTGAGGTTGAGGGAACACTGAGGAAGAGTTCGTCAAAAGTACGTAAGAGCCACAAGGTGGGGGAGGAATATTTTGAGAAGCTATCTTCCGAGCAGAATTTTGCTAAGAGCAGTGAGCTGTAACTGTGCCACAGCATGAATTCAGGCCGTCGCAAAATTTCAGGCTGCAGTGCTGTGGAACATTGCTCTCTTGTCATTGCATAGCGGTTATCATCTTAATTAGGATGGTAGAGCAGCTGTGACTCCTTTCACAAAAACCTCACAAAATTGAGTCTGTTGATATTCCTTCGTAGCAAGGAGGGGTGAGAAAGGTCATCAGAGCCTCACAGTGGCTGGTTGTCATTAACCCCACAGGAATTGCACCATACTGAGCCTATCAACATTTCCAAATGGATGATGAAAAAGGACAAAAAAGAAGCCATCAAAATGAAAGAAATAGAAGAGGGATTACTTAGAATGAGGAACTTTAATGGAAGGGGGTATAAAAGAAGGTATTGGGAGAGAACTATGTTCAGTATAAAGTATTGTCAATAAAAAAAAATAAAAACGTTTAAAGGGGGGGAGCACTGAGAAAGAACCCTGCACTCAGCATTAGGAAAATAAGAATGGTGCCTTGAGGGTGAGACAACCCCCATCAAAGACTCCAAGGAATAACAATGCAAACTCTACTGAAAGAGCACCTGAGGAGGTGTCCCCACTGGGCTTCCCTGCTCCAA
This sequence comes from Jaculus jaculus, assembly GCF_020740685.1. NCBI lineage: Eukaryota > Metazoa > Chordata > Mammalia > Rodentia > Dipodidae > Jaculus > Jaculus jaculus. The sequence goes on from NC_059118.1 coordinate 26,209,339, forward strand.
AGCACACCTAGGGAAATGTCTTCCCAGGTCCACACAGGCCTTTGGCTACTACAATCATGATCCGGAGGGACCAAGCTACCTCTCAGTGGGCAGCATGATTGGGCAGCATCATCCACACAATGCTTGTTTTGCAGGCACAGTGCACAACGAAAGAGTCAAAGGGTCCAGGAGGTCTGGGCCAAAGTTCCAGAAGGCTGCTGAGGCTGGGCGATGTGGAGCAGGTCGGAGTCTTTGAATAGCGGACTGTGAATGAAGCTGCGAAGGTGAAGATCAAGTTTCAACAGGGACCGCAGGGAAGTTATGATGCCAGTCACCCGGGAGTCCTCCAAGGAAAGATGCAGGTACCGAGAGACTGGCCATATGTACCCCAGGTGAGGGACTAGAAGGAAGGGCTAGCTATGCCTCTTAGGACCCAAAATGATGTCACAAAGGGCCCCACCAAGATGCTAACAGGGAGTTGGATAGTTTGCTGCTTGTCCTGTTGGGCTTTCATCTTGTTTTGGTGTGTGCTTTCCTCACAATCACCAAAGTATTCCCTTTTGGAACAGGGATGTTTACCCGATGCCATCGATGTTGGATTTGTTTATGCTTTTACAGAGGCTTACGTTTTAAAGATTAGTTTGGGTCTCTGAGGAAACTTTGGACTTTTGAACAGTATTATTAACCAGAAGACTGTAGTTGGACTGAGTGTATTTTTCCCTATGAGATGTCTGTGAGGTAGAATGTTCTGGTGTGAATGTGAACTGTCCCCTTTACACCCACGTGTTTGGACATTGGATCCCCCAGCTGGCAGTATGGTTTTGGGGGACTGTGGAGCCTCTTGGATGTGGAACCTCGCTGCCAGATGGGCTTTACCTCCTCAAACTGTGAGCCAAAGAAAATCCTTCCTCCCGCGGGCCTCTTCTTTGGGATATATTATCACAGCAACAGGAAAAATAGTTAATACACCTACGAAGTAAGCTTGTCATCTAAAAAGGAAACCTTGAAGTGATTTCTTCAGGGCGGGTGCGTGCACGTTGGAGAAAGACTTGTCTTGTGGTTTGTGTAGTCCCAATCATGTGACTGCTGGTTGATTATGCTGCCAGCATCTCTGACTTCCCAGAGCATCTTTCCCTCACAACTGGGCCAGCCGTGGAGAATCCTGCTTAGCCCCAGTGGTAGGCCCAGCAACAAACCCATGCAGAGTCCACTGAATTTTTAATCAAGATGCTAATATGATGTACTAATGATAAGAAGCTAAGAGCGAGTTTTTTTAATGTCAGAGAACTTGACAGAATGAGTGGAAAGGATGTCAGAAGGTGAGAATTGGGTGCAGCCATGAGTCAGGGGCAGTGACAATAGCTCAAAGGCATAATTGGGCCATCTGCTGCTCTACTCTGCAGGAGGCTGGTGGCCCTGTGGTTCAGGCAGAGCTAAAAAACAAGGAATCTAGTTGAACTGAAGGATTGCTGAGGAAGGCCTAGCAAGCACAGGCAGACCCTTCCCCAGAGAAGTGCCAAGCATACCCTATAGTAGGAGGAGGCCAGGAATAGAATTTTATGGTGTCTCCTGGTGTCAGAGGCCTAAATCCTAAGATCTTTCCTAAAACTAATTTACCTTCCATTCAGTGAGAGCCTAACCTCACAGGATTGTCTGAGCTCTAAGAGTATCAAAGGTTGGAGGGCTGTTGGGCTGGAGAGATGGCTTCGTGGTTAAACATTTGCCTGTGAAGCCTAAGGACCCTGGCTCGAGGCTGGATTCCCCAAGACCCACATTAGCCAGATGTGCAAGGGGGCGCATGTGTCTGGAGTTCGTTTGCAGTGGCTGGAGGCCCTGGTGTGCCCATTCTCTCTCTCTCTCTCTCTCTCTCTCTCTCTATCTGCCTCTTTCCCTCTCTGTTGCTCTCAACTAAATAAATAAAAATGAACAAAAAAAATTTTAAAAAAAGGTTGGAGGGTTGTCAAAGACATCTCCAAACTACTTGAGAAAAAGAAGTTCATTCAGAGAAACTATATTCAGAATATAGCGATTTATGGAGTGAGAATTCAGACTAGCCTTAGAGTTCTGAATGAGCAGACAGTTCTGTAATGGTGACCGACAATGAAGTGTATCCTAAAACTCTGAGACCCACAGAAAAAAACTGTCAGTTTGGGAATCCCCACTACATAAAAATACCCACATTTTAGTAGAGACAGTACAGAACATGACCATCTATGTCTGAAGATTTTCTGCTAAAGTTTGAAGGCTAGTTTGTTGCCTGGTTTATAATGGCAAACCCTAAGGAGCTGTCAAAAATGGGAGAATGTGGGCTTGAGAGATGGCTTAGTAGTTAAGGCGCTAGCCTGCAATGCTTAACAACCAGGGTTCAATTCCCCAGTACCCATGTAAAGCCAGATGCACAAAGTGGTGTATACACCTGGAATTTGCTTGCAGTGGCTATAGGCCTGCTGCATCTGTTCTCGTTCATGCTCCCACTCTCTCCTAAGTATTTTGAAAAGCCGGAGAATGCAAGAATAGAATGGATTCTCCAGTAAGATAAGAAACAACAGTAATCAATTACCATTTAAGCTCATGAATTTATTTCCAGAGTCCCCTTGGAATATTCAAGAGGAAATCATAAGGAAGTAGGGAAGCTCTGTAAAGGAATTTGGTCATTTTAATTACTGAAAAGACCAAATGGAAGATTCAGATACCACTTTTTTGTTTCTTTACAAATTAAGGAAAAGCTCTTCTGGAAGTAAGACCTTTGGCCAACTCTCTCACCCCCACATCCTCCAAGCTCATAGAAATTGATGTTGAAAGGAGGATGCTCTCTGAAGAAGCAAAATTCCCCTGACACTGGGTCCTACTATGTTGTCCTGGGGCCTTTATAGCACTTACCTTTTCATTGCTGGGACAAAACACCCAGCCGGAAGCAACTCATGAAAAGAAAGGGTTTATTTCATCTTCTGTTTTTGAGGAGATGTTTCATCATGGTGGAGGGAAATATGCTAAGAGCAGACAGCACAGTATCACATCTCCACATCAGTGTGAATAAAGCAGCAAGGGTGAGTAAGCTCTGGAAGGGCAGAACTTGGGACTGGGCTATAAAATCCCAAGGCCTTAGTGAAATACTGTATGGCTCTAACACTTCAAATGCCCCAGGAGGTGGGGATTAAGTAGGAGGCTTAATCATAAACACATGAGGAGGCTGTGGGAGGGGATAACGGGGAACATCTTACATTCAAACCACCACAGCCCTGAGACTCTGTGGCCAGACCTTGGCTCCAGCAAAATGGCCTCTTGAGCAGAATGCTCCTGCTGGCCAGCACAGTTTTTTCTTCATGGGTGGTGGGAAAAATAAATCATCAAGAGTCATGCTCTCACACTGACTTCAGGTGACTGTCACACACAATGGATACACAATGAGCTCAGTGATCTGGGCTCCAGTGACCCCTGGGCTTGATGGTGTATCGGTGACTGTGAGTTGGTGTTCATCTATCCATGTCTGACTGTACTCTGCCTCAAGTCTAAAGTAGTAGGAAATACAGAGGCATGAAGGCAGCGGTCCTGTACCCTCTTGCCACCAGGGTAGTCATGGCACCTCCTCTACAGGCTATACACAACGTTCCAAATTCCTATGGAGTGACCAACAAGTGTTTTTGAGTCCATTTTTCTACAATGCCCAAAGGTCTTTCGAATGTCCTGTCACTGGGATAAGTGGTGGCATCATCTACCCCAACAGCCTTCAGCTGTGCCAGCTGAGGGACAGACGCATGCACTTTGGAAGGTGGGAGGAACAACTCTTCTTGTTCTACCCACAGATGCCTTTGCTGTCCTTGCTGCTTACCTCAGGGATGCTGTTAACATTGAAAGAAATTACATCCAAGGAATGCAATGGTTCTCATTCCAAGAGTTCAGAGAAGGCACAGTTGGAAACAGTGCTATTCTGCACTCGTGCTATAAAACTTCGAAGCATAAATTTAACATGAACAGCAAATAAATTACGATTCACATTTTCCTTTACACTCTGAGGAAGACATTCATTTGTGGGCAATAAAAACAAAGCACAATGACAGCCTTTGAGAGCCCTTAGGAACCAGTTTCCAGAGGCGGCTTTGGCTGCGGCAGCATCAGGAGTGACAAGGTAACCAGTCTTGAACAAAGGCATTGGGGAACTTCAGAGTCAAGTAGATCCACATTGTCTCGACATGAGCAGATTCAGAGAAGCGGGGCTTTGTGAATACTAACATAATCACAACTGTTTTTCCTGGCAAGCCATGAAATTAAACAGGCAGTGTGCATTTGACAATAGAGTGAGTGAAAAGGAGGAAGAGATGAGGAGGAAGAGATGGTTCCTGGACCTGAGTGGGAACAAAGCAAGCCAGGTCATAACAGAGGGTCTTCACATGCTCTGACTGGACAGAAAATGGAGCTTTAAGAGCCTCACCTTCACCCATGAGTATCCATCTGAATTAACTGTTCATGTCTAGACGTCATATGAGCCTTTGAGTTCTGTGAGACAAACTTTAAATCAAGTTATTATACAGTTAGCATTTGTTCAGGAACCTAAACACTACAAGGAAATCTGTGGTGCCGTAAGTGTGAGGTAGAGACAGGCAGGTAGGTGGTTTAAGGAGATGAGCTCTGGAGAAGGGGGCTGGTAGGCTAGGGAAACATAAATAGGTGGAGGGAAAAACTGAACTTTATATATAGCCACAATAAAGGGCCTCTGAGGCCAAGATGACCTTCAGACATGGCCCTAACTTGTGACAAAGAGATGGGAATGTTTATCCCTTTGTCACGGGCTACTTTGGAGAGGAGAGTGAAACTTGAAAGTGGGCAATGTCTGGGGAATAATTCAATTATGAGTTCTTAGTGACAAATCTCCTGCCACTAGAAGGAAAGGGGTGTCTCAATAGGTATGAAAAACCAAAAGGATGGTCCACAACATTCACTATAAAAAAAAGCAGTATTATAAAAGTTAGAGAGGCTGGGAGTAGTGTCACATGCCTTTAATCCTGGCACTTGGAAGGCAGAAAAAAGAGGATTGCCATGATTTTGAGGCCTTCCTGAGACTATACAGTGAGTTCTAGGTCAGCCTGAGCTACAGTGAGACCTTACCTCATATACATAAATAAATAAGTAAAAGTTGGGGAGGAGGGACTAAGGAGAATGGTGGGAAGGCATTATGGAAAATTTTTAAATAAGGTTTATTATAAAGATATTATAAAAGCTGTAGAAAAATGATGAGTCATAAAAATTAGAAGAATAAAATATTAGAAATTAACAAAATGATCAGGTACACATTAAATGAATTAAGTTTAGGCATATTTAGTATGTTAAGTAACAAAATGCAAATAGTTTCTACTTAACAAAAGACAAACTGAAATACAATGACATAAGACATTAAGATAAAAAAAAAAAAATCACTGGAGCAGGGAGTGGTGGCGCACGCCTTTAATCCCAGCACTCAGGAGGCAGAGGTAGGAGGATCGCTGAGAGTTCGAGGCCACCCTGAGACTACATAGTGAATTCCAGGTCAGCCTGAGCCAGAGTGAGACCCTACCTCAAAAAAACCAAAAAAAAAACCCAAAAAAGATCACTGGTGTTCTATTATAGCACAATTTAAGACTAAAAATCTCAGGGAATGTCCTTGGTACCAAATATATAGACCATAGGATAGTATACTTTTAAAAACACTAAATGCATAACTGAAGAACAATTGTACGTTTGTATTAAAATACAAAACAACATGAGAAACATGCTTCTGTGACCAAAAATAAAACAAAAAAAGCAAACCACATAATACTTGTAAAGACAACAGATATTGGAATTATCAGAGGTATATTAAAACTATTCTAATAACCTTCATGAAAAAGAAAATGTTGAAAATGTGAAGAAAGAACACAAACTGTAAAGCTGTCAAATGTAAACTAATAGCATGTGGAAATAAAAAATACTGAAATTTAAACTGCATAGATGTTAAATTGAAAGCTAGACATAACTGAAGTGCTCCTTATAAAAGAGATAAAAAATTATTTTCCAAAAATTGCACAAACAAACAGAAAATCTAACAGCATAAATGCATGGGTTATCAAGTAAAAAGTTACCCATCCTCACATTCAGGAAGTCCCAACAAGATAAGCTAGCTGAAATCAGGAAAAAGTTGCATAACTTCAAACCAAAGACAAAATAAACCCAGTAAAGACAGACAAGATGATAAGATGATTTGCAATAGAATGATTGCCTGTTTATTGAGGGGAAAGTAAAGTTAGAAGACTAAACTAATACTGCAAAGATCTGGGAGAAAGTAAGTAAACAAAAAATTGTCTTATCCAGTAGAATTATCTTTCACACAGATGAAATTTAAAAAATTTGAGACAAACAGGAAAGAAAATGGTGGAATACTAACCAACACTCACACTAAAGATAAGGATATACATCAGGAAGAATGTACTTACTCTATTTAATAGTTTTATGGTGAATACAGACAGTGTTACTTCTTTCTTTATAATATGAGATCCTACTATTTTTTTCTTGCCTAATTGCATTGGAAATTACATCCTGTACTCAATAGAAGTGATGAAAGTGGACATCCTTATCTTGTTCCTGACCATAGGGAGAGTCTAATCTTTCAAATTAGTTGTGGGTTGTATGCCTATGATCTGTTCAAAAGTCTAGAGTCAAAAGTCACATTCAAAATAGTCTTTTAACTGTGAGGCCTACAAAAATCAAGCACAATCTTTCCAATCTGTCGGCACACACACAAAATATCATGACAAAGAGGAGAAATGAGAGCCTATCAAGGAAAGATGGACCAATGCCAGAGAGAAAACCCTGCAACTCCATGTCCAGCACACCTTGGGCTTATGATGAAATCCTCTGAACCTCGTAGGGTTTACAACTCCACCCCTCAACCCTCTACAGCTGACCCATAATTTGGAAATTGCTAATATTCCAGAGCGTCTATTGTAAGCCACAGTGCAGCTTCACAACTCCATGCGATGGCCCCATAGGGCCCTCCTGCACTGACCTGAACCCAGCCTCCCATAGACATCTCAAAACCATATACACTTTATGACCCTCTATTCCTGCACCTTTCATGCCTCCACAACCAGTATCAGGTGAGTGAAAAGGATAAATTTGTAAATGGGAAGGGGAATAAAACTGAAGCTTCAGGAGCAGCATTCTTCCTCCAGTCCCCTCCTTTCGGGCGAATCAGCACTCCTCCTATTGTCCCAGCTCAGAGCAGCTGGCCCATGGCCCATCCTCAGTGGTGGTATTCTTTTAGACAATTGCAGCTCAACCAATCACATTCTTTGTGTCTGGGTTCTGAACCTTCTCACATTTTTCTGTGCCAGACTTCACATGTTTCTGCTCTATATTTTTCCCTTGTCAAACACACCAGTCCATTACTTCCAAATTTAACATGGCTCAAGTTCCCCAGACCCAGGCTAAACACAGCCAACATATCACAGTTTCTAGCTCCATTCCCAACAACAATCCTTTCATTCTTCTCTGAAACCTCATAAGCTGAGCCCTCATAGCCCGCACTTCTCTCTACATTTAGCTCTTTCAAATTTTTACCAGAATGGTCCATCAAGCTCTGTTGACAGCACCACAAGCCTTCTCTACTCCATAGTTCTACATCCTTCCATATTACTTCCACAAAAAATTTGCAAAAGACCAATATATACATGGTCTCATTGCAACAATGGCTCCACATCTTGGTACCAATTTTCTGTAGCAGTTACCTTCTCTTTGCTGGGGAAAAAAAAAAATTGCTGACCAGAAGCAGCTCATGGGCAGGAATGGTTCACAATAATCAAGGGGAGTTTCATCGTGATGGGGTAAACATAGTAGACCTGAGCAGGAAGCTGGGTCACATTTCCACATCAGTGGAAAGGAAGTAGTCTATCTACAAGGCTTAGAGCTGGGTTGCATCATACTGTATTCCTTCCATACAGATCCCACTTCCCAGAGCTTACACAACCTGCAAAACAATGTTGGAAACCAAGCTGAGGACCAACTGTATAGCATAAGTGTCTTTGGAGGACATTTAATATTCAAACAAAATAACATGTCACACTTGGGGCTTTTATAGAGCTAAAGATCATTTGAAAGAACTGCTCCTCAGTCTCTCTTCTTATGTATACTAGTCATATGCCTGTCAGTAGGAATTGTATTCAGTTTCCAGGGAATAGCTTGGGCCTACATTGCATGGGACCTGGTCCACCTGAAACATGAGGCCCACCCCCATGCCTGCAAGGAGCAGCTTCTGCCATTGAGATCTGTGAAGTCCTGCTCAAAGGTTAAAGATGAATTTGGGCTTATAAGAAGACCTGTGAAGGATTACTGTTCTCATAGGAATAAGGAAATAGCACTGGCCATGTATACAACCAGAATCAATGTTTTCCTGGCAATGAGAGAGAATAAGCACTGTGTTTGCTCAGTAGGAGCTGGGCCATTTCACAGGAGTCCTGAGTTTTGCAGAGGGGGAAACAAATGAACAGGGTATGGAATGACTATTCCTTGCCAATGGGTACCTCTGGCTGTATGTAGATAGTCATCAGTAGGTTTTTTGCTAGCCACAATTCCTACTATAATAATTAATAGGTTGTCTATTTTCTCTTTCTGAATTTCACTATTTTATTAAAGCAACATTATGTTCCCTCAAAAGAAATAGATTTAACTTTCACTTCTGAAAATAGTTTGAATAAGAGGCAATCTGAAAACCTCTTACAAATGCTTACTAAAATATTTATATGTGTCCTAGTACCTATACAGCCTTAGTATCATGAAAAGAAATTCTTAGATGCACAAAACAAAGAGAAAGCTACAATCAAAAACCTGAGTTGACTCTGTAGCAACCCTAGGGGTATGTTTTAGTTATAGTAGCTAAAGCATGTTGGTTTTAATGACCTCACAGGGAAATAAAAAGAGGTCTTGATCCTGCTTATGATGAGGAATAGAACAGAGACTTCTATATTAAAGCTAAGTTCCTGAAAGGTTTCACATTCTGAAAAGGGAGAGATTAAAAATATTAAAGCCAAAGCAAAGGGAAAACAAAAGAAAGTTTGCAAGTCTTGGCATGGTCTCTCAGTGGGAAAAAGGGAACTCATGGTCCTATGCTTACATGAGTTTCAGGGACTAAATTTAAGCTTTCTGCAGGACAGATTTGGACCACTTGACAGATTTTTTTAAAAAGTAATTTCAGGTTAGAGAGACTGCTCCATGCTTAATGTTCCTGCACAAGGGCCTGGAGAAGCTTGAGACCTACCTGAGTTTGAAACTCCAGAGCCCATGCAAGCAGCTGGGCACGGCCACACACATTTGTGTCCACCTTCCTGTGGGGGGCGGGCAGAGACAAGAGAATCACTAAGGCTTGCATATGGCAAGCTCTGGGATCACTGAGAGACTCCATTGCAAGCAAAAACAGGCAGGTAAATGCTGGAGAGGGACACGGTATGTTTTCCTGCAGCGGCTGTAGGAAAGCTCACGAATACTGCAAGCACATACGTAGAGCATCACATTCTCTCACTACAGGTGAAAACCACACACATACTACTTTTTACGTGCAAATACATCTTAACCATTTTATAAAAGAAAAATGAACAATTTAGAGTATTATACTTTAATACAAACTACATACATTTCTTACAGGTAAAACACTTTATAGTGAAAAAAAATTAACTGCATGAGATCAATAGATACAATGAACAATAGGATTAGATGTTTAATAGTATCAGATAATGCACCCCTCAGACATAAATGACAAGATAAGTATGATTAAAATTGAAAAATAATTAGGAAAATAAGACACCATCTGAAAAAGTTTCCACAACTCATTTTATGAGGCCATGTTATATGTTTGACATCAAATTCAGACAAGGATATTCTGAGAAAGAAAATGTTTGGCTGATATCATTTATAATATGGGTATAAAACAATATTAAAATGCTATTGCTAACATTAGTACAAAATGCACAGAAAAGATAATTGCATTATGACCAAGCTGAATTTCAGAGCTGTATGTTTGGTAAGAAAATGAAAGGCCATATGACATTTTGGTACAAAGCAAAAGCATTTCATACAAGTTACAACTTCAATGGTTCTGCCCCACACAAAGAATTAAAATTAAAATTTAAGAACAAGTGCACTTAACAATAGTAACCAAAAATACATGATGCAAAGCTGACCAAATAGAAGAGACAAATAAGCCAAGGCTATTCACTGGAGACACCTGGGATAGGCTTTCAATAGTGGATTGAACACATAGGCAAAAGATAAACAAGGCAATAGAAGACTTGAGCAATATAATAAATCAACTGGCCTAACAGACACCATGAGGACATTCTATCCAGCAGCAGAATACAGAGTCTTTTCAAGTATATATGGGCCACTCTTCATGTGTTGATCATAAAACACACTTCAAGAAATTTAAAAGTAGGGCTAGGGAGATGGCTTAGAGTTTAAGGTGCTTGCTGGCAAAGGCTGCCAGAACAGGTTCAATCCCACCATACTCACATAAAGCCAAATGCACAAAGTAGCTCATGATGTATCTGGACTTTGCTTGCAGTGGCAGGAAACTCTGATGTATCCATTCTCTCTCTCTCTCTCTCTCTCTCTCATCTGTCTATCTGTCTTTCTCTGTATATCTCTCTCAAATAAGTAAATTTTAAAAAATTAAAGTGCTGAAAGGAAAGCATGATCACTTGTATCTGTTATCCTAGCACTTGAAAGGCTGAGGTAGGAGGATTACGGTGAGTGTGAGAGCAGCCTAGACTCTATAGTAAATTCCAGGATAAGTTGGACTATAAAATCAGACCATATCTCAAAAACAAAACAAAAAGGAGTTTAAACTCTATTTTCCAATATCAGTTACGTGACATTACAAAATAATTACTGCAGATGTGGTGAGGTTCATCCATAATCCTGGGACTCGGGATGCTGGGATCACAAGAGGATCATGATCAAGTGAGAATTATTCCACCAAAGAGAACTTACTTCAGTCTACAAAACCAACCAATACAATATATCATATTAGTAGGAGAACAACAAGACACATCATCAACAAGCCCATGATGTCTGACACCATCATTCACTGGGGAACTGCCAACCTAAACTACTTCACAACCACCAAGGTTTCTGGAATCAAGAAGACAGAGAATAATATATGATGGAGGAAGTGGTCAAATTAAAGTTTCTACGCATTGCTTCTGAGAATGCGAATGGATGGAGAAATTTGAAAGGCAGACGTTTGGAAGGCACTTTTTCAGTTTCTTAAGTTATTAAACATAGATTTAACATATGACCCAGCACTTTCACCATGAGGTATTTGCCCAAGCAAATGAAAATATATGCCACCCGAATTATGTATACACATATTAATACCATTAATCATAATAACCATAAGTTTAACTAACCCAAATAACCATTAACTGATTAATGAGTAAACAATATGAAATAATCAAGACAATGAAATATTGTTCACAATAAAAAAGAAAAATGCTGGTAAGTACAAGAATATTTATGGTACTTGGAAAGCACAGATTGTATAGTTCCATGTATATGGAATTTCCAGAATAAGTGAGCCTAAGGAAATAGGAAACAGATTTATGGTTGTGTAAAACAGAGGGTGGGGGCGCAAAACACAAGGAGTGATTACTAATAAACAAATAAGCACTTTTTATTTTTTTCAATTGTGGTAATAGTTGCATAATTGTGACTATACTAAAGTCCACTGAATTTTATTATTTAAATGGGTTAATTTTGTGGTACATGAATTGTACCTAAACCAAGTTTGTTTATTAGCATTTTTATTGGGAATTTTAGTACATGAACATGCTGTAATTTGCTCATATTATTGCCCTATTGTCCTCTTTTGTGCCCCTCCACTGAGCACCTGCCTCTTGCTTTTTCTTTAAAGAACCAAATCTAGTCCAACCCAGAAAAAAATTTTAAAAATGGTGTTAGGTGATAAATTTCCTTCCCCAATTTTTATGCTGTAGTGCTACCCCCTATATCTCAAAATATGCTTGAATTTATAGGTAAAGGCTCTAAAGTTGTAACTAGTGCAAAATGGGACCATATACATAGGCCTCAATCTAATAAGATAATGTCCCTGTGAAAGAGGAGACTCCAAGAAGATAATAATAGATAATAATAGACTGAGAGGTAACCGTGTGAGGACACAGCAAGAAGATGGCCAGTGAGTGTGGACTCAAAATCCACCTGCCTTCCTTAATGTTGGACTTCCAGCCCCCAACACTGAGAATAATTTGCTGTTGTTCAAGAGGCACAGTCTGTGGTATTCCATTACAACAGCCTCAGCTGGCTAACATAGATGGAAAACACGGAAGGGAAATAATAAGATGGAGAATGCATGAAAGCATCTATCATGTATCTTACAGGAGTTCTAAAAAAGGAAAATTGAACAGAACAAACAAGACACAGATAAGGAAATGTCTGATGGAGTGATCAAAGAAATGAGCATGTACATACACAAATGACACAAAGCATTCCAAGAAAGTAAAAATTTTTTAAAAAGAACTACAGATCAATATTCCCTATGTCAATAAATAAAAGTATACAAGCATCTGACAAAGTCCAATATTCATTTCTGCTAAAAATCTATGCAACTGGGCAACTTCTTTCACCTGATAAAAGCAGTTGGGGAAAACATACATTAATCTCAGGCTTTATGAAAAAGTGTGAAAGACTATCTTCACTTTGAAAATGAGACAAGGATAACACACTCTGACGGTTCCTATTGAACATTTTATAAGAAGTCCTATCCAGTGCAGTTGGTCAGGAAAAAGATAAATTCATGAAGTTTGGACTAGAGGAAATAAAACTATTCCTATTTGTAGGTGACATCTTTACTAACATACAATACTCCATGCAACCTACAAATAAAGTTCCTAAAATTAATTAAACTAGGAAGGATGCAGAATACAATGCCAACATACATACAAACCAATTATCTTTCTATACACTCACAGTAAACAATTGGAGACTCCAATGAGGAAAATAATAGCTATTAACAGTGGAGTGTTAGCACTGAGTCATCTCTATCCCATTCTCCAAGGCTCAGGTAGCACTGAGAAAGAGATGGTGGGAAGAATATACATGCAGATGTAGGGGTGGAGGGCTTTTTTAATCTCAGCACTCGGGAGGCAGAGGTAAGAGGATCGCCGTGAGTTTGAGGCCACCCTGAGACTCCATAATGAATTCTAGGTCAGCCTGGGCTAGAGTGAGGCCCTACCTCAAAAAAATATAATAATAAAAATAATAAATGATAATAATAAATAATAAAAAATAATAACAAAAGATTCTGGTATATTGTCTATTTGTATGGAAGCTGTTTGTGTCAGTAGTAAGTTAAAAGCATAAAAGAATACTCACAATAGCTTCAGAAACACTTAGGAATCAATTTAACAATATATGCCAAAATCATTGAAACATAAATGGAGGCATTAAAACCTGATCTGGATAAGAGAGAATTATACCGTGTTCATGGATTGGAATTACACAGAGTTCATAGCACACCAGAATCTTGATCCACTAAAAACTTTATAGAATGTCAAAATTTAGTTCTATCAAAAACATTATTAAGGACTGGAGAGATGGCCTAGAGGTTAAGGCTCTTGCCCATGAAGCTTTGGGACCTAGGTTCAATTCCCCAGTATCCATGTAAGCCACATGTGCACAAAGTGGCATATGTGTCTGGAGTTTGCAGTGGCTAGAGGCCCTGGCATACCCATCCCCTATCTGCCTCTCTCCTTCTTTTTCTCTCTCTCAAATTAATAAATAAAATATTGAAAAACACTATTAAGAAAATAAATAACAAAGTACAAACTGAGGAAGAAATCTTTGCAAACAGAATGCATAAAGAAACCTCAAATTAGCAGTAAGAAAATAACTGAATAAAAATATAGACAAAGTACTCAAACAGATATAGATAGAAAACAAGTGGATGGGAAGATATTCCACATTAGCTGGTTGATTTATATTATATAAGATCCCCAGATATACTACTAAACAATTATTAGAATGGTTAAAACAATTAAAATATTTAAATCATTTTTAAAAATTTTGTCTTATTAGCATACAAAGGTAAGTTTCATTATGGTGTTTTCAAGCCATTTTTTTTTCCTTTCCCTCCTTTCCCCATCCCTTTGGTACAGCCCCCCCCTCAATTTTGCCTCCCTCCTGCTTTCAGAGTACATGGTTTCTTTGCTCCTTTCCCTCCTATTTCTCATTGTCTCTTGATCTCCTCTTGTGGTCTTCTACCTCAAATCAGAGCGGATATATGGTCTACCATCCCCATATTTGTACACATACAAACAGTAAAAGTTAAGCTCCACTTGTGAGTGAATACATGCTATTTTTGTCTCTCTTGGCTGGGGTTACTTCACCTAGCATAATGTTTTCCAGTTCCATCCATTTTCTTGCAAGATATGCAACTTCATTTTCTTTACAGCTGAATAAAACTCTATGCGCATATGCACCACATTTCATTATTCACTCATCAATTGATGGACATCTAGGTTGATTCTATTTCCTAGTTATTGTGAATAAGCAGGGCTGGGCATGTAAGTATCTCTGTGGTAGATTTTTTTTTAATAGAAAGAAAAAAGCGAAGAAATAGAAAAATATCTCTTGAGTGCAATGGAAACAAACCTGGGATGATCGTAGCGCGATATTCCCAGAAAACACTGGTTAAAATTTTGCCACCTAACAAGGTGACAGATGATCTTACAGATGTTTTTTTCTTTTGTCTTAAAAGAAACCACTTCTATCAATAAAATGATAAAATGGAACTTTGAAATTATAAAATAAATACTATGTAACCACTAAAAAGCTAAGAAAGTCATGTGTGTATTTGCACACACACACACAGCATGTACAACATTCTTTTGGAGAGGTACATATTTGGAGTTACACCTTTCCCTTTGTAGGTTTAATCCCCCCAGTGACTCCCAAATTAATAATATACTTAGCAGTGAGATGAGTTAGTATGTATGGATATTCAAGTTTTTGAGTCAATCTAACCAAAGCATGGAAGGCTTAGTTATACCCACACCATGAACTTTAGCAATGTAAAATGACAAGTGGAAACAGTGGGAACTGAGGGTGAACTGGCAGAAGAGGCTGGGAGAAAAGAAGGCTAGTAACTTAGTAACTTACTATAAAGAGTCAGGAGCTAAATAGATAATCAAGAAAGAAAGACAGAGAACATTATTTTGAATTTTGCAAGAAGTAGACAGAAGAACTAAACATAGGGCCAATCAAAATTGAAAATAAGAAAGGGGGAAGAAAGTGAGTGAAACTTATTATTTTGTATAATGGTAAATCAATAAATATACTTAAAGTGTCATTTAGTACTGAGACATCAAGAAATAGAAGCAAAAGCATATTATTTAGAGTTATGGAATAAGAACTAAAACTAAAAAGTCAAAAGTGCTTTTCTTTGAAATATGTTATTAAGATTGGAGGTGAGAAAGAAGTCCTTTCCCCTTCCATTTCACATCGTCTGTTCTGTTTAGAATTTTATTTTAGATGCATATTGCAATAGTCATAAAAGTAGTGAAATATTAACAGAAGAAATGGACAAAAAAACTTTAAAATATTAGAAAAAGAAAAGAGGGAGATAATATACAATTCAAGGGAAATAAATAAACCATAGGAAAAGAATGAAAAGAACAGAGAGAATTTTACAGAAAACTTAAACAGCTAGTAGAAACATGCTTTTTCACATTTCTTCGGTTGTTTTCTATTATTTATGTAGCAGTCACTGATGATTTGCCTGAAATTAAAGAGAAAAGATAAAACAAAAGAAAGGAAGAAGGACATCCTTCATCTCCTGTGTCTTAAGGAACACTGAGCCAGGAGCCCAGAAGGCTGGTCACGTGACCCCCAGGCCATGGCTGTCCTGGCTTCCCATACGCAGAGAATGATCTCCTCTGTCCTGAAACTTCCCAATCCTAGTTCTCCCCTTGCATTGGCCCCCATCCAGCCAATAGCATCAAAAGCATAAACATTTCCAAAGTAAGATTTCACTCCTGTAACTGACATCTTTCCGAAGTGTGTTTTTAAGTGTGCTTAAATAGAAACACACATGAAGTGCGGTGGGGGTGGGGGGGAGGAGATGAGAGGAGGGGAGGAGAGGAAAGGACAGGAACAAATAATGAAATGAAAGAAAAATTTACAATACTGAATGTGTTTCAAATCCAACACAATCTAAGTTTTCTGCACACTGCACTGAGATGGGCCAAACACCGTGGATATGAGCTTCCCATTGTCTTCTTCCCTCAGAAACAGTGGGAGCATTGGAACAGAAGACTCACAGGATCCACGAGTTGGAATACAAACTTGACCTCATGGTGCTGTTGCTGGTGTTTAAGTGAGCCACCGTCTTATCTGACAAGGAAGCTGAGAGGGGTTTTCCCTCAGCTGCCCTGGTTCAGGGTCATGTATGATACTCATGTCCCCAAGCTCATGACCCTTCTGTCCTTCCCATTTGACCCAGTGTCTCGTTCTCTGAAAGCTCTCACTGCGTTCTACTACTCTAGATGAACAAGTGCTACCCAACATTTCATAGCTGTACTGGTCAGAAGCACAGCCCACGAGCCAGTTTCCCCTACCTCACAGACCCCAGCAGGAAGATGCCTCCACCATAAACCTCCCAGGCTCTGAACAGGCAACATGTGAAAAAGTTGGACTGGTAGGAGGGAACTAAGAACAAAGGAATGTCAAAATATGCCCAAATGTAAGCTGCCAGGACACGTAGAGTCATTTAATTTTTTTAAAAGTGCAATTACTTTTAGAGAAGTACTGTATTTGCAGACCTTTGGGGCAGAAAAATAATTTATGTCTACAAAACAAATGACCAGCTAAATGCACCAGATATTTAAATGTCCAATTTATGTGAGAATTGTAGTCCACCCTTACGTCAATTCTGAAAGAGAAAATAGCTTAGTCAACACAGTTGGAATAATTCAATTGATTCCTAATATGTTCGCACAAGGTGTTTCAAAAAAAAAAGTACATAGGAAAGATTTAAAAACACTAAAAATAATATATGTTTTTCAATAAGTCTAGGCAAAGTATGACAAAAGGAGACTATTCTGACAGGTCAGGACAACTACAATTTCAGATCTAAAGGTTATGTCACCAAATCATCAACTCTGATTTCTTAACCACCCCAGGAGCAGGGCACACAGCCATACTGTGTCAGCTGCCGGTGGCAGCATGCACGCTCATCAGCACACACCAGCAGCCTAGTCCTTGCTTGTGCGGGAGAAACAATGGAATGACAACAGTCTGCACAGAAGCCATTTAGCAAGAGCAGGGAAAAATATCAATTCCTAGAGAAAAAAAATTTCAATTAAAGCTGTCTGTAGAGAAATTTGCCCACATGCTCACCCCAAGCCTTGAAAAAAAAAATTCCCATGAAGTCTGTCCATATGTGGTATGCAGGATACACATCTGTGATCCTCAGATATTTTTTTTTTTCCATTAAGAGTTGAGACTGATACACTGTCATAGCTTGTCTGATTGCAGCTGTAACAATGTTGAAATTCTCAAAGGCATAAATGGTAAATATTTATCGTTTAATTAATGTTAATATTTTAGGATGCTTATGACAACTCTCAAGATGATTGACAACATGCTGGGGATACCACGAGATCGAGATTTGGATTCCGTGGTGTAGCAAACTGGTGAGAAGGAAGATCAGGTTGAAATTAATGCAGACCCTGAACCCAAAGCTCAGTTTCGCTGATTTACTAGAAACTGCTGTCAGTCAAGGCTATTGGCTACTACTTGGTGTGATATGGGAGCCGACAGGAAAGATGCCCAGCTTAAGAGTTTGCCACATGGTAGAGTGGCCCCCCGCCCCCAACACAAGGATGGTCACACAGCGTCCCCCATGCCTTGAGCCCTTTCACAGTGGGCCTGTGCCATGCTCCTCACCAAGCACTGCAGCCACTTTGCCCCCCACCCCCACGACTCCGCACCGGGCTGCCAACTGGAATGGAAATATGACTGCCTGTTTGCTGAGGCAAAGCCAGAAAATGCCACACAGCTTATACCAGGCTCTCACTTAGCACTCACTCTGCCCAAAGTCACCTGCTGGGTAGGAAGCCCAGTGACTCTGAAGATACTATGATGAAGAGGCTATAGATGACAGCTGTTCCTTCAGATGGTCACAGCTAAGCCTAGCCTTCATCCACCCCCACCAAGGCATCAGACATGTCATTGATCTTGACTATTCCAGAATAAGCATCCAGCATCTGAGAACTATGGACTGATCTCATTCCACGATACATAGGGGCCACAAGAGAAATCACCAAGCCAAGTAGTACCTGGACATCAGATCTTCTAAATGAGATATAATAATTTAAAAAAACTTATTACTTTAAACCACTAAATTTTGCAGTAGGTTTTGCACTTAACAATAGATTCCCTGCCACAGTGGGACTGCAGAAGAGCCACCTGGAAGAAAAGCCACATTCTCTCCCACAGTCTCCAGGAACAGCATGGTCTAGCTCAGACAGATGGAGATGCTTCGTTGCCTATGAGAGTGTGTGTTTAAATGCCAAGTGAGTGACCCCTGGACATTTAGGGACTTGTTTTCATGCCATCAACCACTGGACAGGGATGATCAGAGTTCATAGTAATAGATAAAATGCTTCTACCCAGACCAGAGGAATCAGAATTAAAATACGGCATTTTGCAATTGTCATGTACGTTGAATAAATCCATCCTGTCCTGCCTGAAATTTTTGGAAATATCCCAACCAGATAGAGCTAAATCTGTGCCTAACCATGTTCTCTGAAAGCATATGTGTAACTAGAATATATCCTCTTAAACTTTTCAAAATTGAGTTCTGCTGATACTGATCCAATAGGATCCATGGGTCAGGAACATTAACTAGGAAGGAAGATAAAGAAATCTTTCTCTTCAGTAGGAACAGGGCCTGCCTTAGATGAAAAAAGAAAAAAAAAACTTATTGGAGAATGTGTGGCTTTGTTTTGGGCCCTCTGTTCCCTTCTGCTTTCTGGAACCCTGTGAATGCTTGCTAACTGGGATCACCGAGACCTGCCCTCAACTCCAACCCCCAAGCTTCATGCTCCAAAATTAGCTAGTTCCTTCCTCTGCTCCCACGGGGAAAAAAATTCTCACTCATAGAGAAGTGGTTGATTACTTCCTTCTGCCTTTATTTACATTACTGGGATTTCAGGCAGATTGAGTAAGTGGAGCGAAAATGATCAGGGAGACCATACGGCTGACAGCGCAGCTTTCCCAATGGGCTGCTTCTGGCCTTTCACAGTGCTCGTCCTCCTCCTTTTCTTCTCTCCCACCCTTCTTCTGTCCCTCCTCTAAACCTGGAGAGCATCGAGTGACAGGAGCAGGAGTCCACAATGGGACAAAGGCAAAGTCTAAAAGGAGATGCATCTATGTTTGAGTAGCTTGAATATGGAAGACTTCACATGTAATCTTTACTCAAAGGAGAAGTAACCTCACCAACGTGGAACAAGCCACTCTCCGATCTGCAGTCTTTGCTGATTTCTATGGTGTCAAGGCTCCCACCACAACTGGATTTCAGGTACAGATGTGTTGTCACCGAATGCAGTGAGGGGCAGTGATGTGTACAATCGGATCTCATGAGCCAGGTCCATCCACCACTAAAAGCATCAGTGACAACCAGGTCCTACTCCCAAGTCCAACATGAGTTGGAGATGGGGTTCTACTTGGAGATTTTTTTTTGTTTTGGGTTTTCTTTTTAATTTTTTTTTTTTTTTTTTTTTTTGGTTTTAGAGGAAAATAGTCCTCCTTGAAGTGTAAATGATACCCTTCTACTTTTATCTCTGCATGGTGCACCTCAATCCTCTAAGGCCCTTTTCTCCCCATACCTAGAATAACTTGGCTACTATCACATCACTTCATGACAATGGCTATGGCCTGTTTCTGGTCATCTTGGCCTTGGATCTTCATATGTGCTGGAGTCCATGTAACCAACCTTGTCCATTCCCTAAATGAGTAATCGTGGAAAGCATCGGACTTAATTATTTTTTTTAAATTTTAAATATTTTGCTTTTTATGAGTGAGCGCGAGAGAGAGATAGGGAGGGAGGGAGGGAAAGAATGCGCATGCCAGGGCCTCTACCCCCTGCAAACAAACACCAGACACAATGTGCCACCTTGTGCACCTGGCTTCGTATGTGTACTGGGAAGTCAAAGCTCAGTCACTAGGTTTTGCAAGCAAGCTCCTTAACCACTGAATCATCCCTTTAATTCATGTACCCAAACTTGTCCATTCTCCCAAGTGATTCATCATGAAAAGTGTCAGACTTAAAGGTTTTTTTTTTTTAATTTATGTAATGAACCATGTTAGATCATCTACCCCATTCATCAGGTGGAGGGACGGGGACACAGAAAAGTCTCCTTTCCTTGATTAGTTTGTGATCCCCCGGCTCGTGTTTCAATAGTACATTTTACTCTGCTTCCTCTAACATCTTTTTACCATGACCTAAGTGACCCTGTCCTTTTGTTGTCATTTCCCCACAGATGGTTTTACACGTCCGTGGGATTATTGGCTATTTCTACTGTCCTCTCCCTCCCACCCCCTCTCAAGCTCAAGCAAGGGCTATTTGGTTTGCCACCACATTCAAAACACCTGGACCAGTGCCTGACATACTA
Organism: Jaculus jaculus; assembly: GCF_020740685.1. Classification (NCBI taxonomy): domain Eukaryota; kingdom Metazoa; phylum Chordata; class Mammalia; order Rodentia; family Dipodidae; genus Jaculus; species Jaculus jaculus. The sequence continues at coordinate 26,230,008 of NC_059118.1, forward strand.
GGCACTCAACAAAATTTTTCTGAAAAAAATGAAAAGATGAAAAAAGTGAGTGGATGAATAAATGATGTTATTTGACTGCTTTGAGATGTTGGGTGACTACATGACACAGATGGATTTATGAGAGTTTTCTTCATGATATTGGTGAACATCTCATAATGTTACAGCATGAATTGGAAAGTGTTTTCTACCATACAGTTGTGATTTTAAACCAAGTACAGAACCCATTCATCATGTCCCTTCAGTTTGCACAGCCACTAATTAAGGAAGGCAGGCTGTTCTTAGACACAAGAGAAATTCAACTCTTGGACAAAAGTATCTTGTCACTTGTCTTTTAAACTTTTGAATCAGTCTGGTGTAAAACTAAGAAGGCAAGCTTTCAGAAATTAATATGTGCAGCTATCCAGCTGTGTGGATGCAGAAGGTTTTTGTCCCCTAATGTTATATGACTAATAGAACGTAGACATAAATAGAACAGTGAGAAGAGCCATGATCTGAGACATGCAAACCTTATTGACAAACCCTCATTTCACGGGCTATGTTAATCTACATAGCCTCATATTTCTAACACTCTAGTTTAAAATTAGTAAATATCTTGGTTTGGAGAGATGGCTTAGTGGTAAAGGTACTTGCCTACAAAACCTAGGTTCAATTGCCCAGGACCCATGTAAGCCAGATGCATAAGGTAGTGCATACGTTTAGAGTTCTTTTGCAAAGGCCAGGGACTCTGGCGCACCATTCTCTCTTTCTCTCTCTCATAAATAAATAAATAAATAAAAAGAAAAAACTGAATAAATACCTAATTTTCACTTTAAAATCAATTCATTCCACATCAAACAAATGTCATCTGTTTCATAAATCCCTTTATCGTTTGAGTCAAATAAAGAATTTCACTGCCCAGAGCTGGGGAGATACCTTAGCCATGAAGGGCATTTGCTTGAAAGACCTACTGACCTGATGTGATTCCCCAATATTCATGTAGTGTTAGATGCATAAAATGGTGCATGCATCTTGAGTTCATTTGCAATGGCAAGAGGTCCTGGTGCACTTATTCCTTCCCTTTCTCACTTTCTCTCTCTCTCTATTTCTTTCTCTCTCTGTATCTTTTTCTGCTTGCAACTAAATATAAAAAATTAAAAATATTTTCACTTCCCAAAATAAAATAGAAATTTGTGTACAGCAGAGTCCCCATCCTCCTGAGTGACAGCTGTGCTCTGCTGCAGGATGCTCCTCAGTTTGCATTTGGGGTCTCCTGCTGCCAACACCACCCAGAGCTCCTCACTTAAAATGCAGTTTCATAGATGAGACCAGTTATCAGACCTTCAATGTGGGTGCAAGCCCATGGTGCTCAGGGGAGTAGATAGCACAAGATTAAAACCAAAAGGACCCAGTTTACTCTATCTCTGGTACTTAGTAGTGGTGGGTAAGTAATATAAGTGCTGAAATATCAGTTATGTCATTTGATAAGACAGTCATGTTACCTACTGCATAGGTTGCTGTAAGAATTAAACAGATAGTGTGGACAATGTATTTAAAAAAGAACCACAGTGATGGTACTGTGACAATGATCATTTCTTTGTTTTATCATCCTGTTTTAGCTGTTAGGTTCAAGTCACCTAGTTAAGGATCCTTGCTTTACATGGTTGATAGACATGTGCAGAAATGTCCAGGAAAATAATAATGAATTACAGCTAGATTGAAAATATCAAGGATTCTGTAGTGGATTGCAGTTGTGCCAAGTTCTGTCAATTCACGTTTGATTAGTACATTGTTCCAGAATAGTGCTATTCAGCCTCAGTGTTCCGAGTGGCAGGGAGGGACCAACCATGAAACCATTATCACTGATGCCACCATGATTCCTCAATTGCTTATCTTCAGGCTGTGCAAAAACAATAGAGTAAAAATATCCAAACTCTCTAAGCGTAAACATCCATCTGAAAGGACCCTTAACCCAGTATGGGGAGGGCCTAAGGAGCTAATGTTCTTGCCCCTGATTTATGGGATTCCCTGAGTCAGGGGCAGGGGATGTACCCTGGAAACTTCTCTAGAAATGACTGTGGGTGATCCAGCCCCAGGGTGATCCTGGAGGTCACTGAGGGTAGGTCCAGTTCTTTCTGCCACACATCTCCAAGCTGTGCCTTGTGGGATGCAGCACATTAGAGTGTGTTCAACCCTCCTTCCTTGGCAGGGGAGACTACTTGTGGCTTCCCAGAGGAAAATCAAGGTACAGCTTGAGGTTGGGAAGTGGACGCAGAGCATCCAGACAGCCCACTGCTATATCCATCACTACAATAACCTTTGTTGCTTCCTAATGAGATGCCTATGTGGTTTGGAGGAGTAACACCCTGACTTCCCCACATATGTCAGAAATGAACCGTACACTCTCCCAAACCCATCGCTAAAACAGGTTTCATGACTGGGCATATGACACTGACCAAAGCACTAAGGCAGAAATCTCTAGCACACCACTGGACATTCGGAGCAACGGAAGCTTTGTGTTGACTCACTGCGAACACTGAGACATATCATTTGCTGACACAGCTCGTGCAGTTGTGCGGGACTCTGGCCACCCTACATAGCCTGGCAAAAATAGCCCTACATTGAGACCCATCCCCTCCTCTCCTGTCCTGTTACACCAGGGAGATGGGCAGGTGCTGTTCACATAATGACCACATGGCCCCTTTCAGCCCCTGGCTGTACAATTTGCTCAAGTATCCATGGAATGGATTTGACACAGGGACATGGAAGAGGGCCAGGAGGAGGGAGAAAAGTAAATACAATTAAAGCCTAAAAACCTGTACTAGTCATTAATTTCAGCTTCCTCCGCAATCAATCCTCTTTGACAAGGCGGAAACCCATCTGGCTGAAGCATCACAGACTCACAGATGATGAAGGAGAGCTTGGAGCCTCTAGCCTAACATTCCACAGCGAAAGGGTCCCGTCCACAGTCTGTGTAACAGCGACTAGAATCCTGTCAGTGACAGAGGGCTCACCACCACACCAAACCACAAGCCTTGTTTTTGTACACGTTAAACAGAAGCCTACCTTTCTGAAACTTTCATTCATGGATCATAATTATTCCCTAGGTGTCACCAGCATGACCTGAGTCCTCAGCCCTGTGCTGGGATAAAGGAGCCATTGAAGCAGAGAGAGAGAGAGGCACACACTGGCATGATTCTATGACCACAGCTACAGGCCTTCCCAAAATTTGTCACAGGAGAAGATCTGAATCAGGCTTTTGTCTTTGTCACACCTTCTGTCCCCACTCATGGTTTGGGTCTTGATGGGCTCTTGAGCATCTTGCTTTGTCTCTCCAACTCAAGCCCAGATGCTGTTGATTCTGTTCCGCAATGCTGGACCAGATCCTGCACTGACTTCTAGCTAGAGGTTCTGAGTAGCCCCTGGCCTCCCCCTGCTCCAGACCCTCAGGGATGACCATCTGACCTCTCTGCCATCGGACTACGGTGCTGCCTCTGGACCTCTGAGGCATGTGTGAAGGGCTAGAGAGATGGCACTGCAGTTAAGATGTTTGCCTGCAAAGTCTAATGACCCAGGTTCGATTCCCCAGTCCCCATGTAGATCCAGATGCACAAAGTCTCTCTCTCTCTCTCTCTCTCTCTCTTCAAATAAATAAAAATGTTTCAAAAAATAAAGTTCATATCCTTCCAAATAGACACAGCGAAGCTAGGACATTTGGCTTAGCGAGTGGACAGTGAGCAGGACCCTCATCCTCTTCCACCTTTGCTCTTAGCAGTGCCCAAGATGTATAAATCTAAGAACGGCCCTCATTAGCATTTCTTTCTGAGCAACTAACCACACAAGGACCCACTTGATCAAGTCTCCTTCATAGAACCCTCTTAGAAGCCAAGTCTATCCTCCCTCACATCTTTTTTTTTGAAGCCCAATTTACTGTCTAGACCGTGGGGAATCCTCACAGCTGGAATTACGTTGTTGCAAAATCCTCATTTTGTTCCACAAATGCTCACCAACGAACAGAGTGGTAAAAAGTTAAAGAAAGAAGCTCTGCAAACCCTGGGTGCCAGAATTTTTTTTTTTTTTTTACTGGGTGAGGCTTGGCTTTATCAGACTGAGTCCCACCTCCTCACCAATCATTCCTTTATTCATCTGTTCACCCACACCCCATTATTTATGGGCTCCCTGTCTAGCGTTCTGTGTCTGATGTGATGCGCATTATATCAGTCATGGCTGTTGGGGTCTAGGGAGGCAGAAGAGGCCCCTTGTTCTAGGACTTCCCTTTTCCCACTGACCTTTGGCCTTGACCACCCTCCCCACCCCCCAGCAGGCACAAGCAGTGCAAAGATTCAGTGACAGATCCCCAAATAAGAATGAATGGTCAGGAGGTGAGGAAATGCTAAGCACCCCAAGAAGGGCCCTGAAAGGTGAGCCAACACGCTGGTTCCATGTCATGTGTCAGAAATAACAGGAGCGCTCATCACACTGGTAGCTTCTCCTCTTGCCCCTTCACAGACTGTCCCTGTGAGCCTGAGGATACCTCGCATCGCAGGCTGGGGAAAGGCTCAGAAACGTAGTGCAGTGGGCTCGCTTGGCCCCACGAACAGCAAACAGTGTCGGCTGCATGGGAATTACACAGCCGAGGGGCAAGCAGAATGGATGGTAGAGGCTGACAGGCCAGGAGACCCCCAGAGCAATTTCACTTGGTTTTGATTCATGGCTTGTCAGAGCGCTAACCAAATATTCCATTTTCATTTTCACCCTCCACTCTCTCCCATTGACTGGCATCGTAATTGAAAACTCTGGCACGAAGGGCCGGGGCCACCTGTCTGCAGGGCCCTCAATTCCACCTGCTCAGAACATCTTGCTCCCAAAAGAAGAGGCGGGGAGGGGGGATCAGCAAACAGATGGCATAAAGATTAGACGCACAAGGTCCACCCTCCATTGACTTTCAGTTATCCCAGCTTGAGCAACCCAAGCCTCCCTCACCCTCCCCTCTCTGCCTTTTGAGCTTAGCCCTGCTGGTTTGCCCAACTGAAGAAAAGATGCAGGACCAGAGGTAAGGTGAGTTTAATATACCCTGCCAGTGCCTGTTGGAAGACCAGCCAAGAGTCTGACTGGCAACAGGAGAGACTGTACAATATGGGCTCAGTCAAACTTGAGAGATTTCTTTTAATGTCTTTCTCTTCTCTCAAATAACTATTCCTTCAAATAAAGCACCAATAATAGTAACACCCAACATTTATAAAGCACATGTGACTTTCCAGGTGCTGTTCTAAAAATTTTATACAAATTAGCTTGTCTTACTTCAGCATAGGCACTATTATTATCCCTGTTCCACATATGGGGGACCTGAGATGGAGGACTGCTAAGAAAGTTGCTCAAGGTCAAAAGTTTTGAACTATCAAGGTAAGCCTCCCAACCCAATCAGCACTCGTAATATTTGTAGTCAGCCCAGGCTGATCCTGAATTTACATTACAATTCTCCTGCCTCAACCTTCTGAGTGCTGAGGTTAAAGGCATATATCACCATGTGTAGCCAGCCCTCTTGTGCTGCTTCTTGGTGCTTAAAGGATCAAGACCTAAAACAAATGGGTAGATGACAGATGATAGATAGACAGATAGGTAGATAGATAAGATAGATAGATAGATAGATAGATAGATAGATAGATAGATAGATAGATAGGCAGACAGATAGACAGATGGATGATAGATAGATAGATGGATAGGTGAATGACAAATTGCAGATAAATGATAGTTAATGAATGATCAAAACAAACAAAAAAACAAAGAAGATAGATAGACAGGTAGATGATAGGTACTTTTAAAAATGAAATCAATTGAGTCACTACCAGTATTGAGAAAGTTGACAATGGGGTAAGAATTCCAGAGCACCTTCCTATTGTGGGAGGAATGACTCAGCTACTCCAAACTTAGCAGCTAGTAGAAAGGATGAGAAAGGAATAGAAAGGACCGAGAGCTGAGCTTCCAAAATTCTGAAGTTTGGTTCTGAGGTGCTGTGAAGTAGACACAGGAGTTGTCAGAACCTCTGATCTCCACTGTGCATTAGGCCACTGCGACCTCACACCACATCAGTCATCTGACAGAGAGATGCCAATGACAAGAAGGCCTGGAGCAGAGCACTGAGTGAGTGTCTGAACACCTCTGGGAGAGGGGCCATAGGAGCTAGATCATTTCCCCTGCTAGGTAGACAGATGGGGAGGGGGAACTCCAGTTAAATAGCTCTATGCTTTGACTGGCATGTCCCAAATTGGTGACTAAAGATGACAGAGAGGGTAACTCACTTCCTGGTTCTTCTCCCTGATAAGAATGAACACATGCTTGGTGGGCTTGCTGGGACACGCCTGGACATGCCCAAGACTCACACAGTTTATGAAATATATCAAGGACCAATCAACACCCTCATCTCTAAGATGACCAATCAAGACATGGGGGGCTTCCTTCAGCCACTAAAGGTTTGGCTCCCACTGTGGCAGTATGTCACAGGTCTGGATGCCCTCCTCCCACAAGGAGCCCATATGCTTCCATTAGGATCCCCAGATACCTGACATGAAGCTGTAGCATTTGGTGTTTGCCTTGCTGTGTTTTGTATTGCTTTTGGTCCAGTCTTTCCTTACTATACTTCCATTCCTCCCTTTTGGAATGGAAATGTTTACTTGTGTTTGTGCCATTATTTGTTGGAAGTGTGTAGCTTAGGTTTTGATTTTACAAAGGGTTGCAGTTAAGAGATTGCCTTGAGTCTCACATGGTACTTTGACTTTTGAATAGCACTGGGGCTGGTAAAATCTATGGGGACTTTGGAAATTGGAACAAATACACCAAATACGCTTGACATCATAAGATGATCAAGCCTATGGGGACCAGGGAAGGAATGTTCTGGTTTTAATGTTAAATGCCCTTTAACATTTAAATGGACTCATGTATTTGAACACTTGCTCCCCAGCTGGTGGATATGTTTGAGAAGATTGTGGAGCCGTGAGGAGGTGGAGCCTTGCTGGAGGAAGTGAGACACTGGGGATGGGCCTTGAAGTTTTATAACTTGGCCAGACTTCCTGCTCACTCTCTGCTTCCTGACTACAGATACAACTGGACCAGCTAGCCTCCTGCTCCTGTTGCCATGGCTCCCCTCAACCCAAGATACAATGTATCCTCTCAAAGCTGTAAGCCAGACTAAACCCTTTCATCCCTTAAGTTGCTTCTGGTAAGGCTTTTGGTCACAGCAACAAGTAATGTATCTAATATACGCAGGCAGTACCTGAAAATGAGCTCCTCGGGAACCCTAGGGCAATATCCCAATTCTGTACTTTTATCAGAAATGCCAAATGATGCTGGGCACCGATAAAGCCTGTGAACTAAAGAAGTAGAAACAGAAGGTTCGGGACCAGTTTCCATCTCCCATCTTGCCGTCTCTACCTTGTCTACTTGGGCAGCGTTTGCTGCATTCACTGGGTAATCACCCTGTGACTCCTTCCCTGGGCTCTTCATGGCCTATACAGGTGGTCTTCTCAGCCTCTGGGCTCAGGGTTAATGATAATTGGTTATCTCTGAAGCCTGAATCCAGTATATTTTAAACATGAAAGCTCACTATTTTCTGCAACAGTTTTACCCTGCCACCCAGCATTTCCTCTACTCTTAGAGCCTCATGAAGCACAATTACTCCCCACTGTCCCCATCTGCCTGGTTGTCCAGATGCTGTGAACTGTGAGTAGACACAGATGCCGCATCCTGCTGACTACATAACAGAAAGTAAGCATCCCCCGTGTCTGCCGTGTTGGTCATCCAAGAAGTTGTGCTGCTTGGAATTGTTATGCCAGTTGTGGACTGCTGTAACAAATTCCCACAAATACAGTGGCTGAAGCAATGCAAGTTTATCATGTCATAGCTCTGGAGGTCAGAAGTCCAACGTGGCTCTCACTGGACTAAAGTCAAGGTTTTCACGAGGTTACTTTACTTCTGCATTTTCAGGATTGCAAGGGTCAGCCACATTCCATGACCTGCAACCCCCTGCATGCATTTCCTGACTTAGGCTTCTGTTGTCCCATCTTTTTCACCAACCTTCCTGCCTTCTTTTCAATTTTTTTTATTATTTGTTTATTTAAGAAAGAGAGAAAGAGAGAAACAGAAAGAGGCAGGTAGAAAGAGAGAATGGGTACACCAGGGCCTCTAGCCACTGCAAACTGAAGATGCATACACCACCCTGTGCACCTGGCTGACCTGGGTACTGAGGATCAAACCTGGGTCCTTAGGCTTCACAGGCATGGCATTTGTCTTAACCACTAAGCCATCTCTCCAGCCCTTTCTTGCCTTCTCATTATAATGACATTTGGGATAACACGGGACCTATCCAGATGATCCAGGATTAATCCCCCCAAAGTGAAGGCATTTAATCACATCGAGAAAGTCTGCTGCTATGTAAGAGAACATGTGCACAGATAAGGATGTTGGGGTCTTGGGGGGTCATGTTGGCTGTCATGAGGTTAACAGTAGGCACAAGCATTTTTCCCCTGGGCTGTTGGAAGAAGTGAAAACTGCTTTGAGAACTAGAAATACACTTTGTACACTTGGAATGAGAAAGGAAGGGGCTCCAGCAGCTCCTGGGCTGGGAGCGCAAGGCTCGGAGTTCACATTAGGGAGCCTAGTGTTATGGGAGATGTGTGTATGTGCGTGCATGCGTGTGCACATGTGTATCCATGCGTTGGAGAGGAGGTTATCTGAGGCTTTGAAAGCTGTGCTGAAAACATCAACCCCCAGAGAGAACAAGAAGATAGCACTTGGTGGCATTCCCTGTAAAACAACATAATAAAAATGTGCATTTCACATTCCCAAGACTCTTCATTGTTGAATTCATTTCTCCATGAAAGCCCAAGAATTCAGGAATTTTGTTTTCTTCGTTTCAGCAATAGAGGTCTGAGAAGAACAAATTGCCTGCTGTTGTCTGGGCTTTACTGCTGTTTAACTCCATCAAAGAGGCTGGTCAGCAGTTGGCTGTCAGTTCCCAGTAGCCTGACATGGGGCCTCTGAATATGGATTTGTTGATGAGGCCTGAATTACTCAGAGAATTGTGAAACAAGCTCCTTTGCTCCCTGTGTGCTAGCTTCTCTCCTTAACTCCTGCTGTTGAGCACACCCTGGGGAGGAAGCCCCCACGGGACCACCCTTGCCATGCCTGACTGGGTCCGGCCCCCATAAATCGCACCACCACAGTAAGCGTGCTCTGTAGAGGCAATTAGAGGCTGGGGAGCCACAACGCAGGAGTGGGTGCCCAGCGAGCAGGGATGGGACAAGAAACTTCCCGGGGATTAAGAAGCTACCCTGTCAGTTTAGGCTGACCCCTGGAAAGGGGGACAAGGACATTCTGTGGCCCATCCACAGCAAGCATTGTTAACACTGAGGAAGAGCTCAAGGAGGAACAGAAGTGAGCATGTAAAAATCTCTCTGAGCTGCCCAGCCAAGTCACAGACAGGGCAGGCAAGCTCCCCTGAGGCCTTGCTCAGAGGTGGGGAGGGACTTCACTTGGGTTCTGTGGTACCTGATTGACCCCCAGATTTCTAGAGCAAAATTAAACATCCCTCCCAGGAGTGTGTGAATATCAATACTTCTGCAGAAAGAATACTGAACAAAGCAGTTGAGAACTCACATACATTTGGGAGCTTGCAGGAGAGGGGAGCCACTTTCATTGTGTTTCAAATGAAGATAAATTGATCATATTTCATTTCTGAGGAGTTTTGTGTGTTTTCCTACTCATGGCTTCACATTTATTTTCTCCATTTACATCCTATTTTGCTATCAAATTTATCTCTTAAATAGTCTGGGTCTGTCTTGCCTCCCCTTCCTTTCCCTCCCTTATATTCCATGATTTCTTCCCAACTCCTGAAAACATTTCCTCTCCCAAGAGAGTTCCTCTTGCTATTCCAAACCATCCCCTAAATACATGTTTTAATAAGCTCCCAACACTGATCTCCTTACAAATCATTCTCTGCCATTTTGCAATTGAACCAATGTCTTGGTTAAAATGAAAACTCCCCAGGGCATACAATAAATAATAAAAAGAATAACATAATTGAGAGGGTTATGATTCTGAGCAGAAGGAAATAATATGAAGCAGCTGGACTCTGCTCCATGGATCTTATGCTCAAAATGCAGAACAGAGAGAAGGAGGTGGTGGGCAGGAGCCCAGCTCCTCCGTGAGCCTTCAGCCCTTCTGGAAGCTCTGCATAGCAGCAAACATTGAGGACACTGCTTTTGGAGAAATAAACATCTTTTCTTACAAAAGCCTGTCCTTAATAAGATACTAGGAGTCATTCTAGGAGAAAGAAGGATTCTAACTGCAAAAAAGATTTGGGGATTTGAGAGAGGGCCCATTCTGTAACGTGCTTGCCCTCCAAGCATGAAGACTGGGTTCTGATGTCCAGCACCCATGTAAAGTGCCAAGAACGATGTCGCATGCCTATAAAACCAACCCTGAAGAGACAGACATGGGCAGACCCCAGGGCTTGCTGGCTAGCTGGGCTAGCATAATCACTGGGTTCCAAATTCAGTGAAAAGCCTACTCTCAAAAAAAATAAAAAATATGGGAGGCAGCAACTGAGACCTGGCTTACACACATGCAACATATGCACGCATGCACATGCATACAAACATTCACACATGCAAACACACTTTACCCACATGCATATACACACTAACATATACAAAACTGAGTCATAGAATCTTCACACGTAGTGTCATACACTCCATCACATGAGACTATGGGGAGGACTGACACACACTTACAGGTGAGGACTAAGGGGCAGTCGAATTTGATGGTAAGACAAGCATGACCAAGAGTCAAGGCTCTGCCTGTGAGACTGAACAATTTGCTTAACTATGCCTCAGTTTCCACATTTGTACAATGGAGATAAGAATGGAAGCTCCTGTGATGGTAATGAAACCATCCCCTTGAATACCAGTCCATGACACAGAGTGAACACCCATTAAGTGATGACCCCTGTATGCACTAAGAGGCCTCACAAAAGGGAAGTTCCCTGGGGGCCAGTCTCAGAAACCTCAGGCAGGGCTAGAGTGAGGAGTCCCAGGACAATACAAGGAATCCCAGTTGCTGTGGCTACAGCAAGACTGCAGAGGCCCCAGGATGAGCCCCCATCCATGCTTTGCGCCCGTTGGCTATAAGACTGCTCTGTGGGATTGGACACCTCCAAAAGTGAACTTCTGTGAGCTCCACCCAGAGAGAGTGGGAGACGCTCCTCCGAGTCACTGCATGGTCAGTAAGACACTGCTCCCCAACACTGCTACCACTAATGTTTACTGTTGCTCTCTTTTGTGGCTAAGGAAAAAGAAAAGAGACTCATAGGACAAGTGACTGGCTCCCATCCCTTCAAGGAGGTCACGGCAGCAAGGCTAAATGCACATGGGAACGCACCTGGTTCTAGGAGGCAGCAGGAGCTTCGTGCAGATTCCTGAGCATCCTGTTACAAAAGCAAGACTTGGTCCCCTGGAAGTACACAAAGCAGCCAAGTTCAGGTGAGTGTGTGTCTCCAATAATACCAGGTTTGTTCCCAGTCCAGTGTGGTTCATTGAGTGGCAGGCGAAGTTGGGTTCTGGCTGCCCACCAGCCAGAGTTGTTTCTGAGAAAAGTTAATTCTGCTCTCCTGGTCCAAGTTCACTTCGTATTTGGTTGGTAGGATCAGAATCTTAGGACTACACACTCAGATAAATAATAGTAGGATGGTACTCCTCTTTTCTTCCCTCCTTTCTTTCTTCTATTGCTCCTGGACACTTATAATGAACTACCTTGCCTTCACGTCTATCACACATTCTACTATTCCTAACTCCTATTCCCTTCGCTGTCATCCAAACAAGTACATTTGAACTTAAAACCCTAGAGACGACCCCTCTAGGGTCTCATTACTTAAAGTGGGGTCCATGGACAAAGAAATGCCCGTTCCTTCCGGGATCTTGTTAGAAATACATAATCCCTTGCCTGACTCCAGGGAGATCTACATCTCTTTAAAAATGTAAATCTGGGCTGGAGAAATGGCTTAGCGGTTAAGCGCTTGCCTGTGAAGCCTAAGGACCCCGGTTCAAGGCTCGGTTCCCCAGGTCCCACGTTAGCCAGATGCACAAGGGGGCGCACGCGTCTGGAGTTCGTTTGCAGTGGCTGGAAGCCCTGGCGCGCCCATTCTCTCTCTCTCTCCCTCTATCTGTCTTTCTCTCTATGTCTGTCGCTCTCAAATAAATAAATAAAAAATGAACAAAAAAAAATTTAAAAAAAAATAAATAAAAATGTAAATCTCTTATTAGCGTATGTTAAATATATATGGGTGTGTTAGCTTGAATGTATGTTCCCCAATAGACTCAGGTGCTTTGTTCAAGCTTGCCTCCAGCTACATGGCTAGAGGAGGTGTCACTAGGGGGTGGATCCTAGAGTCCAGCCCAAAGGTGTCACTGGAGGTGGATCTGATATCTAGCCTAAAGGTATGCAGAGAGGTTTTTGAGATCTTCCTGGGCACCTGCTGGTTGTTGGTTGCTTTGGGTGTATGCTGGCTGGTTTTGTTTTGTTTTGTTTTGATTTTCTTTCTGCTTAGATCTGTGAAAGGGGACCAGCCTCTTCTGCCATTATGTAATATTTCCTCCCTCCTCTAATCTGTGCCTGGTTTGATTGTTCATCCCAGCAATGCGATGCTCACTGCAACATTGGGCATATAATTATATAATGGGCTCCATTATGACATTTTCATACATCTATATGATGTATTTGGGTCACATTTACCCTCTATTAGTCTCTTTGTTTGTGTGTGTGTGTGTGTGTGTGTATGTGTAGAGTATGTGTGGTGTGGTGTGTTTATGTATGTGCCAATGCACATGCACAGTGCAAACGTCAGAGGAGGACTTCAGGTTCCCTTCTCTGTCATTTTTCCATGTATTTCCTTGAGACAGAGTTTCTCCCTCAACCCAGGGCAGCCATTTTTTTTCCCCAGTGGTGAGTCCCAATGTCCTAATGATTACCCAGTCTTCACCCCCCACAGACAGGTTTCATATGAGGTTGCGTGACCATGCCTAGCTGTTTAATGTGGGCTCTGGGAGATCAAGCTAAAGCAGTCTCAGGCCCTCATGCTTAAGCAGCAAGTGCTCTTGACTGTTGACACATCTCTTCAGCATTCTATCACCCTCTTTTGCCCTCCCCACTCTTCTTCTTTTCCCAACTAGTGCTCCTTCTGCTTTCATCTCCCTCTTTTTATTATTTTTTTATCAGAGAGAGAGAGTAAGAGAGAGAGCAAAAGAAAGAGAGAGAGAATTGGCCATCAAGGGCCTCTAGCCATTATAATTGAACTCAAGATATATGCACCATCTTGTGCGCTTGTGTGACCTTTCTTGCTTGAGTCACATTGTGTGTCTGGCTAATGTGGGACCTGGAGAGTCAAACATGAGTCCTAGTGCTTCACAGGCAAGTGCCTTAACCACTAATATATCTCTCAAGCCCCAACCCCCGCACCTTTTCTGATAACCCAATGAGTTTCATTAGGGTTTCTTATGAGATTCTGGGTAAAGGATTATTTGCAGGAGCATGGGCTTGTTATCAATGGCTACACCACTGAAGAAATTGTCTCTCCCTCCCCTATGACCCATTAACTTCCTATAAGGGAGAGGTGGGTCTCAGGAACCCCTTCTCTCCACCTATTATTATCTGCCTATAAGTCTTTCAGTAGGGGCAGGGGCTCTCAACTCCACATGACATGGTATTGAGAGGCCTGGTCTTTTGTAGGTCTTCTGCCAGCAATCACAACTGAAAAGCTACATCTCAGATTTCTGAGCATTTAAGTTTGAGTCCTATATAGTCCAGAGGATCCTCTGAGATCCTGCACAGCCTGATCCCATGCCCACTCTTCCTCAGAGCACATCATGTTCTTACCCTACCATGCTCCACTGTCACGGGGGATCATGGGTGAGTTTGCCTTGGAATGTGAAAATGCCTTCAGGAATTCTCTATTACGCTCATGTGTTGTCTTCAGAAAAACTCTATTTTACACTTGATGCCACAAAGATGGGCAGTTCCATTTCTATGGCAATCACAGACTTGGTGCTCTCATGAAAAACTGGTGAAGCTGGAGAGAAGTGCAGACGTGGCAAATTTTAATCCTGCCGAAACATAATCAGCTTTTGCTTCTGAAGCAATTAGCATAATATTACCGATAATGTTTTACATGGCAATTTTGCTGTAAACATTTGTGCTAATTTGCCATGACCTAATTATTTTATGACATATAATTACGAAGTATTTTTCAAGTCGAAATATTTTTGTTTTCCATTTCTCTAATCCTTTTCTTGAACAAAAAATTTAAAATTATAACTCCCACAACTTGAAACACACAATCCTTTCTTAGCTGTTGTTTGTGACACTTTACATTGCTAAACAGGAGGAATTCCCTAGTGCTTGCATGCCAATGATCATGTATTTACTCATGACTAATTTAAATTGGGCGTCATTGAATCCACCAGTTCCATTATTAGACTAAAAGATTGTCAGATCCACACTCCCAGCCTCCTACCAACACCCACTCACTCCCAAACACAAACACTCTGATTTGTGAGGGGGGATAGTGGCAAATGCTTGCAATGAGGCAGAGATTTTAAAGCATGTGAAAACATTGCCTAAGAGCAGAGCATTAACACTGTGTTATCCGCCCTCACACAGTTTTCCTAGCATGCTCTTAAATCTGTCTCCCCATATCCACAAAATGCTGAAGTTAGCAACTCCCAACATTTCTTCTGTCCTCATCCTCTCCATGGTCAGAGGCCTGCAAGTTTTGTGACATGCATTCTCTCAATTTTAGGATGGGGAGGAAGAAGGGATGCTATCTGAGCCGCTGTAAACACAGACCCAGCATCAGGAACACAAGGCTACTTCTGTTACCCTCCACAGAGTAAGTCAGCTCGGCAGTCAGTAATGAAGTTTCAGACTTCATTAAATGGACAGCAATAACCAACAGATTCTTGGACAAGACTCAGGGAGACGCCAGGATGTGTAACATTAACTATGCCAACTGAAGACACTCACCAAAGCAGATCCCTAGAATGGGTCCTGAAATCAAGCAAGAGAATGCTCCTAGCCTCACACCCTGATCCATGTATGGAAGAGGCAAGCTCACAGAAAACCAGGCAACAGAGGGGAAGACCGGAGGCTGGAAAGCAAAGAGGGCCAGGACCAACAATGCTACATGAGCAGAAGGCACCAAAATCTACA
Source organism: Jaculus jaculus (assembly GCF_020740685.1). NCBI lineage: Eukaryota > Metazoa > Chordata > Mammalia > Rodentia > Dipodidae > Jaculus > Jaculus jaculus. The sequence goes on from NC_059118.1 coordinate 26,245,239, forward strand.
AGTTCCATGTTACTGGTCCACATTTGCATCCATAGCTTTTAATGCATTTGAAAATCTTTTTTCCCCAAGCAAAATGCAATAAGGAAGAGGAATGAGAATACCCACAGCAGGTATTCCTAGGACAAATTCTGCTAGTAGGGCTCATCTCATGCCCAGGCAAGACTGAGAAGTGCTTGGGCCTTGAAGCTGGACTGCCTAAGTTGGAAACCTGACTCTACCACTTTACCAGTGTTCTTAATGTCTGTGTCTCAATTGTCTCTTCTAAAAGACAAATATATTGAACATACTACAAGGGCCTTGTTAGCATTTATAAAGCCTACAGAATTGTCATTAGGTTAAGTTTTTAAAAGGTAAAATACAAATTCTGATTTTTACAGGTTTCTACCAAGACAGGAACAGAATCTGCAAGAAGCAGGCCCCTGAAAACTCAAGTAAGTAAAGTTCGATGCATTCGCTGTAGTGATTATTGAGCTGGTGATCATTAAACATTTGTTTCAATAAATACTTTTTGACTGAATGTGTGGAATGCTTATAGAGCACATGCTCTGTATTGAGCTCTGGCTAGGTACTTGGGGAGCACATGGGTGAATACAAAATAACTCACAGAGTAGAAGTAGGATGCACATCTTCATTGTCCATATGATTGCATTTCGAATGATTTAGGAGTCCAGCCTCTGGATGTGCCATTGAGGGTATTTCCAGAGAGGTGAAAATTAAATGGGACAACTACCCAGAATGTGGTTGGTCTCCTTCCATGAGCTATGATGCATGAATGAAAAGAAGAATGTGAGCTGAGCACCAGGTTTCATCTTTCTCTGCTTCCTGACTGTGGATGTGATGTGACCTGCTGCCTCACCCTCCTGCCACTATAGCTAGAGCCATTCTTCCTGCCATGCCTTCCCCACAATAATGGAGTAAGGATCAAAATAATCCACTCCTAGGCTGGAGAGATGGCTTAGAGGTTAAGCGCTTTCCTGTAAAGGCTAAGGACTCCAGTTCGAGGCTCGATTCCCCAGGACCCATGTTAGCCAGATGCACAAGGGAGCACACGTGTCTGGAGTTCGTTTGCAGTGACTGGAAGCCCTGGCATGCCCATTCTTTCTCTATCAATCTGCCTCTTTCTCTCTCTCTCTCTGTCACTCTCAAATAAATTAATAAACATGAACCAAAAATATTTTTAAAAAATAAATAAACCACTCCTTCCCTACACTACTTTTAAAAAATATTTATTATTTATTTATTTGGTAGCAGAGAGAGAGGAGATTGAGAGAAGAGAGACAGAGAGACAGTGGGAGTACCAGGACCTCCAGCCTCTGCAAATGAACTCCAGATGCATGCACCACTTTGTGCATCTGGTTTTACCTGGGTACTAGGGAACTGATCCCAGAACATTAGGCTTTGCTAGCAAGTGCCCTAACCACTGAGAAATCTCTCCTTCCTCCCTACTTCCATCAGGTATTTCATCATATCAATGAGAAAAGTAACTAAGATAATGTTGCAGTTGACTTCTCATTGCTGAACAAACACCCAACCAGCAGCAGCTTATGGGAAGAAAGGGTTTATTCCAGGCTTATAGAATCCAGGGGAACACCACAAATGGTGAAAGAAGCTGGCTTATTTCCACAGATCCAAGCAGATAGACATCATCAAAAGGCCAGCAAGCATTAACACCAGCAAGCACAAACAGCCAGAGCTCCAAACTGCTCTCTACACACCTTAGGACTAGACTCAAGATCAACCCCCAAACATGCTCCCTGTAGCATGGATCTGTCTGCTATGGGCTTAAGTTATAACCCAATTTTAATGAAACACCTGAGTATATGGGGCCATACATCCAAACCATCACATTCAAACTACCGCAGACAGTATGCAAACCAGCACTTGCCCATAAAAAGACTAACGTGCATGGAAAAATCACAAAGCAGAACAAACAGTGCTGGCATAAAAATCTACAAGTTCCACGTTACTGGTTCACATTTGTATCTGTAGCTTTTATTGTACTTGAAGGTTTTTTTTTTCAACCTTATTTAGGTAGTCTTTATGATCTATAAAGCATACCAATTTTAAGTGCATAATAGAATCAATTTTACAAATGTAAGTCACATGAAGACCATCACAATTGCAACACAGAACATTTGCATCACCTCAAAACATCCACTATATCTCATCATAATCAGACACCTCCCCAGCCCCTGGCGACCTCTGATCTGATTGTACAATTTTATATAAGCTGAATCAGACATTACATACAGTTTACACACTGTATGAGCTGAGGTCGAGATTCATTGCTTGCATATGTATAACTAATTGTCCCAAGACATTCACTAAATACTATACAATCCTTTCTGCCCTGAAACAACTTGGCACTTTTGTTTAAAACTAATCAACTGCATGTGTGTGGGATTCCTTCTTAAAGCTCCCTTCTGCTGCATTGATCTTTGTTTATATCCAAATCTCAATACCATATTGTCTTGACTACACATAGCCTTATAGCAAATTTCAATATCCAGTTAAATGTCTTCTCATGTGTTCTCTTTCAAAATGTTTTAGTTAGTCTAACTTCTTAGCCTTTCTATATACATTTTAGAGCCAGCTTGTCAATTTCAGCAAAAAGGCTTGATGAAAATTTGATTGAGGTATTTTTTCCAACTCTGTAGGCCAATTTGGAGAAAATTAACATCTTAGAAATATCATTTCCTTGGGTTTATAAGCACAATTTTCACCATAATTCTAATGGCTTTGTAACAGAGATGGAACATAACACACTGATTCTTGGACTTTTGTATTGTTTTCAGATTTTCACTGTTTGACTAATGCCTCACTGTATTGTGCTGCATGAGTAACAGAGTATAAAACTTCACATAGGTTGTAATTACAAATGGATGTGTATACACACATATATTAACTAGTTTGGAGGGGGAAACACAAGGGAAGGAAACAAATTGAAACTAATGTGTTAAGGAAGTAGAATTGCAGCCCACTTATTTTTCCCTCTCTACTTTCTAAATGTGTTATGACATGAGTATATGACTCACTTGAAATAAGTAAGGATAGAGAGATGGCTCAGCAGTTAAGAGCACTTCCTGTGCAAGCATAAATGCCTAAGGAGGCCTGAGAGATCTCTGGAGTTAGATCCCTAGGGCCCACCTAACCATCTGGGCATGGCCACACTCATCTGTAACCCCAGTCCTCATAGGGAGCAGAAACCCAACAATACTGGGGGGCGGGGAACAGCAGGCACACTGTGGGATCAATAAGAGACTCTGACTAAAATGTGATTAGATGGAACCGCATGACTCAGGCACATACATACTTCCCACACACCACACACACTAGCAAACGAAAAAAAAAGTAAGTGAACAGCTTCCATCTGTCTGAAATAGTAGAGGCCAAAAGTGGAATGACCAAAAGTATTGTCTGCAGAGTATGGAAGGATATAATGTTTTCAAGGTATTGGGCAACAGGAGTGGAAGAAAAAAAAAAGCCAGATCAAAGGGATAGCGTGAACAAAGATTCAGTGGCGTGAATGAGGGTAGTGGATCCAGGGAGCACACTGATTCTGTATGGCTGAACAGTGAGGATAGAGGAAGAGTCTGGGGTCAGGTCATAAGGGGAAGATGACAGCCTTTGAAGTTCCCTATGTTTGACAACAAGGAATTTGAGTTTTATCATGAGAAGAACTGAGGAGCCTCCAAAGTGTTTTGGACTGAAGCATCAACCTAAGTGTCTTATATCTTAAGACAATCACTCAGTGAGCAGCAAAGAGGAGAGACCAGAAAGGTAGAACTCTGTGGCATGGTGACCAGTTAGAGATACTTGCAAAGATGTCGTTTTCTAGACTCAGGAGGTGATGGTGGAAAAAATCTACAGACTTTCAAACGGACTGGATGTGAAGATAAAAGTCAAAGTCAGTATTTTTACCATTCACTAAAATAATGAAATTGGGACTGGGATGGGCCAGTTTTAGGGGTCAGCACCTATCAGAGACCAAATGCAGATAGCAAGAAAGCTGAAGATGGTAATGTTGAAACTTAGAAAGACAAATATTGCTTGTTTTCTCTTACAGATGGAATCTAAATTTTAGGGGGAAAAAGGTATGAATGTTGAAAGGAAACTGGGAAGATGTAGGGGAGCCAGAGAAAAGGGGCATAAGAGAGGGCAAGAGGGGTGAATATAATCAAAGCATGTTATATGCATATATGAAAATGTCACAATGAAACCCATATTTTTCAATTAATATATGCTAATAAATAAATTAATTAATGTTAAAGTCAATTAATTAATTGATGATAGAAAGGAACACAGAAGGCAATAGTTGAATCTGGAGTTCAGGTGAGAATGTTAAGCTTAGTGTACAAATATGGGAGCCATTAACAAAAACCTTCTATATTCTTACTTACTTAGTTACTTATTCCGCATAAGCCACTCACAACTGATTGAAAACTATGCTTTGTTCTCACAGATTTTCACAGATTCCACGGGTTGGGAATGCAGGTAGGACACAACAGAAATGCTTACCTCTGCTCCACAGCAGCTGAGTAGACAGCTTAGTTCCCTAATGTCCATGGGTGTTCAAGAAGCGCGGGTATAGGAAATCATAACTACACAGGCAGGGTTCTAGGAGACAGAGATCTGAGAGAAACATGTAGAATCTGACTCAGAGATGCACAAAATAGTTCAAGCAAAAGAGGAAGGGCAACTGCTGGCACTCAGGGAGGTTTGATTGCAGTGATGAATGTTGTAACCATCATGGGATGGTGAAAAATATGGACTGGGATTGAAGAAGGGTGGAAAGCAACAGTGATTACTGTGATTCAAATGTCCCCAGCAAAGGAGCCCCAACTCAGGATGCCTGGTCCACATGGGCTGACTAAGTTACCCTGTGCCTGGGAGACAGAACACCATGTTTTTTCCTTAACCTAATAGTGCTCACAGAGAGCACTATTAAATGGTATTCCTCAGCTGTATGTAGGATATTAGACAGGGGTCAGCATCAGATGTGGATGGGATAGAACGAATGTCCTATACCTGGAGGACAGGTATAGGTGTCAGGGACAACCCCTTCGGGGTGGGTAGAGGTAGAATGGTAATGGAGTTCCTGTGTGTATCACAGAGTCACTAGCAGCTGTGTTTGCTACAGATGAAGGCTGCTTAACCATCCTCAGAATAATCCATGTGAAAGCTGACAGGTAGTGATCAAATGTGATTTTGTATACTGACTGGTTTATGAAGGCCTGCCAAAAAGAAAAAGTCCCAATCTCTGATAAGCAATATAACTTTTCATTTGAGACCTCTAAAGTATTCTGCCTTAGGTTTAAAGGCAACCAAGAATATATGAGCCCTCCAAACATGAAACCAAACCTTGAAGTATTTTCATCCATTATTAAAGATAATCTTTCCTTATCTAGTGGACAGAAGAAACTTTAATCCTCTGGGGAGGAAAGCAACACTGAAAAGAGCCTCTGTAATTTCTCACATACATTTGTACAGCTTCCCATAAAATATACCCAGACATGACAGGAGTCACAATGAAATTATCAAAATCCAAGAACAAAAAAACCTGAAGTCTATTGTTACAATATGAAACTTATTAGGTTCAGATTATAAATCTGAACATTGTGAAAGTCTGAAGATTCAAATTTCAAGATAATTTGAATGCATGAAAATGCTTTAAACACTATAAGTTTTAATTTTTTTAAGTTTTTATTTATTTATTTGAGAGTGACAGAAAAGGCAGACAGAGAGAGACATTGGGCGCACCAGGGCTTCCAGGCACCGCAAACGAACTCCAGATGCGTGCACCCCCTTGTGCATCTGGCTAATGTGGGTCCTGGAGAATTGAGCCTTGAATTGAGGTCCTTAGGCTTCACAGGCAAGTGCTTAACTGCTAAGCCATCTCTCCAGCCCACTTTTTAATTTTTTGAAACTATTAGATTAAGATTTTATTTTAACTGATACTAATATGTATAAAAAACTGATATCAAATGGAGTGTTTTCCAAACATCTACAAAAAAATCAAATGAAAAACTTAAGACTGATAAATATGAAGGCTGAGAGCAAAAATTAAATGTATGGCTTTAATAGTAGGATAGACAGAGAAGAAGAAAGGATTAATGGACTGGAAATGGCAGAACAATAAAAATATACAAACTGAAAAACATAAAAATGGAAAATGCAGAAATAAGTAATATATATATAGATATATAGATATATAGATATATAGATATATAGATATAGATATATAGATATATATATATGGAATAAGTTTTTTTTAAGGGCTAGAGAGATGGCTTAGTGGCTAAGGCACTTGCCTGAGAAACCTAAGGATCCAAGTTTGTTTCTCCAGGTCTCACATAAGCCAGATGCACAAGGTGGCACATACATCTAGAGTTTGGAGTTTGTTTGCAGTAGCTAGAGGCCCTGGCATGCCCATTCTCTCTCTGTCTCTAATAAATAAAGAAATAAATAATATTAAAATAATATATTTTAAATGTATCAAAAGAATTAAAGGCAATATTAATTTAAGTAAATATTTTTATTTTTTGTTTATTTTTATTTACTTATTTGAGAGCGACAGACAGAGAGAAAGAGGCAGGGAGAGAAAGAATAGGCCTCCAGCCTCTGAAATAAACTCCAGATGCATGTGCTCCCTTATGCATCTGGCTAACATGGGTCCTGGGGAATCAAGCCTCGAACCGGAGTCCTTAGGCTGCACAGGCAAGTACTTAACCACTAACCCATCTCTCCAGCCCAATTTAAGTAAATTTTATGGAAGTAATTTGGAAAATATATAGTCCAGCAAAATATTAAAAACAAACTTAACAGAATGTTCAGTATCCAAATAACAAGCAAACATGGAAAACTGTTCATTAATAGTTCATTAGTAGTAGGTACACATTTAAAATTTATATCACAGGGTATTACAACATACCCACCAGAATGGCTTAAATGTCAAGGACTGATAAAATCAAGTGTTGGCAAGGTTATGGAGCAACTGGAATTCTTGTAACAAACTGATGGACATGTGAACTAATGAAACCCCTTTGAAAATATTTGCCTATGTGTACTAACCCTGAATATATGCATGCTACCATGACTCTGACAGCCACGGATAAATGCATTCAATAAATGACAAGAGGGGAGAGGAGCTTATAGAGTGCCAGAGCATATGTCTTTATCACTATAGTAACATTGAGTGGTTTCACTTTGTAAAAGCTGGATCATCGGTATTCTTAAAACTTTTTCCCTCATGCTTTTTTGAGTTATACTTCAACATAAAATTGCAGATAAAATGAACTAGCACTCCATGTCTTATACCCATAAAAAACAACAACAACAACAAAGGCTAAAATCACTTGCCTGTAAGATTTATAAGGCTACAAGCTAGGGATATGCTGCAGAAATAAGGTGTAGAAATACATTTATATAGTCACCTGATTATGGCAAAGTTGTGAGTGTGGAGTCTTGTGGAGAAACCATGATCTTTTAAATTGAAAGCGGAAAGTTAGAGCTCAAGAATAGAATGAAATCTTGGACCAGAACTTTTATCAGATCTTGTCTAACTTCCAGGTGCTATTACTTTCACAAAGCTCAACCTGAAATTCTCTAGGGGGACAAAAAGTGGGATTTATCAAGGAAAAGAGCCTTCTAACCATCTAATAGCTGGTAGAATTGTACCATTGACCATGCTGAAAACTTTGTGTTTCCATACTGCCTTCTTTTGTAGTTTCCTCATCAGCCAAACCCTTGGTAAACACCTCCAAAAAGCTCATCATCTTTCTTTCACAGTGAGATAAATGGTAGGTCTGAGTTCTGCTTCGAATATACCAAGTCAATGCCATGTCTCCAAACCAGAGTAATGAAAGACACTGTCTATAAATAATGAAAACTTTAGATGACTTGTAAAGAGAAGATAAGAACCAAGACTGGGCTTCCCTGTCACCACAACAGCTATAATCAAAGGCCTGTATCTATACCACTGTGTCATCCTGAGAAATTTTCCTTCTAAAATTGACTCCCCAGTCAGGGCAGCTGCCAGGTCTTGTGAATGGAACTTATTTGAACAGAGGCTGGAATTTCAGCAGGCTTTGCTCTTTGCTGCATGAGGATGATACATTATCATTACTGGGCTGCCTCCAGGGAAGCCAGGCCCAGAGCAGTAGGAGCAACTGTTGCCATGGCAACTGAGAAGAGGACCAAGCAAAAGCCATAGGACCATAAATTCTCATATCTCTGGGTAAAGGTTTTCCTTGATAGAATAACCTTGGAAGAGTCTTTCAAGATACAAACCAGGCAACCTGAAAAGGCAATGCTACTGCTTCGTTGATACATCTAGTCAGCTTTCAGTATAATTGTGCCATAGGGTCACCAAACCTCATGAAAAATTAGTGATTCTCTTGACACCCAGTCTCTTCCCTTCTCACATTTAGGCTTCTGCTCACATCACTCTTTTCCTTTCCTTAACCATCCACTAAGATCTGTACCCCACTCATTACTGGGCTTAGATGAATTGCTACTTCATACCAAGCTCTCCCTTGGCCTGACTCAATCATGTCACCACTTCAGAGGCTGTATGTGGCCTGCAAAATTAAACCCAAGCTTGTGAACCTCCATAGTGCTGTTTGTCCTTTGGCACAGTGCTAACAGTGATAACTTTTCATCATAGCTACTATCTGTGCACAGTCTCATCTTTGTAACTTTGATTCCATAAGCAAAGAAGTCTCCCAGATCCCCCCTTTCTCTTCTAAACTTGGCCTTGCATGGGACTTGGCACACAGGAGACAATATTGATCAACTAAATGAACAAAAAGTAATAAAAGTTAAATGCATCCAACTATAAATCCATAGGGGGCACAGTGGGTGATTCTCAGATTATTTCTGAACAATAGTACCCAGGAAGCAATAATGGCTTTTCCTAAGAGCATAATTCTACAGAATCTCTAAGCTATAATAAGACCCTAAAGATCATTACTTCTAGACTAACCTCATGGCCTTTCCTAAACTAAACTCCATGTCTCCTTGACATAGTCAGATAGAAAAAAAAAAAAATCCATGACCAGAAAGATAGATCTGTACAGTAAGGCATGTGAAACCAGATATCTCCCTTAGGTTGGTAGGTAGCTTCACTTCTAACCTCTCAGACTGAATATAGAAGTAGCATTCATCTACTCAACATGAGCACCTAGTAAAAACCAGGTACTAAACAAAGAAACGGCAACACATGGGGCAAACCACAACTTTGAAGAATAATGTGGCCTCATGAGGAAATGATCAGTCATATGTCCCAATACACCTTTATTAAAAATAACATATATGAACAGTTCCACAATAAAAACCATTTCTCTGGGGATGGAGAGATGGCTTAGCAATTAAGGTGCTTGCCTGCAAATAGGGTCCAGGTTTGATTCCCCAGGAACCATGTAAGCCAGGTACACAAGGTGACACATGCATCTGGAGTTTATTTGCAATGCTTAGAAGGCTCTATTTCACCCATTCTCTCTCATTCTCTCTTTCTCTCTCTCTCCTTCTCCCTGCCTATCTCTCTCAAATAAATTACATAAATAAAATATTGAAAAGAACCACTCTTCTAACATTGCCCTGTGAGTCTAGAGAGAGAGAATGGTGGCAAAACCTATATGTTACAGTGGCAGCAGTCTGAGGAAGTCTTGAGAAGAAGCTATGACCAAGACCAGTGGAAAGGTGAAGGTAAATGGGAGGTGAGCTGGGTTCTATATGATTGAGAGGTTCAGATGAAGACAGAAGCATTGCTGAGGGAGAATAGAGTGAAAGGAAAGGGTTGAACAGTGGTTATGGCTCATTCAGTGAGGCTCAAGAGAGAGAGCAGAATGAATTTTAGCAAAAATAGCACAAGAGATGGAGATTGTGGCTAAATAGACTTTCAAATCCAAGCTGGCTATAAACTTGACCCTCAGGCTATAGAGAGTCTTTGAAGTGTGCAAGCTTCAAAGCTTCTTTGAGGAAGGTTCATCCAACATCAGAATGGGAAATAGGCTGAAGTTAGATACTAACCTAGAAGTAGCTTCTAGTGAGACAGGAGATTTGGGCCTACAAGGGGTCCTTGACAGTACACTATATTTGAGAAATAGGCAAAGGATTGTAGAACTAAGATAAGGAAAGAGCAAAACAGGATGGCTGAAGTTCTTACCTTGAGTAACAAGGTAAATAGTGGTCTCACTCCAAGACAAGGAAAACAAAGGGAATAGATGAATGAGGGAAACAATACATTTGTTTTGAGCATGATGAGGATGAAGTACTTCTCTGCCATTGGTCAAGGATAGATTTAGAAACCACCAGCAAAGAGTGGCAGTACCTGAGCTCTTACTTCTCTACCTTCCCAACTACAGCTCAGTCCCACCCTTCCTGCTCACTTCCATGCAACATGTACACTTTGGGTGCTGAGGTATCTTATTAGCTCATTTAATATTCTATCCATATTAGATACACAGGAAATCTTCCACCCTCCCAACATCCTGTCTCTAGCCTCTATTCTTCACATTGTGGTGGCAGAGTAAATGATTTTAAAGATGTCTGCATACTGATGACTAGCTCCTAAAAATATGGTTGTTGTGGTTATTTTCTCATTACTAGGACCAAAAGCAGCTTATTGGAGGAAAAGGTTTCTTTCAACTTTACAGTTGTAAGGGGAAGTTTCATCATAGCATGGAAAGCATGGCAGAGCAGAGGCTGAGTATCATATCTTGTCATAAAAGCTGGAGGGTTTAGCACCAGAGAGCTAGCTAACACTGGCAAGCGGCCTGCACTATAAAACCTTAAAACTTGCCCCAGCAACACCTTCTCCAGTAAGACCTCACCTTCCAAAGGCTCTTCAACCTTTCTAAACTGAAACCCATTGAGGACCAAGTACTCAGAACACTTATGGGGAACATTTCATTCAAGCTATCACTGTGGTAATGTATAAAACAAAATTGACCTGGTGATGTGATTTAAGATGAACCATAAGGTGAGAAAGTATCCTGGCAAATACAATCCATCACATGACTTTGTGAGGGCAGAGGACCTTGCCAAACTTCAGAGAGCCAAAGCCATGCAATTAGGAAGCAGACTGAGCTCACCTTTGGTGATCTTGAAGGTTGAGGAAGGCTCTGGGAGCCAAAGCACTTGGCCATCCCCTAGAAGCTGGAAAATCAAGGGAATAGATTCTTTTACAGAACTCCCAGAAAGGAATGCAACTTTCCAGATGCATTGACTAGAGTTCCATGAAACTCACAGAACCATAAGATATATTTAAGCCACCAAGCTTGTAAGAATGTCGTGACAGCAAAAGATAATTTGTTATAGCAGCAATACTTATGATAAACTTTCTCCTTTCATTTTGGAGACATCTCAAGTTGAATTTTCTACCCAAAGTAAATACAGAGCTTTTCAAAAATGAATGTCTGGGAAAGGACAGGGGTCTCATTTTAATACCAGTGATTCCAGTGATCCTAGAGGGCCATAGAACTTATCATAAAAGCACAGCATGTCATGTGCCTCAATACGGGTAACCTAGAGAGAGAGTAAGGATTGAAGTAGGAGGGAGCCCTGGGCAAGATGAAGAGGCCAATAACAGAGACAGAGAGAGAGGGAGGGAGGGAAGGAAAGAGGAACCAAAATGGCACAGTGTCAGCAAAAGCAGGAGAGGACGGCATCTAAGTGGTAGGTGTTGATCAGAAGCACTAAATGCTACAGAGAGGAGAAAATTGAATTTGACAACAAGCACGTCATTAGTGGTCTTCAAAAGAAGCATTTCAGGGAAGAGATAGGGCAAAAGCCAGAATGCAGAGGACTGGAGAGAGCCTGAAGAGAGAAATATGAAGTAAATAAGCTGTGAGCAACCCTTTCGAAAAGACTATGCATTATTCATCTTTATTTCTGTAATACTCAGCACAATACCAAAACACAGTGGGTGCTCATTAAAAGCTATGAATTGAAGGCAGGGCTGCAGTCAGTAGGTATAGACCAGCACTTCTCAAACTTTATTGCGAATATAAATCTCCTAGGGATTCTGACAAGCAGAGCTGGTGTGAGATCTGAGGGCCTGTGTTTCTTATCAGCTTCCAGATGACACTAGGGTTGAGGTCTTCAGACATCACTTTGAGTTGCAGGGTGAAGATCATCCCACCAACTACCCAAAAATCATATCCACTGAGCTCTTCTGTCATGTTACCATACAAGAAACCAGTATAACCTCTGCAACTATAGGATTTGCTGACTCTGGTCCTCTGCACAGTTTGGCTAAATCAGGCACAGTTGCAAGTTCAGCAATGAGAGTGAACATTCACGGAAGGTCTTACCCATCAAATACTGTGCATGTCAGTCTTAAAAAAAGAAAAAAATTCCCTCCAACCTCTCTACTACCAACAGCCCCAAGTCACCAAAATAACTATTCATATCTCATCACTGACAACAGGAAGGAGGAGCCTTCGACACTGAGCTTTGAGGAAGGGGTCTTCTCATCCACTATCCTCAGGGATTTCAAGTGAGTTTATAAATAACTGTCAGGAACACTCACCTCCTCCCACAAGAGTACAGGGAGGGCCAGGCTACATGTGTGTATCCTATAAATCAAATCCAGAAAAGGAAACAAGCTCAATCCAAACTACCTATGTGAATCTTGATTTAATAAAAAAAGTTAATTAAAAAATATAAAATTCCATTCCATACAGGATGTCACTAAATGTCATCCACCATAGACATGGAGATGCAAGGTGTTAGACACTAACATTTATTTTGGAGTATTCTTTGCATGTGCATATGCATCTGGTGTGAGTGGTTACATGTATGTTTGTGTGGGGGCACACATGTATGGGTGCACATGCACATATGTGACTACATGTGGAAGTCAGAGATTGGCAGCAAGTGTTGAGTGTTGTTCTCAACCATTCTCTGCCTTATTTACTGAGACTGGGTCTCACACATGAGCTCAGAGCTTGCCAATTTGGCTCATCTACCTAGTCAGCCTGCCTTAGGGGTTCCTTAACTCCACCTCTCAAGTGCTAGGATTACAAGGCAGGCTGCCTCACCTCTCTAACTTTTGGGTAGGTGCCAAGGATCTGAATTCTGGCCCTCCCATTTGCACAGCAAGTGCTTTACGCACTGAGCCATCTCTCTTTATAAGAGATCTCATCTCATCTTTATAAGAGATAGTTTCCTATGAACTAAAGGCGAGAGAGTGATTTGGACAAAGCTGGTGAGGCAGGCCTTCCTTCTTCCAGGGAGTACCTGTCACAGTTCACCTCAGACACCTTTTCTTAGCTCACTTTCTATGTTGTAGCAACTCATACATTGGAAGAATCTGATCCCTGGGAAAGGGATTTAGAAGAGTAGCTAAGGGTCAGTGAACCAGTTAGAGCTTTCAGCGGAAAGTGACCCAAAAATTCATCTTCAGTGGCTTAGGACACAGAGACTGCATTTGCTCACATAACTGAAACACCCTTGGATGCTGCATCATTCAGGACTTAAACAACATCCCCTGAAGTCACCTCATAGCTCCGATGTTCTGCTTTAACTACAAGTTCAATCTCTCCACAGCCTCCACCCCAGTAGTTTCTGTCTTGCTGTAGCACCTTCCTCTTAGTTGTGAGAACTGTTTCCAGGCCGCTGAGTGGATGGATGCCTGAAATAGGAGGTAATGTCACCAAGCATACTTTTTCCTGAGCATACCTATCTGTGTAATATAAATCTAATTCATAATTTGGGCATAATAAAAGATCAACTATAAAAAGCATAATGAAAACCAACCGATTTTAACAATATACTATAATAAAAAGCTATTCAAGATGGATGAATTATCTAGTTCTGGAATCTGCCATCTAATATTTTCTAACCACAGTTAACCTTAGTGGGTAACTGAAATCATAGAACACAGAACCACAGACAGTTGGGAAGTATCATCTAATACAAAGTTTAGTCTGTCTGTGAATGCTCACTTCCCTGAAAGGGTGGGAGGATTAATCTTGTCAACTTGACTAGATTTAGAATAACCTAGGAGACAAACTTCTGGGTATATCCCTGAGAGTGTTTCCAGAGAGGTTTAACTGAGAAGAGAAGACCCATTCTAAGATGGACAGCACCAGCCCATGGCCTCAGGCCCTGAACTGAATGAAAGAGAGCGGGAGACGAAGAGGACAAAGAGAGAGAGAGAAGCACCAGCATTCACTCCCTCTGGTCTTGACAGAGGACACAACGTGACCAGCTCCTCCCATTCCTGCTGCCACCGCTAGATGCTTTCTCATCACCATGATGGAATGTACCCTCCAAGCATGAGCCCAAATAAACCCTTCCCTCCTCACGTTGCTCTTGTCATGTATTTTGTCGTAACAACAAGAAAAGTAACTAATACAGAGAGTAAGCTAATGGCCTGAGTTGGGCGTGATTGATCTCACCCATCAGACTTGAATGTTCATTGTTCAACCATGGAGGATACGTGGAGGATAAAATTCTCCCAGTTAAATGGTTTGGCCTGGATGCTTCTTTTCAGAAGCTGAGTTGGAAGAAGGGAAGAATTGCTCTCAATCAAATCAATGCCCCGTCTCCACAGGAAGATTGACACTGTGAGAAAAATGCAGCAAGAGTTTACCACACTCATGTCTGTGCACCCATGTGAGCCCCGGTCCATTTTCATGAGTGACAGGTAGACTCCTGATAATACATTAGTGACTGGTAGATTCCTGCTGGTCACTTCTACATCCATCAGAAATACTCTGTTCTGTTGCTCAGACAGTCCTGGCAACCACTACACCATTTGTTAACAGCTAAGTCCACCTCCTTTTCTTCTCCCATTTTCCTCTTGCTTACTGCTTCACATTTACTCCTTAAGTGATCCCCTCTCCCTGATGATCTCACCATCAAAGAGCTTGACTGACTCAGTATAAAGGAAACTAAACAGGCCAGGTCCCTACCTTCAGGTCAGACTCGAGGCCTGCTTTTCAAACATCATGACAAAATATCCCTCCTGTTTTCACACCACAGATTCCCAGATTTGAAGAGCAGGGCACTGGAACTGGGAAGATGACTCAGTGGTTAAAGGCTCTTGCTTGCTTGCCTGCTAGACAAGGTTCAGTTCTAAAGCCAGACACACAAAAAAGTGGTGCAAGGGCCACAGAAATGGCTTTGCAGTTAAGGCGCTTGCCTGCAGAGCCTAAGGACCCACGTTCAACTCTCCAGATCCCGTGTCAGCCAGACCCACAAAGGTGAGGCAAACGCAAGGTAGCACATTCCCACTAGGTGGGGCAAGCATCTGGAGTTCGATTACTGTGGATAAGGACCTGGTGAGCCAATACTCTCTCACAGATACACTCTCTAAAATAAAAATAAGTGGTACAAATGTCTGACATTTGATTGCAATTTCAAGAGACCCTGATGTGTGTATACACACAGACACAGACACACACACACACAAGTGCAAATTAACTAATTAATTAAAACACTTAAAGAACAGGGAACTGCCAATTGCTGGGACATCATAAGAGTACCTTAAGGATATCGTTTCCCAAAGAGGACGTTGAGAAGAGTTCTCAGTAAGCATGGCCTTTGGGAAGTTTAATTAGGTCTCACCTTGATGTCCTGTTGCTTCTACAACATTCCTGCTTCTCAGTGATGTCTGCCATGACTTGTTCATCAATATCCAAATAAATCAATCAAAGGTGATTTTCTGCCTAAACCTATCAGCCCACCAAAAATCTAGGCTAGCTTAATAACACTCATTCATACATCTGTCTGTTCAAGATATTTGCTGAGGACTGGAGAGATGGCTAGGAATGCACATTTGAGCCTCCAGGCCCCACATAAGCCAGACGCACAGTGACGCAAGCACGCAATGTCACACATGAGCACAAGGGGGCTCATGCATCTGGAGTTTGTCTGCAGAAGCTGAAGGCCCTGGCATGCCCATTCTCTCTCTCTCTCTCTCTCAAAAAAAAGAGAGAGAGAGAGAGAGATACTTACTGAGTTTACTGAAACACAGCACAGTATAATGATGAAAAACACAAACTTGGGAGCCAGAGAGAATCGATGTCAAGTTCCTGTTCCATTCCGATCATTCTTGGGTAGATTATTTAATCTCTTTGGGCCCCCCATTCCCATCTGTCTGTGAGGATCCAGAGATTCGATAATACTTGTGAAGTGCTCAGCACAGTACCTGATACACAGCAAAAACTCAATGCATGTTTGCCAAGGACTGGCCATGTGCCAGGGACTAGGCTCTGAGCCACAGGGATGAGTAAGATACGTTAATAAAATATTGAAATGAGATAATATATTAAAGAATATCTAGTCTGCCAGGCATGGTGGCACACTCCTTTAATCCCAGCACTCGGTAGGCAGAGGTAGAAGGATCATGGTGAGTTCAAGGCCACCCTGACACTACATAGTGAATTCCAGATCAGCCTGGGCTAGAATGAAACCCTTCCCGAAAGACCAAATATATATATATATATATGGACTATCCCTCCAGGAATTGTGAGATCTAGAAGAGGAAAGAGCAAGGCCAGCTAACATAGCAGGGCTGATTACTAGTCTCTACAAAGATGATTGCAGACTGGCTAAAGGTAACCAAGCATATAAGAGATTATTGTTTCAGGTTGTGGTGTTACACGATGTATTTCAGTTTCATTTCCTAAATCTATCACCATCAAGTCCCCAGTGACTGCCAATGAGGCGCACACCGCAGCTTGCCTTCACCAGCTCAAGCCTGGCTTTAACAAGAAAGCTAGTGGCTCCCAGACCAGCTCTGAAGTTGTGTCCTGTAGCAGGTGGCTAGTATCCAGGGCCTTTCAGAGAAGGCAGGGAAAATCATAATTTGCTGATTAGGTACCAAGGGAGGGGGTCCATGTCTCTGGCACCAGTTCCTATAATGTAACAGTCCAGAGCTCTGTGGATGGTGGGTCGATCGTGTGTCACCATCCAACCATCTAATCATAATTATATCACACTCACTCCCATCCCAGTCCTTTGGCAAGGCCTTAAGTGCCCCAACTTAGATCCAGGACCACAGCCAACTCTTATGCTGTCTTTCATTTGCTTTGGCTTCTGGCAAGGTATGAGCTATCCTGCCAGTCAAGTATAAGGGGTTTTAATTCCAGTGCAGATGGGGTTCAGTGTTACAGCACAATCTCAGCCAGGCTCTGACCCACATACTGCCTCAGGAGCCAGGCTAAGATCAGGACTAAGGTCAGACATGACAGGCAACCCACTTCAGCCTGAGCATTTGGAATCTCATTTCTCGTGGTCTTGTCAAACCAAAATTAGGCTGCTATGCAGCTCAGAGAGCAGAGAAAGCCTGAATCCAGCTTTCAAATCAAATGCAGCTGAAGAGTCCTAAAACCCCCATAAGTCAAATTAATCCTTTTGCCAGGAAGTGACCCTCCTCCTCTGAGAAGCTCCTTCCCATCAGGTCTCAGAGGGGAACCATTCACTTGAGAACTACCTTGACCTTCGGCAGGAAAAGCATTGTATCAGCTCCAGGCGATGCCGTCTGGACCCTCCCTGATCTCCCGGACACAGACAAGCAGGGGGCCGCACAGTTGATCTTAACTAAGTCTTCAAGAAAGGCAGCCTGGAAGAAGCTGCAGAGCTGAGACCCTGCTGAGCGGAAAAGAGCTCCGGAAGGAATGGGGGGGGGGGTGTTCCAAGCAACTAGAACAGTGGAGACAAGGCCTGTGCACAGTCTAAACCATTAACCAGGATGGGGACGGGCTGGTATCTACTGTTTATTTAACGCTTGTTGCATGCTGGTTATTTTATATGCCCTAATTAGACATTATTTTTTAAATTAGACACTTTAAACAAGAGCTATAATCCCCGTTTACAGGGAATATACGAAGACTTTGAAAGTAAGTATAGTTACATAATGCTTACCCGATTCAATGGCCAATAATTGAACTGCTGTTTCAAGCTCTGACTGAGGCATGATTAACAAATAAAAACTATTTTTTTCTTTCTTTTTTTAATTTTTAAATTTTTATTAACATTTTCCATGATTATAAAAAAAACATCCCATGGTAATTCCCTCTCTCCCCACCCCCACACTTTCCCCTTTGAAATTCCATTCTCCATCATATTACCTCCCCATCACAATCATTGTACTTACATATATACAATATCAACCTACTAAGTATTTATTTGAAAGTGACAGCCAGAGAGAGAGAGAGAGAATGGGTGTGCCATGGCCTCCAGCTACTGCAGACGAACTCCAGATATGTGTGGCTCTTTGTGCATCTGGCTAATCTGGGTCCTGAGGAAATCGAGCTTGGAACCAGGGTCCTTAGGCTTCATAGGCAAGCGCTTAACCTCTAAGCTATCTCTCCAGCTCACAAATAAAATTATTTATTATCAACAATGTGAGAACTTAACACAAGTATACATTGTGATCACCACAGTCAGGCTACTGAACATACACATTACATTACTATGATGTAATGTATATGATGTTATTATAGAATGCTTTGGACTTATTCTTTTCATAACCTGCAAGTATATACTCACTATGTTGTAATTAATTATAGTCATTATGCTGTGCATTATATGCTAAAAACTTAGTTACAACTGAAAGTTTGTACCTGTGATCAACATTTCCCTACTGTCCTTACTTGTACCCTCAGACTCCGGCAACTACCATGTTGTCCTCTGTTGTGAGTGAGTCTGACTTGTTTAGATTTCACATGTAAGCGGATTGTACAGTAGTTGTCTGTCTGTGTCTAGCTTATTTCATTTAGCATAATTTCCTCCAGGCTTATACATATGCTTGCAAATGTCAAAATTGCCTTCCTTTTAGAGCTGAGTAGATTTCATTGTGTGTATTTCACTGTAGCTGCATATATATACATATGCATCTCAGAATTTCTTCATTCATTCATCTACTTATAGGCACTTAATTTGTTTTCATGTCTTAGCTATTGTGAACAGTGAGGCAATGAATATATCTCTTCAAGATAGTGATTTCATTTCTTTTGGATATGTAAACCACAAGTTAGATGAATGGTTCATAAAAGTAGTTTTATTTTGATATTCAGAAAAGCCTCCATCATATTTTCCATAATGGCTGTACCATCTTACATTTCCACGAATAGTGTACAAGGGCACTTCTTTCTCCAAACCCTTACCAATGCTAGTAATTTCTGTCTTTAAAATTTTTAACCATCATAATAGGAGTGAGGTTTTCATTTGTATTATCCCAGTGATGAATGATGTGAAGTACATTTTGATATTTTGGGTTTTTTTTTAATGCCTTCCTTAGGGAAAGGAAAAATATCAATTTGAATCCTTCTCAATTTTCAATCAGGTCATTTGGTTGTGGGGTGTTTCCTTTGTTTTACTATTGAGATTTACTACTATCATTTTTTTTTATGAGATAGAGACATGGAGAGAAAATGGGCATGCCAGGACCTCTACCCACCATAATTGAACTCCAGACACATGTACCACCTTGTGCGCCTGGCTCATGTGGGTTCTGGGGAGTCAAACTTGGGTCCTTAGGCTTCACAGGCAAATGCCTTAACCACTAAGCAATCTCTCCAACCCTCAAAAATACTTCCATATGAACTCCTTATTGCATAAGTGAGTTACAATATTTTCTCACCACCTGTGGGTTGACTTTTATTCTGCTGGTTGTTTCCTTTACTGCGTAGCCTTTCTCACTGGACATAGTCTCACTTGTTTGCTCTTGATTTTGTTCCTTCCCCTGCCTTTGGTGTCAGATTCAAGACTCACACCAAAGATATTTTCCTTTATGTATTCTTGTAGGACTTTTTAGTTTAGAATATTAAGTTTAAGCCTTTAGGAGGACTTCCAGTCAAGGTGGAAGCTTCCTAACCACACTTCAGCTCACGGGGTAATGTCAGGGAAGAACTTTGGGGCTCTGGTACAAGTAGGTCTTACCAGACCTGCACTTGGCAGGCAGGAGGGGGCACAATATGGAATCTGCTTCCTCCCACATTCTCAGTTAGCCCATTAGGCCCTCAGGGCCCCTCGCTACTCACTGAGGCTGGCCTATGCACCCTTGCCTCTCCAATTAGGTTTTCTACCTGTGCTGCCTTCAGGCAGCCCAGAACCCTCCCCTTGGCCTGTGCACACCACTGCCTCACAAACCAGGTTCACAAAGTGCACTGCTAGCTTGCAGCCCTGAGTGCTCTGTGTAGTCCTCTCCTGCTAGCCAGGTTTGCTGGCTATGGTGTGCACAGGTGGCCCTGAGTGCACCCCTTGGCCCCATGCCCTTCTTCCTCTCTGCCATATTCACAGCCCTTCCACATCCTGTGCTGCCTGTAGGTGCCCTTCTGTGCACCTCTTGACCCACACACCTGTCTCCCTGACACCAGCCAATTCCCTGGTCAGTACTGTTCTGTGGAGTTCAGCAACCCCCACCAACTCTTCACCACCCTACCACACCTCCCAGTGACTACTTGAGGCATCACCTCAGCCCCTAAAGGGGAGCACAGGAACATCTGCCAACCACCTGCCAGGGAAAACCAGTGCATCCTGCATAGCCTGCCAAATTTGGTCTAGTACGGGAGCAAGGGCAAGTGCTATGACCCCTGAGCCACAGGCAAGACAGAGCTAACACCAGGTCAAAGGGATCCCAGACCTCCAATCACACTTTTGGTATTAAGCACCAGCTCAGAGCCACTGATGCACTTACGCCCTCCAAAACCTACACATCCATAAATATAAAACCATCACATACCCACTGTATTCAAACACAAAACAAAACACTTACTGAAAACACTACAAGGAAAAATTCTTATCTCCTCCTTAATTAAATAAGACTCCAACACTGAGAAGGGTAGACCCAAAGGCAGAAAAAAAATAAAAATAAACAACAAACTGGGAGCTCTCCAATAAGGCTGCCTAGTCCCACAATGGAAGTCTCCAGTGAAAACATAGAGGATACAAAAAAAGTCGATTCTCCAAACAAACACACAACAAGAAATGTGATCCTGACAAGGCAAGTTACAGAACTGGAAGCAAATCAACAAATAAATAACAACAATTGCATAAATGAAAAGCACACAATTTCTTCAGTAGGATTAACTCAATTGACAAAAAACAGAGAAATTTCAAAAGAGAGATAAATAAACTGAAGGTGAGCCAAAAAAAAAAAAAAGATCAGCTAGCTCAGATTAAGGAAGACATGATTAAATGCAAGAATGAATTCCAAGCAGTATTAAGGAATTCAAAATATGACCTGAATTGGAACTTAACAAAGGAATGAATATTATACAGATAAAGGCAACAGAAAATATACACCAAGTAGACCTTGTGAAAACCTTTCTTGAAACACTCAATAATAGAGTTAATCATATGAGGGACAGAGCCTCAGAGCTGGAAGACAAGACAGAAGAAACAATTCAAGAGTCCAAAAATCTTGATAAGTCCAAAAAATCTTGTGAACAGAACCTGAAGGAACTGTACAATACACTAAAAGGACATAACATCCAGATCATGGTTATACTGGAAGAAGAAACTCAGACAAAAGGCATTGAGAACTTATTCCACAAAATTCTTGAAGAAAATTTAACTACCCTCTTAAAGGAGAGAGCCAAACAGACACAAGAAGCTCAAAGAACTCCAAACAGACTTGACCAAAGAAGAAATTCGCCAAAGCATATCACTATTACAACTCTAAACAAGAAAAGCAAAGAGAGAGTGCCAACAGCAGCAAGAGAGAAACAACTCATTATACACAAAGGAAATCCCACCAGAATTACCTCATATTTCTCCATGGAAACCCTAAAAGCCAGAAGGGCCTGCAATAGGACACATCAAAGTCTAAAAAACTATGGCTTCCAACCCAAACTACTATATACAGAAAAAGTCTCTCTTATAACAGATGGTGAAAGGAAAAGTTTTCATGATACAAGCTAGCTCCATGATTATATGAACACAAAGCCAAACTAACAGAACATACTTCAGGAAATAATCCATGTAAGAGAGTCAAACAACCAATCTCAAGAGCCTGCCTTCAAGGTGAAGATCACAATAACCAAAACCAGAGCAGGTTAGGAAAAATATGAAGCAAAGAAGCACCAAACCCCGTAAAGCCCCCAACATGGCAGGGATTCAGTTGAATCTCACAGTGAAAACTTTAAAGACTAATGGTCTTAACTCACCCACCAAAGACACAAGTTAACAGGGTAGATCAGAAAATGAACCTTCTATGTGCTGTCTTCAAGAAATCCACCTCACCACTGGACAGATACATCCTCAGGGTGAAAGAATAGAAAATGGTGTTCTAAGCAAACAGAATTAAGAAACAAGTAGGTTTGGCTATATGAATATCTGATAAAAAAAGAATAGGCTTCAAACCAAAAATAATCATAAAAGGACAAAGAAGGCCACTTCTTATTCATCAAGGGAATGATCAAACAAGAGGACATCACAATCATAATTCTGCATGCACCAAACACAGGTGCACCAAAGTTTATAAAACAAAATCTACATGACAACAAAGCAGAAATAAACACCAACACCATCATAGTTGGGGACTTCAACACTCTGTGGCCATCAATAGACAGGTCATCCAAGCAGAAAAGCAACAGGGAAATAATACAATGTAATAATATAATAGCTCAACAAGACCTAACAGACATTTACAGAACTTTTCACCTCAACTCAATAGAATACACATCCTTCTCAGCAGCCCATGTAGCCTTCTCCAAAATAGCTCATATATTAGAGCATAAAGCATGCCTCCATAAATTCAGAAAAATTGATTTAACTTTCTGCATCATATTCAACCACAATGCATTAAAGCTAGAAATTAACAACAAGAAACATGACAAAATTTCACCAGCTCCTAGAGACTGAACAACACACTTTTAAATAGCAAATGGATTGTGGAAGAAATGAAAAGGAAATTGCAAAATCTCTAGAAATTAGTGATAACAGCATACCAAAATTTATGGGACACAATAAAGGCATTCCTAAGGGGAAAATTCATAGCACTGAGTGCCTTCATAACTAAGACAGAGAGATCTCAAGTTAATAACCTAACCATCTACCTAAAGGCATTGGATAAAGGAAGACGATCAAACCCTAAGCGCTCCAGATGGAAGAGAATAATTAAGGTCAGAGCAAAAATTAATGCATAGGCAACTAAAAAAAACAATTAAGAAAATTGATAACTGGGCATGGTGATGCATACCTTTAATCCTAGCTCAAGGGAGGCATAGATAGAAGAATCACCATGGTTTCAAGGCCACCCTGTGACTGCATAGTAAATTTCAGGTCAGCCTGAGCTAGAGTGAGACCATACCTCACAAAAAAAAACAAGAAAAGAAAATCAATGAAACAAAGAGTTGGTTCTTTGAAAAAATAAACAAGATTGATAAATGTCTGAGCAATCTGATCAAATGAAAGGAAGAGAAATCTCAAATTAACAAAATTAGAAATGAAAAGACAGAGGTCACAACAGACATCAATAAAATTAAAAGAACCATCAGGACATACTTCCAAAACCTTTACTCCACATGCCTGGATAATCTGGAAGAAATGGATAAATCCCTAGATACATACCACCTGCCAAAACTAAATTCAGAGCAAATTAATCTCCTAAACAAACCTAACACATCTATCAAAATTGATAAGGTATACAAAAGAAAAAAATCCTTCCCAAAAAGAAAAATCCAGGACTGCAAGTCATCTTAGCCAAATTCTATCAAACCTTCATTGAAGAACTGAAGCCAATTTTTCTCTGTTTCTCATAATCAGAGAACAGGAATTGCTCCTCAACTTCTTTTATGAAGTATCACCCTAATACAAAAACCAGACAGACACACAACAAGAAAAGAACACTATAAACAATATCTCTGATGAGCTAAAATGCAAAGATCCTGAACAAAATCCTCACAAACTGAATTCAACAACCCAGCAAAAGCAGTATCTATATTGCAAGAATTACATGATCATTTCAATAAATGCAGAGATGGACTTCAACAAAATACAACATCCCTTCATGTTCAAAAGGTTAGAGAGAATAGGCATGGAGGGTTTATATCTTCAAAACAATACAGGCTATATACAAAGCACTTAAAGCCCAAAATAATATTTAAAATGATGAAAGACTCAAGGAGTTTCCATTAAGATTAGAAACAAGACAGGGGTGCCTACTCTCACCACTGCTCCTCAACATAGTACCAAGAGTCCTAACCCAAGCAATAAAACAGGAGAAAGAAATAAAAGGGATACAAGTTGGAAAGGAATAAGTCAAATTATCCCTGTTTGCAGATGACATGATCCTATATATAAGTGACAAAAGACTCTACCATTAAACCTCTTTTTTTTTTTTTTCATTTTTTGAGGTAGGATCTCATTTTATCCCAGGTTAACCTAAAATTTACTATGTAGTCTCAGCATGGTCTTGAACTCACAGTGATCCTCCTATCTCTGCCTCTTGAGTGCTGGGATTAAAGGCATGTGCCACCAGACCCAGCTTCCATAAAACTTCTAAAGGTAATCAATTCCTCACCAAAGTGGCAGCATACAAAAATCAGTAGCCATTGTATATGCCAAGAACAAATATATAGATAAAGAAAATAACAAGGCTATTCCATTTTCAATAGCCACAATATAATCAAATACCTAGGAATAATACCAAAGAAGGATGTGAAAGACCTATATAATAAAAACATAAACACTCAAAAAGAAATTGAGAAGGACTTGAGAGATGGAAATGCCTCCTATGTTCTAGATAAAATTAGTATTATAAAATTGAAAGTTCCACCAAAAGCAATATGCAGATTTAATGCAATACCAATAAAAACCCTAACATTATTCTTCACAGAAATAGAAAAAGTAATCTCAAAATTCATATGGAATGGAAACAGGCCTCAGATATCCAAGTATATCCTCAGTAAAAGAAACACTTCTGAGGTGTCATCATACCAAACCTAAAGCTATACTGCAAAATACAGCATGGTACTGGCATAAAAACAACATATAGACCAAAACAAAAGAATTGAAGACCTGGCCCTTACATCAAGTAACTGCAGCTACTTGATGGAGCCAGCAACTTAGACTGGAGGAAAGACAGCATCTGCAACAAAAAGTGCTGGACAAATTGGATAAACACATGTAGAAAAATGAAATTAGACCCACTCATCTCACCATTCTCAAAAATTGACTCCAAATGTATTAAAGACCTCAACATAAGTCCTAAAATACTTCAACTACTGGAATAAAAAATAGGAAGCATTCTCAGTGATATGGAGTGGGGAAAGACTTTCTGAACAAAACCCCAGCAGCCCAGGAAATTAAACAACCACTTAACCTCACGAAGCTAAAAGAAAACTTCTGCACAGACAAACGTACCATAATTAGAGCCAATACATTATCCACAGAATGAAAAAAAATCTTCACTAGCTATACCACTGACAGGGGCCTAGTATCTAGAATCTACATAGAACTCAAAAAACTGAACAGTAAACATTCAAACAATCCACTCAAAAAAGGCGGGCAAAGAATTGAATAGGGAGTTCTCAGAGGAAGACATACAAATGGCAAACACACACCTAAGGAAACGTTCAACATCCCCAACCATCAGGCAAATACAAATTATAACTGTGAGATCTGACCTTACTGCAGTCATAATGGCAATCATTAAAAACTCAAATGACAATAAATGTTAGTGAGGAGGTGGGGAAAGAGGAACATTGTTTCACTGTTGGTGGGAATGCAAATTTGTACAACCACTATGAAAATCAATATGGAGACTCCTGAAAAACATGAAAACAGAACTAACAACAGACCCAGTTATTCCCCTGCCAGGCATCCACCTTAAACACTTCACTGCAGATGTATTTGCTCAACCATGTTTGTAGCTGTTAAATTTATGACAGTTACAAATTTGAATCAACCTAGGATCCCATTATTACACAATCTTTGGCCAAAAGAGGGGTTACACAATCAAATTATCCCTAAATTAACAACACTTAATCCCAGTTAATCTATGCTGATTTCATTCTCTGTTGCAGAATCTGTTTTCTGTTTCAGAAGGTAGTGAGACCTGAGGAGATATATGACTCCTCACACTTCAGCAAGGCCCAGGTGGAACCACGGAGGAATTGGTGGGATGAGCAAGAGTGTTGCTTCCATGGTGAGCCTGATAATCAGGTCATGGTGAAGAGGACAGATGCAGAGGATGCTCAACACCTCCCAAAGCAGAAACCAAGGAGATCTTGAGAGCTTTTCACTGAAGTACTCTTAAAACACCCTCCAAGGCTCAGGGAAATTTGCAGAAGAGGGGGCAGAAAAATTGTAAGGGCCACAGTTTGGGACGGTATACCTAGAGGCATTGCTCCCCCCCACCACCCCAATGACTGACTGCTGTGCTCACAACTCATAACCCACAACTCCATGGGGAATACCAGCAGCCCCATGAAGAAGGGCCCTCACCAGAATGGGGACAGGAAGGAAAGCAATGATGATACCAACAAATGATGTATCCATACCAAGTATATTCATAATAAAAAAAAAAGAAAAATATTTAAGCCTGTAGTCCATTTTGGGTTGATTTGTGTGTATGCTGGAAAATAAGGGTACAATTTCATTCTTTCACATGTGCATATCCAGGTTATGCCGTTTGTTTGAGACTGTCCTTTCCCCATTGTGTATTCTTGGAGCTGTTGTCAAAGATAAGCTGACCCATTTTATGTTTAGGTTTATCTTTGAGCTCTCTAATCAGTTCTTTGAGGCTATATGTCTATTGTATGCCAGTACCACACTCTTTTAATTACTATATATAGTTTTGAAATGTAATTTTAAATCAGAAAGTTTGACAACACCAGCTTTATTCTTTCTCATTAAAGTTTTAGTGATTCAAGGTCTTTTGTGGTCATATATAAATCTTAAAAATCTTTCCACTCCTATGAAAAATACCTCAGACGTTTTGAAAATATTGCATCAAATGAGTAAATCATTTTGATCTAGGACATTCTGACAATATTATCCATGAAAATGGGATATTTTTTTCCATCTAGTTATCCTCTTCAATTCCTTTCACTAATGTTTTATAGCTTTCAATGTATAGATATTTCACCTTATTAAATTTATTGCTAAGGCTTTTATTATTTTGATGCCAATATAAATGGGATCATTACCTTAATTTCCTTTTCACATAGTTCATTGTTAAGGTACACAAACACTATTGATTTTTAACATGTTGATTTTAAATCCTATAACTTTAACTACTTTATTAGGCCTAACAGATTTTGGGTAGAATCTTTTAGAGTTTTCCAGGTATAAGATGATGCAATCTGCAACATATTTTACTTCTTCCTCACTAATTTAAATGCTACAATTTCCTTTATTTTTCCAATTTCTCCCTATTAGTATTCTCAGTACCATGTTGAGTAGAAATGGCAAGTTAGTCATCGTTCTTGTTGTCCCTGATCTCATAAAAAGAGCTGTTAGCTTTTCATTATTCAGAATCATACTTTGTATTTGTAATCTCTTAGAATGCATTCCTTTAAAATCAAATGATGGGCTGGAGAGATGGCTTAGCGGTTAAGCACTTGCCTGTGAAGCCTAAGGACCCTGGTTTAAGGCTCAATTCCCCAGGACCCACATTAGCCAGATGCACAAGGGGGTGCACACATCTAGAGTTCGTTTACAGTGGCTGGAGGCCCTAGCACACCCATTCTCTCTCTCTCTCTTTCGCTCACTCTCTCTCTCTCTCTCTCTCTCTGTCTCTCTCTCTCTCTGTTGCTCTCAAATAAATAAATAAAAATAAAAAATATTTTAAAAACTAAATAAAAATAAAATCAAATTATTTTCAAGTTTCTTAAGTTTTTTTAAATTTTTTAAAAATTTTATTTATTTATTTATTTGAGAGTGACACAGAGAAAGAGGCAGAGAGAGAGGGAGAGAGAGAGAATGGGCGCGCCAGGGCTTCCAGCCTCTGCAAACGAACTCCAGACGCGTGCGCCCCCTTGTGCATCTGGCTAACGTGGGACCTGGGGAACCGAGCCTTGAACTGGAGTCCTTAGGCTTCACAGGCAAGCGCTTAACCGCTAAGCCATCTCTCCAGCCCTTCTTAAGGTTTTTTATGAGGGACGAGAGGGCAACAGAGAAAGAGAGGGAGGGAGGGAAAGAATTGGTACACCAGGGCCTACAGCCATTGCAATCAAACTCCAGACACATGCCACTTAGTGCACATGTGTAAGCTTGCACTCGTGTCACCTTATGTGTCTGGCTTACCTTGGATCTGGAGAGGTGAACGTGGGCCCTTAGGCTTCACAAGAAAGCACCTTAACCACTAAGCCATACCTCCAGCCCAATTTTAAAGTTTTTAACCAGGAAAGGATATTGAATTTTGTCAAACATACTCTCAATATCTTTTGAGATGATCAAAAAATTTTAATCCTTTATTTTGTTAAATGCGATATATTGATTTGTGCATACTGAACCATCCCTGCCTCCCAGCAATAAATCTCAACTTGATAATGGAGAAAGACCCTTGTAAAGTATTGTTCAATTCAGTCAGCGAGAATTTTCTTGAAAAATGCTATAACTGTGTTCATCAGATATTAGCTTCTAATGTTCTTTTGTAATGTTTTTGCCTGACTTTATTAAGGTGATGCTGACTTCAAAAAATGAGTGGAGGCCTGGAGGGATTGCTCATTGGTTAAGGTGCTTTCCTGCAAAAACTAATGACCTGGGTACAATTCCCCAGTACCCACGTAAAGCCAGATGCACAAAGTAGTGCATGCTTCCGGAGTTCATTTGCAGAAGCTAGAGGGTCTGGCATGCCCATTCGCAATCTCTCTGTGTCTCCCTTTGTCTCAATAAATGACTGGATGAGTTCCCTTTCCTTTAATTTTTTTTTTTTTTCTGGCAGAGGTTGAAGTGAATTGATATTAATTCTTCTTTAAATTGGTATAATTCATCAATAAAGTCATGTTGCCCTAAGACTTTTTTGCTGGGAGATTTTTGATAACAGACTTAATCTCCTTACTCATTGTTGATGTTGTCATATTTTCCATTTCTTCATGATTATTTTGGTAAAAATTCATTTATTTTAAGTTCATGTCTTCATGATTGTTTTGGTAAGAATTCATTTCTTTTAAGTTATCCAATTTGTTGTCATAAATTTCCTTCATGGTAGTCTTTTAATAGCACTGTCCAAGTCTGTGGGCTTTCTTAAAAAATAATTTGAATTTTTTGTAATATAATTCTCTATTTCTTGAGCCCATGTCTTTGAAGTCAGTTATAAGAAAATTCTTGTGTTCCTTTGATGGCATCATTTTTCCTTGTTTTTTTGTTTGCTTGTTTCCTTTATTTTTGATGTTTATGTGAATGTATTATGCTTTGAAGTCTTGTATTGCTATCTTCATATTTGAGGAAGAGTCACTGTACCCACTTTTTACTTACTGGTTCCTAGAGAGAAATGCCTATACCAGGGATTTTGAGGTCCTGCAGGCTTTTACCATGATTGAGTCAACTCTACTCCTCTTGTTCCCTCCGTTTTCCAAACACTCCAGTTTGAGTTCTTTGTCCTGTTGCAGGGGCCTTCCATGTATTCTCCTTAAGAGTTATCTGAAATTTAAGGTTTTGTGTTTTCTTACACTCTCAATTTTTATGTGAGGAGCATGCAGTATGTGTGTGTGTGTTGGGGGGGAACATGGTATGGAAGGAAATGGGGAAAGACACATGTACCATTGATGATACCCACAGGCCAGTATGGAGTTTCACAAGCAAGCCACACAGTGGCTCCTGGGTGGCTTCCTGACAGAGCCTGCAAAGCTCTACATGAAACTCTATTGAGTTTCAAGCCCTGTTGTTTTATTGCTCCATCTTTCTTCCTTGCTTCTAGCCTCTCCCAGCCCTATAGCCATGGTGATCCCCCCAGTTCTATAAGGGGTGAGAAAGATGAGAGCCTCCTGAAGCAGCCCATAGAGATGGGGAAGCCAGATGCTCACTTCTTATACTCCTGCCCTTCTCTGTGGGTGGAATGATGTGCCAAGGGAGTTTCTTCTGGTACAGAGCCATTCTGCCTTAAGAAGAAGAGACATGGGTGAAGTAAAATACCTTCCTTACTGCATCTGTCTTTCCAGTTTTGCTCCCACGATGTGACTTCTCTGCTGGTTCCCAGACTCTCACAAAGGTACCGCCATTGCACTGCTGTCAGACCAAGGCGGCGTGGGAAGGTGGCTACATAAAAGCCATAGTTGGCCATCTTATTGCTATAATTCCATCGCAGAGAATTTTCTATTATATATGGTCACAATCTGAAATTAATTCAGAAGGGCTCATGAGAGTAAACAGTGCACTGTGATCCTCTTCATGGCTCTGCATTCAGGGGGTTTTTGTTTTGTTTTGTTTTTGCTTTGGGTACTTGTTTGCAATCAGCTATGGTGTATGTATACAAAATGTTTTTTGTTTTTTTTTTTTTAAGGAAGAGGTTTTATTCTGCTTTGTAGAGCTATCTCTCAAACATTTATCAGACAAGTAGTTGATGACTAGAAGGTACCATCATGTCCTACATTCCTTCCCGTACATCACTGGGAAGAAGCAGGGCTGTCCATACTTCAGTGTTTATAAGAACTACTTCACTGTCTTCTTACTTGCTGTTGGTCCCTCATTAGCTCCCTCTGAGCACCTAGCTAGGAGCTGGGAATATGAAGAAGAGAAAGGCAAGCAAGCACCTTGCACTCTCTCAGGGAATATATGAGAACTTGGTACAGACAGCAGATAGAAAGATTATTTAAAAGTGTCAAATTAAGCCAAAATCTAGAAAAATAACTTGTGTTTCATCATTTATATCACCTTGATGACAAAATTAAAAAACATGAGCAAATCTAAGTTTCCATGTGAGCAAACAGACTATCAAGGTCAAGTTGATCACGCTAAGGATATAGCTAAATGACAGGGTGCTTATGTAGCAAGCATAAGGTCCTAGGCTCCCTTCCTTATGGCTTCAAAGGAAAAGATTATCGGCGCTATGTAGGCAGTCAATTGGTACTGTAATAATATTTGAGTAAGTAATAAATGCATGCCTAGTTCACAAAGTCTTGTATATGTCTTCCGTGAAATTTATTTGTCTTACCTTCAATTAAGTAAAATCACTAAATATGTTCCTATAATCAAGAGGTTCATATAATTTGTATGCAATTGATACAAGTGAGGATAATAATGGTGCTTATCTTGCAAGGTTCTTGTAAGGATGAAATGAGTTCAGTTTGCAAAATACAAAATGTAATTTGTATTCAAAGTGTGCAAAATTTGAATAAATATTCATTTGAAATGTAAATTTGGTATAAAAATTTATAAAATTAAATTTATTTCTTGAAGGATTGCAAGTCTATTTTTTTTCCAAAACATTAAAAATTATCTATTACAGGTAAAGGGCAAAATACACATTGTAATTAATATCACATTTTAAAACATTTATTTAAATTACCAAGGCCAGCTATTATGGCTGACTCGTGTAATCTATTACTATGGAGGCTGAGACAGGAAGAATTTGAGTTCAAGACCAATATAGGCTACAATTCCAAGCCAGCTTGAGCTACATACTAAAACCTTATCTCAAAAAATTTCAACTTTGTGAAGCTGTATTTAATACACAATAAGTATTTTATTAACAATAAGATTATTAGCAATTTAAGCATTCAATGTCTATGAGTTGTCAATGTCAAGAATCAATGTTACACCACACTCATATTGCATCTGTATCTACATACATATAAATTTGGGGAAGTATGAATTTTGTTCATTTGCTTGCTTTTTGAAACAAAGTTGCTGTAGCCCAGGGTGGCCTGGAACTTATGGTAATGCTACCTTGGCTCCTGAGTGCTAGAACTGTATATATGAGCCATCATGTCAAGCTTGGATTTTTCAATATCTTGATAGTCCATTTAACATGACCCTCAGATCTCTTGCTACATACTAGCCTACCTGACCCTGTATGCTGTTTCTTTGCAGGCTGTTAGCTGCAGATCCAGATACAGTTGTCTTTGGGAATGCCACATAACCAGGTCCTTGGGTGACCTCTTCGCTCTCTGCATGGTATGTTTTTCTCCCCTCAAGGGTTAGGTGTGGTTCCATCCGACCTTGATAGCAAATATCAGCCCATTATTTAAAAAAAAAAAAAACTGCCAGACAGATCCATTCCTCTAGCCCCTGACTAGATACAGAACCTGATTAAAATAAGAGTTGCAAATCATGATTAAGGGTCGAAGTCCAACAGGCAAAAGCTTTTGTAGTTGCTTCTGTTTAGTTGTTCTTGTGGTAACATTTCTGCCAGCAACTTTAAAAAGTTTGTCACTGTATGTCTGAAGTAAGACTTGCCAACTTCTTACAATCTTCTGATTCATTACCAAGTTCACACACTTAGATTACCAGCATGGCCCTGTATGTGAACAATTATGGACCCCAGCCATTCCTCTTAACATCTATATACTCTTGGACAAATCATATACCCTTTTGTACACCTTTTCAGAACTCAACTTTCTCTTCTTGTGAGAGGGATAACAAAACATGCATAGCAAATTTGTGATGGAAACTGCAATAA
This sequence comes from Jaculus jaculus, assembly GCF_020740685.1. Lineage (NCBI taxonomy): Eukaryota > Metazoa > Chordata > Mammalia > Rodentia > Dipodidae > Jaculus > Jaculus jaculus. The sequence continues at coordinate 26,277,763 of NC_059118.1, forward strand.
GATACATTCAGCATGGCGTTCGCACACACTCAATGCTCAATAGTGTAGTCTGTTGCCTTTATTTTGGCTCCTGGATTCTCTAGTCACACTCTCAAATCCACCAATACAGTTGGAATCTCTTAGTATAGACTCTTTATGCTTGGCTATGAATGTGCATCTCCTTTCTTTCTTTTGGATGCAGCAATTAAGTGACCTGGGGACAGGCTACAACCAAGAACCTAACTAAGTCAACTAAATGCAATAAATGATTTCTTCCATTATGTAGAAATCATGGGTGCTCATAGATACTAATTGGCTGTCTTCTTTACTTTTCTTTACAGCATTTAAGTAGTTCCTTAACACAATTTTATATTGGAGCTTCCTAATTATATTACTCCAGGAACCTACTGTCAATGAGCTTGCCTGTGGGAATAAAAAGAAGAGTTATTTATGCATTCTTATATTCCAGAAGCATTTATGGAGAAACTGATTGTCTTAACCCCACAGAGCATGCCAAAGTATTAAGAGGCAGTCCCTATCCTTAAGAAATCTAAAGACTCAATGATGAGAAATAATAATATGTAGGAAATGATTAAATCAGAAGTATATAAACCAGATGAAGACTATTTAAAGGGAATAATGCTGTGGGAGATCTTAATAACAATAATGATAATAATAATAGTATACCTTTAATTATTTTTAAAATATTTTATTATGAATAAAACAGTACAATGTACTGAGCCAGGGAAATAGCATGAACAGAGCCTTGGCTAGTTGACTGAGTCAGCAAGAGTCTGATCTAGTTGGAGTGAAAACCCCATATAGAGGAGTAGTTTCATTTCTATAGACATAATCAAACACTAAATGATGGCTATAAAGCCACAAGTGTTTTTCCTGCCCCCAGCTTTTCTCCTACTTGGGCCAATCTGTCATATACTAGTCTAACAAAGCAATAAGTGCTGTGTGAGAAATATCACTCTTCCGCTCATAAACTTTCAGTGCTTCCCTGCTGCCCAAACTTCCCTGTGGTAACTTGCAAGTCAGCCTCAAAGGTGGGGGTGCAGTGCAACTGGGATACAGTGAGAATACCAAACCGGGGTAGAATCACAACTTAGTGATTAGCCAGTTATGTATACACTAAAAAAAAAAAAATAAAAAAAAATTCAACTTCCTTCTGCTTTGAATCCATACCTCAAGATATTACAACACTTAGTCCATGTAAAGGATCTAAAACATACGTTGGCACTAAAAAAATACTGAATGGATATTGGCTACACGTATAGGGATAGAATTGTTGATTAATAGAGCAAATGGACCTAAAAAAGAGGTCTCTATTTGTAGCCCTTAACACACAGGTCATGCATCGTTCATTTAAGACAGAGCATATATTTAGCCCATCTGAAGATAAGATAAACTAGAGAAGGACTCATTATATTAGTCAATAACATTATATTCCACCCCTATGCTAACAAGCAAACAAAAGGGGCAAACCTAAATAAATAAATAAATAAGAATCAGGAATAAATACAGCCTAAAACTTAGTGTGCAAGTAAACTCCAGTTTGCAACATCTAAATTCTGTAGTGCAAATACCCCAGCCACAGGCAGCATCAAATTACCATTTAATATCCTGAACTCAGAAATAGAAAGAGATCCTAACACTGGCTTTTAAGAGCTGGCATAGTCTGGTTCTAGAAGCACTTCACAGAAAATAGAAAGTCCTAAACTAGAGATTAAAGTAAAAGATCATGAAGAGAGGCAAACATCAAGTCTGGCCCTGTAGAGTCCCCACAGACTGAGGGACTGAATTGGATATGTGAGGGAAGCGGGGAGCAGGAAGGGTAAGTGCACGGGCTCTGTCACCAGGCAGTTATAGACTCAAGTCTCACCTTCCCTGCATACTACTTGTGTGATCTTTACCAGTCCCCAAACCTCTTTAATCCTCTTTCCCTTATTGCTAAAAAGGCAATGGTAATGATGATGACAAATGCTTATAAATTTATTCACAGAGCAACATGAAAAATGCCATATTTTAAACGAGTAAGCAGCGGGCATAGTGACACATTATTTTGATCACAACACTGGGGAAGCAGAGACAAGAGAATCACTAGTTCAAGGCCAGCCTGGGCTGCATAGTGAGACAGTGAATCTCTGACTCCTAAAGCCAAGGAACAAATGGATGGGAAGGGAAGGAAAGAGAAGGGGAAAGAAGGGAAAGAATGAAAGGTTATCAACTAAGAGAAACTGAGTAAAATGTATGTGTGGGTGGGCTATATCTGCATAGCAAATCATTTGACCTAAGAAACATAAAGACAGCTTCCCATTTTGGTGGGTCAATAGCATGGGCTTAGATTGGGGGAGCTGGCTCTGTTCTTCCCCAGGGCATAGCTAGGCTAATCTTCCTGTTGGCAGTCAGTAGATTTTTGTCTCACTCAAATGTTTGGCTGTTGGCAAGGCCGATGGAGGCCACGAGGGTATGCGTTTCTTGTGAGCCTGCAGGCTAGTCCAGGCTTCACCACAAAGTAGTGGTTGCTGCAAACAAGGTACTAGTACACACCAAGACAGACAAGCACATTGCAAGTCTTGGGAGGATCATGAAGTCTCACATTTTCTTGTTTCATTGACCAAAGCAAGTCACACATCTAAACCCAGTATAATGGGAACTGCCATTAGCTTAATGGTCATTATTTAATTAATGTGTTCGTTTTTTGCAAATAATCTACCACCATATAAAAACAGCAATTGTTGAAAAAGAAAATCTAAGTGGCAAAAAGGATGCATGAAAAGTTGTCCAGTCTCAGTAATCAAGATGAAAATGTAAATTAAAATGAGATATCATTTCATATATTACTGGTAATTTAAGAGTCTGATAAAACTAGAGGGCAGAATAAAAATAAAGGGATGAAAAATCCCATTCATAGCTGCGGTGAAGTGGACAAATTATAATACACTCATAGGATCCAGTAACCAAAATTTAATTAGATTTTCATATTGAATCAATATGAAAAACATAATTCTGAATTATAGAATTTCAGAAGTTAGATTTGGTACATTGTCTGTGGCATTTTATTTTTAAAGCTATACAATAAAATTATAAAACAAAGATGAGAAAGATTAAGACCAACATCACAATAATATTTATCTCTTGGGATTAAAGGAATGAAGAGAAAATAATTAAAATAAAGAAGGCTTAGATTTATGTAAATATTTTATTTCTCAAAAACCAAAGTATGACAAAACAGAATATTCATTAAATTCAAAAGGCAGGTTAATGAGTATTTTGCGCTAAAAACGTTTGACATAGTCTTTGTGTCTTAGTCCACATTGTACAACAACAACAAAATATCAAAGACTGTGTAATTTATAATGAAGGGAAATGTATTCCTCATCATTCTCAAGGCTGGGAAGCGCCATGTTAGGGAGCTGGTGTCTGTCCCAAAGAACCTTGCTGTGACATTCCATGGCAGAAGGTGCAAGCATGTCAGAGGGCCAAACTCACTTGTATACCACTCTCCCTGTCAAGATAGCAAAACTACCTTCTATCACAACGTTAATCTTTTTCTGAGGACAAAGGAAGGTCCCACTAATACTTTAGCTCCAACATATGAACCATGGGGGACACATTCAGACCACAGAGGTATATTTGAAATATTCATAAGTGACATTTAAAGAAACAATAGCAATATCTTCTTTAACTACAGAGAAAGGTTAGAAGAACAAAAGGTCCCATTTATGAATATAGACTGAAGGAAGAAAATGGCCATGATCTTGCTCTACTCTGTAGTGGCCAGACATGGATTAGAAAGTTTATAATGAAAGTTTCACATTGATTTAGTCAAGCACACTGTTTGGTGTTTGGGTACTACCTATGATGTCACATATCAGTCCCCATGCTATAGAGGATGGGGAAACAAAGGACCACACTCTTAGAAGCTGACCTTCTGTCCCAGTCAATGGGCACACCTGAAAGCACATGGACTATGGGTGGCTGAGTGAGGAGCCGATAACCTGGTGAAGGAACAGGCCAGCAGCAAAGCTGTGTGGGTGCCATGCTGTGAATATGGAAATGTCTCCCCATATGTTCATGGGCTTGAAGACTTGGGCCCCAGCTGGAGGTCCTGTTTTGGAAGGTTTGTGGCTCCTTGTTGAAGGAAGTAGGTCACAGCAGGAGGGTCTTGTAGTTTTATGGCCCAGCCCCATTTCCTGTCGGCTCTGTGCTTTGTGTTCTGCCAGATGTCAGGAGCTGCCTGTCCCCATGCCTTCCACTCAGTGATGGACTGCATCCTCCTAAATTGTAAGCTTATATGATCCCTTCCTCCTTTAAGTGAGTTTTGTCAGGTAGTTGATCTCAGCAACGAGAAAAGTAATCCTGTAGGAAACAGTGACAAGGCCACCTTCCCTTTCTCTCTCACGTAGGCTCTGAATCTACAAGGACCTCTGAAGCTTTGGATAAAACACTGATGAGCAGCTTCCTGCCCTGCCACACAGCCCCGGAGGAGAGTGTTGCACATGTGCCCATGGCTCTCCAAGGCCTTCCCCAGAGCCTAGCCATAGTGTCCCAATGAGAACTTCACCCCCAGAACAAATGAGAGAAGGAGCGCCCTCAGTTCCATCCGCTAGCTCCTTGGTGGACTTTATCCCCTCAAGGCTAAACTGCAAAAACGGTTATTTTTGCCATAGTGCCTTTTTTATTTCTTTTCAACCCCTATTTCCTATTCTGTAATTACTGCCAAGAAATGTTCACAGAAAACACGCTAGGTTTCTGACAGTCTGTCATGTGGGAGAGATGAGCTCTTCCTGTGTGCCTCTTGGAGACTGAAGTCTGGCTGGGTGAAGCGTGGGGAGATGGGTTCTGGCTGCTGGAAGGAAGGGCTCCATGGCTGCTGGATAGAGAACAGCAGCAGGGAGCCTCCCCTGGGAACATTCCTGTGACAAGATGGGGCTGATTGACCTTAAAAAAATCTGTAACATGTCTTCACAAAGTTTTTATGATTATCAAATAATCATTGCAAAGCATCTAATAATATGGAAATGTTGAAGATGGTAGTGTCACCCCATAATATCATCTCCCAGAAAATACCACTGAACAGTGGTATGAGTTTGCTATGTTAGAAAACACTCACTTTAGTGTGTTTTTAAAACATAAAAATTTTAGATGTGAAAGGGGAAGATGCTATACTTAGCTTGCCTTATAACACACACACACAATATTATGTTTGGAAGCCTTACTATGCCTGATTACTCACAGCTGACACATTTTTATGAATGATATTATTCAATCCTTCACAAATACTTATTGAACTCAATGTCAGGCACAGTTTTAGCCACTAGGGGACACAATGTTAAATAAAACAAAGCCTATTCTCCCTAGGGAGATTTTATATTCTAGTAGAGAAAAAGAAACACATAAACTAACAGATAATATATCAAAGAATCCAATATAATCCAAAAGATACATCCTATGCAATAAAGTAGGTTTAAAAGAAAATTGTGCAACAAATATTATTGTTTTAGCAGCTGGGTGTGACCATTCATGTTTTGTAACCCCTGTCCCATGGGAGGCAGATTCAAGGATGGCTGGGGTTCACTGTCCAAAAACAGCAGCTCTTGGTTAAGAAAAAGACTCTGTCTCAAGCAAATACACAGATGATTAATGGAGCAGGGCATCTGATGCTCCCTTCTGGCCCCCACATGAGTGTATGTGCATCTACACATCACATCACACACCACACAACACACACACACACACTTAAAAAAAGAATATTGTTTTAGGCTATAGTCACAGCTTGCCTTCTCTTGGGAGTTCTGTGTCAGTGAGCTATTATTGCTGTGTTACAAAGTTCCCCCTAGCTAACTGGTTTAGAACAGCAGTATTTGTTACCTCACAGTTTCCGTAGGAGAGGGACCCAGGAGTGATCTAGCTGTATCCTCTGGGACACGGTCTCACAGGTGCATTCAAGTAGTCAAACAGGTCTAGAGTTAGCTGAGGGCTCCACTGGAGGAGATATTTGCTTCCAATCCTAGGTGGTTGTTGGCAGAAGCTAGTTCCTTACAGGCTATTCTCAGTTAGCTTTCATTTCTCACTGTCTCTTGGCTTCGAGGTCTCCCTTAGTCCCTTGCCACATGGGCCTCTCCACAGAGCAGATCACAGCAGGGCAGCCTGATTCATCAGAGAACAAGCAATGACAGGACAAACAGGTATAGACAGAGACAAGTCATGCTGTTTTATGACCAAGTCTCAGATGTGACACCTCCTTATTTTCTTACATTCTACTTATTTTAACAAGTCACTAAGTCCAGCCACATTACAGATCAAGGAATCAAAAGACAGAGAGAGAATAGCCGTTGCAGGGCCTCTAGCCACTGCAAACGAACTCCAGATGCATATGCCAACTTGTACATCTGACTTATGTGGGTACTGAGGACTCAAACCTGGGTCCTTAGGCTTTACTCGCAAATGCCTTAACCATTAAGCCAGTTCTCCAGCCTCCAATTAACACTCATATGAACACTGTATGAAAGTGGAGTCCTGGCCAACACACAGTAGAATGAAGCTTTTGGATCTTCACTAATCTGATGTTTGGAGAATGCCATTACACTGTGATTTGTACCTGTTTCTTCTCCAAAGAGGATGACCATTGTTGCAACTGTATGAGGAAGGAAACTGTTGGATCCTTCTAGCTATTTCTCTTTAGGGTGTGATCATGTCTCAGCATCCTCCCCTCTGACCATCTGTGTTAGAAGCTGGTTCCAAAGCACCAGCTTGGTACAACTGCCCGCCACTGCACCCAGCATATGCCACCTTGTTCCCTGTGGCCTCCGGGCCCACTCTGGTTTCCCAAGTGTGGAACCTTTGCTTATGGCCTTTCCTTGAGTCCATTGCCCACTCACACCTTCCTCCACTTGTCAGACCCAAGCATGTCCTCAGGGCCCAGCATGCACAGCCTCTGCGACACCTACACCCAGGCCCTCTTCACCTGGTCCAAGCAACCACTGTGGAGACAGCGTCAGGAATGCGCACACCAGGCTGCTGACGCAGCTTCTTCAACATGCTGCCTTGTACCAGGACAACGTGTCTCCATACACTCCCCAAATCCAGGTCACAAATAATAGCTGCTTATTAGGTAGGCAGTTATGAGGACTTTGTCACTTAACAAGGTTCAGTTAAGAACATTTAGTATCAGACACTCAAGTGGTCAATAAAAGTGTCTCTTTACTGCCATCCTCTTTGCTCTGCTGGCATCTGAGAGCTGAAAAAAAAAAAAAATCAGATAACATCCTACTGAATGTTGTTTTCCCAGAAGCACCTGATAGTGCCCTGCACAAAACATTATTTGATAATTATTCTTATAATTATTAGTGTAGGTATCAAACACAGAAATTCACACCCGAATGGATGAAGGAATTCAAGGTGCAGTCTTAATACGGAAGGATTTAACTGCCAACTGTTACCTTGTGTACAAATGGGAATCCTTGAAGGATTTTTGCAAAGATTAAATAACATAAAGTAATGTTTTAAGAAGGAATTTGAGAAATAAGTACATTTGCAAATAAGATTTAAAAAAAAAAATAAAACCTGCAGATTTCCCCAGTCCTCAGGAAGGCAAGTGACTAACACACACTAGAAAGCGGCTTCACACGGTCTGCTTGCACAGATCGTGCGTGCACAGGGGCAGCAGCCCTCCTGCCGACCCCCAGGCCCCCTCCCACCACCACCACGAGCAGAACCCCTTGCCTGCCCCTGGCCTATTCCTGGGCACAGCCCCCTCTAGAGACAAACATGCAAATGTGCTCACTGCTGTTGCCTTGGGCTCTTTCTCGAGCACGTGCAGTGGTTGAAGACAGGAACAGACAGCCACAGCCTACAGGTTATATCCAGCTCACAAATATATGCTGCTTCCTGGACATAGTATTTTCTGAAAAAGAAAAAGAGGAATTAAAAACACAGATGTCTCATAAAATCTGAGGTCTGGCCCTGGGTCTGGCACTCTCTGTGGATGTGGCAGTCTGCCTGCAACACTGGAGCCGTGCATCCCTAATGCTTTGTTTCCTTTATCTCGGTGTTTCTGTCGAGTGCATACTGAGTCATGTTTCAGGCCACATTGAAATCATCAGCCCATGTGGACACCCGCCTTCCCCTTCACTAATGGGTACTTGGGTCCCACCAGACGCACCCTCAAAGGCACAGAGCAATAGTTCGGAATTCATTCATTACATTTCCCACTGCTGTGACCAAATACCTGGCAAGAAGAAATGGAAGGGAGGAAGGATTTATGTTCAGCTTACAGTTTGAGGGAATACAGTCTAACATGGTGGGGAACGTCTGGCAGCAGGTTGCTCATATAGCTTCTGCAGACAGGAAGTAGGGCTGGGCTATAAAAACTCAAAGCTCACCTTCATTGGCCCACTTCCTTCAGGGAGGCACTGCCTCTTAAAGATTTTACAACAACCCAGAACAGCACCACCAGCTGTGAACCAGGTGTTTTAACACATGAGCCCATAGGAGGGAATATTTCACATTCAACTTCTTTCATGGGAGATAGATATAGATGTATAGATATGGATATAGATATAGATATGGACATAGATATATGATATAGATATAGATATAGATATAGATATAGATATAGATATAGATATAGATATAGATATAGATATAGATATAGATATAGATATCTATCTCCAGGAAAGTATATATACATATATACTATGTTTGCAAATAAAGCCCTATCATTAAATACATTGGAACATTGATTACAACTCTAATCTCTCAGGTACTGAGTGCTTATTTAACCACCACTTTTTTCTTCCAGATGAACTTTCCTAACCATCTCATGGAAGATGTTTTCAAGAAAATTGCCTGAGAAAGCCCCAGAGACCTTCAAAGCCCTGGAGAAGATCCTATACTTAGACTAGAAATGGCACCACTTCCCACTTCAGCCATTGCTGCCTAGAGACATGACTCAACCACCCACAGGATGGACCATCCCAAGAGGGGGCTGGGGAAGAGGAAACCCACAGCCTTTGTTGAGGATCATGAAAACAGACTCTGAGATGGAGAAGTTGAGCACATGGAGAAGTTGTTGGGGCAGGCACTAGGGAATGCAGGAAGGAGGCCAGACCTCAGTGCCCTCTGTAACAAGTAATTGTTAGAGGACTCAATATAACCTTCTGCCTCTGTGGCAGAGGCAGGCTCAATGGTGGCAAGCACTTTCCAGAGAAGGATATGGGCGTGGCCATTAGTAGCCAACACTCCAGGCATAAGCGGCTAAGTGTCTGGTCAGCTACTGTGGTATTGCAAGTGGTGTCAGAAAACTTATGGAACTCCAGTTAGTTGTTAACAAAACAATGTGCTGATCAGTTCCAAGAAACTACATCAGAGGCAATCAGATTCAGCAGCTGTTTGGCTCATGAAAGGTGACGTCCAATTAGAGAGTATGATCAACCCCAAACAATGTGCACTTCCAGAGGTCCACGGTACTTACCACTGCACCCATGGGCCTGACAGCCAAGGTTCCAAATCGAAGACTCAGACTCTTCCAGAAGTCTTCATAAGAGCTCGGTACTATTGTGTGAAGCTGCATTTTATCTGAAACCTCACAACAACTCCCTGAGACGGGATTGAAAATTGTCCCAGTCCCCTTTAAAGCCTCAGAGAGAAAAGACAATTCCAAAATAACACGTCAATAAAGCTGGTATGCAGCAAGTTTCACAAGTGAAACTCGGGCCTTGACATCATCTCGGCCACAGTCTTCTGGCTTTTATGTGACCTCATCTATTCTTTTGTCTCTAGGTCCACAAAGAAAAATGATCAAATCATATATTTCAGTTATTCATAATTTGTGCATGCGACATCATAGCCATTTTTAGAAATCTAGCCCAATTTCTGGACAGGGCATTATTCTTATGCCTGACATAAGTCATTTCTACAAGTTTTTCATCCTCATCTCTTTTATCCCATCCTCATTTATTTACTGGCTTTTGGAAAGGGGACCAGTTCTAATTTTCAAAAGGGTCAGAAAACCCCACAAAAATTGCTTGGGCATTGTTTTAGGCACTTCTCTTATTGCTGTGACCTGACTAGAAATAACTTAAAAGTTTATTTCATCTTGGAGGGTAGAGGCATACAGTCAATCGTGGTGGGGAAAAGAAGAAAGCAGGAGGACGAGGAGGAGGCACCCTGCATCCACAGCCAAGGGAGAGAGAAATGAACACTGCTGCTCAGCCAGCTTTCCTTTTCGTTCATTCCAGGATCCCAGCCCACATGTAGAGTGATGTTCTCACTTCAGTTAATCTAATGTTGAATCTCTATCACAGAAAGTCCCAGAGATTTGTTTCCAAGGTAATTGTAAACTGTGTCAAGTTGACAGGTGAGATGAGCCATCACAGACAGATTGCATAAAGAGGACACTTGGACACATAAATCAGGGAGCATGTTTTCTGGAATCGACTTAGACTCAGAACAAGTCACACTAAACATGTTTATTGGTGGGACAATCTCAGCAAATAACAAAAGAACTGTAGTGGATACACTGCTTATCGATTTGAGCTATGCCTTTGATGGCGTTTCCTATAATATTGTTGTAAACAAATTACAGAGATAAGGACCTTATGATGATACCATTCAGTGGATTTATAACTGGTTGAATAAATTTAGAAATGATGATTAATGGGTGATATGATACTATAGGATTTTCTAAACTATGATACAATGAAGAATACTGACCTCTGCCTTATCCAATACAGAATAATTTTTTATCAAGTATTATTAGATTTTTGTCTCCACAAGTCTGCCTACCTCATCCACATGGCTACAGGAAGGAGCTGAAGAGCCATTGGCAGCATCAGCATGCCACAGGCACTCTTGACAAGCAGATATATTGGCTCATCCTGATCAGATATTTCAAATAGTGTGTTCTTATTAGATGGTCAAGCACACAAGCAGAAGGTGGGGAAACACACCTTGATAACAACTTACTAAAGTTAAAATAAATAAATAAATAAAGACCTCAGACTGAGGTTTGGGGCTGACTCAGCCTCACTCTGTAGTGACCAAGAACAGTACTTAATTTAGTTACTGGACAGTAGAAACTAGCAGCTATCAGCTCTCCCCAGTGATTCTGAGATCTGTAATTTAAAGGAGTCCTTACCCAGCTGGAAAGGAACAGGAGCAGAAGAAGAAGATGGAAATGGGGCTGAAACCATGTTAATTTCATTACCAGTTCAGTCACTAAAGATGCTTGATGGTTATTGTCTCTAAATATCAGAAACACTGTTACAAGAATAGGGAATATCCGTATTGTCCCAACCCTAGGGGTGGGGCTAAAGCAAATTTTTGTTCAACTTTAGAAAAAGAACCCTCAAATTGCAGTTCCCTGATAAGCTTCATGACAAGAAGACATGTAGAGCTATCTATGAAACAGGCTCACAATCAAGGGAAGCTAATTTATGGACTTTGAGGACCCCAAACTAGGCAGGTACCCTGAGATATAGTCATTGACAGAGTGACCCCAGGGTGGAGCTGGATGTCTGAGATCTTGAAATATGTCTTGAGGATCAAACCACAACACCATTATACACTCCTACCCCTGACTGGTGCCTACACTGACCACACAGACCTGTTACTGCTAATGAATCCTTCACACCATGCCTGAAGCCTTAGGAAAAGTAGCTTCCGTGTTTCCAGGTTTTCTCAAGATCCTTTTGGGCTACACTTTTGGTTTTGTTCTGACTCTCATAGGCCTTCCTCAAGCCTGCGTGTCCATTTAACTATGAGGACCTCACTGAGCACGGATGCTATATCCAAGGCTGGACATTTAGAGATACAATGCTTTAGAAAACCAAGGCTGTCCATGGATCAACTTCCTAAAGCTATTTAGAAGCAACATCTCTCTTGGTGAAGATTTAAAATCAGAGGTGCAGCTTGGTGAATATTAATTACAGTGACCTTCTCGATGCTGAGACAAAACACACAACCAGAAGCTGCTTCTGGGAGGGAAGGCTTATAGTTTGTTTGTTTTTTTTAATTTATTTATTTGAGAGCGACAGACACAGAGAGAAAGACAGATGGAAGGAGAGAGAGAGAATGGGCGCGCCAGGGCTTCCAGCCTCTGCAAACGAACTCCAGACGCGTGCGCCCCCTTGTGCATCTGGCTAACGTGGGACCTGGGGAACCGAGCCTCAAACCGGGGTCCTTAGGCTTCACAGGCAAGCACTTAACCGCTAAGCCATCTCTGCAGCCCAAGGCTTATAGTTTTGAGGGAAAGTTTCATCACGGTGGAGAAAGGCATGGCACACACAGTAAGCTTGCTCACACCTTGTCACGTTTCTGAGTGGAAGTAGTCTAAGTACTGGGCTTGGAAAGGCCAGTGAAACTCAAGGTTCACCTAGAGACACAAGTTCTTCAACAAGGCTCCACTAGCTGATGATAGAGTGTGAAGCTTAATCACAAACATGTGAGACTGTGAGGACATTTCACTTCCAAACTGAAGGAGAAACTGGAGTAATACAGCTTTTTTTACTAGCTAATTAGTCAGGGATAGAAGCCCAACAAGGAAACAAGAAGATGCCATTCTGCCAGTCCTGGCAAAACTAGAACCCCCGACCAATGCTATCTCATCCCAGATGGCTGCCAATGACACTCTCTAACAGGGACTTCCTGGGTCAGCTCTCTGAGTCCACAAACCAATAAGTCTTAGCCCCCTTGAGTCCATGAACCAATCAGGCCTATCCCTTGCATACCTGAGTCTAAAAACAAGGCTCATCCTAATTGGATGTCTGGTCCATATAAAGGGGGTTGACCCCCACCTTCTACCTGTTTCTCGCTTTGGGATGGATTCTCACTTTGTTACCTATATGAATTTTCTTTGATCTCTGAGTCTTTCACTATTTCTTAATCCCCTGTGGTCTTTTATTTGAAGGAGATCTACTGGTTCTCATGTTTTGCCTTCCAAGTGTGGGTGTATGTGCCTCCTTCAGAGCCCTTTTACTCCCAGAGATTTTTCTATGCTAGAGAGTCTCTCCTTCTTTCTTCTCCCTTTCCAGCCAGACAGGGAGGAGAATTCTTCTCTGGCTTAAGTCTTCAGCTGGCCTCCTCCTTGGATCTTAATACCACCAACAATAAACCTCATAATTCACGATTTTTCTCTAAATAAACTTAATAATTCATAATTTGCCCTTATCGAATCTGTTTTATGAATTATTTGTTAAAATTGGATGAGAACCCAAAGAGTTGGGGTTCACAGGCTTAGGAGGATACCTCCTGAAACCTAAAATCTTGCATTATAATCACCACAGTGAACCTCTGGCATCTGGGAGGGGAGAAGAAAGGTGTTAGTATTTGGTGTATCTCTAGTCTGTGACCAGCACTGCCTTGGGGCTTTTCACACATGTTATCACCTGAAGTACTCACAGTCTTCCCAAGTTAGCTCTATTAATCCCTTTTAAATAGCAGATGACTGAGATCAAATGAAAGATAATAAGAGAGTGGAGGGAGTCAAAGTGACTCAAAGTGACAGGACTGGCAAGTTGAAAAGTGAGGATTAAAATTCAGGTCAACACAACTCTCTAGTCCAGTCCATCCCCACTGGAAGCCTTTTTCTAATTTGAGAAGTCTGAATCTAGCAGACTTCCTATGTACACCATCCTTGAATTGACTGTAGAATTTCATTCTTCTAAGTGGTCTACTTTGCAGCAACACCCAGAGAAAATAACAGCACTCTGTAGAGCTTGCAATACCAATACTAACATACCTTTTTTAAATGATAGGTTAGAACAATGCAGAGATCTGACCCTGAAATTAAATTCTTGGATAACTCTAGGATTATACATAATGAAACTTTGGAAAGAAGGGGAAATGGCTGGTTAAAGTTCCCAAAGGACCATCCCAACTCCCTGCTTTTCGTTTGGTCTCGCCATCTATTTTTGAGCTGAACCACTTGCCTTTGCAGTATTTCATCAGTCATTTCGTCCACTTTCTGCCTGAGTGGTAATGTTTATAGAAGACTCACAGGTACAATACAGTATGTCCTTTCATTTTTCCATTTAATACAATTAATTTCTCCTAAAGAAATCCTACATTAAGGCTAGAGAGATGGTTTGGCCTTTAGAGGTGCTTGCTTAAAAGCCTGACAGCCTAAGTTCAATTCTCTTGTAATCCGCTTAAAGTCAGATGCACAAAGTGGTGCATCTCTCTGGGGTTCATTTGTAGGAGCAAGAGACCCTGATGTACCTGTTCTCTCTCTCTCTTTCCCTCTCTCTCTCTCTCTCTCCACTTGCAATAAATAAATAAGTAAGATGTTTAAACAGAAAAGGAAACCCTGCATTCAATAAAATAGTGGGGGCTGGGGACATGGCTCAGCAGTTAAAGATACTTGCTAACAAAGCCTGCTAGTCTTGGTTCAATTCCCCAAACTATCTGCATAGAGTTAGGCATTTTATTGCAGTGACAAAAGACCTTACTGCATGTCCCTGCACAGGTGTGCACACACACACAGTCATGCCAATAAATAATTGTTAAGAAATTAAAGTAGCATATTAGTTACTTTTGCATCACTTTCTGGAATACCTGACAGTAACAAATAGGAGCAGAAGGATTTGCCTTAGGCTCCTGGTTTCAGAGGGCTCAGTTCATGGTTTGTCAGCCCCATGCACCTGGGCAGAACATCAAGCTGGAAGGAGCATGAGTTGGAAGCTGTTCTTCACTTCTTGGTGGATAAGAAGCAGAGAGAAAAAGCAAGAAGGAGATGGGAATAATGTACCCACAAGGAACCACTCCTCCAGCCAAACACTGCCTCTCAAAGTTTCTGCCACCTCCCAAAGTAGTGCCATGGGCTAAGGGTCTACCTTTCAAGAAATGAGCTTGTGTGAGCCACTTCCTATTCAAAGCATAGCAAGTAGTGAGCACTGGTAATGTAATAGTGGTTAGAGTACAGGCTCTGAAGCAGAGCTACCGAGGCTCAAACGCAGACCCCATCACTGCTGTAGCCACTATTTTCCATGGGATTTGATTTCTTTCTTTAGGTTGTCTTGGTAATTTAGTTAGTTAACATAATGTAATACAGAGTAAATAGCGTATGTATTCGGTTTTGCTTTTCAAAAGCAAAGGAGCACAATGTCATTAGGTAGCATGCTTTCATGCTCTCAAACACTGGAAGAACATGACACTCTCAAAATCCAACCTTAAATGTAAGCTCTGCATCTCCACTGTTCAGACAGTTCTACACCTTGGCCCACCAGCTCAACCACAGTGACCACAACTTCCCAGCTGACCAGGGCTGAGCACCTGCAGTAATCCAGCAGTTCATTTATAGACATTAATTCATGTATTAATTTGACAATATAACTATTATCAATGGATTATTGTATTCATTCTTGTTTAATAATTCCATTTTGCAAATTTCTCCTTGTTTGGGACTTCTTAAGAAAGGAGCAAAGCCAGGCGTGGTGGCTCACTCCTTTAATCCCAGCACTTGGGAGGCAGAAGTAGGAGGATCACCGTGACTTCGAGGTCATTCTGAGACTCCATAGTGAATCCTAGGTCAGCCTGGGCTAGAGTGAAACCCTACCTCGAAAAAAAAAAAAAAAGGGAGCAGAAAATGTCCCCACCCTTTTGAAGATATATTCATTTAACAATGAACACACTCATTGTCTGAATAATTTCTTGAGAAGCTACGGCACTCCTAGCTGAGCTCTACAGTATTGGTTACAACCTAAGCAAACATGATCCTTGCCCTTAAGGTGCCTATAGTAAGATTATTACAATTAAGTGAGCAAAGAATTAAGCAATTGCATCAGAAAAAAAAAAAAAAGTGCCATGAAGTGAACAGAAAGGGTTCATAGTGGATAAAAAACGGGTGAGTTCAATTTAAATGACATTATCAGAGAAAAAGAAATCAGTAAGCTACAACCTAAAAACTTAGAAGCCACCACAGCCCAAGAGTGGGGTACTCATTTTATTTAATGCTATAGAGAACCCAGATAAAGCCAGGCATTGTGGCACATGCCTTTAGTCTCAGTACTCAGCAGGCAGAGGTAGGAGGATCATGATGAGTTTGAGGCCACCCTGAGACTCCATAGTGAATTCCAGGTCAGCCTGGGCTACAGTGAGACCCTACCTTGTAAAGCAAAAACAAACAAATAAAAAACAATAAAGTACCCAGATAAATGTACCTAGCCACAGTTGTGTTTGGGGTTGCTCCCTAAAACACACATAGCACAGAGTTCTTAACAGCGAAAGAAAATCATGTGAGAATATGCTGATCCACTCTATGATACTATGATTTAGGGGAATCACTGAATCCCCAATATAGGAATGGTCCTTTGTTGCTTTCTGTCAGCTCCTTCTTCTTGTCTGAAATACAAACTAGATGGTTCAGGGCTGGAAAGACAGCTTAGTGGTTAAGGCACTTTCCTGTGAAGCCTAAGGACCCATGTTCAATTCTCCAGATCCCACATAAGGCAGATGCACAAAGGTGAGGCAAGTGCAAGGTTTCACATGCCCACTAGGTGGTGCAAGCGTCTTGAGTCTGACTGCAGTGGCTGAGGCCCCGGTGCAACAATTTTCTCTCTAAAATAATTAAATTAGCATAAAATCAAATATAAAAAAATTAATGATGGGCTATGGGAGCCTTCTTTCAGCCAGGAAAAATAAGTAAAGGAAAAGGGGACTCAGAGACCTTGTTCTTGTTGTTTAGATCCAGTGATCAACACCACATTTTATGGACTTCTAATTGAGTCACTAACACCTATACTTAGACATGCAGAAGTCAGTATTGTCAGAATCTTCTTGTATTTCTAGGCAAATGGATTTTCTCCTTGATTTGGGAGCCAAGGGAACACAGGGAAGCACATGTCAACCAGAAGAAATGGTGTGCCTAAAGACCTGAAGGCTGGAGCCAGCTTGGTGTGTCTAGGAACAGAATTACATGCGTCATGGGAATGAGACAGACACGGAGGAATGTGAGGCCATCCAAGGTTGGAGACATAAGTAATGGGCAGGGCAGTTAAAGCCTTATAAGCCAAAAGTAAGGAGTTCGAATTTTGTTATAGGCGTGAATATAAGTCTGAAGCAGTCACTTTCTTACTGCTGAGCCAAAACACCCAACCAGAGGCAGCTTATGAAAAGAAAGAGCATATTCCAGCATATGGTCTCAAGGGCAAGTTTGATCATGGCAGTAAAATCATGTCAGGAAGACAGCCAGGGCACACACCTTGTCACATCAGCTTAGAAGCAGCAGCAAGAGTGAGCTATCTCAGGCTGGAGAGATGGCTTAGCGGTTAAGCGCTTGCCTGTGAAGCCTAAGGACCCCGGTTCGAGGCTCGGTTCCCCAGGTCCCACGTTAGCCAGATGCACAAGGGGGCGCACGCGTCTGGAGTTCGTTTGCAGAGACTGGAAGCCCTGGCGCGCCCATTCTCTCTCTCTCCCTCTATCTGTCTTTCTCTCTGTGTCTGTCGCTCTCAAATAAATAAATAAAAATTTAAAAAAAAAATAAAAAAAAAAGAGTGAGCTATCTCTGGCAAAATAGGGGCTACATTGCTAAGTGCCAACACACCCCTCCTGTAGCAAGCCTCCGCCTCCCCAAGGCTTCACCCGCTGGGGATTAATTATGAGGCTTACTCACAAACACACGAGGTTGTGGAGGACACGCCACATTCAAACCACCATAAATCCACTGAGTGACTGATGCATATTCTATAGAGATCCCCTTTCTGCTGTGCGATTGATGAAGGGCTCAGAGGAGGGGCAGCAGCAGAATGGAGAGAGGCCAGGGCCATTGCACCTAACTTTGGAAAAAGAAAACATTGACTTAGGCTGGGTTACAGGCATTGGTGGTGATGAAAATTAGACTGAAATGACACAGTGCTGGTCTGTTTGGGAGTAAGTTAACACAAAATAAAAAATGACAAGGCACTAGGTGAAGAATGTAACCATCTCTTGTTAATGAAGAAAATCAAGCTACTTATTGCCACAGGCCAGGTCAGTGAAATACTGTTCACTACAGCATCTAACGTGTGAGTTCAATGCTTTACAGATATTGTCACATTAATCCTTGGAATAGCATATAAGGTAGACACTGTTATTATCGCCATCTTACAAATGAGCAAACCAAGTCGTAATCAGATTATATAGCTTGCTCAAGAACAATATTGTTAGGAAAGCTAGTGGAGCAAGTGTTAAGCCCAAAGCTGTCAACTCTGAATTTACCCATCAGGGGCTTAGACACTGCTCTTGGGATATTTTCTACTCTGCAGATGTTTACTAAGACACATGAAAATTCTCCATGCCCCATTCTCACACTTAAGCGTAGTTACATAGACTTCAATGCATGCCAGCTATTTGACATTCATTTATCCACTTTACAGGTTGGAAAACTGAAGGACAAGAAGGTCACAGAACTTACCTAATCATCACAAAGCTACTAAGCTACTGCATTCACCTTGCACAGCAGGTCACGTGAATAGAGTAAGGGACCCAGAAAAATCCACTAGTCCATACCTTGGAACCAAGTGGTGGCAAATACATTTTGACTTTCAAATTACTTGGGCCAAAAGTCACTAAATTGAAAGCTCAACTAGGAACAAGCCATGCACCAAGATGGCCACAAATCCTGAATAATTTCTGCCTCCTTGTAGTTCTCCCATGTTTTACCTCACAGGTTAAATCCTCTGAGTCGCTATAACTGATGGCTTTAGTCAAAGTGATGCTCTTGCCCTCATGTCCCTCACTATCTCAGCATCCAGTTTGCCCTCCGGCTTAGCACTTATCACTCCAGAACAATATCACTAATTTATTATTAATGTGTGTACTACCTGCCTCTGTTTACAAGAATGTAAGTTCCATGTCCCCAGTGCCTGGGATGTCTGGAACATAGTAGGCATTCAATAAATATTTGATGAATGGATGATTGGATAAATTAGCTAAGTTGATTTTAATTTGTCTTGGCATCATGAGAAATC
This sequence comes from Jaculus jaculus, assembly GCF_020740685.1. NCBI lineage: Eukaryota > Metazoa > Chordata > Mammalia > Rodentia > Dipodidae > Jaculus > Jaculus jaculus. Next base: position 26,296,698 of record NC_059118.1, read on the forward strand.
TGTAGAAGCTCTAGGCACATACACAGGTCTCTCTTCAACAGAAGCATTTGAAGCAGTAAGACAAAGGCAAAAAGCCAATGTGAGAAGAGATGGCATTGGTAAATGACAGTAGAATTAGTGCAGGTGAGCCAGCCGGTTACTTTGTGTGTGTGTGTGTGTGTGTGTGTGTGTGTGTGTGTATGTGTGTAAGTGTAAATATGGTATTTATGTTGCTGTTGTGTGTGAACGGGGACACACACATGTTGGTGTGCTTGTGTAGGTCAGAGGTAACCCTGAGTGTTGGTCCTCGCTTTCCACCTATTTGAGGCAGGGTCTTTTGCTTGCCACGGTCTTCACCAGACTACCTGACTCACAAGTTCCGGGATTCTCCTGTCTCCACCTCCCTTCTCCTGGTAAGCACACCGGGATTACAGACACACCATGAGTCTGGCTTTATGTGGGGCTGGAGAACCAAATGCAGGTCATCGTCTTGCGCAGCAAGAGCCATCTCCCCACCCCTGGCTTCTGTTTGAATCCTGTCTTGTAAGCAGGGTGGCCATCTCTTTATTCCAATGACACAATCAACTACAGAACATTTGACTCAGCTCTTGAAAGCCTGAGGTACAATGCCCATGGAGAAAGATGCCACAAGGAGAGGAGTCCAGAGAGAGAGAGGAGGAAGAGGGGTGGTCCAGCGATGAACCAGGTGACGGTAGGCGTGCCTGTGGGAACACAAAGAGAAGGTGCCGGGTGCTCACCTCCCAGCTCATTATTACAACCAGCCATGCTTTCCTCCTGCCATTTGGTTAATGCAGTAGTAGGGGAAATGTCATGTGTGGCCAGTTCTTTTTGGGTGTCTGCACCCTATAGGGAATTATTAAGAAAAAGCAGGAAATGAAACAAGGGAGATGACTCTGCTCAACAGCAAAGATAAGCTTTTTTGGGGGGAGTGAGGAGGAAGCCTGAGAAGGACTCTGACCACTTCCCTTACAGACTCGGGGATGCTTATATGCAGTGGGGGCTCATTGGAATTCCTTGGCCACCGAGCAGTCCACCTTACCTCAGGGCTTGGGCCACTACAGAGGAGTGATAATTTGGCTGGGTGGTCTGGATCATTCCAGGAATGTGATCATTGGGAGGGGTGGTTGGATCACTCTTGGGAAACAGAGAGTTACAATGAAATGGCAGCCAGAGTCCAAAAATTGGTATGTTCTGGCTCTAACAGGAATCACTTCTATTTCTTTTCCTTTTCTTTTCCTTTTTCTTTTTTAGGAATTAAAATAAATAAACAACAAAAGACCCAGAGGTTCTCTCATTCAGACAAGAGACTCATCCATTGCTCGGTTTTGTCTTCCTAGAAAGAACATAAGCCAAACATGATCTTTCACTGTTTTGCTGGTATGTTTTTGCAGTCTGGTTTTTCTCGGCTCTTTTGAATACCTTGAGCAGAACACCCCTGTCTTGTTAATGACTTCAAAGATACCAGGTCCACTGTGCGGCAAGTGATAAAAATGTACACAGCATGTGTTGGATAAATTAATAAACTCTCCAGAGCCTACGAGTCCTCGGGCCCAGCAGCACCGTAATGAAATGTTATTCTGAAGTGGAGGAGGTGGGAAGGAGAAGGGGAGCAGTATTTAATATATGCAAATTAACTAGTATGCAAATTGCCACTAAGTTAAAAATAACGGACTGCGAGAGGAGCCCATTTTTTAAGCAGCTTGTTTATTCATTAGCCTAATTTCCATTATCAATCCTTCTGTTTTCTTCTTTATTAAGTACTCATATTTGGGAGAAGTTTTGCTTCCTACAAATTGTTTTGCTCCAAAACCCATAACACTGCTTAGAACAATCACCATACATTAGCTTCTCACTGTCTTGTTCTTGATTTTGCCTTTAGCTTGCATTCTTTCTTTCCCTTTCTTCCTATTTCTTACACGTTGCTGCTTTCCCTATCGCCTGCACTTGCCTGGTTTCTCTGATACCTTTTGTTTCGCTGCTGACAGGGGCTCCTACCCAGCGTGAGGCGAGGATGAAGAGAAGCCTCTGACCTCAGAAGATCTTATTCCAGGGAACTCTGCCACCAGACACCCAGAGCATCTCTCCCCTCCAAAGCAAAACGCACCAGCATCTGGCTCGCCTTCATCTGGAGATGTGGCCCACCTTGATCCTCTGACTAGTAACAGAACAACGGCAACAATGCAGATCTTGATTCAGGTCTGTGTATGGCCTCCTCTGCCAGAGACAGACCTTACACAATGTTAAGACAAATTGGCAGCCAAAATCCTTCTCTTTTGTCTGCAAGGAGCAGCCACCTTGCTATGTGCAAGCTCTGGTGCCCCCCAGAGGCCAAAAGTGGTACAGCGCACTGGGATGCCCGTGGAGGGGGGCTGAAGGCTGGAGCAGAATGGGGCTCCCACAAAGCCTGTGGCTGCAGTTTGCCCAGTGAAAGAGGCCCACCCCAGCAGCTGGGCAGGAGGCTTACGGGTGCATCTTTTGCTGAGAGTGCACTTGAGCTGGCGAGGCTGGAAGGTTGACTATTGTTTGAGCTGTCAACATTCTGCACGTGGTTTTTAATCCCATCTTTAGGACATAACACCCAAACGAGTTGGTAGCAAGCGTTTCTCTGCACAAGCTGCTGCTGGGTTATCTCCGTGCAAAACTGTTAGTGAAGACGCTGTTCCCTTGGGGTGTATGTGCGTGCGTGTATGTGTGTTAGATGTAGAAATACACAAGCCGAAATTTGCTGGTGTCCTTAGCGTAGATGTGGCCAAGTCCCATGGCAGAGAATCCCCAGGCTGGCCCCACCAGGAGCCCTTCTGCACATGGGCTGAGCCTCAAGTGATTTCAACGTGACCACAAATTCCCAGAGCAAATAACTCTAATTCCCGCTCCTTCCTGAGCTGCTGCACTTGTGCCTATAACTGTCCCAGGAGACGCACTGGGTCAGGGTGGAAGCCACGGCTTTCAGGTCTTTCACTCCTCAGCTAAAGTACCTATGACTCCAGGGCAACGATGTCAAACGTGAAAGGTCACCCTTAGGCAGCTGCCCGGGATCATTCACAGACAGGAGGTGGCTAGGGAATGAATTACCATCAGCTCCCGAGCCTCCAGCCAAGACAGCCATCTCCCCGTACACTTAGGGCCAAAAATGGTGTCAAAAGGCCAAAGACCTTAAAGAGATGATGGCATTAAGAAATAGTCTCAACTGCTAAACTCTAAAGGGAGCCAGAAAGATAAATCATTATCATTTAAGCCCTGCACTTTTTTTTTATACATACTGTCACTGCAATATTTCCATAGAATGAAGAAATAAATCACCTCGCCTTTGACATTTTTAATAACTTTAAGAATGTGGTTAGGGTAATACTTAACTTTATTGACATATTGTATGGTTCATCCATCTCATCAAACCTCAATGAAACTTCAATGAATATTAACCGAGGAGCCATAATGTATTAGGCACTGCCTAGAAAATCCCCCCACCGCTCCCCCAAGTACCTCCAGGAGCCCTAACTCATTGGCTTGACTCCTTCTATGGAAATTGATAGCCCACAGGGTAAACCTTGATGGGGCTGGGGGGCTGGGGGGCAGGGGCTGTGTAGATCCTAGCTGGGGGATTTGGTTCACTGAGTTTGGGGGAAAAAATTCTCCCCTTGGATACTGTCTGTTTGTGAGTGGTCTCAGGTTTTAGGTGCCTCCCTGGAGCATGAAATGCAGATATGATGAATGGACAGAAAATAGGACCCCATGCCACTCGACAATTGTGTCTCAAAGTTACTAAATAGAGCTCCTGGAAGTCACCTTAGGACATGGAACTGCTTCCTCCAAACACGAAACCTGCCCAGAAAAGGACCTTACACTAGTCAAAGACACAGTCGAACAAGGAGCAACCATTAAGCATTTTGACTCTCAAATGAACCCTCTTTTCACTGGTAAATAATTATGGTCACTTTTTTATGAAAGAATAGAGAAGGGGCTAGATAGAAGGCTTAGTAGTTAAGGTGTTTGCCAGTGAAACCTAAGGACCCAAGTTAGATTCCCCAGTACCCACATAAGCCAGCTGCACAAGGTGGCACATGTGTCTGGAGTTCACTTGCAGTGTCTGGAGGCCCTGGCAGGCCCGTTTTCTCTCTGTCCCCCACCCAAATAAATAAATAAATTTTTTTTTAAAAAAAGAATAGAGTCAGATAACACAGTGGATAATAATGAGAATGTTTCACCCATTCCTCAAACACCATCTCTTAGATGCACCTTTTGGTACCTGGCATTCTCAAAGACATCCATTTTCTCACTCATCCTCAGGGTCTGTTTCTTTTGCACTGAACATCTGTGAGACCACTCTGGCCACCAAAGCATCTATCTTAGCCATTGCTAGTCATTTTATTTGGTCTATTTGGCCATCGCTCCTCCAAGAAGCTCTTTCTTATCCCCCAAATCTGACTAGGGACCCTGCTGTATATTTGCAAGGTGCCCAACGTTCATGTTGGCCCTCACAGCTGCTGCCATGCTCCATTTTAATAGTGTGGTTTGTTGTGAATGTGCCCGTGTGGATGTGGGGAACGTGCATGATGTACGCACATGTTGTAGAGATGCATCTGCCCTTCACTCACTCACGCACAGGCCGCAGAAGACTGCCAGGCATCCACCTCTATCCCTCATCCATACGACAGAGCCTCTCACTCAATCTGGAGCTGACGTCTTTGCTGAGACTGGATGATCAGTGAGTCCCTGGGATTCTCAGATCTTCGTTCCCCATAGGAATGGGGTTGCAGCCATGGGTTGGTCATGCCCAGCTGTCTATGTGGGTGCTGGGGAAACTGAAGTCAGGATGAATCAGGCCTTCTCAGGCCCTCATGCTAACGCGATAAGCACTCTTACCTGCCGAGCCATCTCCCCACCACTGTAATTGTCTTTTACTTTTCTGTCTTCTCCAATCTTCTGTGAACCCCTAGAGGGTAGGAACTACATCTGTCTTGATCACTCAAGGTTGTCTCTGTAGACCCTAAATTTAATAACTCTCAGAATGTGGTTCAGGTAATACTCAATTTTATTGATATAGTGAATGGCACATCCATCTCATCAAGCCTCAATCAAATCTCAGTGATCATTAAACAACGGGCCACAAGGTCCCAGGCAGTGGAGCCTGGCATGGAGTAGATGCCCCATAAACATTTTAGAACCCATAAATGAAGACTAGACCAAAGTGCCCCATTGGGGAGAGAAATGTCAGCTATTCCTGTCACAGAAGGGTCCAATTTCTTCCTCCCCCTTCATACATCCCTGGCTGCTAACCTGAGCATTCCAGAGTGAAACTTACATTGCCTGAGAAAACATATTATGGGCCATGTAAAGATAAGAGAACAGCACACATTTAAACATGGCCTTCTTATTTAAGGGGATAAACCTCACACTCAAAAAAAAAAAAAAAAAGTATCATCTGGATTGCAGAAGCCAAGGTGACAAATATTTGAGAAAGAATTTTTCAGCAAACATTGCAGAAATGGTTTAATATCACTACAACATAAAGAATTCATATAAATTGATTTTTTTTTTCTTAAATCAAGACCTCAACAGATACGCAGGCAAAGGACATGAGCAGGAATGAAAAAGTCATATAAGGAAGGCACGGGCTAGCAAATAAAATGCAATAAACTAGCCAGCTTTGCCAGTTAAAACAAGTGTGTGGCATAGGTCCTGAGTTCAGAGGTGAGAAAAGGTCGTTCGCCCCTCCTGTCTCCTTCTCAGCGGGACTTGCAATGGTGGCTGTTCGTCCGCTTGCCTGATGAGGAGTTAAGTAGGAGCCATGCAGGGAGCGAGAGCAAGCGAGGGTGTGAATTCTAAGATGCCAGTCAAATGAGGGACATAAACTGGATGGCAGCAAGTAGAGGGGGCACTGGCATATAGCGAGCTTCATCTATTTCAAGGAGTGCCAACATGGCTCACACAGTGCCTGGTACATGGTAAACACTAGAAAACTGTGCAGGGGAAAATAGAAGAAGATTTCCAACATAGGAGGAGTCAAAGAGAATATTGGAAACAGTGCCCTGAGGGATTCATGATCTGCTGCCGACGTCAGTGTTTCATTTCTTCAGCAAGCAGCCACCAGGTAGGGTTTCCTCCAGTTCACCCACTGGAAGCAAAATGAGAAACAGTAAAGGTTCCACGGCCTACATGACTCACAGGTGCCTGGGAAGTAGTGGGGTGGTTCTGAGCAGCAACATAGTAATGAAAATATGGCTTAACGTATTAATCTTTCAAAAATTAAATACAAACTTATTATTTAGTTTTGCAAACTTCCTGCAGTAGAAATGTGAATACGATGCTTTTTATAGAAAAGACAATGGTGACATTTATCAAGCAACATGTATTAGTAAGTTAGTGTGACGGTAATGCTGTGCAACAAATAGCCTCAGGAATCTTAGAAACGAAAGCCCTTAGAGATCCAAGGAAGAATTTGCCAGAAAGCCTAAGACATTCTATGGGTGGATTCCCAAAGCCACGCCTCATGCTACTTAAGGCCTGCCTACATGAAAACCTCACCCTGTTCCTGAGGTGTCCGTGTTCTGCCCAGCGTTCTGGGTAGACCTCACACATGGAGAGCCTGCAGCGAGATCTGCCAGAGCCACATTTGTTCTGACAGGCTCACTGAAGGGAAACACAGAGTCAAGTAGGAGCCACAGCCCAAGCAAGGAAGGAAGGCAGTGCATGGTATTCTCCTCTCCCAGGCTCAAAGAGCACTGCCTGGAGTCCAGTTGACTTCCCATGAATGCACCATGATGCCTCAGTAGTGGGGCTAGAGAGATGGCTTAGCGGTTAAGGCATTCGCCTGTGAAGTTTAGGGATCCACTTTCGATTCCTCAGTACCCTCATAAGCCAAATGCACATGGTGGTACATGTATCTGGAGTTCATTTTCAGTGGCCAGAGGCCTTGACATGCCCCATTTCCTTCCTTCCTTCCTTCCTTCCTTCCTTCCTTCCTTCCTTCCTTCCTTCCTTCCTTCCTTCCTTCCTTCCTCTTTCTCTCTCATAAATAAGTAAATTATTTATTTTAAAACAACCTCATTAAGGCCAGATACGATGATGTACACTCCTAATCCGAGTATTGGAGAAGTTGCAGCAGAAGGGTCACAAGTTCCAAGCCAACCTGGACTACACGGCGAGTTCTAAAACAGCGTGGGCTACATAGTGAGCTCTAAACCAGCATGGGCTATTGAAAGAGACCTTGGCTCAAAACAAAAATAGACACTGTGTTCAAAACATTTGGCTGTCAAGAGAGACAGTGGGTATCAGACAATGATGCACAGAGATGGCCAACATATGATGGAGACTTTATGACTGACTCGGATTGCTGCTTTGAGAATGCTTCCTGACTGTGGAGCAAGAAGCAGGATTACATGAACTTCTTGAGTTGAGGGCACAGAGCTGAAAGCCTGGAGAGTGGCGGCTACAGCTCATATGACAAAGACAAGAGAATGAAACAGAGAGAAAATTCTGAAGAGCTATAAGGATTCTCTTTGCATGTTAAGAAAAATGCTGATTAGATCATGTATATGAGAAAACCGCCCAAGAGCTAGGAAATGAAGTGCTGTGGAACTGACGAACAGTGTTTGGGGTTCACATGGAGCTAGGGAAAGTGCCTGTTCCCACCAGTAAGATGAGAAAATGCCACGAGTCTCAGAGCATGTGGTAGAACGTGCTTAGCTTATTCATTGGTGAGGAATAATTATCCCAATAGTAAACATAGCTTTGTTCTAAATGAACAAGTGGGGAAAACCCAAAGGATTAAATTGCTTCCAAATAAATGCATGCATCCCAGATTAGAGTTCAAGAATATTTATAGGAATGTTAAAATAGTCAGTATTCAATTAAGGGTAAAGAGGTAGATTCACCAACAGGGTATAACAACTCTGACTCTGATATATATATATATATATATATATATATATATATATATATATATATATATATATATATACACACACACACACGCACATACATACATATATATAGTTCTGAACAAAAGAACTTCACAAAACAGAAAGCAAAATCCAATAGGACTATAAGAAAAAGCAAAGCCACAGTTTATTGTTGGAGATTTTAACACTCCTTTCCTCAATAATTGATGGAACAAAAGACAGAAAATCATTAAAGAATATGAAACTTAAACACTATCAACTAACCTGACCTAATTGACATTTATAGAATGCTCTCTACCACAGAGCATAGAAAATAATTTTTTCCAAGTGTTATTGAAACATTTTCCAAGATTGTATTCCCTGTCAGAAAACCAATCTCAGACTATTTAAAAGAATTGAATTCAAGCAAACCACATTGTTTGACCAAAATGTAACCAAATTAGACATCAGTAACAGAAAGATCTTGGAAACCATCAATAAATACTTGAAACCTAACCAACCTGTTTCCAAATAACTCATGAGCTGAGGAAAAATGTGTAATTTAAAAATGTTATAAAGTAGAAGTAAGTGAAAACACAATATATCAAAGTTTGTGGGATGCTACTAATGCTGTACTTAGGGGAAAATTTATAACACACAAAAAAATGCCTATATTAGAAAAAATATTGCCTCAACTCAGCGACCTCAACTTCCACACAATCTAGGAAAGGCAAAGAAATGTAAGCAGAAGAAGAAATAATATAACAACTTGAAGAAAATAAGCACAGGGGAGGGGGAATATCACTAAAACAGAAAGCTATTTCTTTGACCATTCCTATAAACCTCTAGCCAGATCAGTCAGTAAAAACAGAGAAGATAGGGCTAGAGGGATTGCTTAGTGGTTAAGACATTTGCCCGCAAAGCCAAGGGACCCAGGTTAGATTCTCTAGGACCCACATAAGTCAGATGCACAAGGGGAGCACATGGTGTCTGGAATTCATTTGCAGTGGCTGGAGGCCCTGGCATGCCCATTCTTCTCCCCCCCCCCCCCGCCTCTCTCTCTCTCTCTCTCTCTCTCTCTCTCTCTCTCTCTCTCTCTCTCTCTCTCTCTTCCTATGTCAAATAAATAAATAAAATATTAAAAACCAGAGAAGATACAAGTTGGCATTAACAGGGATGAGAAATGTGGAATTAATATAAATTTTACAGATATTAAAAGGCTTATAGGCTACATCATTAATATCCTCTCAATAGTAAACTTGGCAGCTTAGAGAATGCAGACAGACCGAATTTGTATATGACAAAAACGTTCCAAAGCATACTAGGGAGAAATAGCCTGAATTGATCTATTTATATTAAAGAATCTAGCTTGCAGTTAAAAATTCTCTTATAAGGAAACCCCAGAGCAAAATTGCTCAACTAGTGAATTCTTAACAAATATTTGAAGAAATGTAATTAGGAGAAAATAAAGAATTCATTGCATCAGCCCAATATTAGCCAAATAGTAAAAACAGGAAAACTTACTACAAGAAAAAATTTTGGACAAATAGATCTCATGAAGATAGATGCAAATGTTTCAGAATTTTTTTTAAGAGAATCAAATCCAAAACTATACAAAAAGGATAATACATTATGAATGACTAAGCAGTGTCTATCCCAGAAACACTTGACTAGCTTAATATTTGAAAGCTTAATGTAGCTCACCATATTAACAAACCAAAAAGTACATGATCATTTGAATTGATGCAGAAAAAAGGCATTTTTCAAAGCAAAATTTTTATGCCCAATTAAAAACAAAACTCTCAGAAACTAGGAATATAAAGGAACATCTTTTTTTTAATTTTTTTGTTGTTATTTTATTTATTTTAGAGTGACAGACAGAGAAAGAGGCAGAGAGAATGGGCGTTCCAGGGCCTCCAGCCACTGCAAATGAACTCCAGATGCGTGCGCCCCCTTGTGCATCTGGCTAACGTGGGACCTGGGGAACCGAGCCTCGAACCGGGGTCCTTAGGCTTCACAGGCAAGCGCTTAACCACTAAGCCATCTTTCCAGCCCAGGAACATCATTTTTTACATTTGGTGTGAGTGTGCACGTGCACATGCACACATGTGTATGTTCTGTGCAATTATATGTGCATGGGTGCACATGAGTGCAGGTGCATGTGGAGGCCAAAGGTTAATGTTGAAGGTCTTCAATTTTTCTCCACCTGTTTTGCAGAGTTAGAGTCTTTGTCTTGTACCCAGACTCACGGATTTGGCTAGTTCAGCTAGCCAGCTTAACCTGAGGATCTCTGGTCCCCAACTTTCAAGCACTGGGATTGCAGAGGGACCACCTCTCTCACTGAGCATTTAAGTGGATGCTGAGGACCCGAACTTATCTTTCCACTCGCACAGCAGGCTTTGTCCACTGAGCCATATCACCAAGCCAGAACTTCCGTAACGTGACAAAGAACAGATAGGAAAAACCTACAGCTAATGTCATAATTGTGAAAGACTGAATATGTTTTACTTAAGTTTTGCAATAAGACAAAGATAGCTAATCTCACTACATTTATTCAACATTTTCCTAAAAGTTTTTAGACAGTTCAATAAGGCAAGAATGTAAAATAACGACACCAGATGGGAAAAAGAATTAAAACCATACTTATTCACAGATAATAATCATTTACCCAGAAAAGCCAATGGATTTCCTAAAGAAAAAGCTATTAAAACTGTCAAGGAAGTTAAAAAAGTTTGAGGATATGATATATATATATAACTTTATTTGTCTATATTAGCAACAATCATAAATTGAAATAAATTAAAAGGCAAAGCCACTTAGAGTAGCATCAAAAATATTAACTAACTAGGGATAAAGCTCATATAAATGTTTTGCATTTGACCTATATGATGAAAAAAAAATTTTAATTGCTGAGAAAATTTTAAGACTGTCTAGATAAATAGAATGATATACTGTGTTCATGGATAAGAAGATGCAACAGAGTTAGTGTCCAGATGCATGTGCCCCCTGAACACATTTGTGATATTGCACACTTGTATCACTGATGGCTTATGTGGGACATGGAGAATGATACATGAATCCTTAGGCTTTTTTTAACACACACGCATACACACACACGCACACACACACACACATACACACACATATATATAGATAGATAACTTCTCTACTTACAGAAAACAAACCATGGTATTTCCCTCCCCTCCCCCACTTTCCCCTTCATAACTCTGTTCTCCATTATATCCCCTCCCTCTCTCCATTAGTCAATCTTTTAATTTGATGTCATCATCTTTTTCTCCTATTTTGAGGGACTTGTGTGGGTATCGCTAGGTACTGCAAGGTTTTGGATATCACGGCCAATTTCTGTCCAGACAGTTGTATGTAAGGAGTGGTACCCTTCCTTTGGCTCTTACATTCTTTCTGTCACCTCTTCTGCAATGGTCCCTGAGCTTTGGAGAACACTCCTCTATCCTTTCTTCTCATCACTATGTTGCCTTTTGGGTCATCCCAGTGGCCATTGCCATCTGAAAAGAGAAGCTTCTCTACCCAGAAGTGAGATTAGCATTAACATATGAATATGAACATTAAGTGTAGTGCTTTCAGGGCAATTTGGTGAGAGTAATATATGCATTTATTCAGACAAGAGCAGGCTTTGTACCCCTAGGGCTCATGACCTCCCCGGCCATAGGCTTTTGATTAGGTTTTCAGTACCAGGCATGTATTCCCTCCCATAGAGCAGGCCTTCAGTCCAGTTAGAAAGCACTTAGTTTTCCCCACAGCAGACAGGCCACTATGGCACTCTTTTAGTCATTTGGCCTCTCTGGTAAACTTGAGGCTTCCAGTGTCCACTGTTTTCAACACTGATGACTTCTGTCTCCCATAAGGCTACATACAGTATAGCTTTTTCCAGCTTTCAGTTGGCTGGGCTACAGGGAGAAGGTTTTCTGCTCAGCACCAGCTTGATTTCTCAGTGACTTTGCCACTCAGGCAGGTAAGGTCTTCAGCAATAAGGTCTTACCATCTCTTTCTCATGGGAAACCAAAGGCCTTGGCAATAACCTATAATGTCTTGGAGGCAACAGGGACCTTTCTGGCCAACAACTCACTGGAAGGTATCCCACACCTGGCACTGAAAATTTTCTACTAACAATCTATGGCTTCTCGATGCGGCATTATTCAAGAAGGTAGATTTTCATATGTATTCTTCAGAATATCTTGAATTTTGATTGACCCTCCTACCCTTCTTTTATGTCTCTTTCTCTGACATCACTCAGGCCTTTCTACTCCCTGTAATCTGTTCTTCTACTTACATATATACAATACTGTGGTGTTTTGATTCAGGTGTCCCTCATAAACTTAGGTGTTCTGAATGAAAGGTTCCCAGCTGATGGAGATTTGGGAATTAACACCTCCAGGAGGCAGTGTATTGTTGGGGGCGGGCTTATGAGTGCTATATCCAGCACCCCCTTGGCAGTGTTTGGCACACTCTCCTGTTGCTATTGTCCCCCTTATGTAGTCCAGGGGATGAAATCCACCTTCTGCTCATGCCATCGTTTTCCTCTGCCATCCTGGAACTTCCCCTCAAGCCTATAAGACAAAATAAACCTCTTTTTCCCACAAACTGCTCTTGGTCAGGTGATTTCTACCAGCAATGAGAACCTGACTGCAACAGTAAAGTGGTACTGAGGAGTGGGATTGCTGCTAGACACCTGACTGTGTGGCTTTGGCCTTTTGGAGCTAATTTTCAAGAGAAATGTGGAAAGATTTGAAACCTTTGCCTAAGAGATGCCTTCCAGTATTGTAAGTACAGCTTGATGGACTCTCATGGTCATAGTTAAAAGACCTGAATACCATAAAAACTATGGACTGTGAGGTTAGGCTTATGAGGGTGAGAAAGAGCTTTGCTTGGACAGGGCTAGCAGTTTGTGTGAGAAGCTTGCTGTTATGCCTGTGTCCTGAGAAGTTGTGCAGGGTTGCTCTGCATAGAAATGTAGATATGGCATAGAAAGAAAAATCTTTGGGTGAACTTCTGCCCATCCAGCTGCAATTGAGAAATTATAACCTTTGAGATTGGGCCAACTGACCTGTACTAGGGCAACAAAAGAATGTAGACTCTTTTGAAGGGGCGTGAATGCTCAGGGAGTCTCCTGTTCTTCAAAGTCTATTTTATTCCTCCATGGATTAACAAATTGGCATCCTACCTGGTATTATGGAGTATAAGAAATTCTGGAAAGAGGGTCTTTGAGTTTGCAACACAGTCCTGTGTTTTGGAAATGTCCATGGGCAGTGTGAAGCAGAAGTTTGCTAGATGCCTGCATGGAGACCCCATGGGGCTATGAGGATGAACCATGGATTGCAGTGGACACCCAGTGGAGATGCCAGGACCACGAGATGTCTGCTAAGGACAGCTGCAAGCTCCGATGAAGTTTTCCTGGACTATGAGTAGCCTAGCTGGAGGGGCGGAATTGGAAGTCCAGAGACTTGTTGCTGGTTAGAATTATCAGACTTGGAGATTTGTCACTCACTATAGAGTTGTTGGACTTGGAGCTACAGAGTTTGATGTTTACCCTGTTTAAAGCATTTATTGCTTTGGTATTTCTTTGCTATGCCCAATGTCATCTTTTGCAATGTGAATGTTTATTCTGTGCCATTATGGGTTTGGGGATTTTTTGGTATTATGGCTCAGTTAAAAGACCTTGGATTATGGGGATGTATGAACATCATTGGAATTGATAAAAACTATAGGGACTTTTAAAGTTGGACTGAATGCATTGTATTTTACATCATGTATCAATATCAGTTTATGGGGGCCAGGGGCGGAATGTGGTGGTTTGATTCAGGTGTCTCCCATAAACTTAGGTGTTCTGAATGCTAGGTTCCAGTTGATAGGGATTTGGGAATTAACACCTACAGGAGACAGTGTATTATTGAGGGCGGGCTTATGAGTACTATATTCAGCTCCCCCCTTGGCAATGTTTGGCATGCTACCCTGTTGCTATTGTCCACCTTATTTTGGCCAGGGGGTACGTCCACCCTCTGCTCATGCCATTGTTTTCCCCTGCCATCATGGAGCTTCCCCTCGAGCCTGTAAACCAAAATAAACCTCTTTTCCCACAAGCTGCTCTTGGTTGGGTGATTTCTACCAGCAATGCGAACCTGAATGCAACAAATACCATCCCCTAAGGTCCTTCCCTCTCCTCCCTTCCTTGTAGCCTTCTTCTGTCTTATGGGCCTCTGCTAGTAATTATTGGTTCCAGCTCACACACAAGTCTATACATTTGTAGCTAGGATCCACATATAAGACAGAACATGGGATGTTTGGCTTTCTGGGCCTGGGTTACCTCACTTAGTATAATCCTTTCCAGAGTCATCCATTTCCCTTCGAATTTCATAATGTCATTAGGCTTTCAGGCAAACACCTTAATGGCCAATCCATCTCTGCAGCCCTTTATTGGGACTTTTGACACATGAACATACTACAATTTGATCATATTCCTATCTTATTACCTCTTATTACCCTCTTTTTCACCCTTTCCCCTTCTATTCTCCTGAGCACCCTGCTCTTTCCTAGTATCTCTTGATGTCTCAGTCTTTTTGTCCTCCTGTGTCCTGTAGGTCAAAATGTTGATGAGCTCAGTATGATGCAGGTCTTGTGGGGACAATGACAGCCCCTGTGAGGTCATGAGTATCCTAGTAAGTTCACACTCGGTGGGGCTTGGGGAACACTGCACAGAAGATGGGGGAAAGAATATTAGTACCACTTTCACTACCAGCCAGAGAAGATTCTCTGTGAAGATAGGGGTTAGACACTGAGGAGACTCACAATGCACGAAAGTGGAAAACAAGAGGACGCTAAATGAGACATTTTTACCAAGCCCCGCCCCACCAAGGCTCACAGACCATTAGGGAAGAGGTGGAATGGATATAAGAGCCATAAGGTTGAAAGAAGTATTTTGAGACCTTGTTCTCTGGTCGTGAACCTACTGTGTGACTTCACATATATCTTCTACACATAGCCTTACGGTAATTACATGCAATATTTTTAATGTACTGGCATTTTGGCTACAGCTCATCCCATGAGGTCAGGGGTGGAAATTTCCAGTTATGACATTATGATGCTCAAGGGGCTTCGGACTCTGCAGCACACCAGAATTCGCATTTTCAGGTTTTATATTCTCTGATTGATGCTTCCACACACCTGTTAGAATGGTTAAAATTAGAAACACTGACCACTCCAAGTGCTAATGAGGATACAGAGCCAACAGCATTCTCACACAAGCAGGTGGAGAGTAACATTATACAATCACTTTATAAAACAGTTTGGTACCAATAGGAGAGAAAATATTTTTAAGGAAATTCATGCTGAAAACTAAATAGTTGAAGAACAACAGGCTATGTATACTATAATCTAGTAATCACATTATGTCTTGACGTGTTAGCTCAGTGGAGTAATAATATCTGTAGCAGGATAAACTTGGACTACGTGTATTTATCCAATAAGAAAATTTCAGGGTGGCTACTAGTGGTTAAGTATGTGAGGAATGATTTAGGTGCCCTTATATGCCTCGTGTGGACTGAGTTATCTAGAGTGCATACCTAGCAGAAAAGCACCAACATCAGTATGCCACAAGGTAGATTAAATAAGGAAAAATGTAACAGGTGTAAAAATGCACCTAGTATATGACCCAGCCATGCTTCCCCTAGATGTTTATCCAAAAGAAATGAAAATATATCTATACCAACACTTGTACACCAAATGTTCTGAGCAATTTTATTTTTAAACTCTCTAATCTGTTAACAGCAAAAATGGTGAATTAACAAGTAAATAAATATACGAATTATGATTCGGCCATGCAATAATAATATTCAACAATAAGGAATAGACTCTTGATGAAATACCATTAATGAACTTCGAAATAACTGTGTGGTAAATCAAGCCAGTCAAAAGCAAATGTTTGCAGTGTACTTGATTCTATTTATGTAAATTTTAGACATTGGAAGCTAGTCTGTAATGATATGAAGTTTATTATCATTTGTAGCCTGTGCTGATGGAGGAAGGTGAGAACAAGTATAAGGGTAGACTAAGATGCTTTGGAGAAACTTTTGGAGATAACAAATATATTCACTTGATTGTGATGGTTTCATGGGGGTTTGTGTACATCAAAATTTATTAACTTGTATATGTTAAGAGTATGTTATCATTGTGTGTCAATTGTACCCCAGTAAAACTATTGAAACAGAAGTAAAGCTATAAAAATACAAGGAATATGAAATGACTTAAAGAGACAGTGTGTTTCTGTTTTATTTCATTTTATTATGCAAGTGGGCAGTGTTGTTTTTCTCTAAACTAATGTTGTTAAAAAGTGAATGACCAGCCGGGCATGGTGGCGCACACCTTTAATCCCAGCACTCAGGAGGCAGAGGTAGGAGGATCACCATGAGTTCGAGGCCACCCTGAGATTACATAGTGAATTCCAGGTCAGCCTGGGCTAGAGTGAGACCCTACCTCGAAAAAAAAAAAAATGAATGATCCTCTCTGTCTTTTTGTCTCCTCTCTCTCTCTCTCTCTCCTCTCTCCCTCCCTCCCTCCCTCCTAGCAAATAAATTAATAAAAATATTTTAAAATTTTCTCAGGGATGGAGAGATGACTCAGTGGCTAAGGTGTTTTTCTGCAAAGCCTTAGGACCTGAGTTTGATTCCCCAATATCCATGTAAAGCCAGATGCACAGTGATGCATGCATCTGGAGTTTGTCTGCAGTGGCTGGAGGCCCTGGTGTTCTTATTATCTCTATCTCTGTCTCCTCTTTATCTCTCTTTGCTTGCAAATAAAGAAGACAGACTTCTGTCAGAGCACTTAATTACCCACCAAAGGTTAATGGTAAGACCCTACTGCAGAAATAAATTTAAAAAAAAAAATTAAGACTGAAAGAATCATGAAAGTTTTCAGAGTGAAAAAAGAAACAGGAGCCTCAAAATTAGGAAAGGAAGCAGAGATGAGAAAATAAACATTTCATCTGGAGGCAAGAGATTGCAAAGGAAGTTACAGTGGTATTATCTAATGCAGTCCTTAGTTTCTGCCACCTCTTTTGATGGCTTGAGATGTCATTGTTCATAGCAGTTGAGAAAAGCTAGCAGCAGGAATTTAATAGATGCTGAAGTCTCTTAATCTTCAGGAAAACTCTAAGAGAGCTTTAAACAACTTCCAAGTGACTAAGCTGAGTTGTTTCCAAATGACTTTGATTGTAATCCCCTATAGTTAGAAAGGATGTGGTCTTCTGATTCAAGACACTTGCCACTAGGATGCATGCTGCATTACTTATTTTTCTTAATACTGTGACAAAAATATCTGTCGGGAGCAAATTAAGAGAGGAAGGGTTTGTTCTGGCTCATGGTTTCAGAGGCTCTCATTCCTTGTGGGGACGGGAGTGTTGAAGGCTTGGAACTGGCAGTGGTGAAGGCTTGGAACTGGCAGTGGTGAAGGCTTGGAACTGGCAGTGGTGAAGGCTTGGAACTGGCAGTGGTGAAGGCTTGGAACTGGCAGTGGATCAGTCCATGGCCTCAGGAGTTTGTGGTGGTACAACATGGCCTGGATCAGGAAACAGACACCTCAGGCTGAGACAGAGGTTAACATGACCTCCAAAGTCCCACATCCATTGACTTACTTCCACAGCCTATCAGTGATGCCACCAGCTGAGGGCTGAACAATTAAATCATAAACCTATGAGGGACATTCCAAATTCAAACCATATCAAATGCATTCACAGTTATGTCAGTATATCATGCTGATTATAAAATGGGCATTGTGAGAGTATAAAATAAAAACAGACAAAAAAAAGAACAAGTTTATCCCATTTGTTCCCATACTTATGATCACCTTGCAAATTGGTGTGACCACACAGTACAGCATTCTAATCATGTATCGTACCAGTTGTTATGACCACAAGGCAAGGCATTCTCATTGTTTATAGTGCACAGGGACCCTGGAAGACTGTAATGATATTAGGAAACAGAAATTCTGTGACATCCAAACACTGGAAACAGTTGGCCAGCCCAAAGGAGAATAGCTAGTCAAATTTATACCTATCTGGCAAACTCTCAGGCAGCCATTTCATATGTTGTTTGCAAAGAATATTCTGTGGATGTGAGAATGCTCATGATATGGTAGCTGATGTCAAAAGCAATTTATAATACTTTAATGCAAAGAATTATTCATGTACCACAGGAAACACTGGGAAGAAATGTGAAGCATGGCAGAGTTGTGGATGGTTTTACATTTCTATCTTATTGTTTATTTCCAAGTGCTTCACAATGAACATTCTCCAATACATATGCACCAATTCATTCTCTCTTTCTCTTTCCCACTCTCACTCCCTCACATAAAAAGAAAGCCAGTTTATTGGACTTGCCTCAAAGAAATGGGGGAGGGGGGAAACAACTATTTTTTTTACTTTAAAACATCTTTATTTTCTATATAACATGTTATATGCTTCCATATCCTCACCCCAGCCCCCACCACCCTGGAGGCCTTCCCCCTTGGTATCATGGTATCCACTGTGGACCATGAAGGCCTCAGGTAGACCCTGTGGAGTGAAGGGGAACATGTCTCAGGCTATTCCTACCTACTCTGTGGTTTTTACATTCTTTCTGACTCCTCTTCCATAATGTTCCCTGAACTATGACAGGCCTGTTAGCAGTCTAATTGAGAAATGAGTTGTAGGTAGCATATGGATATCTGATTTGATAGGTTTCGATTGTTCACTGTATCTGTCACCATCCCCCTAAAGCTGGTTGTCAGGCTAGTAGTAAGAGCAGTGTTCAGTGTTCATGTGATCACTTCCTCTGCAATTTCTCCTGGGCCCCAGCAGATGTGGTAGAAGTGGCACATCTCTCCATGGGCAGTTGTCGATCTTCTTATCTCATTATTGGATTTTGTTTCTTCTGAATTTTCTCTGCCATCTGTAAAACAAAACGGATTCTCCAACCAAGAGTGAAAGCAACTTAGGTTAAAAGAGTGTATGCAAAGTTATTTGAGAGATATTTTGGTGCGCAGGCTCCTACTCCAGAAAGCAGTGGGGACTTTGCTCTGAACTATGAGTTTCCTGACCATGGAATTCTGAGTAGGTTTCCAGTACAAGACACATGATCTCACACTGAGCAGGTCTCATGTCCAGTCAGAGAACAGTTGGTTACCCACAGAGGCTGGGTGCCACTATTGCACAGGTGTGTACTTCTTGTCCTGATGGTTGATTTCATAATCTGCAGGGTCTCCTGATTACGTGCTGTGGCTAACCATTGTCCTTCACTGGCTCCCGTAGGGCTCTCCAGCATTGTGAGGGATAGTGGGGGTGGGAGAAAAGGTCAGCTTTCCTTTCAGTCCAGCATGGTCTTCTTACATCCTGTGACTGCAGCCTGTGGTTTCTTTAGCAATAAAGTATTACCTTTGAGCTTCGGCAGGTTACAAGTGTGTGTTTGATGGCCTATATTGTTTTGGGGACCTCATGGGTCTCTTTGGCCAGCAGCTGACTATGAGATACAATGCAATTCTGGTCCTGGGATTTAACAGCCAGAGTCCATGGCTTTAAGGTTAAGCTTTTTCCATCTTCTGTCTGGACTGTTCCCCTTTCCCCTTTATTGGTGGTTATATCTTGTAGAATGCTAGTCAGAATGGGGGTTATTTATGGAACTGATTTGTATTTTCCTATCTTTTGTTTAAGTCCCTCTCCACCTTACTCCCTACCCTTTCAAGCCCCTCCACTCTCTGATATTTTGTCCCTCCCGTAGGCCCTCCTCCCCTGTCTTCCTATTTTTTCTCTCTACTGGTCTCATTCTAGTTCCATGCCCATATTCCTGGTTTTATTGTCATTTTCACTCATCTCCAATTGTCCACAGATAAGAGAGTGAGTATATGTGGCATTTGTCTTTTTGAGCCTGTGTGACCTCGCTTGGCATGATTGTTTACCAAGTCCCTTCATTTTCTTGCAAATTTGGTTGTTTCATTTTCCCTTACTGATGGGTAGAATTCCATTGAAAGTACAATAATTTTATTTAAAAAAACACACAATAAATAATTCCATCAAGTTGGGTGTGATGACAAATTTTTTCAACCATCCTGTGTGATAAGAAACAGAAAGCGAAAATATTTCTTCTCTTAGAAGAAACAGGCTTAAAAAAACATTTTATTGAGAACTTGGATAAATATAGACATGACACCATGATCATAATCTCCTCCCACTACCCAATTTTTCCCTCCAAAATCCCCCCTGCACTGAATCCCTTCTCTCCAACTAGTGCCTCTTCTATTTTGATGTCATGATTTTTTTCCTCCTGTTACAAAGGTCTTGTGTAGGTAGTATCAGCCACTGTGAAGTCATGAATATCAAGACTGTTTCGCATCTGGAAGACAGCACTGTGAGTACTCCTCCCCTTCCTTTGGCTCTTACATTCTTTCCATCACCACTTCTGCAATGGCCCCTGAGCCTTGGAGGGTGTGACAGAGATGTCTCACTTAATGCTGAGCACTCCTCTGTCACTTCTCAGCACTATGGTGAGTTTTGAGTCTACAGTAGTCACCACCATCTGAAAAGATTTGCTTCTCTGACCAAAAGTGAGAGTAGCATTAGTATATAGGCATAAACATACATGCTTAGAGGGAAGTTTGATGGGCTTAAAATGTGCATTTAGCCAGACAAGCAGTAGCAGTTCTGCCTCCTAGGGCAGCCATAGGCTTTTGACTAGTTTTTCAGTACTAGGCATGAATTTCCTCCAGTGGAGCGGGAATATTTGGTTTCTATCATAACAGACATACCACCATTGCACCAGCTGCTACATTTTGACTGGCTTGTTAGCTGCAAAGCTTGCAGGTTCACTGCTGGTTGACAGTGCCAGAGCCTGCCAGCTGAAATGGTTCGAGCCTGATGGGGAGTGAGGATTAAAGAAAGACAGGAGAAAAGAGTGAAAGCAAAGACTCCAGTCCAGGGCTAAAGTGCCGTTTATTTCTCAGCAGTCCTTTTTAATATGTTCTTGCAAACAATTTGCCCATGTACAAAAATTTCATGACCTTTACACAAGTTTCTATCAAAATGACTTCTTTCTGTTACAGAGTTATGCACCTTGACCACTTCTCAGTACAAAAGATTATTCCAAGGTTGGAAGAGAAACAAACCCTCTGTTCCCAGCAATACAAGCATAAAGGTTCAAGGAACGGTCAGCTCTTGCCAGGAACACTGAATATACACAAGCTTGCTTACTTGCAGGTGCAAAAGTCTTGTTGCCACACAGCCCAATGCTACGGATTCAAGGCCAGCCCGATGGCCCTGGACAGACAGGTTTGATGACTCTCCCCACCAAAGGCTGTGTGCTGCATAGCACTCAAACAGCTAGTCAGGAAAGAGGTTTACAGCTCAGTTCTAGCTTAATTTCTCAGTGACCTGCACCCCAAGCATGTGGAGACTTTAGCAACAGGTCTGATTATCTTGGTGGGCAACCAAGAGCCTTGACAATAACCTGGAATATTTCAGAGGGATTGGGAGCCTCCCTGGCTTACAACTCACTGAAAAATTATCCCATCCATGGCGCTGAAATGTTTCTAATAACAGTCTATGGTTTTGGGGCACAACATTATCCACTTCTCACAGGAGTCTTCTGCCCCCAATTTTTCATTTTTATTTTTCGAGGTAGGATTTTGCTCTAGCCCACGCTGATCTGGAATTCACTCTGTAGTCTTCAGGTGGCCTTGTACTCATGGAAATCCTCCTACCTCTGCCTCCCAAGTGCTGGGATTAAAGGCGTGCGCCACCATGCCCACCTCCAAACTTTTTTTTAACATAAATATAATTAGCTAGTGAATAAATAGGCATCCACGTAGCTTATTCATAACATCTTAAATTTTGACTAACCCACCCCTTCTTCTCTGGAAGCAGCCTTTTAAAACAGGATGGTTGAGGGATGTTCTAGCCACTGCAACCTGGCAAGGCACAAGGAAAGATTCAGAGGGTGATTAAAGGGGCATGTCAGACAGGCTTCCTTGGGAGTCTTCGTTCTGAAGACCCAGAAAAGAGATCACAAGTCCCCAAACTAAAAACCCTGAGCATTCACAGGCCACCGGCTCGCTTACTAAATTCCAGAACTCTGTGACTAGGGG
Source organism: Jaculus jaculus (assembly GCF_020740685.1). NCBI lineage: Eukaryota > Metazoa > Chordata > Mammalia > Rodentia > Dipodidae > Jaculus > Jaculus jaculus. The sequence goes on from NC_059118.1 coordinate 26,318,714, forward strand.
GCTACCCTGTGAAACGTGATCCGGGTTTAGTTCCAGACATGAAAGGAAGCAATTTTTCTCACAGTGAGTAATAAACGGATTGGAACTTATTGGAATTCATCACCCCCAAGAGGTGGAGCTGGCAGGAACTATAAATGCCTTCCAAAAGGACTCAGACAAATTTATGAATGATAGAATTGTAAATGACCTCTCTGGCACATTTTCTCCGGGTCCCTATTTCTACAGCACACATGGTCTTTGGAGGCTGAGCCAGAATTTGCTCCAATGGATGCTGACGCCTGGGGCGCCCCCTGCTGGCCAAGCAGGGTCCAGGCCCTTATCTGGTCTCCTCCAGCATCTTGTGCTTAACTTGTCAGGCCCTGCCCACACCACTGAGCCTGCAGCCCAGCTAAGAAAAGACAGCCATAAGAGTCTCAAGTAGGTGTTCATTAAATGCAGGTTGATAGGAAGACTGTGGACTCTGCCTGTCCTGGTTAACAGGAGCAGCCTGGCAGATAGGCTTTGCAAGCAGGCATCTTTAATCTCGGAGCCAACTTTCCAGCCCAGATCTTAAGGTTTGATTTCTATAGTGCAGGAATGTTGATAACTTGCTGGCCTTTGTTTTCCATTGCCTTATCCCCAAACCACATATGCCCAGAGTGGACAATGTGGAGACATGCCAGCACTTCTACCTAGGATATGACCTCAGAGAACACTTCCCCATGTACCTGTGCCTGAACATCTCATGCAAGGAAACATGCCTTAGAAGCTCTTGTGCAACTAATGCCTGTAGGACCCTGGCATCCCTCTCTTCTCACCACCCCCCAGACTTGCTCAACAGACCACCATGGTGGGTTTCTGAGCTTTTATCTGCAAATCAATACTTTGATAAATTCACAATTAAAAAGCATTGAGCTCTGTTCTATTAAGGACACAGTCTCCTATGATCTCCTCTAAAACCTTGCTGTATGACCATTATCTTGACCTATAAATATGTCATGATTCTTTAGGTGAGGATGTAAGGATTTAAATTATTTTTCCATTAGTGGTCAGCATCTAAGCTAATCCTATAAACATTGCTTTCATCATTGTAGAATGAGCAATGCAAAGACACAATAGTTGATTTAAAAACTGGATGTAAGTTGTAGTGGTCAAGTAGGGTCTAGGTGCTTCATTCTTGGTATTTCTTTTCTTTTTTTTTTTTTATTTGAGAGCGACAGACACAGAGAGAAAGACAGATAGAGGGAGAGAGAGAGAATGGGTGCGCCAGGGCTTCCAGCCTCTGCAAACGAACTCCAGACGCGTGCGCCCCCTTGTGCATCTGGCTAACGTGGGACCTGGGGAACCGAGCCTCGAACCGGGGTCCTTAGGCTTCACAGGCAAGCACTTAACCGCTAAGCCATCTCTCCAGCCCCCATTCTTGGTATTTCTTAAGTATCATATATGTTGGCAAAATAAAAAAGATCATAACACATTAGAGTTGCTCAAGTTGGAAAAGTCATTCAAGATTTTCTACTCAAATACCTTTGTTTTTACATGTAAGCAATGCTGCTATCACAGAGAGTCCTCTATTAACTACACAAAGGCCAGAAGCAGCAACTAATTTTAGGTTTTCAGAAACGTGAGGGAATAGCCACAGTGAGAAAGAGTACTGTTGCTGAGTTTGTGCCTAGTACTAAGTGCCAGTGGCTTAGCATGATGACGCATATGCCACAGAATTCTCCCTGTCCCTGCTCATCTGAAACATTCTATTATACACATCCCATGAGTGCATTTAATCATGCCAGGTATTTACTCTAATTGAGGGTCTCCAAAATACAGTCAGTAGAATTAGATAAACCTTTTCAATGTAAAAGAAACAATTTGGGGTGGGGGCTAGAAAGATGGCTTAGGGGTTAAAAGTGTTTGATTGCAAAGCTTGCTGGCCTGAATTCAATTCCCAAACTGTCTACTTAAGCCAGATGCAAGAAAGTGGTGCAAGCATCTGGCATTAGTTTGTAGACCCTGGCATGCCTACACACATACACACACATTCATGTGTGCAAATAAATAAAGACTTTAAGCAAAGGAAACAATTTGGTTCTGCAAGAATCCCAAGAGCCCCAAACCAGAGTGATGAGGTTTAGATCCAACAACAGCCAGCCAGGGTCAGGAAGTGCTTGAGGCCCGTGGACCTTCCTGCAGAAATAAATGGCACCAAAAAGATCCAGATGATGTTGGTTCCCATCGTTGGAATGCTTCTGAGCAGTCAATTGGGAGGATAAGCCAGGATCACAATCACTCCCTGAGCCCAGTCTCCTTAAGTGACATTCCTTGACAATTTTCAAAATAGTAAGTCAATATGATGCTTATGAAGGCTATAGTGGAGGAATAGTAAGAATTATGGAAAGCAGATGTGAAATAAGGAGTTGGAGCATCCCTAGTCAGACTCAGCTCTCTAAGTGAAAATACTGCAAGCGATGGCTTTTCCATTTGCTCTCACACCACCCCTAACCACGCCACCTCTGCCCTGTCACACCAGGTCATCCTTTTACAACTAGGAGACAGAGCAAGGGAAAAACATTATTGATAGGAGAGGGACCTGGACTCCAAACATGCTCTGACCTTACCATTAAGTAGGGAAAGTGCAAAACAAGTGAACAAAACCACTCCACCTTGCAGTCAGATAATTACCACATCAAAGGAGATGTAATGATGCACACCGCAAGAACTCTGGACCACCTTGTTCCGGGCACAGGGGCTCACTGCTGATGTTTGCGGATTTGATTTGTGGATCATTTTGTTCACTGGAAAGTAACAGTGCCAAAGTGTGGCTGCTTCAGGTTGCAGCCTACTGAGGAATGACAGGAAGAGTACCAAAACTGGCCGAGGTTAGAAATATGGGCCCACATGAGAGCCTCTGCCACCCAATGACCCTGTGCCCCAAAATGCTCTCTGCAGGTGACAGGCAGGGAAATGGCAGTACTTTCACAGAGAAGTAACAGTGTATCAATCATTGATTTATCATTTCTTCAGACAATATTTGTACGTTTTAATCAGTGTTTAATTTCAAGTCTGCTTTTGAGGGTGAATTGCTGGTTCTGGTTACCAAGCAAGACAAATGGTTAGATTTTGAGGTCTCCAAGATCGTTTAGTTTTTCTTGGTTTGCAAAACTCAGCAAGACTTTGGGAATGGGAGACAAGACTACAGCAGAACAGAGACAGCTCTGCGACATCCTATTTCAGACAAACACAGAGAGATCATTGTTTTTAGAAAAGGAACTGAAGGAGGAGATAAAAGAGGGAAAACTTATTGAGTCCAACTTTTGTCATGCTCTATGTTGGGTTCAGCAATAGAGGGTTTGAGACCCAGCTTTCTTGGAGTAGGGAAGTCTACTTCTTGAGCCATTCAAGCAGGCCTGTTGGGAGACCATGTGGTTTGGGATAAAGGATAAAGGATAGGTGATGGGATAAGACAGTGGCCTGAGCAGGTGAATAGGAACTTCAGAAAATACAAGGTGAAGCCAGGTGTGGTGGCACACACCTTTAATCCCAGCACTTGGGAAGCAGAGGTAGGATTGTCATGAGTTTGAGGTCAGCCTGAGACTACATAGTGAATTCCAGGTGCTCCTGGGCTAGAGTGAGACTCTACCTTAGGTCCTCCCCTACCATCTCCCCCCCAAAAAGAAAACATATGGTAAAATAGCAAAAGGGGTTGAAGGAAGCTTGGGCAAACCAAACTGGACTCTGAACCAAGAAGTGGAGAGAGTGAGAGAAAGGAACAGGAGAGAGGAAGATTGAAGAGGCACTTGTGATAGGGAAGAGAGAGACAGATATGGAGAAAGAGAGAAAAAAAAATAGCATACACTACAGTTTAGGGAGAAGCCAAGGAAAAAAAGAGGGAGGAGTACCTGAGAAGGGCCCTATATATGCCCCCTTAGTGGAAGGGGGAACTTCTCTGCAAGGAAAGGGCTTTGGGAGATGTGCCAAGGTATAGGCTGGTTGTTGGGGAAGGACCCAGGCTGGCTAGATACTCCTTCCCCAGTGAGCCCATTTGGGGGAGTGAGACCATTGAAGCCTCAATTCTGGCCAATTGGGAGGAGGCAAGGGAAATGGGTACAGGCCTTTGAGGCTAACATCTTCTATATATCATTCCTACCTTTTCTGATGCTTCTATCACTTGGTTAAAAAATAATCCCATAAGCCCTAGGATCTAGCTCTGGAAGGAGAGAAGGAGACAGCCAAGACTATGATGATCAGGTACCCAAGAAGCAAGTGATGTCTAAGCTTTGTTTATATTTTGAATGTATGAAACCCCTAAGTAGATGGTCTTCTGTTTATAGGGCACAATTGTGGGTGTTTGGATGTGGAAATTTGGGGCCAACACTTGCTTTGGGTTGCAATGTGATGAATTGTTCTTTAAAAAAAAAAATGATAGGAGAGGCTACAGAGATGTCTTAGCAGTTAAGACACTTGCCTATGAAGTCTAAGGCTCCATGTTTGATCTCTTTCTAGATCCCGTGTAAGATAATATGTACTAAGTTGAGGCAAGTGCAAGGTCACACATGCCCACTAGGTGGCACAAGAGTCTGGAGTTCAATTGCAATGGCTGAGGCCCTGGTGTACCAATTCTGTCTCTCTCTCTCTCTCTCTCTCTAAAACTTAAATTAAGTAAATATTTAAAAAAAGAAAAGAAAATGGTAGAAGGCTAGGGCTGAATGGAGTCTAGGTACAGATTTAGCAAGAAGGATGAGGAATTCTAATCCCCAAGCAAAGGGTCTGGGGCTGTTCTTTTGGGAATAGTCCATATTCCTCTAATTCCACATTCCTGAAGGCTACAGTCCTGTGAACCTTTCTCTCTCTTTCTCTCCTCTCCCTGCTGGTGGAAACCTTGCTTTCCCACAAATGTGCCCTATCTGCTGGGCTGCAACCACAGTATCTACATAGCATTTAGGTTACTAAATCCCCACCCTGAACACCCACTGCTTCCTACTGTCCTCCTTACTCACTATAGACAAACCTGCTGGGGATCTTTAAGTAAGGCAGAATGCAAAGCCAGGACAGATAAAAATGGAGAGAAAGCTCAAACACCAAGGTAGCCACGCCAGCAAACAGCCCTCTTCTGGCATCGTTAAGAGCTAAGTTTTCTGCCCATAAGTCTTGCCAGCCTGGTTCTCCATCAGGCTATTGCATAGCAGGGTGTGTGGGAAGGTAGCCTATACCCAAGCCTAAGATTCCATGTTAAGTGGCTCTAATTAGTAAGGACGAATGGGTCAGTAAGACTGTTCTTCACTCCTCAGTTAGCCCTGTAGCTACAGGTAAAGAACAGCAGTAACTCTGGAAAATGTGGAACATAAATTTAAACATGAACCTAAAGGTAAGATTGTTCCTCTCATTTTTAAGAGTAGTGGTTGAAATGAAGAAGGTATATGAAAGATATTTTCCATTATTTTAAAATGCTGGCTTAGTAGAATGTTTTAGGGACGGGAAAACTTGTTTTCCCTGCAGAGCCCTGTATTACCTGAACTGGAGTCTGCTAGGGAAAGAGGTGATTTGTCTGACAATGGCATCTGCATCTCAAAGGCCTAATCTGCATTCTTCCACTTACAATGCTACTTCAAGCACTCCTTTTTTTTCCCTAGATGCCAGTCCCAATAAATCTATGTCTTCTGGAGAAAAAAAAAAAAAAAAAGATGAATAACTTGGAGTTTGTGGTTTGAGCCTTGGGAGCCAGAAAACAGAATACCAGGCTCTGGAGGAAGAAAGATGGCAACAGGCCAGAACCTATTAGAGAGTGTGGCTCATTTTGGAGTATAATGTTTGATACTCAATTTTAAGTGATTGCCTGTAAACCCTATCCATTACCCACAAACTATCCTTAAGTAAGTCTCCTGTGTTAGTGTGAATGAAAGGTAGATTTAATGGTGATCAAAGTACACAAGACACAGAGAAGACATGCAGAATTCAGAAAATCATGGTATTACCTAAGAAGCTAAGTAGAAGAGACACCAGTCTTATAAAGAAGATACTCTATATTATGTAATTAATGTTCTTTCCTCCTAAAATTCACTGTTGAAATCCTAATCCTCAACGTGATGGTATTAGAAGGTGGAGCTTTGAGGCTTATATACTTGAAGCTCCTATGAGCAGGATTAACAAGAGAACTCCCCCCATGAAAAGACCCCAGCTTGACCACCAGAATGGGACATAATAAGACAGCAGTCTGCAAAGGGGTCCTCACCAGATGCAGCCATGTGATCTTGAACTTCCAGTCTCCAGAACTAGTAGATATGTGTTCTGTTGTTGATAATCTACGTAGTCTAAGCACAGTTTCTGGAGTTGCATTACCTAAATAAGGGTGTTGTGAAAAACAACGTTGAAAGGTTTCTGAATGCCCAACAAACAGTCAGTCAACACCAAACACATCATAAATCCAAGGTGTTTCTGGGAGTCTTGTTCTGTGTGGCATTGCAAAGACTTCACAACAGCCTTGGTTCTGAACACACACCATTCACATTTTGCCTTGCACATGTGTCTTATGACATACCACCAAGGAACACGGAAACACGACAGCAAGGATTTGAGACTTGTGTGCTATGCATTCCAGTGTTCCTACTGTAACAAGGTTAGCTGCTGTTAGATAACACAAATGTTTTATTCATAAATAATCTTTCTTTTTCCACTGTCACTCCTTCGAATTTGTCAGACTAGTTGTATTTGGTTTTACTGTATTCCAATGTTTGATTTTAAAAACTGCTGTGTGGGTTGGAGAGATGGTTTAGCAGCTAAGGCACTTGCCTATGAAGCCTAAAGACCCAGGTTCAATTCCCCAGTACCCACGTAAGCCAGGTGCACAAGGTGGCACATCTGGCTGGAGTTCCTTTACAGAGACTGGAGGCCCTGGCACACCCTTTCTCTCTGTATATCTGCCTTTCTTTCTCTCACAAAATAAATTTTAAAAAAATTTTTTTAATGTTTCAGTTGTTTATTTCAGTGTCACTAAAAAATATCAAATGTATTTTGGCTTGCATTAGGACAAAATTTCCAGAAGTTTCTGTGCAGGCTCCAGCATTTCCTGGGTCTCTCCTCCCCTACAGGACAGCATGCAGGTTATGTAATGTGAGTTCTGGAGATTCCTACTCAGGCTTCCTCAGTCCCCTTTCAGTCTTCATGCTTGTACAGAAAATGCACTTAGCCACTGACCCAGCTCTCTAGCCCAAGAAGCAAACCCATTCCAACAATACATAAATTTGCTTTTGTCTTTAATATATAGTGAAATTGTATGAATACCAAAAAATTGTTTTATAATAAAATTCTCTGTTGTATTACCAATAAATATTTGACACCATATATATATATATATATATATATGTATATATACACACACACACACACACACACACACACACATATATATATATATACACACACACACATACTTAGGTATCTGGGATCATGTAAAAATTTCTTGAGAGAAAAGGGTTCATGAGTGTAAAAAAATATCCTTGTTTTTGGTTCTATTTTATGGCAAGCTAAATTGGCTTAAAAAGTTAAATTTTACAAACTAATATATAAAAATTTCAAGTAAAATAAAGCAAATAAACTCAAAGTAGTTGCATAATCTCTCAGAGAAACTACCCCAAGATACTTCCAAATATATTAGTCAACTTTATATCTTAAATAGAATAAAGTTTAAAGAAAAACAACTATAAAAATATAAGCTATCTTTATGCAATTATACTGTGGGTTACATTGTTGGATTTACTATTTTGAAACGCTTGTATGTATTATAGGATAAAATAGATTAATGCTTATGTTTATGCTTTTAAGAACTAGGATTTTAATATTAGAAAAGGAGTTATAGGCATAAGATCAATGAGGTTCAGTAGAAGCCCCATAATCCTGAGCTAGAGTTGTAGGCATCCGTATAAACTTATGATGAATTTTATCTTTTGAAAATGTTCATATTTCCTGGCTATAAATGCTGAAAAATTTAAAAACAATAACCAGTTCAGTATTATTGAATGGCCCTAGTATCCAGACTATGGTTTCTAATATATATTTTTTCCTAAAAGGACTTTCATTTAAAAAGAGACATATTTCAGTTGTGAAATAGGAAGCAATATGATGAGCCTGAAAAATCTCTTATCATAGTAAAAATCAAGGCAATAACTAAGGACTAACAGAGGTCCATCCTTCCTTTGTTTTTCATTCCTTTTCTCTTTCTCCCTTTCTTTCTCTCTCTCATTCTTTCTTTCTTTCTTTTTCTTTCTTTCAAAAGAACTAAGAATCCAGATTGAAAAAGTTCACATTATCCAAAGCTGAGACCAAACCATCCACTAATGTTTGCATCCATAAATCCAAAAATGAGACCAAGGAAATAACAACGACAAAAAGAAAAATTAAAAGTACCTTATGGAAAGATGAGAAACAAATTTATTATTATAAAAACTGTTAAAAATGAGAAAGACTCTCTACTATAAGAGCTACATTTCAGAGTGACCCAACTGATGGAAAGCTGAAGATCTTCTTTATGGCATTATTTATAAAATACAAAATGAAGAAAAAGGCTAGGATGAGAAAGTTAGTATTTGGTAGTCACAGATGAAATGATGGATCTAGAAAAATATCATCTTTGCTGCCAACATCACAGAAAGAGACCTGTGGACATCATGGCTCTCCTGAAGAGAGCACACGACTCCACCAGTGAAGTAGTTTTTCCAGAGACAGTGAAATGTAAAAGCTGAAGTACCAAGTTTCACTACCAACTGAGAGGAGCAGGAGAACTCATTAAATGACACCATGGGATCCAATTAGCAAAACCCTGACAGTATTTAGGGAAAACAATTACAATTCTTCAGCAACTGAGTTATAAGCACAAGAAGAAAGTAAGAGTAAGAGATGGAAGGGAAGCCTTTGGAATTAGAAACTTAGAATAGAGAGCTACAATTGCAATGTAGGCACTTCATTTGTATACAGATGGAATCAAACTGTAAATAATAATAATAATAATAGGAATGAGATGACCAAGAAGCTACAAAACTGGCTGGATATTTGTGGTATTAAAAAGCCTTGTTGGGGAGAGAGAGAAGGCTCAGCTCTTAAGGTGCTTGCCTGCAAAGCCTAACCACCTGGATTTGATTCCCCAGTACCCACAGAAGCCAGGTGCACAAAGTGGCCCATGCATCTGGAGTTCATTTACAGTGGCTGGAGCTCCTGGTGCTCACTCTATCATCTGTCTACTTGAAAATCAATATACAGAACATTTTTTTTTACAGTCTCATACTAAGTCAGGCATGGTGGCTCCTAGCACTTGGGAGGCACAGCAAGGAGGATCACTGTTTGAGGCCACCCTGAGACTACAGAGTGAATTCCAAGTCAGCCCCTGTTAGAGTGAGACCTTACCTTGAAAATAAAAAAAAAATTAAAAAAAACCATTGTAGGGGCTGGAGAGGTGGCTTAGCAGTTAAGGTGTTTGCCTCTGTAAAGCCAAAGGATCCCAGTTCGACTCTCCAAGACCCACGTAAGCCAGATGCACAAGGAGGCGCATGCGTCTGGAGTTCATTTGCAGTGGCTGGAAGCCCTGGTGCACCCACTCTCTCTCTGCCTCTCTCTCTCTCAAATATATAAATAAAAATAAAAAATAAAATCTTGTAATAATGAGTAATGTTTGGGCTATAATTTTTAACTAAAAAAGAATTCCTAATTCTTAGAGAAATATGCTGCAGCATTTATAAGTAAATTGATGTGGTTGCTAGAATTTGCTTCAAATTATGGAGATGCAGCAAGATCAGTAATTGCATATACAGCGGGAACAAGATTAGTTATGAAGTCACAATTGCTGAAGCACAGTTCTGGATATCTCTTCATATGTTTGAAATTTGGCTATAATAAATTTTCATAAAGAAAGAAAATAGGATATCATATTTCTATGGGGCATAAGAGAAATATTTTAACCATTAGTCATCAAGGGACTCACTGCCCATAAAACATATGACTTAACACTTGAAGGAAGTTTTTGAAGTGAGAGCATCTTACCCCATGTTGTATACTGTAACTATATCCCTTCTCCTTTCATCCTAAGTGGTTTTGTTTTCGTGTAACTATGGTCCTATACAGCCTGAAGTCCTCTCAGCCCTCCAGGCCTGACTGAGGGAGATGACACCAGTGCCAGTAGGAATAATTTTACTCTCTAGAACAAGAACCTCTAGACTCCAGAGAACACCTCCACTACTTTGAGAAGACTAGACATGCGTGATGTGAGGTTCCGGAGTGACCAAGATCAGGGAGACCACTGTGAGGCAAAAATGACAGCTTTCTTTCAGGGGCAGCCCAAGCTTCCAGGACTGACTCTCAAGAGCGGAGCACAGCCAACCGGAGATTCCAGACAGTGGGCTATATAGAGCTCCTCAGCTGGGGGAAGGCGAGAAAGGTTTCTTTAGGGGAGATCTAAGAGAGCCAGGGTGAGACACCAGAACAATGATCAGGTGACTTACAAGATAAGGGGGCAGGGAATCATGACCTGGGGGCATTATTAGGCAAGGAAGGGATGATGGTTGGGCGGTTCCTTGAAGAATGTGGATGACCCACTTCCTTGTGTCTGTCGCCATCCTGCTATCTTTGGTGACTCCATTTTGGGGAGCCCATCTTGACCTAACAATGCACATCAATAAGTCTCTCTAATAACTGTGCCTATATTGTTTAATTCAAGCTGCTCACAAGTTTAGGCTGGAGAATCTGTTCTATCTTACCAACAGGGAGGGGAGAACCAGGATACACCAATACATCAAAAAATAGAGAGCAGGCTGTCCCGAGCCACCTCCACCACATCTGCCTAGACCTAGAAGCCATTGCAGAGGAAGAAGCCAAATGAATACTGCTCTCATGGTGAGTCTGAGAACCCATTCTAGGGATATGGCAAAAGACAGTCTTGTAACTCAAACCTCATCAAAACAGAGACACAGAGGCTACAGAGAAGGCAACACTAAATCAGAACACTCTCTCGCCTGTCATGGCTCAGGGAACTTTATGGAAGAAAAGTCAGAAGGACTGTAAGAGTCTCAGGATGGGTGGGAATATCCTCATTCATGTGCCCCCTCACCTGCCTGCCAGAGAGACTGACTGAGGTCTCAAGGACCCCACAGTGAATACCAATAGCCCCACCACAAGACCCTCAGAAAATTGTTGAGGGAGAGAAAGAATGCAAGAGTGCAACTTTTTATTTTAAAAAATCAATAAGTAAGTTGTTTTATTTTAATGATGACTAAGCAACAAAAACAGCGTGTCTTTCATGGGTTAAGGGTCACCAGTTACAGCTCCAGGAATCAGCTCTGACCTGGAGACTTTTGTTTACTTAATCAAATGTTTAATATTGTTTTCAATGCCTTTGGCCAGAGTATATGCCATAACTCTCTATAAGACTGTATTCATTCTCAAAAAAATAAACAAAGAGCTCATCATTGAAGTAGACCTAAAATTCTCCCACCATGGCTCAGGGAATTTTCTGGAAGAGGGGGAGGAAAGATTGTAAGAGCCACAGGTTGAGACATCATGCCCAGAGGCATTCCATGCCCCCCAAAATGACTACTGTTCCCACATGTACACCACAACCCCTTGGGGAACCCCACTGAGGAGTGTCCCCAACAGAATGAGGTCAGGGATGAGGGAAAGGAAGATACCAACACATGATGTATCCATATGAAAAATATTGTTGATAATAATAATAAATATAAAAATTTAAACAAAGGAATTATAATATGTTCCAACAATTCTACCCAAAATAATTGTAGAGAAGGTCTCAGAGTGATAGTAATAGCCAAAACATAGAAGCAATTCACGTGTCTGTCAACCAATGAATAGATGAGTAAAATGTGATATATACACACACGATGTAATGTTATTCAGACTTAAAAAGGAAGGAGAAATTTTACAATATGCTACAAAATGGGCAAGGCTAAAGAATATTAGCATAAGTGAAATAAGCTAGCTACAAAAGGCATTATGATATAATTCCATTTTTACCAGATATTTAAATTATTTAAAATCATAAAAATAGAAAGTAGAATGGTGATTGTCAGAGGTTGGCAGAGGAAGGAATGAAAAGTTATTGTTTAGTGCCAATAGAGTTTCAGTTTTACAGGATGAAAACAGTTACAGACATAGATTATGATAAGGGTTGCACAACATTACGAATGTGTTTAACACTACATAATCCATTAATTGTTTGATATTATTAACTTATTTTTACATTTAAAATGGATAATATCATAAGATTTATGTTACAGTTATTGAACAATAGTAAAAATTCAAAAACATATACCCAGTTCTTTCATACATTGGCATTACCTGTCTGACACTGCAGCATGGGAGGCCCTGATCCAGACCTTGAGTTCTAAGGGACCACTAACCCAAAAGGTTAAAGATCCTCTCACCATAATCTGTGGCATTTGAAAAGCCTTCCACCACAAACTCTTTGGATAGCCCTAATTTGCAGTTCAGTCAAACTCAGTAGCCATCTTCTCACACATCCTGCATCTACCTTTAGGTCTTGAATTCAAAAACGTTCATATGAGATGAATCAGAGGCAGATTTAGTGACACATCCCTGTAGTCCCAGTGAATCAGGAGGCTGAGACAGGAGGATCATTTGAGGCCAGGAATGATAGGCCAGCTGGTGCAACATGGCAAGACCTCATCTCAAAAATCAATAACAACAACAACAAAGAATCAAAGGTATTAACATAAACTGACACAAATTTCCTCATTTCTGTGAAATCTTACACTTCACTTTCTCCTGTTTTCTAAGTGTTGTGGTTCCCTTGATGGTGTTGGAAAAAATTAAAAAAAAAAAAAAACAACACCCATCCCAAAGCAAAAGCTGCCCATGGAAGCGAAAGGTGTATGTTTGGCTTACAGTCAAGAGGGATGTTCATCATGGCAGAGAAAGGATGACAGAGGCTGGGCATGCCATCTTGCCATTGCTGCTGGCAGAAAGTAGCGTGAGTGTGCTAAATACCACAGGCAAGCCTGGGCTAATACAAGGAAAGGTTTGCTCCCAGAGAGGACTTACCTCCCAGGTTGCCACCAGCTGGGGACCAAGCACTCAGAACACATGAGGCTATGGGGGACACCCCACTCAAGGTACTACACCAAACAAAAATAAAAAAGAAAGAAAATAATGGAAAAGAAAAGAAAAAAAGGGTGGATAAAAACATCTGAATGCTCAAAATGTCATCCATTATATTTGACCTGGTGGGAAAAAAAGTCATATCAGAGTATCTTACATAGAGTAAGTCTAGGGCTGGAGAGGTGGCTCAGCAGTCGCGGGTGCTTGCTGCATCATAATGGGAGCCTGAGAGATTCCCCCAGGGTTTGATTTCCCAGCACCCACATAGCTGTGACCACGCGCATGTGTATCCCTGATCCTGTAGGGAGCAGAGACTGGAGAATGCTGGGGGCTGGCTGGTCAGCCAGGCTGACTGATAAAACGGCAGCTGTAGGTTCAGTGAGAGACTCCATCTGAAGAAACACCACACAGCTGTGTAATCGAGGACACCCACACTGTCCTCTGGCCTCCACACACGGGCATGGGGCATGTGCATCTGCACCCACGTGCACACACCACAGAAAATAATAAAAGTACATCAAGTTACTGCAGTGCGATGAGAAACTTTGTGTTAGTCTGCCTTGATTAACTTTCAAATAAATCTTGGAATTAATCCCTGGATCTCACAACAGGATCATTCTATAGAGAAACCTTGCCCTAAGGGGGGGAAAAAATGACTGCTATTCTCAAACTACCTTGGAAAACTACAGTTGGCAGCAGTAAAGCAATCCAGGGACGGTGGAATGAGCTGTATCTAGAATGTCAAGAGTTCAAAGACTCATTCTGCCCGTTCCTCGCTTTAGGAAAATTGATCTACTTCCCTGCTCCTCAATTTCTCAGCTTTCTTCAAGAAGCATGGATGATTATTGGTTTTGTTATTGAAACAGGGTCTCATATAGCCCAGGTTGACTATACGAACACAGTATATTGCTGAGGCTGGCCGTGAACTCCTGATCCTCCTGCCTATACCCCTTAAATTCTGAGATTATAAGCATGAAACACCATATACAGCAGCAAGAATAGTTTTGTTTATTTTACAGGGATATTGGAGATTTAAGTGAGGGGAAGAGTGAGAGAACAAGGAGGCAGGGGAGAGAAAGGTGGAGGGAAAAAAGTAAGGCACAAGAGAGGGAAGGGAAGGAGGATAGGCGGAAGCCTGACAAGTAGATGCTTAATTATTACTTCTTTTTGTTATTTTACAGATGGATCAAGACCATCTCAAAATAGAAACTAGTACAGTCTTCAAAAATCCACAAAATACACTAGGAAAAAAGCTGAGTAGACATTGTCAAAACAGGCCCATCATATTAAGAGAAGGCAGTGGATGTAAAGCTATTTCCTGACTAATTCAGAGGGAAAGGTGAGTGCCGTTTGGAAGGAGATGAAGAAGTAAAATTAAAGATAGAATATTTCTTTCAGGTGTCTAGGTTTCTCAATAGTGCTTGCTCTAAAACTAAATGATTTATAGAAAACTATAACCTGTGTCCAAAATGCATATGCAGCATCTATGATGTTTATCTTAACCAATGCATGGGAACTGATAATACTGTTTCATCTATAAATTTATATGAAGGGCTCTGGTAAATAGCCTTGGGAGAAGTATCTAGACAGCAGCATTTATAACATTAATTGAAATGTTGAGCTTTGGGGTGCTGGTGAGATTGCTTAGTAGTCAAAGCTCTTCCCTGTAAAACCTAAGGACCCAGGTTTGATTCCCCAGTACCCACATTAGCCAGATGCACAAGGTGGTGCTGTGTCTAGAGTTTGCTTGCAGAGGCTGGAGGCCCTGGTGTTCCCATTCTCTCCCCATCTCTCTCTCTCAAATAAATAAATATACATAAAATATTTATTTAAAAAAAGGAATGTTGGGACTTAGTGAGTTCAATTTGAGCCAAGGACTATGTTATGCCTTATAAACATTGGCCAATGGGAAACACAAAGGGCTGAGTGTTTTAACATGGTTTGTGATAAAAACTTGCTGTACGCATTGATAACGTGGAAGCATACCTGGGTCACCACAAATTGTAACCCAAAGCGCAGACCAAGTTAATCTTGTGTGAAACTTAGTCAATACCATGCTGCTTCCCAGGACCCAAAGGTGGTTTAAAAAAAAAAGATGGAATGCAAGGGTCACCTTGGCTATTCCCTGACCAAACCACACATGGGATATCATGTCCAAATTCTGTTCTCCAAAATGCAAAAAGAATTCAACAAGCTATGACATGTTTAAGGATGTGAGATTCCTGGAAACCCTCATAGATTAAATCTTGATGAATACTAAAGAGCTAAAGAGGTGGCTTAGCGCCTAAGGGACTTGCATGCAAAGCCTAGGGACCCAAGTTCCATTCCCTAGTGCCCACATAAGCCAGAGGCACAGAGCGGCACATGCAAGTGGACTTTTTTTGCAGTGGTTGGAGGCCCTGGCATGCCCATTCTCTCTCTCTGCCCCAATCTCTCTGTTTTTCTCTCTCAAATAAATAAATAGATAAAATATTTTTTTAAAAAAATTGTAAAGACTAACTAAAATGTAAAGACATAGAGAGGGGCAAACCTGTCCTCAAGTGTCCCGCAGCCTGGGATCATTCTGTATGATCTCAGAGGAGAGAGCTAGGTAGAGACCACACGTGGACAAACCTCACATCACAAGCTTCTGCTTTTTAACTTTCTATTTCTTTACCGAGTATGTGCATGCTCGTGAGTGTGTGTGGGTACAGGCACGCATACTCATGGTGCACATGTAGAGACCAGAGGTCAACTTTGTCTACCCTGTTTTGAGACGGGGTTCCTTGTTATGTCCATGGTTCCATTAGGAAACTTCCAGGATATTCTTCTGCCTCTCCTTCCCTTGCTGTAAGTGCAGTGGGGTTAGGCACACTTAATTTTCAGCTTTTATGTGGAGACTAGGAATCTAACATCAGTTACCCAGAGTTGGGCTTTACCCACTGAACCCTCTCTCCAGTGCCTCCAAATGTTCTAGTGCTTGGATCACACCAGAAATATAACAAAGGCTACCTGAAGAAATGTTAAGCAGGTGGGGTCTACACAACCACAGTCAGCATGCAAAGGGCTTACAGATGACCTAAACAGTTGTTTTGACAACCACTATTATGGCCTGAAACATTTTGCCCCGCCACCCCCAAAAAAACATACTTTAAAAATACTTTTATTTCAGCTGGAGAGATGGCTTAGCAGTTGAGGTGTTTGCCTGCAAAGCTAAAGGATCCTTATTTGACTCTCCAGGACCCACTTAAGCCAGATGCTCAAGAGGGCGCATGGATCCACAGTTCCTTGCAGTGGATGGAGGCCCTGGTGTGCCCTTTCTCTCTCTCTCTCTCCCTGTTTCTCTCAAATAAATAAATAAAATATTTAAAAATAACTTTTATTTACTTACTTACAAGCAGATAGACAGAATGAGAGAAAAAGGGAATGGGCGCAGCAGGGCCTCTTGCCACTGTAAATAAACTCCAGATACACTCACCACTTTGTGCATCGGGCTTTATTTGGGTACTGGGGAATGAACCCCAAACATCAAGTACCTTTATCGAGCGGGCCATCTCTCCAGCCCCCAAAATTCACATTTTGAAATCCCAATCTCAAAGGTGATGTTAAGAGGGGGGCCCTGTTGGGAGGTAGTTAGGTCATGTGGGCAGAGCACTCATGAATGGGATTGTTGCCCTTATTAAAAAAGGACAGAGGGCTGGAGAGTTGGCTTAGCAGTTAAGCGCTTGCCTGTGAAGCCTAAGGACTCTAGTTTGAGGCTCGATTTCCCAGGACCCACAGAAGCCAGATGCACAAGAGGGCGCACACGTCTGGTGGCCCTGGCATGCCCATTCTCCCTCTCCCTGTCCCTCTCCCTCCCACCCTCTCTCTCTGTCTCTGCCTCTTTCTCTTTCTGTTGCTCACAAATAAATAAATAAAAATACCAAAAAATTTTAAATATCTTTATATAAAAAAAAATAAAGGACAGAGAGCAGTCACTATCTATGTCAGGTCACAGCACAAAGGCACCATCTATGAGATGGGAAATGGGCTTTCTGCCAGCACCACCTCGACCTTGGACTTCTTGCTGTCCATAATCATATGACGTAGGTTTCCATTGTTTACAAGCCACCCAGACTACAACAATTACCGCAACCCACGAGAACTAAGATAGTCACCCAGCCCTGACAGTCTGAGCTTCTCAGGAAACTGCAGTTCATCAGCAGCAACATGGCAGAGTAACACCATTGATGAGTTGTTTTGGAAGACATGTACACCTAGGTTTCAAGTCTGACTCTGTAAGCTTGACTAAATTTGTAACATTGCGAGGCTTGGTTTCCGTTTCTAAAGTAAAGCATGTAATGAGAAGTGCCTCCTATCACTTGTAAAAATTCAGTCAAATTATCTTAAGCTTAGCATATTAATAACATCTCCAGGAGAAACAAAACAGATCTCCCTCACCAGTTAACAACTCTGGGCTTCTCCTAGAGGCACCCAATGATGAATTAGATGCTGTGTTTTGTTTCCTTTTGATTTGTTTTTGTACGAATGTGAGAACTTAAAGCAGGCTGCAATTCTTTTAATAAAGAATAATCCCAGAGGGGAACAATGACAGTTGTTTGGGTGTAGGGAAAACCTGTCTGTGTATTTTGAATCAGGAGCCTTGCTCTATGGCCAGACTAGCCCCAGAATTTCCAACACCTTCCTTTCCTCATAGGGGTGTGGGGGAATCAGTCTTCCATTGGGCACTCGGACTGTTAGTTAAAAACAAATGGCAGAAGGGAAGTCTGAGAAGAGGAGAGAGCAAACAGACCTGCCCCTGTTTTCAGACTCCTCAAAGGGAATGATACACCCTAGGCTTTGACTAAGACAGCAGAAGAGAGAAAGGGTCACACAGTGAGGGACCCATGATGTAGAGTTGACAAGAGGTGAGGCAAGATGCGTATTTTTAGCTACACCACCAAACTGACCTCTGACACAGTCTCAACCTTCCCCGACTTGTCCAAGAATGGGAAATGCATTGCCTATTCTTCATGTCAAACTCCTGCTAGCGAATTAAGAAAGTACACAGTTCCTAATTGAGAGGAAACAGCCACACAAGGCCTGTGAACAAATGAATGTGCCCTCCAACCTGCTGGCGCATCTTTGAACTTTGATTTCACTCCTTCTCAGGAGCCCAACTTCATTACCACCAAGTGCTCCGTGCTATAGAAAACACCACACAGGGAACTAATGAAATTATACACGCTTTGTTTGGACTTCAATGGCATCACAAAACACTGAAACTTTCCATGATATCACCTCCTCTTAATGTGAATATTTACTGCCTAGTTCCCTTGAGTAATATCTTCTTTCTTTCACACTCTGTTCAATTTCAGGTTTCAATTTCAGTAATTTTATTGACATGACAACATACACAAATGCTGCTGGAGTTAATCCAGCAATGCTCCATGTCTGGGGCCCGTTTTATATCATCACTGTCTTTTCTATTATTCTCCATCTCTCATTTGGTGATGGGCTGTCAGAGAATAGGAGGGTTATCTGGCTGTCCTTATTTTCTCAGGAAATTATGGAGAAATTTTCCCTTGCATCTTAGAAGGCAGTCTATTGCACTTTACGGCAGTCTGATAAAAGAACGTTACCCATTTTCTTCATGGTTTTATACACAGGAGGCTTCTCGTCCATCTCTCTGATTCCCCTGATATCAAAGTCTTTCTGATGTAAGTTTCAAGTCGTTTCTTGCTGTTGTTGTTGTTATTGTATTTGTATTGGGGGTGGGGGACTAGAATTGTAGATTTTAAACCTATTACAGGTTTGAGTTACATGTCGGTTTCCTAAGCTTCAGGACCCAATTACTACAAATGTAATGGCTTGAAAGGACAGAAATTCTTTGTCTCCCAGTCCTGGAGACCAAAATCAAGGTGTTTGCCAGGGCTTCACCAAAGGCCCTGGGGGAGGATCCATTCTTACCTCTCCTCTGCGCCTGCGGTCAGCATTGTTGACATTACTTGCATTGTAGATGTAACATTCCAAGCTCTGCCTCCATGGTTTCTTGATTTTTCTTCCTGTGTTTGTGTCCAGATTTCCCTTTTCCTTAAAGACAACTCATTGACTCAAGGCAGACTCTAATCAAGTATAGCTTCATTTGAGCTTGACTACAGCTACCAAGACTCTAATTTTCAAATAAGGCCACAGTCACAGGTACCAGAGTTCAATGAAGGCTTGGAGGGGACCAATGGAAGAGCACACTCACACCCGGGGCTTTACAGTCTGGAATTTACTTTTTGTATGCACGTGTACTCGGGGGCAGTGTGCACGCATATGTATGCATGCTGGTATGTGATGGGGTGGACATGTTTACACAGGCGCTCATGCACATGTATGCACCTATGTGTGGTATGGAGGCTTTGATCTCACTCCAGCTTATTTTTTGAGACAGGGTCTCTCAGTGAATGTGCAAACTCAGATCCCGCTCATCTGTCTTGAAAAGTTGGCTCATGCATCATTGTCCCAATGATGTCTTTAGTGAAAGTGAAGTCTCCACTGCCATCCCTGCATCAGATATCTTATACATAATTCTATTGTCTATCTATATTTTAAGGGGAGGGGGGAGAATTGGCCAGCCACTGAAATCAAACTCCACATGCTTCTACCACCTAGTGGGCATGTGCAACTTTGTGCTTGCATCACCTTTGTGCATCTGGTTTATGTGGGACCTGGAGAGAGACTGGACATGCGTCCTTAGTCTTTGCAGGCAAGTGTCCTGACTGCAAAGCCATCTCTCAGCCCTATCTTTCAATTTTTCTACATCCCTCAGCCTTTCCCTAACTCAACTACAGGATCCTTAAGTGCTAGAATCCTGCTCTTTGCCTTGTTTTCCCCAATATCCAAAAAATACCCAATCAATATTATATTTCTGCACTGAACCAAGAGAATCAAAGAGGTCTTCACAGTGAGGTAGCTGCATGCTCCATGTGCAAGCCTTGTAAATCTTTGTCTTTATCTGTGTATAAATCTCCTACAGTTGTAATCATCCTAACGTGGAGAATAAGGAAAACTATGCCAAGATCTGTTTGTGTATAAGACTTTTCCTTCATAATACTTTCACCATGAAAAAGTAAAATAAAAAGTGTGTCCTATATGAGTCATCTACATCAAGCCTCCATACTCCCTCTTCAAAGGATCAGGGAACATCAGGGAAGAGAGAACAGAAAGAACGTTGAGCTGCAGGATGGGGTGGAGTGTTGTGGAATACTGCATTCTAGACATAACATGGCCATTGCACTCTTGACCATCAGCAGCTGGGATGATCTGCACAAGTCTGGGCCCTATCAACATTCCATATTGGTGAGAGAATGACTCATAATGCCCCACCACTCTCTAAGGAGTTATAGATAGTTAATAATTGCTATCAAGGAAAGGATCATGGGGCCTCAGTGCTCCTAGAGGAAGGAAGTTAATGGTCGCTTTGGAAAGGAAAAGTCATTTTCTTCAGTACTATAGCCACTGGTAAGTTTCCTGAGCTCTTGTGTATAACCCATCACCCATGCTCCTGTAATTAAATTCCTAAATACTGATAATTAAACTCAAGGAGTCTACCTCTCCCTACAAGAAAATAGATGGGGAATTAGTTAAGAAAAGGAAATATATTGGTAGGATTAGAAAGGGAATAAGAGAGGATAGAGGCAGTAAATGTGATCGAAATACATAACACACATGTATTAAAACATCATAGTGACACACATTATTATGCATAATTAATATTTACTAATAATAAACAAAAACCAGCAGACATCAACAAATAAAAAAGTGTCCTAAATGGGTCATCTTCTCTAAACCTCTATATTCCCATGTCAAAGGCTTAGAGAACATCGGGGAAGAAAGGAAGAAAGACCATAGAGTGGCATAGAATTGAGAAGTACAAGGAAACGGAAAACATCAACTGAGGAGTGAGAGCTATATGGGGAGAGACTTTCTAGATTACAGGTGCCCATTACTGTGCACACACCTCAAGGAAAACCAACTAGAGTCAGCCTTGCAAGAGGATTATGCAAATAAGCCGGCTAGTACAATAAACCATATCCTCCCTGTCATGATGTCATGAGAGCTGAGCTGAGGCAACAGGGAACCTTCGTGGGGAAAGGCTTGGGCTTTGCGTATGTTTACACATCCAAGCACGATTGGGAACAACGGGGTCTGCAGCCCTGCCATTCTCCTGCCAGTGCTGGGGAGTTTAGTGTAGGTGACGGTCATGGGTACATCAGTATTACTTTGGCTTTCTGCCAGCCAGAGCTCACAGTGCTCATGGAAGAAGCCAGGGCCTGGCAAAACTGAACCCTGCTCCTCCTCATGCTCCAGGATGTGGCATGAGACCAGACCATGCCAGAGTCTATTACTTGCGAAGCTCTTCATGCCCCAACCCCTGGGGCCTGCCCAGAGAGAAAGAGAAACAGACAGGTCTAATTATACTTTCCTAATTTGGAAAAAAAAAAAAGAATAACACGGGTCACAGGTAGTTAGATATTGAGAATGAGATCATTATGTGCTGAGTATCCCAGCTTTATCAAAAGGAGACTTCATTCTCTAATATTAGAAACTCCTGTCTCATCTAAGACAAAACAGGTGGCTCAGAAGTCAGTTTAGACTCCCTTCTGGCTAGAAATTGAAGGAGTAGGAACTAGGAGAAATTGGGTACCACTTTTTTTTTGGAGTGGTCTTGAGAATATGGGTGAAAATATAAGGGTAAATCTGTGAGGAAGCCAAGACTGTTTACGCAGTCTTGGGGCTGCATATTCTGGACTCAAAGACCATTACGTAGCATCCGTCCCCTGCCTCTAACTTCAGCTCAGACCTCAGAGCTAACAGGTGCCCCAAATCTGGGTCTTTCTCCTTTATAGCACAACAAACTGCCCAAAGTTCAGGTCCCTGTGTGGAAGCTCTATTGATAACGTATGTATGTGAAATTACACTACTAAGTCTCTTCTGAATGGATGTGGCCCTCTGTCCAAAGAGTGGGCTCTGCCACTTTGAACTGATCCTGGGTGAGAAGCTGCAACTCCCCATTGTGGAGGACAAGACGAGCCTGCTTTTTCCCCAGCGGGTTTTATCTTTTATTTATCTTTTCTGCTATTTATGACAACCTCCATACATATACACAATATACCATGACCATCACTCCTTCCTTTCTCCCCTTCTTATCCCCCCTCCACTGAATCTGCCCTTCCTTACAACAAGTCCCTGCTATATTCTGACGTCATCATTTCCCCCTTCCACCATGCAGGCTTATGTAGGTTGTGTCAACCACTGTGAGGTCATGAGGACCATGGCCACTTTGTGTCTGGAAGATAGATTGCAAAGTACTTCTCTCTTTTTTTTTGGGGGGGGGCTCTTACATTCTATTTGTCTTCTCTTCTGCAGTGGAGCCTTGGAGGATGTGACAGAAATGTCTAACATAGTGCTGATCCCTCCACTGTCTCTTCTCAGAACTTTGATGAGTTTTGAATCTCCACAGTGGTTACTGCCATCTCAAAAGAGAAGCTTATGTAACCAAAAGTGAGAGTATAATGTATATAGTCACAGATATAAGTATTTAGAGGGAGTTTGGTGGGCATAATGCATCCAGTTAGCCAAATGACAGTGGTAATTTCCCCCCAGGGCTTATGACCTCCCTGCTATAATCAGGAATTCCCTCCTGAGAGTGGGCCTCAAATCCAATCAGAGAGCAGTTGTTTTCTCCCATAACAGACATGATACCATTGTACCAGTTGATATATTTGGCCTGGGCTCACCTGTAACGCTTGCAGGTTCCACTGCTGGCCAAGACAGTTGATGACTTTTCTCCCCCGGCAGGCTAAATAGCTCTTTCCAGTATCGTGACAGCTAGTCAACATAATCCTGTTTTGTTATTTCACAATCTTAGCAGCACTCAGGTCAGCTGCCCATCCATCTGCAGATAGCTATAATTGCCTTGATTTCTTCAGTCATTTCCACAAACCCATGTAGATCAATGCACGCTCACTGCCACTTCAGCCTTACTGCCTGGTATAGTGTGGTGGTTTGATTCAGGTGTCCCTCATAAACTTGGGTGTTCTGAATGCTAGGTTCCAGTTGGTGGGGATTTGGTAATTAACACCTCCTGGAGGCAGTGTTGGGGGCGGGCTTATGGGTATTATAGCCAGCATCCTCTTGCCAGTGTTTGGCACACTCTCCTGTTCCTGATGTCCACTTAATATTGGCCAGGAGGTGAGCTCCACCCTCTGCTCATGCCATCATTTTTCCCTGTCATCATGGAGCTTCCCCTTGAGTCTGTAAGCCAAGTAGACCCCACTTTTTGTCCCCCAGAGCTGCTTTTGGTCAGGTGATTTCTGCCAGCAATGTGAACCTGACTGCAACACACAGAATAACACTACCTTGCCTCTGACTCTAATTGCTACTATCTGTTCTTACCATTTCAGAATCTCACTGACATTAGACAGCCCCTTTTGTTAGTAGCATCTCCCATCCTTCAGTGACAGCTACCACCAAACTCCTTCAATAATGCGTATAGCACATTTCCTTGTCCTTTATTGTCTAAATGAAGCGATGCACTCAGGAACCGCCAGGAGAATATACTCCAAATAGTTTCATGTTCTATATAAGAAATGCGACCTACCAGTCCCATCTCTCTAGGCCTCCTGATTCTGCTCATAAATACTGTACTGAAAAAATCCTGGCTTCTCTTACTCATTAATGGAGGCCAGTGGCTCCTAAGAAATAGTAAGAGTTGGTGTCTGAATCACCAGGAGAGCTTATCAAAACGGCTTCCTGGGGTCCATTCCAGAATTTCTGATTCAGTCGACCATTAGCATTTCCAGGGGTATTGTGGAATCTGCGAGCTGGAACCACACTATGAAAAGCATGGTGCAGTGCAGTCCATTGGCACATATAGGCTTCCAAAGGCCAGTGTCAAACATAAGCTCCCTTGTCAAACCAGTGAATCATAATTCATGGACAAGCCCACGAATCCTCTCCTCTTTGCTGGTTCATAAGCTCTGATCTCTGCAATTCCTTTATGCTGTAAGCTATTTTTCCCCTTATCTCTTATGCCATAGTAACATCTGGCCTTTTTATTGGCCTGAATGAAAGAGAAGTGAAAGAAAATCATGTGGAGAACAATCAGAACCTTATCAGGGAGCCCACCTCAACTGAGGCCGTTGAATGATCTCTAAACAGCAGGAGACTGCTGACCACTGCTCTGATAAAAGGATGGAGGTCTTTTGCCAGTATGGGAAGCTCAGAGGAGACTGGGACTTCAAGTCTCTGCTGCTCATCTAATCTGATGGCTCTACCCCAAGTCTCAGGGTTCCACTCTTTTCCCACTCAAGGCATGATCATGAACTGGGAGGGCTGTCTAGCTCTTCACTGCCCTTTGCTGCTCTGATAGGCACCATTAGAATTGGATACATGCCCTGATAATCAGCAGGGTCTAAAAAAAAAAAAAAAAACCCTCTCAAGGAAATTTCTGGTTTTCACAGCAGAATTTATCAGTTGGCTGATCTGAGATGGTCATTTTAAGGCTCTATCAACATTTTTTAAAGTCACTCCTCTCTTTATATCCTAGAATTATCATCACACCCATACTGTCAAAGAGGCATAGCCACCAGACATTATAACACCATACTTTCTACCTATATGTCATACCAAGTAAATCCAGGGGAAACTTGAATCATAAGAATGTTATTGCCTCTCAGAAGTTACTACCTCCCTACTTACACTGCCATACAGATTCTTGTTCCTACACAACCAAGGAGTAGCATAGCTTCAAAATGCCATCCAGGGTCCTACTTTCTTGGACTACTGCTGGTGCCAACTCTTTAAGGGTGAGGGCAGGAATAGGAGTCCAAGAAAGTCAAGCAGAGAAACTAAAGAGGAGGAACAAACATGCATGCATCATGTTTACCACCTGAGTCTAATTGCTTGATCCAGCAAAGTCATCCCTAGGAAGTAAAGTCCATCCTGAGGAAGGGAAGGGGTTTGTCCACTGGCTCACATCTCCCATTAGAAAGGTTCCCCAAATGAGGGAAACCTTAACTTGTAGAGGAGTCTTGAAGTACCACCAACAGTAAAACCTTGGGCATGAGACAAGTGTCACGAGATACAAGCAGGAAGCAAGACAGTGAATGGCTATTTATGTTCCCCTATTGTGTGGGGTTTTGTTTTCTTTTGTTTTGTTTTTTGAAACTAGATGCCATCTGGAACCCCAGGCTGGCCTCAAACTCATAATACTTCTGCGTTAGACTGATTTTTAAGTATTTATTCATTTTAGAAGCAGAGTGAGGGAGGAAAGAGAATGAGCACATTGGTAACTTTTGCCACTACAAACATATGCCACTTTGTGTGTCTGGCTTTATATGGGTACTAGGAAATCGAACCTGATCCTGCATTTGCAAATAGACATCTTTAACCACTGAGCAATCTCCCCAGCCCTACCTCAGCCTCTTGAGTACTGGAATTACAGGTGTGCACTACACTCAGCCTCAGTTTATATCTCTGCAAAATCCAATGGGGGGGGGGTGTTGGAGAGATGGCTTAGTGGTTAAGCACTTGCCTGTGAAGCCTAAGGACCCCAGTTCAAGGCTCCATTCCCCAGGATGCAAGTTAGCCAGATGCACAAGGGGGTGCATGCATCTGGAGTTCATTTGCAATGGCTAGAGGCCCTGGCATGCCCATTCTCTCTCTATCTGCCTCTTTCTCTCTCTATCTGTCACTCTCAAATAAATAAATAAAAATGATAAACAAAAAAAATTAAAAATACAATGGGGTTCATCCATATTTGTGCAACTAGGACAAGAGACGAACAGGTATAATGTGCTATGTAAGAGAATATTGAATTAATACAAACAGCATGCAAAACAAAATCTTTACTCATTTTTTTCATGTTTCATATGCTTGTGGTGTACATGTGTTTGCATGTATTTATGTGTGTATGCATGTGGGTGCGCATGCAGGTAGAGACCAGAATTTGATATTGGATGTGTCCTTTAATGGCTCTCCACCTTCTTTGTTGGGAAAGTCTCTCATTTGAACCTAGGCTCACTAGTCAGCTAGTATAGCTAGACAGCTTGCCTTAGGGATCCTCTCTCTACCTCCTAAGTACTGAGATTGCAAGTGGGATTCCAGACTCTTCTAGCATTTAAGTGGGTTCGGAGGCTCTGAATTCCAATCCTCATGCTTACATGTCAAGCACTTCATCCCAACCCCAAATCCCTATTCTCATGACCTTACTTTCTATTGTCTAGGAAGGAGAGAAAAGATTAGAATTTACCAACCCAATTTTTATAATTTGTCAAATATTTATAATTTTCAGTTAGTGGCCATGGAGAAGGAGAGAATCCTTCAACAAAGATACACTCTTTACTATAGAAGTTTAAAATACAATCATTTCATGAATCATGTTAAAGAATATTAGCTTTCATGTCATCTTCTTCCATTGAAAGGCATATATCCTTAAGAATTGTGGATAGGGCTGGAGAGATGGCTTAGCAGTTAAGCACTTGCCTGTGAAGCCTAAGGACCCTGGTTGGAAGCTCGATTCCCCAGTACCCACGTATGCCAGATGTACAAGGTGGCACACACAACTGGAGTTCATTTGTAGTGGCTGGAGGCCATGGTGCACCCATTCTCTCTTCCTCTCTCTGTCTGTCTGTCATTCTCAAATAAATAAATAAAAATATAAAAAGTTCTTTAAAAAAAAAGAATCGTGGATAACTTCCTTATTTGGTCTTTGGCAAGTGATGCCAAACCCCATTCTTGATACCATTTTTTGTTGCAGTTATCTTTTTGTTATTGGGACAAATGTCTGACCAGAAGCAGCTCCATAACTGTGGAAGAAGCTGGCTCATTCTAGCATCCAGAGCAGAAAGAGAAAAAACAGTACTAGCAGTCAGAGCTCAAGCTAGCTCTCAACAGACCCTAGGGCTGGACTGAAGATCCACACCCGCTAGAGGCTTAAGTAGGAAGCTTAAGCTAGAATATCTGATCCTATGGGGACATACATTTAAACCATCACAGCAAGTCTCCTAACTTACTACAATATCTGTTTTTATCATCTTCAAAATATGCACATTAATACCTTCTAATGCTTCTTACGTTATTTTAAAGCTTTCTGGAAGCATAACTAACATAAAATGATTATATTTCAAGTATTTCAAGTGTATAGTTGGATAATCTTGGGCATAGATAAGCACCCATGAAGCTATCACCAAAATCAAGATAAAAATCAAGCCCAACCATTACTTTTAAAAGTTTCTTCTTCCCCTTTAGAATAAACCCTTTCTCCTTCTTTCCTGCCCTCCTCATCTGTGGTCAACTACTGTTATTACTGTGGCCAACGAATCCATTACTCAAGATTAGGAACCACACAGTATGTCATGGGTGTATGGTTTCTTTCACTGAGCATAACTGAGATTCATCGTGTTCTAGTGGATATTAATAATGTCATATTTCAATAGTCTAGTTCATTTTAGATTGTTTGTACATCTATTGCTGTTCTGTAATGTCCAATCTTCCACCAACTCCATTCCATCCAGTGTGTTTTTCATCTCACCTATTGCGGTTTCTTTTTTCTTTTATAATTGAATATATATTTCACATATATATATATCTTTTCGTGTTCATGTCCTGCTCTGTATTAATTCTGAACATCTGTACTTATTTCAGTAGATAGCTTTTTTCATTCTAGTTTTTACTTTTCAACTTCATGTTTGACTTTTTGTCAGGACTGGAGATTGAACCAGTACGGGGTTTTGTGCTTACTAGGCAAGTGTGTCCACCACTGAGCTACAACAATGACAAGACAAACAAACAAACAACAATCCGATACTCTTGGAATAGATGTCAGACATTAT
This sequence comes from Jaculus jaculus, assembly GCF_020740685.1. NCBI lineage: Eukaryota > Metazoa > Chordata > Mammalia > Rodentia > Dipodidae > Jaculus > Jaculus jaculus. Next base: position 26,346,640 of record NC_059118.1, read on the forward strand.
TATCTTGCCTTATTGGAGAGTGGATGTATTTACATTCACATAAGTATTCAATTTTAGGCTGCCGTTAAGTTCCTTAGAAAGTGTTTGCCTCTGTCTGGTGACATTGTAAAGATTTGTTAAATGAAGCTCAGGCTGTCTAAGGGTAATCTTATTACTGAGGAAAAGTCCTTTTGAAGTCTCTACCCAATGCCCTTGCATCACACTTTTCTAATCTGATTATTGGGGCTAGGCAAATATTTTCAGCCATCTGTGAGTACTAGGCACAATTACCCTCTCATCTTTGCCCCCCCCCCCCCACCTTGGCCTCAGTTTATCCTCACACTGACATTACAGAACAAAAGATCTGTGAAATAAAAGAGAGACTGTTGAAATATGACATTATGGATACGTGCTGTGATGACTCTCAAAATAATCAGTATTCAGCTAAGTAGTTGGAAGGGACCCTCGGCAGGTCACTAAAATTCTTTGCTGTGCACCTCTTCCCTGGCCTGTGCACTGCTCCAGAAACCCATTGTCCTTATCTCCTTAGATTTACAGCCTTCCATACTCAGGCTCTCATCTGGGCTCGGCACAGTGGCTTGTATGCAGGTTGGCATACTAATAGACACACTGTTTTGTTTCTTATCTTTCAGTAATCACTGTCTTCTATTACCTCATATTCATGTATTAAAAAAAATCATCGTTTCATAAATGCTGTTCTTGTTCTGGATGTCTCAGATAGGAGGATAAATTTGGTTCCTGGTACTTTATCTTGGCTTGTTACGGAAGTCCCTTCTAGTCCTTCTCATTATTAGCAGTAGTCTATTTAAGGCTCTCAGCCCAGTGCCTGGACTCTGGTAAGTATTCAGTAATCACAGTAAATATGGAAGTAGTGAAAATAGTGGGCAGGGGCAGTGCTGTGATTGATGGATCATATGATTTTTATAAAGAAGTTGCTCCACTCAACAACTGGCTGTATATGAAGTCACTTTAGCAGGAAAACAAACAAATTACTGTCCTGAAAACTCTCCTTCAGTATCTCTGAATTGGCTCCACAGAATCTCGGAAACACTCTTAGAGGAAAGTATCCCCAGTGGGGCACTACTGTTCATCCCCTGCTCTTCAGGGCACCGTGGAACCTGCCTCTCCCATGACCACTCTGACAAAGATACATTTCCATCTGCTTCTTTTGAGAACTGTGGTCTCTGTTACTGACATGGAAGGAAGGCACGATGGTCTTTCTTTGTGCCTTCTGGGCCCAAGGGTGTCAGCTTTGTTGGATAGAACGTACCTCATCAGAAAGAATCACCAATATCCTAGAGTCTAGATGGTGCCAATGCACTAGTGTGGCCAGCTCTGAATGATGTAGGTCACTCTCCATTCAACACCTGCTTTATAAGAAATGACCTGCTTCTGGTCCAGTATCTGCCAGACTGTTTAGAACACTGGCTCCTTCTGATTTATTCTCAGCCACCTGATGTGCATAGGATATGAACATGCCTCGTCTCTGTCCTGCTCACTGTTGTAATTCTACACAACACTCAGTGACTGTTACATAGTAATGCCTAAGCAAAAGTGTTTTGGATGGATGGATGAGTCCAGTGAGTACTGGGCTAGGAGAATACATGACGGTTCTCTGCCAATAACCAAAGCTTTTGTTCTGGACACATGGATTGTGCCTGGCTCCTTCTTCCTTTGGGGTGAGTTCACACAGGAGGCTCGTCAATCTCCATTAAACACAGTTATCTGGCAGGCGAGCCCCTCCAATTTGCCAGTCATGCCAAGATATATCTGGAAGTTCAAATACACCATCAGGCAGGAGGCCAAGAAGTCACTGCTATCCTATTCCCCATCTTAGATAACGCCTAGCAATATTATCCAACCAAGCTTGCCAGACGTGTTAAACAATATGCAGCAGATGATAACTGCATAGTCCAAAGAACACAATGCCCATAGACTAGAGTACCCAAACCGGCCCATAAAATTTAATGTTCTATTCCTTCTCTTCCAAACACATCCCTTGTTGATACAGAAAAATCAAAACTCTAGCAATTGGATTCCCTTCCTCCTGTTGCCACAGGTACAATTCCAAAATAAATTCAAAAGACTTTCACAGTTTCTCTTTCCAATCACCCCAAGTCCATTAGTTGCCCTCTAGGCAGAATCATCTCTGGATTCCTTCTCTAACAGCTTTGGCCCACTCCATCTTCTACTGGGAATTAAGGTCATTTCTCCAACCTTCCCACTCAGTGTATTATATATCTCACTTCCTCAAAGGTCCAGAGGATCAACCAAATACATGAATAACATTGCATCCCACAAGATTATAATAATACCAGCAAATCGCATTAAATAGGCTATTGGCATAACTTACATGTTAAGCTCCAAACACTCTTATACAATACCATTTCCCAAGGAATAGCAATAGTGTCTGCAGGATTTAAAAAAAAATGGATCTGTTGTAATCAACAGTTATATTATTACCAATACACTGCATGATACAACACAGGACTAACCCCTGGCTCATCACAATCTCAGAAGTTAATACAGTTGATAGAAAGCATCCTAGCAGGCCACTGCCAGTTAACTGATACCTGGGCCTATAATCTTGCTGAAGATGGTAATGGCTCCAGAGACATCTTCTCCTGAGCTCTGAGATGAGGAGTCAAGCCCTATATGTCTTCTGAAACCTGGTAAAATAATGAGTATTGAAGAGCCTGCTTAATATCAACGGCCTCAATGCCCCAACGAAAAGACATAAATTTGCAGACTGGGTTAAAAAGCAGGATCCTACAATTTGTTGTCTCCAAGAAACTCACCTTTCTACAAAGGATAGACATTATCTTAGGGTGAAAGGTTGGAAGACGGTGTTTCAAGCAAATGGGCCTAGAAAACAAGCAGGGGTTGCTATCCTAATATCAGACAGGGTAGACTTTAGTCCAACGTTAGTCAAGAAAGATAAGGAAGGTCACTTTATATTGATTAAGGGCACACTCCGACAGGAGGACATTACAATCCTAAACATATATGCACCTAACATGGGGGCTCCCAAATTCATCAAACAAACACTATTAGAACTAAGGTCACAGATAACACCAAACACAGTGGTGGTGGGTGACTTTAACACCCCACTCTCATCAATTGACAGGTCATCCCGGGAAAGAATAAACAGAGAGGCATCTGAACTAAATGAGGTCATAGAAGGAATGGACTTAACAGATATATACAGGACATTTCATCCAAAGGCTGCAGAATATACATTCTTTTCAGCAGCACATGGAACATTCTCTAAAATAGACCATATATTAGGACACAAAGCAAATCTTAACAAATTCAGGAAAATTGAAATAATTCCTTGCATTCTATCTGACCACAATGGAATTAAACTACAAATCAGTAGCAAGAAAGGCTATAGAGCATACACAAAATCATGGAAACTAAACAATACACTACTAAATGATGAATGGGTCAATGAAGAAATCAAAAAGGAAATCAAACAATTTATAGAGTCAAATGATAATGAGAACACAACATACCAAAATCTCTGGGACACAATGAAGGCAGTTCTAAGAGGTAAATTTATAGCCTTGAGTGCCTATATTAAGAAATTAGAAAGGTCGCAAGTAAACGACCTAATGTTTCACCTTAAAGCCTTGGAAAAAGAAGAACAAGGCAAACCAAAAATCAGTAGACGGGAAGAAATAATAAAGATTAGGGCAGAAATGAATGAAATAGAAACAAAAAGAACAATCCAAAGAATTAATGAAACAAAGAGTTTGTTCTTTGAAAGGATAAACAAGATTGATAAACCCTTAGCAAATCTGAAGAGCCTGGGCATCATTCCTATTGGCTGGAAAGTTCTTGAACTTCTTGGCCTGGCCCTCCTGCTACTAAGCTGCTGCCTGTGTCATGCTTTCCCAAGCAATGCAGGCTAAAGGGATGCAGCACCTCCAATATGATTGGCAGATTTACATGGCCCGCAGTTTCTGGAGTTAGCAGCTCACCTGTTTAATCAAAGGCCATCACTAGTGTCTGTAACCTGTATCTGCACTGCAGGCTACATTGAGCATCTAAACAATGGCAACATGAACACCTTAATTGGGTGAGATGTTACTGGGGGACTGTCTCCTAAGATGGACTCGCCGCTGGCCATTAAGAGCATTGTTGCTCCTTTGCTGAACCAAAGCACCTCTCTGTCAAGTGCAGCAGTGTCCTCAGCCATTGGGCCCTTCTACTATGAGATATAGATCTTCAGGCAATGCACAGTAAAGATAACAAGCAGGCTTCAGTGGTCATTTACTGGCCACTTAGCTTCAAATTTAAGGTAGGTATTCAAAGAAAGGTCTGAGAGGTTCTACGACAATGCAAGCAAGCCACATCCAGCTATCACCACGGAGAGTGATACAGACTAGTGGTTTAACGTTCCGTGTTTTAGAAAGCCAAATGCCTGTGTTTGAACATCTGCACCACCGTTTCCTACCCGTGGGACTTGGAGGAATTGCCAGTTAAGTCTTCTAAGGTTCTTTCTTCATCTTCAAAATTCAAATGATGATGAAACCTTCTACCCGGATCAAGGATTCAGTGTGATGGAACACTTAAAGTATTTACCATGCAGCCTGGTTGATGGTTTATGTGCCCACCAAGTGGATGTGGTTAAGTAGAATATGGGACATGGATCTAAACAGAGCCAGCCAGGCTTCAACTCCATGCAGTCTCTGCTGTGGCTGCCAAGATACATTACCTCTTTGGGTTTCAACTTCTCCGGTGTGCAAAGAAAAGAAGCAGCCCTGCCTCACACAGCTGTCAAAGAGTTCTGTAAGGAAAGGTTTAAAAAAGGCCTGTTCTCAAAACTCTGATCACAGCATACCAAACCCTCTGATGTTTGCACTCAGCTGATTTCCAGGGCTGCAACTTAAGCTCGAGAGCCTGTTGTATAGTCTTGTCTCTGCCTCTCTTAGGAGACACTCCCAAGCCCCGTGCGTCAGCCTCCCACTAGCTTCTCCTCCAGGAACAAGGCTCTTTACTTGGCCTTTCTCCTCTCGACCCCTCCCTTTTCTTCCAAGTTTCTTTCTTTGGGGTAAAATTTTCATGTTATCGTAGTTTTAGTTTTACCAAAAAGTTACATAAACACTTCAGAGAATTCTCATTACACTCCACACCCAGTTCCCACTGTCAACACCTTGCTTTACACGGCACTTCTCACAATTAGCGTTCCCATACTGATATGCGATTGTGAATGTTATTTAGATACCCTAAGGTGTTAATTCAGATATCCAGACAACATACAGTTATTTCAAGGCTTTACTTAATGTCATGTTATTGTTGTTGTTGTTGTTGTTCCTGGATATCACCTAGGATACCACAGCACATGCAGTCACCATGACTCCCGAGACTCCTCTGCACACTCCATAGGCTGAACCTCCTTCTTCATCATTCAGCATTGAACCTGGGAATCCTGGTCAAGTAGTTGGTAGAATAACCTTCAGTTTAGGTTATCTGATATAGTTGGAGTATTTTGTTTTGACTTGTTTTGTTTTGTTTTAGAAGATCTTTATAGAGATAAAATGCCATGCTTGCTATATCAGGTTGGGAGTAGGAGCTATGAACACGACTTTCCACTGACATTCACCCAGATCACCCAGCTGAAGTGCTGCCTGCCAGGTTTCAACATATGGCTTCTCTTTTACCCCTTTCTATTGCTACTCTTTGCAAGAAAGTTACTGTGTTTATCCCACATCTAAGGAGTGGGGAGTTATGTCTCACCTCCTTAAGGGTAGACTAGCTACATAAATTACCTGGAATTCTTCTACATGAAATAGTCATTTGTTTTCCAACATTTCTTTATACTTTTACTCAATGACTTCTTTCAATATAGACTCAAGGATATTTATTTTATACTTGGCATTAAAATCTAAGGCTACACTATTTTCTTGTGTGATTTGCTTCTGCTTTAGCCATTGGGAGTCAACTGGCCCCTGTGACTGTTTGACATACATTAGTATCGTGTATTTTTGAACACTTTCTAACTTTCTGGTACTGTGCAATGCTCCAGGATCATCCAGTGTATCCTACAATAAATCATTTCTCCAGGATTTATATAGATCCTTTAGCTGGAGAATATATTTCAGACCAAGATATGGTTCTGGATATGTGTATTGCTGCTGGTGTGTTATCAGCTTTCTTCCTTCTCAACTCACATAACAAGGAAATATATGTGTTATTAACCTGCTTACATATACTCGTCTACAAATATTTTGCATGTAACCATCTCTATCTACAGTAAGTGAATAAGGGTTCATAGATCAATGGTTTCTATTCCACCAGCACTATATGAATCATTCCAACATCCTTTCCTTGTTTGTCTATAACCTTCCACACCTTCAGTGAGAAATCCAGTTCCTTCCATCCATTTGTTTAGTTCTTCAGTTCCAGAATGCATGTACAGTAGCTTCGGAATTATTAGCTTGTATCTTCACTGGAAATGAACATTACCAGCTATGGTAAAATGTCTATGTGTGGCTCTTTTTGTCTTCATTTTATAGTCTTCATCCTTTTCTTTTGTGTGCACACACATACTCATGTATTTGTGTGTGTGTGTGTGTGTACATGTGTGTGTTGCTCACAGAGTGTCCTATGTACCTTCTTGAAGAGGCTGGAGGAAAATTTCAGGTGTCCTCCTCCATTGCTCGCCTGCCTATTCTTACTTGAGCTAGAATCTGTTACTGAGGTTACAGAGGTGCATAGCCACACCCAGCTGTTTGAAGTGGATCCTAAAGATCAAAACCGAGTGGTCTCTCTGGCCTCCTAATAAATGAGGAACCATCTTGCCAGACCTGCCTTCATTCATTTCTAACATTACTTGCATAAGTAACTTTTTCTCTTATTCTTTCAACATGGCTGTTCCAAAATTGTATAATATATTGTTTTCTCCAGTCTACATTCAGTTCTGAAATCACCTTGGCCTGCAAAATGATTACTTCTTTTCCATATTTTGAGCACACTCTTTGTACTGCAAATTTCAGTGGATTTTGGCAAACGTATAATAACAAGTAGGCACCATCACATCATCACAGAAAAAAATAATTTAATCACCCCAAAATAAGCCCATGAGCTGCACCTGCTCAGACCTCCTTCTTGCTCTGCACCAATACACATGGAATTTGTTTGATGACTATATAATTTTGCCTTTTTCAAACATGATGTAGAGAGATAGCTTAGTGGTTAAGGTGCTTGTCTGCAAAGCCTAAGGACCCAGGTTCAATTCCTCTGTACCCACATGAGCCAAGTGCACAAGGTGGAACACACATCTGGAGTCAGTTTGCAATGGCTACAGGCCCTGGCATGCCCATTCTCTCTCTCTCTCTCCCTCCCTCCCTCCCTCCCTCTCTCTCTCTCTCTCTCTCTCTCTCTCTCTCTTTCTTTCTTTCTCTCAATCTCTCTCTGTGTCTATCTTTCTCATGCCCATTCTCTCTCTTTCTTTCTCTCAGTCTCTCTGTGTGTCTATCTTTCTCAAATGAATTCATCAAATTGAAAAATTAAAAAAAGAAACATGATATAATTGGAACTGCGCATATGGTTTCTAACCGGCTTCTTTCACTCAGCAGTGTGCACTGAAGGCCCTCCCATGTCTGTGGTTCGGTGACTCATTCTGCTTTCTCGCAGGGGAGCACCCATTGTGTAGAAGTACCTCAGTATATTGATCTTGTCACTTATTGATTATTTGGGGGCAATTATGAATAAAGCTACAATGAGCGTATGTGTGCAGGAGTTTTTTTGGCTTAAGCTTCAAAGTGGATAAAAACTTATGAATACAATTTTTTGAACCACATGGCAAGACTGTTTAGTTTTGTACCAAACTACCAAGTTGTCTAGCATTGTGACTCTACTGTTTCATATTTCCATCAGCATTGACTATTTCTCTACATCCTCACCAAAAATTATCATGCGTATTTTGGAATTTAGTTATTCTAAGAGGTGTCCAGGGATGTCCCATTGTTTTAATTTAAAAACCCTTAACAAACAGATGGTGTTATATAATTTGCACTTTTTATTTGCCATCTGTATATCCTCTTTGGTAAGATATCTATCTGGATCTTTTGCTCATTTTTACTTACATATTTTTTAACTGTTGAATTCTATTTCTTTGTATATTTTAGATACAAGTCACTTATCAAATATGTCTTTTATAAATATTTTCCCCTTGTCTGTGGTTTGAATTTCATTCTTTTAGCAGTGTCTTCTGCAGAGCTGAAATTTCTAATTTTCATAAAAGCCAACTTCTCACTTTTCTTTTTCATGGATTGTACTTTGGAATTGTACCTTAACATTTATTGCTCAATATAAGGTTACATAGATTTTTCGCTTATGTCTTCTTTTAGAAGGTTTACTGCTTTATATTTTACACTTAAATCCATGGTCCACTTTAAGTAAAGTCTTGTGAAAGGTATAAGTTCACTTCTAAGTTATATTTCTTTATTGAATTAGAATTGCTTTTTTGTCACACATCAGGGTATTTTGTAGGTGGAGAGATGCTACTTGTAGGCTTTCTGTTCTGTTCCATCAATCCATCTGTCCATTTGTTCATTTCTACCTTTTCAGCAGTTTTTCAGTAAATCTTTAGTCTTTGATACTGTGTTTTCTATCCTGGGTCTTTTGCTTTTCCATAAACTTTAAGAAAAATTTCCTGGGCTGGAAAGTAGGCTCATCAGTTAAGGTGCTTACCTGCAAAGCCTAACAACTCAGGGCCAATTACCCCGTCTTCACAGAAAGCCAGATGTGCAAAGTGGAGCATGCATCTAGAGCTTCTTTGCAGTGGTTGGATGTCCTGATGTGCCCATTCTCTCTGTCTCTCTTCTTTCTATTTCACTCTACTTGCAAATAAATAAAGTAAAATAAAATAGTTTTTAAAAGTTTCCTGATACTTATAAAATGCCTTGTTTTGATATTGATTGGAATTATATTAAATCTATGTGCCAATTTGGGAAGAATTGACATCTTAAATGTATTATCTTCCAATCCATACCTACAGACTACCTCTGTATTTATTGGCTTATATTTGGTTTCTTTCATCAGAATTGTATGTTTTTTTTTCTGCATGAAGACACTACAAATCTTGTATTGGGTTCACAGCAATATATTTCTTTAATAAATGGTAAGTGTTCTATTTCATTTTTTCTTGCTTATTGCAAGTATAATAAGAAATCAGCTTTAGAATATTTAACTGGTATTCCATGATCTTGTTCTAATCACTTATTTCTTTGTGATACTCTATATAAACAATCATGTTGAAAACAAATAGAGTTCTGTGTCTCTCTGCCCAATCTCTATGCTTTTCTGGTCTTATTACAGTAAAAAAGATTCCCAACATGATGTGAATAGGAGCAGTGAGGGAAGAGCTCATTTTCTCCTTCAGAAAAAAATGATATGAACAGAAAGATTTTTGTAGGCTTGTTGTTAATCATGTTGAAGATGTTTACCCCATCACTATGTTGCTGAATGTTTTGAAAATTATGAATGGGTGTTGAATTCCATCAAATTAATTTTCTGTATCAAATGATATAATCATGTGATTTTTCTTCTTTCATCTACTAATGTGGTTGATTTCATGGGTTGATTTCTGAATACTGAATCAGCCCTGCAAGCTTAGTCTACTGGGAATGGTTTACATACATATATAATTCATTTTATACATTATTGAATTTAAGTTAATAATTTTGAGACATTTTGCATTCATGTTCATGAAAAATATTGGTCTGTGGTTTTCCTTTCTTCTAATCACTTTATGTGGTGTAGCTATTAAGGCAATGCTTACTTAAAAAAAATGTTCCCTCTCTTATTTTCTGAAAGCAATATGGAGAATTTGTAACATTTCTTCCTTCCTAAAATATTGGGCAATATCATGATTGAAATTATCAAAGGGGCTGGAGAGATGGCTCAATTGGTAAAGTGTTTGCCATGCAAGCATGAGGATCTGACTTTGAATCCCCAACCCCCACATAAGACATTGGTGTGGTGGCTTATATCTGTAACCCCAGCTCTGCTGAGGAGGAGACAGAAGGACCCCTGGAGCTTGCTGGCTGGCTGGTCTATGCACCTCAGAGAGCTCCATATTCAATGAAAGACCGTGCCTCAAAGAACAAGGTGGAGAACAGTGATACAGACCACTGACCTCCACATGCACATGCTGGCACACATGCCTACACACATATGTGCTCCCACACCTATACACATGCACATTCATATGCACGTACAACACACACACACACATACCAAAGTTATCTATGGTTGTTACTTTCATTCTTGGACCATGATCAGCTATTAACTCACTTTATTCAATAGATGTAAGACTATCAAAATTATTTGTTTCTCTGGGTGTGCATTTGGGCAATTTGGATCTTTCCAGAATGATGTAATTTGCCCAGACGTGGTGGCACATGCCTTTATTCCCAACACTCGGGAGGCTGATGTAAGAGGATCACTATAAGTTTGATGCCATCCTGAGACTGCATAGTGAATTCTGGGTCAGCCTGGGCTAGAATGAGACCCTACCTCAAAAAAATCCAAAAAAATAAAACAAAAAACAAAGAATGATCTAGTTTGAATATGTGTACAAATTTGTATGTGGTAAACTTAATCCTCAGTGTAATTGTGTTAGAAGGTAAAGATTGGTGTGAGGTGTTTGGGTCATGGAGACAGTACCCTTATAAATGGATTAGTTCCATTACAAATCAGCTATCTGTTGAGTGATATTCTGCCATGTAAGGACACAAAAACAAGGTCCTTACAAGATGCTGGTGACTTATCTTGAACTTTTCCTTTATTATAGTTCTGAAAAAGCAAATGTCAGTTCTTTATAAATTACCTAGTCACATAGGTTATTCTGTTACAGCCACCACAAACAGACAAAAACAAAGGATTGGTCTGTTTTATCTAAATGATTAAATGTGGGGTCATAGGCTTGTGCCCAGAAGTCCTTTATTATATTGTTAATGCCCCTGCTGGCAGAAGTGCCATGATCGCTAGTTTTGCTTGTGAATACTGGACATAGAACTCTAGGTGGTGGGAAAGTTTCTCTCAACACTTTAAATATTTCACATTCTTCACTTCTTATTTGTATGATTTCTGATAAGAAGTCCATTACAGTTTTAATCCTTTTAACAATTTCAAATTTTTAACTCTTGCAAAGTTTTTCTTGTATGTTTTGTTTTGTTTTGGTTTCTTTTTCTTGTTCCTTCAAGGTTTTCTCTTTGCATTTTGTTTCCTACACAGTCTGCATATGTGGTTCTCTGGACATTTTGGATCCATGTTTTGGTTTGGTGTCTGTAATAAACCATAATAACTCCCGCTCCTCCCCACTTTCCCCTTCAAAACTCCATTCTCCATCATATCCCCTTCCTTTTTCCATTAGCCTCATTTTTATTTTGTTATCATCATCTTTTTCTCCTATTATGAGGGACAGTTACATTGTAAGGGTACCTTCCTTTGGCTCTTACATTGTTTTCAACCCCTTCTTCCACAGTGGACCCTGAGCCATGGAGGGTGTGATGGAGATGTTTCAGTGCTGAGCACTCCTCTGTTACTTCTTCTCGGCATTATGTTGATTTTTGGGTCATCCCAGTGGTCACCACCAACCGAAAAGAGAAGCTTCTCTAACCAAAAGTGAGAGCAGCATTAACATATGAATATGAACATTAAGTGTAGTACTTTCAGGGCAGTTTGGTGAGAATAATATATGCATTTAGCCAGGCAATAGCAGACTTTATACCCCAAAGGCTCATGACCTCCCCTGCCATAGGCTTTTGATTGGGTTTTCAGTACCAGGCATGTATTCCCTCTCATAGAGTGGACCTCCGATATAATTAGAGAGCATCTGGATTCCCCCAGAGCAGACATTCCTCAATTGCACCTATTCGATCATTTGGCCTATCTGGCCAGAACTGAGGCTTCCAGTGTCCACTGTTTTCATTACTGATGACTTCTGTCTCCTATAGGGCTGCATGCAGTGCAGCTTTTTCCAGCTTTCAGTCAGCTGGTGTATAGGGAAGAGGTTTTCAGCTCAACCCCAGCTTGATTTCTCAGTGACCTTGCTGCCCAGGCATGTGAATAGAGTCTTAGCATCTATTCCTGGTGGGAAACCAAGGGGCTTGGCAATGGCCTGTAATGTTTTGGAGGGAACAGGGACCTCCCTGGCCAACAACTCACTGGAAGGTATCCCACCCCTGGCACTGAAAATTTTCTAGTAACAATCTCCGGCTCCTGGATGTGCCATTATTATTTGTTGCTCAAAACTGTTTTGGCTACTCAAGGTTTGTTTGGTTTTATTGTGCTTCTAAATGAATTTTAGGATTTTTTTTTTCTATTTCCATGAAGAATGTCATTATAAGTTTAATGGGGATTGCATTAAATGTGTAGATTGCTTTTGGTAAAATTGACATTTTTACAATATTCTTTCAATCCAAGGACATGGGATGTCTTTCCATTTTTAGCATTGTCTGCAATTTTTCACTAGTGTTTAAAAGTTCTCATTGTAGAGATCCTTCAGTTCCTTGATTAGGTTTATTCCAAGGGTACTATTTTTTTTTCTTTGAAGCAATTGTGAATGGGAGAGATTCCCTGATTTCACCCTCTACATGTTTGTTGTTAGTATATAGGAAAACTACTGATTTCTGTGTGTTTATTTTGTATCCTGCTACCTTACCAAAAGTGCTTATCAGCTCTAATAGTTTGCTAGTAGAGTCTTTGGGGTGCTTTATGTATAGAATCATATCATCTGCTCTTCCTTTCCAATTTATATACTTTTGATGAGTGCCTTTTGCCTTACTGCTATAGCCAAGACTTCCAATACTGTATTAAATAAAAGTGGGGACAGTGGAGCCCCTTGTCTTGCTCCTGAATTTAGTGGTAAAGCTTCAACTTTTTCCATTTTAGTATTATGTTGGCTTTTAGTTTGTCATAAACCGCTTTTATTATGTTGACATTTGTTCCTTCTATTCCCAGTTTCTGTAGGACTTTCACCATGAGTTTATGATGGATTTTGTTGAATGCTTTTTCTGCATCTATTGAGATGATCCCGTGATTTTTGTCCTTCATTCATTTTATATAGTGTATTACATTTATCAATTTGCATACGTTGAACCATCCTTACATCTCTGGGATAGAGCCTACTTGGTCAGATTGAATGATATTTCTGATATATTCTTGTATTTTGTTTGCCAATATTTTGTTAAGAATGTTTGCATCTATGTTCATGAGGGAGATTGATCTGCAATATTATTTTTTGGTTCTTCATCTTGTTTTAGTATCAGGGTGATGCTGGCTTTGTAGAAAGAGTTTGGTAGGATTCCTTCCTTTGGAAATGTGTGAGAAGCACTGGTGCTAGTTCTTCCTTGAAGGTCTGGTAAAATTCACCAGTGAATCCATCTCGGCCAGGATTTGTTTTAGTTGGGACACATTTTATCACTGTTTGGATCTCTATACTTGTTATAGGTCTGTACAAATGGTTTATCTCATCTTGATTTAATTTTGGTAAGTCATATGAATCAAGGAAATCATCCATTTCTTTCAGATTTTCAAACTTTCAGGTATGCATATTCTTAAAATATGTCCTTATGATTTTTGAATATTTTTGGTATCTGTTGTAATGGGGCCTTTTTCATCTCTAATTTTATTAATTTTTGTCTCTTCTCTCTTTCTTCTAGTCATATTTACTAAGAGTTTATCAATCTTGTTTATCCTTTCAAAGAACCAACTCTTTGTTTTGTTGATTCTTTGTATTGTTTTCTTGGTTTCTATTTTATTAATTTCTATCCTAATCTTTATTATTTCTTCCTGCCTATTGATTTTTGGTTTGTTTGTTCATCTTTTTCCAAGACCTTAAAATAAAGTATTAAACTGTTTACTTGTGAGCTCTCTAATTTCTTTTTTTTTAATTATTTATTTATTTATTTGAGAGCAACAGACACAGAGAGAAAAGACAGATAGAGGGAGAAAGAATGGGCGCACCAGGGCTTCCAGCCTCTGCAAACGAACTCCAGACGCGTGCGCCCCCTTGTGCATCTGGCTAACGTGGGACCTGGGGAACCGAGCCTCGAACCGGGGTCCTTAAGCTTCACAGGCAGGCGCTTAACCGCTAAGCCATCTCTCCAGCCCTCTAATTTCTTAATGTAGGCACTTAGAGCTATAAATTTCCCTCTTAGGACTGCCTTCATTGTGTCCCAAAGGCTATATACCTGCTTTTTTGTCAGTCAACCTTGTTACCTTTTGGGATAGCTTCCAATCTCACCAGTGCTGAGTACCCTCCTTGGTCCCTCCATGTTACACTGTGGTTCTGGTGCTCTGGTCAGCTGTGCTGCATGTCCTGCCACTGGGGGCTGAATGCGTTCTCCAGAGGTTCGCCATTCTGATGACTGGGGGATGGGAGAGTGCAGGAAGCCTGGGGTTGTATTGAAGTTGCTCGGCTGGCCCACCAGTATCCCCTTCAGATGGTCTCTGCTGTCTTCTTTTCAAATTTCTTGAGTTTGCAAGGAGGCTGATGGGGTTGGAATATCCCCTGATTTGGTGTCTAGCGCTCCTGCTTGGCTCAGGGCCTGGTGGCCACACATGTCCGCTCTGGTCGGGACTGCAAGCGCCTGGGCAGGATTCTGGCTCATTTCCTCCTTTCTTTTTTTTTTATGATTAAACATTTTTATTATTTATTTATTTGTTTGTTTTGATTTTTATTTTTTAAATTAGTGTTCTATTCTGCAAGTACAGGCGGTTTGGTACCATTATTAGGCTCATCCGTGACCTACCCCCTCCACAGTAGCCCCTCCTTGTTGATGTATATGGGTCGTGCATTGTGGAGTCAGCCCACAGTTATTGGCACGATGAATGTCTCTGTATATCATGACCCAACATGTGGCTCTGACATTCTTTCCACACCCTCTTCCACAAAATTTCCCTGAGCCATGTTGGGTTCAGTTTTGGTCTGCTCCGGTGATGAGGTGTTGGGGGCCTCTGAGGCTCTGGCTATCTTATTTGGTAGGCATTGATTTTTCTCTGTGTTGGTCTCCTTCCCCCTTGTGCTGGTATCCAGTTCATCAGGAAAACAGCACCCTTGCTTGTTTTGCCAATTTTCCTTAGTTTCAGACGGAGCCCTTTTGAGGTATGATGGGGTGGCTCTCTCCTTAGGATCTGCATCTATCTGAGAAAGAGAAGCAGATTCTCCAACGGAGAGTAAGTTAGCACCAGGACAAATGAGATAGCCTTTACTTTATAGAGAGTTTAATAGGTGTAGGCCCTCTTGTAGCCCATGATTGATGGTAGCTTGATATTGGAGAGTGGGGTCTTATGTTTGGATATGGTTCTGACTTGTTTCCCAGCTCCAGCTATGGGTCTTGTACCACTGAGTAAGCTGAATCAAGAGCAGTTGGTTCCCCACCATGGCTGTGTTCCACTATTGCACTTGTGTGGGCATCACACCAGCTTATTTGCTGCTAAGTAGGTTGGACCATGAGTTGCTTGGACAGATATTGGTCATTTCCCCCAGTCGCCCATGTAGCACCTTCTGGCACTAGACACAGTCTGGGTACTGACTCTCTCTGAGCTTTCAGTCATGCCATTCCATTTTACGTGTCAGCTGCACATGGTGTCTTCAGCAATAGGGTCTTACCACTAACTTTTGGTGGGTCATCAAGTACTCTGACAGAAATCTGTCATTCTTTTAGAAAACCTTGTAGGTTTCTCTGATCAAAAGCTCATTGTGGGTGATAGCCCCATGCTGGTACTGGGAGTTACAGGTCAGTGTCCCCTAAGAAAATGAGGGAAAAAGGTAACTAATATATAGGAGTTAGAGAGGAGAAAGAGAAAGAGGGAGAGGGAAGGAGGGAAGATGTAGAGGATTTAGGTTAGACTTGATCCTACCCTCTCCAGTGTCTTGTGGTTCAGGTGTTTCCTGTAAGGGCCTGGTGAAGGTTCAGCCATTTGTTCTGCCTTTTAGGAAGTAGAATTTTATGGTACCATTGCCGTTTGGGTCTAGATTAGTGTTTCCCACCCCTTTGATGCCTTCCCCTCCCTCCCCATCCCTCCTAGTGTCTAGTCCATGAGATGCTTGCTGGGTGTGTAAGGTGTCTTGGGTAGATTCAGGTTAGGTGCTATAGATGAGTGACACTATGTGGTGATTTTTTTTTCAGTGATTGGGTAAGTTCACTGAGAATGATCTGTTCCAGGTTCACCCATTTTTCCTCAAATTTCTTTGTGTCATTTTTTTCTTACTGCTGTATAGAATTCCACTATGTAGATATACCACACCTTAGTTATCCATTCTTCTAGTGATGGATATCTGGGTTGATTCCAGTTCTTAGCTATTATTAATTGAGCTGCTACAAACATGGTTCAGCAAATCTCTTTGGCCTGTGGATTTAAGGTTTTAGGGTAGATGCCCAGTAAGGGAATAACTGGGTCTGTTGGTATCTCTATAGTCAGCTTTTTCAGGAGTCTTCATATTGCTTTACAAAAACAAACACACAAACAAACAAAAAAACAGTGGATGAGTGTTCCTGCTTCTCCACATCCTCGCCAGCATTTATTTTCATTTGATTTTTTGATGTTTGCTATCTTTATTGGGGTAAGGTGGAATCTCATAGTTGTTTTAATTTTCATTTCTCTGATGATTAGGGATGATGAACATTTTCTTAAGTGTATGTTTGCCCTTTGTATTTCTTCCTCTGTGAACTGCCTGTTCATCTCTTCGCCCCATTCTTTGAGTGGGGTGTTTGACTTCTTACTGCTTAGATTTTTGAGTTCTTTGTAGATTCTAGAGATTAGGCCTCTATCAGTTGGATAACCCACAAATATTTTCTTCCATTCTGTGGGTAATCTATTGGCTTTGCTTAATGTATGCTTGTCTGTAAAGAAACTCTTCAGCTTCATATGATCCCATTGGTTGAGTGACTGTTTAAGATCGTGAGCTACTGGGATTTTATTCAGGAAGCCTTTTACCATTCCTATATCATATAAAATACTTCCTAAATTTTCTTCCAGTAGTATTTGAGTTTCAGGTATTATATTGAGGTCTTTGATCCATTTGGATTTGAGTGTAGTGCATGGTGAAATGTGTGGATCAAGTTTCAGTTTCCTGCATGTGGTTATCCAGTTTGTCCAGCACCATTTGTTGAAGATGCTGTCTTTTTTCCAGCCTATGTTGTTCTGGCCTTTGTTGAATATCAAGTAGATATATTGCTTGACCCAAAGTCTGGGTCCTAAAGTCTATTCCATTGGTCTATACTTCTGTTTTTATGCCAGTACCATGCTGTTTTTATTACTATGGCTTTGTAATATAGCTTTAGATCAGGTATGGTGATGCCACCAAAGGTATTTCTTTTGCTGAGGATATGTTTGGATATGTGAGGCCTTCTGCCTTTCCTTTTTTTTTTTTAAATTTTTTATTTATTTGAGAGCAACAGACACAGAGAGAAAGACAGATAGAAGGAGAGAGAGAGAATGGGCGCACCAGGGCCTCCAGCCACTGCAAACGAACTCCAGACGCGTGCGCCCCCTTGTGCATCTGGCTAACATGGGACCTGGGGAACCAAGCCTCGAACTGGGGTCCTTAGGCTTCACAGGCAAACGCTGAACCACTAAGCCATCTCTCCAGTCCCAACCTTCTGCCTTTCCATATGAAATTTGAGATCATTTTTTCTATCTCTGTGAAGAACACTGTGGGGATTTTAATTGGAATTGCATTAAATCTATATATTGCCTTGGGTAGGATTGTCATCCTCACAATGTTAATTCTGCCTATCCAGGAGCAAGGGAGGTCTTTCCATTTTTCTCAAGTCCTCCTCACTTTCTTTTTTGAGTGTTTTTATGTTTTCATTGTATAGATCTTTCACTTCCTTGGTTAATGTTATTCCAAGGTATTTTTGTTGTTGTTGTTGCTATTGAAAATGGGACTATGTCCCTTATTTCTTTCTCTGCATCTTTGTCATTTGCATATAGAAATGCTAGTGATTTTTGTGCATTGATTTTGTATCCTGCTACTTTGCTATATGAGTTAATCACCTTCAGGAGTTTGGGTATGGAGTCTCTCAGGTCTCTTACATATACAATCATGTCATCAGCAAATAGAGCTAACTTAACTTCTTCCTTTCCAAATTGTATCCCTTTTATTTCCTTCTCCTGTCTTATTGCTTGAGCTAGGACTTCCAGTACTATATTGAAAAGCAGAGGTGAGAGACGACAACCCTGTCTTGTTCCTGATCTTAATGGGAATTCCTCCAGTCTCTCTCCATTAAGTATTATTTGGGCCTTCGTAGCTTTGTATATTGCCTTTATTATGTTAAGATATGTACCAACTATGCCAATTCTCTCCAATGTTTTGATCATGAAACGATGTTGTATCTTGTCAAAGGCCTTTTCTGCATCTATTGAAATGAGCATGTGATTTTTATGTTTAACCTTGTTTATGTGGTGTATTACATTGACAGATTTCCGTATGTTGAACCACCCTTGTGTTCCTGGGATGAATCCGGATTCGGTTTGCGAGGATTTTGTTCAGGATCTTTGCATCTAAGTTCATTAGGGAAATAGGCTGGTAGTTTTCTTTTCTTGTGGCATCTCTGCCTGGTTTTGGAATTAGGGTGATACTAGCTTCATAAAAGGAGTCGGGTAGCTTTCCCGGTTCTTCAATTGTGTGGCACAGTTTAAGGAAGATTGGTTTGAGTTCTTCCATGAAGGTCTGATAGAATTCAGCTGACAAGCCATCTGGTCCTGGACTCTTCTTTTGGGGGAGGTTTTTTTTTTTATTACTTTTTCAATATCCATGAGTGTGATGGGTTCATTGAGGTGATTAATCTGCTCTGAGTTTAGCTTTGATAGATGGTATGTGTCCAGGAATTTATCCATCTCCTCCATGTTATCCAGTTTTGTGGAGTAGAGGTTTTTGAAATAAATCCTGATGATTCTCCCAATTTCACTTATGTCTGTTGTGATCTTTCCTTTTTCATTTTGAATTTTGTTAATTTGAAGCCTTTCCTTTTTTTGCTTGATCAAATTGGCCAGGGGCTTGTCAATCTTATTTATTTTTTCAAAGAACCAGCTTTTTGTTTTGTCAATTGTCTTAATTGTTTCCTTGGTTTCCAATTCATTAATTTCTGCTCTGATTTTAATTATTTCCTTCCTTCTGGAGCTCTTTGGGTTGGATTTTTCTTGTTTTCCCAGTGTCTTTAGGTGGATGGTTAGGTTATTGATTTGGGATCTTTCTGTCTTTTTTATGAAGGCATTGAGTGCTATGAATTTTCCCCTGAGAACCGCCTTCATTGTGTCCCATAAGTTTTGGTATGATGTGTTCTAATTTTCATTCAATTCCAGAAATTTTGCAATTTCCTTTTTTATTTCATCCACTATCCACTTATTGTTTAAAAGTGTGCTATTCAGTTTCCAGGTGCTGTGGGGATTCTTGGTGGATCTTTTGTTGTTGATTTCTAGCAATAAAGCATTGTGATCTGATACCATGCAGGGAATTATGTCAATTTTCCTAAATATGTGGAGGCAGTCCTTGTGACCCAGTATATGGTCTATTTTAGAAAATGTTCCATGGGCTGCTGAGAAGAATGTATAGTCTGTGGATTTGGGATGGAAAGTTCTATAGATATCCATTAGGTCTAAGTGCTCTATGGTTTTGTTGAGCTCTCTTACTTCCCTGTTGAGTTTCTGTTTGGATGATCTGTCTATTATTGATACTGGTGTATTGAAGTCCCCAGCTATGATGGTGTTGGTGGTTATTTCTGTTTTATTGTCAAGTAGGTTTTGTTTTATGAACTGTGGTGCCCCTGTGTTTGGTGCATACAAATTTATTATTGTAATATCCTCTTGATGGATCATTCCCTTGATGAGTAGGAAATAGCTTTCTTTGTCTTTTTTTTATTATATTTGGTTTGAAGTCTATTTTATCGGATATTAATATAGCTACGCCTGCTTGTTTCTTATTCCCATTTGCTTGGAATATTGTCTTCCACCCCTTTACCCTGAGGAGGTGTCTGTCTTTAGTGGTGAGGTGGGTTTCTTGAAGGCAACAGATTGAGAGGTCTAAGTTTTTGATCCATCCTGTTAGCTTGTGTCTCTTGATGGGTGAATTAAGGCCATTAATATTTAGGGTAATGACTGTGAGATTTGATTTGATCCCTGCCATATTGTGGTGGTAGATGTGTGTTGGTGTTTTCATGGGCTATGAAGTTTTTTGTGCCTACTCTGGGTTTGGTTGTTGTGATCTTCTTCTTGTAGGCATTTGAATTTGGTTATTTGTTTCTTATTTGTGGAGAATTTCCTGAAATACTCTCTGTAGGTTTGGTTTTGTGTTCATATATTTGTTAAGCTGAGTTTTATCATGGCAAGTTTTTCTTTCACCATCTATTATGAGGGATACTTTTGCCAGGTAGAGTAGTTTGGGATAGAATCCATAGGTTCTTAGACTTCGGAGAGTTTCACTCCAGGTCCTTCTAGCTTTCAGGATTTCCATTGAGAAGTCTGAAGTAATTCTGATGGGGTTACCTTTGAAAGTGGTGCACTGTTTTTCCCTAGCTGCTTTTAGGATTTTTTTCTTTGGTGTCAATGATTAGAGTCTTAATGATAATAAGTCTTGGAGAGTTTCTCCTTTGGTCCAGTCTGTTTGGAGTTCTGTTGGCTTCTTGTATCTTGATGGGCCTTTCTTTTAAGAGTCTGGGGAAGTTTTCTTCAATTATTTTGTTAAATAAGTTCTCCATGCCTTTGGTCTGAAATTCTTTTCCATCTGGTATTCCAATGATTCTGACATTAGGACGTTTAAGTGTATCCCACAATTCCCTCATGTTCTGTTCACAGGAACTGAAGTTTTTGAACTCTCGAAATGTTTCTTCCATCTTGTCTTCCAGACCAGAGTTTCTATCCTCCACTTCACTGACTCTGTTCTTGAGGGCCTCTGGAGAGTCTTGGGCTTCTTCAATTAAGTTTGCATTTTCTTCTACTTTTCTATGTATCATTTCCATCCCTCTGTCAAGCCCCCTTTTCACATCATTTTCTGATTTTCTTGATGATTCTTGGAATTCATCCCTGCATCTCTTTATGTCTTCATTTAGTATGGCCAGCTGATTTTTAAGGTCCTCTTTTTTTTTCACTCTCCCTCAAATTTATTACCTCTCTTTGAACTCCTTCCTTTTATCAATTTCTTCTAGCTTAGTGATGGTAGCATCCACACAATTATCGGTCCTTTGTTGATTTCCTGCAAGTTCTATCAGTAGGTTGGCCAGGGTTGCATTGCTCATAACTTCAATTTGATGTTCTGATCCTAATAACTCTTCTATGTTTTGGTTAGATGCATTCATTGTAGGACTGGGTCGTCTAACTGGGTATTCTTGCATATGATTTTTCATGTTATTTCTTTTGCGCTGTGGTCTGCCCATGACAGTGTATGGGCAGGTAGGTGGGTGGGTCAGCCTGGGCACTAGCGCAATGGGAATCCGAGGCAGCCTGGGGCAGTTGTCAGGCAGCCTGGGCTTTGGCTCCCATTTGTCAAAGCTGCCTATTTACTGCCCAACAGGGGTGCCAAATTTGCCTGAATTCTGAAGCGGTAATGCACCAAAGCTGCCTGCCATCAAGGTTGGAGGGGGACTGAGTTACAAAGCCCTGAAGCAGCCCAAACTATGGCTGGGAACCTTGGGTCCCAGAAACAGTCTGCCCTCCCTTGCCACACGAGAATGTAGGATGGCAGGCACCGCAGACAGTTAGGAGAGGGTACCTGAATTGGTGCAAGTGAGAGACACTCTGGGCTTGTGTGGCAACTGCTGTGGGACTGGGCTACTGAACAGTAGTGTGGGCAAGTGTGCAGAGCAGTTTAAGCTTCTGCATGCAGGGATCGATCTGTGCGCATGATGTGGACGTGGAAGCGGGTGCACTGGTGGCAGCGGGGTGCGGGACTGTGACGGCGGGTTCGGGTCCACAGAGGCAGGCACGGCACAGCAGCGGGGTGTGAAGGCTATTTGGTGTTAGGGGTGGTCTACCCACCCATGAGGGGATCCAGGATTCACTTTTCCCCCCCTCCCCGCCCCTGCCCTCCAACTGATAAGAAGTCCCAGAAAACGCTTAATGTCTTGCCTTTCTTTCCCCAGGATTTGCAGGGCAGCTAGGTGGTCGCCATCTTGGCCGGAAGTCCATTTCCTCCTTTATTATAGATCTTGGTCTCTCCTGCTTCTCCACTGTGGCATATAAAAACCTATATACCTTCACTTTTTGGAAGAAAAGTATATTTTGCTGTGGTTTTGCTTGATTCCCTCCCTAGGCTGGTTTGGATTGACTCCTATGCAGCCATTCTTACCAGGAAGTCCATTCTGTCATTAATTTTGATACACTGACAGCTGTTATTGCTTTAAAAGTTTCTTTCTTGGGCTACAGAGATGGCTTAGCGGTTAAGCGCTTGCCTGTGAAGCCTAAGGACCCCGGTTCAAGGCTTGAATCCCCAGGACCCATGTTAGTCAGATGCACAAGGGGGCGCACGCGTCTGGAATTCGTTTGCATATATATTGGTTTTTTGTTTTTTTTTTTTTTTGGTTTTTCGAGGTAGGGTCTCACTCTGGTCCAGGCTGACCTGGAATTAACTCTGTCTTCTCAGGGTGGCCTCGAACTCACGGTGATCCTCCTACCCCTGCCTCCCGAGTGCTGGGATTAAAGGCGTGCGCCACCACGCCCGGCTATATTGGTTTTTCAAGGTAGGGTCTCACTCTAGCCCAGGCTGACCTGGAATTTACTATATATTCTCAGGGTAGCCTTGAGTTCACAGCGATCCTCCTACTTCTGCCTCCCAAGTCCTGGAATTAAATTCATGCGCCACCACACCTGGCTGCATGTTTATATTTTTTTTTAATTTTTTATTTATTTATTTGAGAGCGACAGACACAGAGAGAAAGACAGATAGAGGGGGAGAGAGAGAATGGGCGCGCCAGGGCTTCCAGCCTCTGCAAACGAACTCCAGACGCGTGCGCCCCCTTGTGCATCTGGCTAACGTGGGACCTGGGGAACCGAGCCTCGAACCGGGGTTCTTAGGCTTCACAGGCAAGCGCTTAACCGCTAAGCCATCTCTCCAGCCCTGCATGTTTATATTTTTGATATTATTTCACAGTATTGGATACTTGGTTTTGTATTTTCTTTTTGCATATCAGTTTGAGAATTTCTATGGATAGAATTTCATGTTCACTGGATCTTCCTTCAGCCATATTAAGTCTACCATGGAGCTCTGAAAGTAATTCTTCATTTCTGTCACTATTTTTGAGTTTTAAGATTTTCTTCTGCTTCTTTCTTAGCAGTTCCCTATCTTTGGTTACACTACCCATTTGTGTACTTTGTTTCTACTTTTCCCTTTAGACACTTTTAAAATTAATCATAGTTAGTTTAACCTCTTCACCTGTTTTTTTATATTTTTAAATTTTTATTTTATTTATTTGAGAGTGACAGACATAGAAAGAGGCAGATAGAGAGAGAGAAAGAGAATGGGTGCACCAGGCCTTCAAGCTACTGCAAACAAACTCCAGATGTGTGCACCCCCTTGTGCATCAGGCTAACGTGAGTCCTGGGAAATCGAGCCTTGAACTGGGTCCTTAGGCTTCACAGGCAAGCGCTTAACTGCTAAGCCATCTCTCCAGCCCTTCATCTGTCTTTTTAACATCTGTGCTTTATATATGAGATAATTGTTTGGTCTCTTCAAAACTATTTTTCTTGATATTTGACATATCTTGAATTTTTTGAATATTCTTCTCTTTAATATTTTTTTTTTTTTAGTTTTTTTATTTATGAGAGAGAGAGAGAAAATGGGCAAGCAAGGGCCTTCAGGCACTGTAAATGAAATCCAGTCATATGCACCATCTTGTGCATCTGGCTTACATGGGTCCTAGGGAATTGAACCTGGTTCCTTTGGCTTTGCAGCCAAATGCCTTAACTGCTAAGCCATCTCTCCAGCCTTGTCTTGCAATTTTTTATTGCGACTCAAACATGATGCATTACATAACAGGAACTGAAGTTTAGAAAAGTATAAATGCTCATGCTTGTGAGTGCAAGTTTACACGTGCCACGGCCATGTGCGGAGGTCAGAGGACAACTCTCAGACACTGGTTCTCACCTTGCATCTTGCCTGAGGCTGCGTCACTTGTTCTCATTTTTGTTCACTATGGCAGTCACCAGGGTAGCTTGTCTTTGAGTTGCTGGGAAACTCTCCTGTCGTATCGCATATTCCCATCTTATTGTTAGTATGTAGTGTCACAGAAGCCTGTCATGACTTCTGCCTTTTATGTGGGGTCTTGGAATCTAAACTCAGATACACAAGCCTTGAGTGCAACTGCTGTTTCCACTGAGCCATCTCCTCAGCCAGGAGCTGCTCTGTTTAATATGTGCTCTAGTGACAGATACTAAGGGCTCTAAATTCCTTATATGCTCTTGTTTTTGTCTCCTCTTTTGTCTTAAGGACCTCTTTATATATCACTGCTTAGAAAGAGCCTGCCTTGCTGCTCTTTCTATTGTAAGTAATTGTTATTACACTGGGCCTTATCCCTGTGGCAATATGATTCTGGGGTAGAGGGAGTAATCTGTAAAATTTCCATTAGGTCTTAATCTTTTAGAGGAACCATGTCTCAAGCCCATGGACTTCATAAGTGTCTCTGATTCTCCTCCAAAAGCATGGTTCTTCCCCTCGCTCTATGCTGCTCCTGGCTAAAGAATTACATACCTATTTCCTAGAATCCCTATCCCTGATTGTCTTTCTATGTTAGGTGAGATAAGAAGGCTGGAGGGAAATTTTTCTTTTGAAGCTGGCATAGGTTTTATCCTGTGATCCAACAAAGAGCCTTCTCTGGAACATCTCTGCTAGGGAGATTCTCTGGGATCTCTGGTATATTGCACAGGCCATAACAGATCTGTTTCCCGTGCTAGGGCCACAGCAGATCTTTACAGTATTCCCACTGTGAAAATGTGGTGATGTTACTAGAAGGAAAACTATAAATGCACAGTGACTCATAAGGCTGTAGGCCCCACAGGCCTCAGTTTACTTCAGTATGCACACAGCCTCCAGCAACTCACTTATTTGTCATCCCTATCAGCTATATCTCCAATAGCTTCTCCTCTGATCAGCAACTTTTGTCGCTTTATTGTCTTCCTGTCTTTGTAATTTTGCTTTACCCCAGCTCCACGGTTCATGTTAAGTCCAAGAAAAGATATTTTTCGTGTGCCTAGACTTTTCCTACACCAGAACGGGAACAATGACGTCCTAAGTCATTGTCAGAATTGACACTGGAAGCTCCCTTTGTTTTCGTTAGATGCTATCTTCCATCACCTTCTCATTTTACCAGTGTCCCAACCCACCTCATTCTATCCTTCCTAGAAAACCTTGTCAGGTTAGGCCAATTCATAGGGCCTTCTCTAGTCTCACAAAGTTGACTGTATGATGTACTCACTAAGTGTTTAATCATTTTGGACCTCCCTCATTTCATTCCTCAGGATATGATCTCAGTGTGTTCCTCTCATATAAGACTTAGCATCCCAGAAGTCCAGTGGGTGCAGATCATGGCTGAGGTCATAATAACATAATCCATCGTTTGCCAAATAAATGGCCCCACTGACCAAATGGCAGGTCTCCCCCTCCTTTCTGTATCATATATAATCTAGACTGTTAGCTCATACTCATGAGCCCTTGATACACAATGTGTGCTGCCTACCTGCTATGATGCCATGTTCTTTGAGACCCCATGGCTCAAACAGGTTGTACGAATGCTTCCACCTACAAAACCCCACACAGACCTCATGATTTCTTGGTCACATACTTTTCCACTAACATATTTTTTTTTTCTGTCCCTGGTATTAGTACTATGGTAAGGAAGCTATCTATTTGGGCCCTGAAGGTCAATTTTCCTTTTTCTTGTTTCTTCTCTCCTCAGAGACCTTTCCTATTAATCCCATATATTTGCACAATAGATAAGCAAGCAGCCTAAAAAGCATATAGTCATTTGCTCGCTATCAAATAGGCTTCTATGTTCTCAGGCAAATATTTCTCTCTTCTCTCTTATACTATATAAAAGCTAAATGCAAATTTATGATGCCAATTTTCTTTTCTTTTCTCCAGAGACTCAAGTTGGTCAACTCTCATGTTGAATTTAGGAGGTGAAAACATACATCATCTCACCAGTCATACATGCTTGTGCAAATGCATATGATTCACTTCTCCAGTAGCCTTTGTTTAAACATCAGCTTCAGAGGCAAATTGGAAACCCCAAATGTTTCTTTGGACATAGTACATATAGATCACTATCTGTTCCACCCTTTGACTAAGATCAAGTGTCCCACCTTCCTTACCTAGCCAAAACTATTGGTCAGCAAGCCCCTCAGCATATCTACATATCAACATGTCTCCAAATTTTGATTTATATGTCATTCATATCACTTGCAACACGACTTGGTACTGTGACAAGAGCAATCTTGCTGCATTGTCTCCCCTGGACTGTACTTGAACACTGGGTCCCCCCTTTCCAGAGTCAGGCTGCATAGGTCACTGTCCTGCTGGTGGGTGGGGCTTGTGATCCACATCTGGTACCCACTGGGGGCCCAAATAAGCATGTATGCAAATGTCTTAACCCCAACTGAGGATTATATTGAAGTTCATTGTTTCTGGGTCATATGCAAATCAGAGAAGAGGGCTTCATTAAAGAATGTTCCCCTATTCCATGGGGCTGACATTTCTGAGCTTCCAGGCAGATCCTGCTGGGAGCTCAAACAGCTTTTGTTTTTGTTTTGTTTTGTTTTGTTTTTCAGTAAAGGCTGAGCTTCTTGAACACCAGGACTGATTGGATTTCTTCCCTAAGTCCTCATTATCTCACACCAGCCTGGCATTCACGGTGTGTTATTTGAAATGATTTCATTGTATTTACACCAACTTCATTTGAATTATATGACATGATGAAATGAAACTTTATTATACACTCTCCACTCCTCCATCCAGGAATTAGGAAGAAGCAAATTGGGGCCCTAAGCTCTTTCTTGTCAAGTTAATACAGAATTCTTTGTGACATAATCCAGACAGGGAAAGGGTGAACACTATTAGCATAATAAGGCCAGCGTATTAGTTGGCAGGAAGTGTAACCAAATCTAGGTTAATATAGAGAACATGAATTTATTTCACAGACCCAAGGAGGTCAGGGAAAGATTTGAGAAAGAAATGGCTCCTTGCAGTGGCAGTATCTCTTTTACCTTAGATGTGGATAGCAGACACAAGAGAACGTTAGCCCCTGCCCAAAATAATGGTCCTTTCTCCTTCTCTCATTTCTCCACTGGGAAAGCACTCACTAAAAATAGCTCACCCATACCTACTGTGCCATCGCCTCTGAGTGATGACATAAAGGGTCAGTGAGGATGAGGAGGAGTTGGAGAAATAGGCTTGGACACGGAGGAACACTAGAAAGAAGGGAGAGCTCAAAGAAGAAAGAAAGTGAACAGTGGCCAACAAGAATGATAAGGGGAGAGAGTGATATCACAAAGGTTGGGCACGCGCAGTACCTCTGCTCCATATACCCCTCCCAATGGGTGACATCAAAGCAGTTAAGATGTCATACGTAGGCTCAGGAACTGATAGGGTTTGAAAGTGTCCCTTGTGGTCACGTGTGTTGAACACTTGATTCCCAGTTGATGGTGCTACTTTAGAAGGCACTGCAAAGTCTATGTCTCCAGAGGAAGTAGTCTTTGAAAAGTTACGCCTGGACTTCCTCTCTCTCTGCCTCCAGTCCACCAGCATGTGAGCTTCTCTGCCATACCCCACTCACCCCCAGCCACGACGGACTGAAACCTCTGAAATCATATGCACAGTAATTCCTCCCACTACATTGTTTTGCTCATGTATTTGTTATTATAGCCATACAAAATCTGACTAATGCAATTCCTAGAACTTGTCACTGTAAATCTCAAAGAAGGCTCACCCATAATGATATTAAAGATGTATTTTTCTGTTGGAAAAAAAAAAGTTAATGCTATATTTCTGAGGCAAGCAGATTTAATAAGCTCAAAGTAAAGAAATATATGAGTTAAAAGTCTAAATGTACACATTGAGTGACCTCAAATCAGAAATGAGATGGCTGGCTGAATCCTTAGCTATAATTGAACAGGGCCCAAAAAGCTTAGAAAAGACTTCCTCAGACTGACTTTGAAAAAAAAAAAAAAAAAAAGCATCAAAAAACAACCAATCAAAGTCCCAGCGCATCTTTTTTAAGGAGCTCAGAACAGAGATAAAAAGAACTTAAGGATGATCTTAAGCAAATATGAGCTGTAATGAGGAACCATCTAAGTCAGAAAAAGTGGGAGGCAGGAGACAGGCAGCCTGAGAGGAGAGACAACAGCCAACAGATGAGACCCCTAAACAGTGAGATGGGACATCTGAGAGCTTAATCAGCTAAGATGGAGCAGGAAATTCAGGATCAAACTGGATATAATAGAGAACCTTCTCATGTGTACAATGTTCCGGACTTGGGGAGGAGCTGCCCATTTGGAGAAGTGATGAAAACTGGGCCCTAACCTTCCTTGTATAACGCAGATAGGGTAGGGTTTTGACATTCCTGTCTGCTTGGAGAGGTCAGGAATAGAGAGACTGGTTCTAGTCCCTATTGTGGCACAAACTTGGGAGGTGATATGGCTCAGAAAGTGCTGGATTCAGTCATGACTCAGATTATAGCAGTACAGCCTAGACTTGGGCTTTGCTTTTCATTAAAAAAAAAAAAAAAAAACAGCTCATAAGGTTCTTGAGAAACGATACAAGAAGCACATCAATGATTTCCATAATAATACAATGTTTCTTCATTAAAAACAAATGAGGAAGATTAGCACAATTTTAAGTTGTCTGCCAGCTCCAAACTTCCCTGATCCTGACACAGAAGATGAGAGGAAAGATACGGACAGAAGGGCATACGATGCAGAATGAGTTTCCTTCTCCATAGACTTGGAAGACTAGTAATAATATCAGTCTGCAGAGCTTTTGCAATGATTAAATGAGCTAACAAATATATACATATATTTGTTATATATATATATATATATATATATATATATATATATATATATATATATACACATATACACACACACACATATATATGTATGTATGTATGTAATTGTATATATTAATTTTATATATAATGTCTTTATATACATATTGTATATATAGTGAACTCTCAGTAAATGGTAACAGAGATGAAAGACATAGTGAAGTAGCAGAAGAAACAGCTGTCATGAAGGCTATGACACATTGCTAGTCCCCAGCAAGAGCATCTCACATAGCTTCTCAGCAATATCTAACACTCTCAATGACCCTTCTTCATGAAACAAGATTTTTGTTTTTCCTGTAATTCCACAGTGGACTGCTCTCCCGGTTAACCTCTCTGGCTGTTGCCTTTCAATCTCCCTTCACTGACTCCTTTCCTACCCAAGCACTAGATGTTGGGATCCCTCAGACATTAGCTATCCCCCACTGCTCTTCCTACTCTCTTGTCACCAGGGGTCTCATCCACCACTCTGACTTCACACACAGTGTAAAACAAACTCATATTCCTAAGAGTTCCTAGCTCAGACATTCGGCTGCACTCTTGAGTCTGCGCTCATAAGTCTCTTAGGAATCTCAAAATCCCCATATCCCAAAAACTGAACTCTGATCTTCTATCCCCCCACCTCGTCCTTCTCTAGGAGTCCCTATATAAACTAATGCTGGGCTACAATTCTTTCTCCAACCCTTCAGCTTACCCAACTCATGTGCAAATGAGTCCTGCTGCTTCTACCTCAAATGCCCAGCTTCCTCCCATCCACTTATCTCTATCCCTACAGCTACTGCACCCTCTCTGGCCCTATTACCAACTGACTTCTGGCTTCTTCTATTTCCTTGTCAGGTCATTCATATAGTTATTGTTAAATCAAATTACTCCCTTGTATGAAACACTTGTTTCCCATTATTACTAGAATATATTCTTATTTTTTATGGCTCAGAGTTCTGCATTATCTAAGTCCATCTATGTCTCAATTTTCTTCACCAGCCCATTCACACTGATTGCTGTCTTTCCGTGAACTTAACAATCTTCCTATCTTAAGGTCTTTGCACATTCTCTCTCTCCCTCTCCCTCTCTCTCTCTCTCTCTCTCTCTCTCTCTCTCTCTCTCTCTGAAATATTTTCACCCCATGTCTTTACAAAATAGGCTCCTTTCCATTCTTTACCTCTTTCTTCAAAGCGCCAGAGTAAGGCAGCTCTCCTCATTATCCCCTTTCATACTCACATGCTCTTTCCCTTCCTAGCACTAATCACAATTTTAAATTACACAGATGGTAATTGTCTCTTCTGGACTTATACTGGATTGCAAGCTAAGCATGGTCTGGGACAGCCACTGGATTTACCAATGGATGTGCAGGTATTCAGTTCTTATATTTACTAGAAGGTGCTCAAAATTAAATGAGTAAACAAAAACGGTCTGGACCCTGAAGGGTTAAAGGTGAGCAGGGTAGTGCTTTGGACTGGGCAAGGTAGCTACCAAAAAAGGGGAGAAATGAGTTCAATGTCTTTTGTTGTTTTATGAGAAAGAATCTGGCTATGTTGATCAAGCTGGTCTAGAACTCTTGGCTCAAATAATGCTCCTACATCAGCTTCCCAAGTAACCTAGACCATTGGCACATGCCTTCATGCACGGTGGTTAGACAACTTCCCTAAATAGAAACCTCAAGGTGACAGAAACATGTAAGACAGTAAAGATCACAGATGAGATGCCAGCTAAAAGGAGGGCATGGAGGAAGGTTACAACAGTGGTCAAAAAGTTAGGAGAGCAAACACCCCTTTCTGCAGACAGCAGGTGGCACCTGGGCAGACAAAAGCTGGTAGGACACTTCCAGACCTGCCTGGAACCAACCTCGGGATGAGATCAGGACTTGGGAGAGGACCTGGTCCAGATACGAGGCAGTCCTCCCTTTCTGGGTATCAGCTCAGTGATGAGGCATAGCTCAGATCCTGACTAGACTCTGGTACCTTTTCCTTGACTCCCAGGATGCTCTGGACACCATACTAGAGTAACATTTGTGTAGGAACTTATAGCCATTAATGACTCCCCAGACCCCCTATCATGCAAACACATGGCTACTGCACTCCAAACCCGCAGCGCATGTGTTTCGTCCACTTGTCTTGCTTAAATCTATGTCCAGGGCCCTCATCACTTATACAACCCACCTACGACAATATCCCACTTAAAATCTCCATGTGTCCTTATTGCTCCCAGACGACACCTCCGTAGGAGCTATTCCTACATCCCAACAGGACCTCTCTGTCCACATTTCCTAACCAGAGCTCATGAATTCTCAAAGCCCAGTTCAATTCCTAACATCATTCCAAAGCCTTCCTAGACATGTCTCCTCTCTTTGTCCTTCTGCAAGTCTGTTATGATGTGCATTTTTATTTTCTCTGTGCATGATGTAATTATGATTGTTGGTCTCCCCCAAAAAACTGGGTGCCACAGGCTGGAGATATGGCTTAGCAGTTAAGACGCTTGCCTGCGAAGCCTAATGACATGGATTCAATTCCCCAGGACCCACATAAGCCAGATGCACAAGGTGGCACATGCATCTGGAGTTCATTTGCAGTGGCTGGCAGTCCTGGCATGCCCATTCCCTTGTGCTCTCTCTTTCTCTCCCTCTTCCTCACTCTCTCCCTCTGTCAAATAAAAATAAAAATAAGTGCTGTCAGTAAAATGGCAAAAATCTTATCTTGTCTTTTCTCCCCTACAGAGTCTAATGCTTAGCTCTCAACCAGACCCTCTGGTCGAGTGTTTGTTAGGAAGGATGTTCGTTAGTCCTAGCACTGCCGAAACAAATTGCCATAACCTGGGTGACTCAAAACAATAGGAATTTATTGTCACATGGTCCTGGAGACCAGTAATTAAAAAAAAGGTCATGGTATCAGTAAGGTCATGCCCCCTCTGAAGCCTGAGACCAATCCTTCCTTGTCTCTTCCTTCTGCTGATTGCTGGGAATCCTTGATACTCCTTGGCTTCCAATTGCAGCATTTCACTTCCACCTCCATCATCAGATGACACTCTTCTCCCTTGTGCTTGTGTCTCTGTGCTTCTTCTTAGTGGGCTAGGACCAACCCTAATCCAAATGATGTCACATTAGGAAGGATTAGGACTTCAATACATCTTTGTGAGAAGCACAACTCAACCGACAACAGAATAACAAAGGCATAACGTCAACCTGTGACATTGTGTCCCATGACTCATTGAGAGATGCATACATCCAAATTCAAACCCAGCCACATCAAAGGAGGGAGAAGAACAAGAAATGAGGTAGTCTATTGCTGAGGACTTTAGAAAGGACCCCGAAGAAGAAAGGAAAGAGGAAGGGTAGACAGGACAACAAATGCATGGCAATACTTCAATCTTCTCCATCCCTGTCCAGGCAGACATGGATGGTAGGTAGTAATCTGAGGCTTCCTGTGGCAAGGGGAAGGTGACCACAGGAGCCATTCTGGCGTCCTTCACAGCTGCCTCCTCCTTTCTTCCCTGGCTCTGATGGTTGTGGCTTGACTCTCCTAATGGGGAATTTAATGAGACTTTCAGTAAATGGATCCTACATTCTCTTTCTACCCCAAGTAATTATAAAGCTCAGCAATTTTTTTCCCCTAACTTGCTGCTGATTTTCTAATTACTCTTGCTCCAAATAGGACAGTTAGCATTAAAATGAAACCATGCCGGGGTTGTGGGTTCACTCACATCTGCTTTGCTTATTTCCTTAATGTGACAGCATGACTTTATGGGCTGAGAGCTGCAGGTGATCCCCATTTTTTATGGCATGAGTTTGTACCCCCAAAACACAAAAAACCTTCACTAACATCAAGGTAAAACCAGTAGGAAAAAAGTCACTGAGACACAGTTTTCAGATGGCCTTAAATGAGTCCTAGGAAGAATATGACACCTTCCCTATGCAAAGGTACCATGGAACATGTTTCCGTTACTTCTTCTTAAACAAAAGAAGTAGCCTTAGCAACCTTAAATGAAATTCTCAACACGAAAGAGATTCCTGTTTTGATAAGAGCACACAGAGAGTTTGGGATGAAGACATGGGCTGGTGGGGGTGGGGGAAGGGAAAGAGAGTCAAGGTTGCACTGGCAACTAAGCATAGATGGTGAGAAAATGCCTGAGTTGGTCCTGAAAGTTTGAGCATCTCTGCATGAGCGTGTCCAGAGATATCTCAAAACCCCTCTGCTTTAAAGGTAAGTTATGCCACAAGTATGTGAGCCTGATAAATAGGCTCCTATTACTATTGCAAAAATCCATTACCTCATTTGGGGTGGCGAGAGATTTCCAAGGACGTGTAATTAAAGAAACCAGACACATTTAGTAAGGAAGGAATCCTCATGATAAAGTTTTCCATCCTGATATCTAATTTTTAAAAATCTTCCAGTGAGGGCTGGAGAGATGGCTTAGTGGTTAAGCGCTTGCCTGTGAAGCCTAAGGACCCCGGTTCGAGGCTCGGTTCCCCAGGTCCCACGTTAGCCAGATGCACAAGGGGGTGCATGCGTCTGGAGTTTGTTTGCAGAGGCTGGAAGCCCTGGCGCACCTATTCTCTCTCTCTCCCTCTATCTGTCATTCTCTCTGTGTCTGTCACTCTGAAATAAATAAAAATTAAAAAAAAAATCTTGCAGTGAGTTAACCTTATTTCTTCTTGCCTGCATCTAAGTAAGATCTAGACCCCTTGTTGCTCCTTCTATCTTTCTCTTTTTCAATTCAGACCCCTGTTTCTCTCTCTCTCTTCTCATATTCACATTTGTCCTCTAGTATTCCAAAATTCAGTTAGATAACAAAAAAAGAGTGTCCACATTTCTATAGTCATTACAGAGAGAACTTGTATTTTCCTATCCTATACTTACGAGTTCTTGGTTCATTTTCTGTGTCCTTCCCACATTCTACTCTTCTTTAAAGGTAAAATAAATACTTGGACTCAGGATTCTAGAACTGTCGGGAAATGATCATTGACTTGAGACTCGATTTGGGTTGAAATTCTCTCAATAATAAGCCATGTGTCCACGGTGCAATTTATTTTTCTCACCCTAATCTTTCTGCCACGTGGGGTGACAGCAGCGTTCTTCCTTGAGCTGCCTGAGAATCCAATGAGAACCCGATGGTCAAGTCCAGAAGCAGTTCTTCAGAGCCTTGGCTGGCACAGGGCATTGGTTAGCATGGTTACTGACCTCACAATGTGTGAGGCTCCATATTTGTGCCATGCATTCCTTGGGCCCATGTGGATGAAGCACATCTCTTTCTTTCTCCTCCACACCCCTCACTATTCTCAAAGGCAGCACAGGAGTGTGCTGATACAGCCTGAGGGCCCAGTTCATCTTGTTTCCATACCATCTGGCCCATGACCCATCATTAGTCCTTTTATGGCTCCTGTCTAAAGAAATGTCTTGTGTTTTGCCTACAGAAGATGGCTCTCTAATGAATGTCAAATAACAATAAAGCTTAAGTGTCTTCATCAGACACTTGAGCAGGCATCTGTGCTCCCAGCAGTAAAATATGCTGTGACTCTGGAAATAGCTAAGAAATTTGAAGCTGGGTTTCATCTACCGAGAGGAAGGCTGTGAATAATTTCAGTCACTGACTTAGTTAAACGAGAAGCCCTTGTAAAGCTATACTACACAGTGGTGGCTCTTGACATGATCCTCCCCCATGGAAGGAAACGAAAGAAGCCCCCAAGAGAAGCCAGGTTGTGGTGGTTCCTAGAGCCACGATACCTGCCAGACAGGTTACATGAACAAGTCATAGCCCCAGGCTCTGACAACACCTTCACCCCAGAAGCAGCAGGCAGTGAGCAGTTCCGGTCAGGCCCCAGGACACATGCTTAATGAGCAAGAGGACCTCAAATCACAAACTGATAGAGAGATGCTCAGATAGCACCTGCTTCTGTCATGTGAGTTCAGATGCCCAGAAGCCAAAGAATTGTACCCAGAGTCCCTGAAAGGGCTTGCAGACAAGATCCTGAAGCCGTCCTCAAAAGTGAGTTATCACAACATGGAAGACATTGTGGTACAGATTTGGATCCTGATGGTCTTAAGTTCAAACCAAGGAATAGCCACTGAACAGTTTTATGGTTTGGGGAAAATCATTTGATCACGTTGAGTCTCAGCCTCCTTAGCCTGGAAAGTTAGACAGTGGTAGCTGGAGATGGGTCCTTCCTACTAAATGCAAAGCCTTCTTGTTGTTTTTTTATTGTAATTATTTATTTGCATACAGAGAGATAGAAAAGAGGCAGAGAGCACGCCAGGTCCCCCAGCCACTGCAAATGAACTCTAGATGCCTGTGTCACTTCGTGCATCTGACTTCACATGAGAATCAAACCTGGGTCGTTAGGCTTTGCAGGCAAGTGCCTTAGCAGCTGTGCCTTCTCCCCGGCCCGCAATTTTTGTTTCAAAGCCAAGATAAGACCAAAACGTTTGAGAAAGAGACTCCTAAGATTCTTTTGGAACCCAAAATAAAACTGTTCTGAATCCAAATAATGAGTCCAACTGCAGATGCAGTATTAGAATTTGACAGAAAAAAAAAAAAAAAAAAAACGAACCCATGGAGAAGGGAGAGATAGAGGAAGGAGGCATATGACGAGGAAATGGTTTTTGTGATTAGGAAGGCCAAGTCCCACCATCTTTTGTCTGCAGACAGTAATATTAGCAATGGAATTCCAGGTCAAGTCCAAAGGCCTATGGATGTGGGAGCCGGGAGTGGCAACAGAGTGAGCCCCAGCCCACAGGCAGGAGACAGATGTCCCATTTTACAAAGGTGGCAAGAAGGAAAGGGATTCTTCCCTCTGTCTACTTCCTGCTCTACTCAAATCTGCAGCAGGGTGGGTGATAAATACCCATACAGGGGAAGGCAGCCTACTTTATTGAGTCTACCCCTCCAAGAGCTAATCTCACCAGGAGACATTTGGATGGGCCTACCCAGAAATAATGTTTAAACTGGACACCCTGTGGCCCAGTCATGTACACACAAGAACCTACTCAGCATAGGTGGTTTAGAGAAATTGATAGCTTTGGTTGCACACATAACTCTCATACCTTCTCCCGGTTATTTGATGAGAACCTGAAGCCTTGTCTGACTCTGAGGTTTTGTCTGGAACCAGATCCTACTGTCTGTTTAGAACCAGGCAACCGCCTCAGTGTAACTGAAGCCAACACTGGGGTTCAGCGGAGCCACACATGAGACCGGCTGGTGCCCTGGCTTCGCATTAGAGAGGCCTTCCTCGAGAAAAGCGTTTTGCGTTTACTCCTCTTACATGATCCATTTATTCCAGTTCTGCTGGCAGGAGCAAATGAAGAACATTTAGTGTACATCCCTCACAAAGGTCTCTTCCCAGCATATTTCTCCCAGTCAGATTCACTTCTCATGCTTAGTCCTCTCCCTTGCAAGCCACACTGGCAAAATAGCTAAGGTTCATCAATTCTATTTCAGTGGTCTCTACTTTCTGTTACTTTAAATCCTGGAATTTATTTTACAGTTACTGCCAATTTTTTTTTAATTCACAACTTCTATACTTACAGACAATAAATCATGATAATTCTCTCCCCTCCCCTTCTTTCCACTTCACAACTCCACTCTCCATCATATCCCCTCCCTCTCTTCATTAGCCTTTCTTTTATTTCAATGTCATCATCTTTTTATCCTATTTTCTCCTATTATGAGGTATTGCTAGGCACTGTGAGGTCATGGGTATCAAGGCCAATTTCTATCTGGACAGTTGCATTGTAAGGAGTCTTACCCTTCCTTTGGCTCTTACATTCTTTCCACCACCTCTTCCACAGTGGACCCTGAGCCTTGGAGGGTGTGATAGAGATGTTTCAGTGCTGAGCAATCCTCTGTCACTTCTTCTCAGCACTATGTTGCCTTTTGGGTCATCCTAGTGGTCACCTCCATCTGAAAAGAGAAGCTTCTCTAACCAAAAGTGAGAGTAGCATTAATAAATGAATACAAACATTAAGTGTAGTGCTTTCAGAGAAGTTTGGTGAGCATAATATATGTATTTAGCCAGACAAGAGCAGGCTTTATACCCCTAAGGCTCATGATCTCCCCTGCCATAGGCTTTTTAAAAAAATATATATTTTATTTCATTTTATTTATTTGACAGAGAAAGAGAGAGAGAGAGAATAGGCACACCAGGGCCTCCAGCCACTGCGAAAGAACTCCAGATGTTTGCACCCCCTTGTGCATCTGGATAATGTGGGTCCTGGGGAATCGAACCTGGGTCCTTTGGCTTTGCAGGCAAATGCCTTAACTGCTAAGCCATCTCTCCAGCTCTGCCATAAGGTTTTGATTAGGTGTTCAGTACCAGGCATGTATTCCCTCTCATAGAGCGGGCCTCCAGTCCAATTAGAGGGCAGCTGGTTTCCCCCATAGCAGACATGCCACTTTGCACCCATTGTGTCATTTGGCCTGTCTGGCCAAACTTGAGATTTCCAGTTTCCACTGTTTTCACTGCTGATGATTTTTGTCTCCTACAGGGCTGCATGCAGTACAGCTTTTCCCAGCTTTCAGCTGGCTGGTCTACAGGGAGGTTTGCAGCTCATCACCAGCTTGATTTCTCAGTGACCTTACTGCCCAAGCATATAAAGTCTTCAGCAATAGTCTTAATCATGAGAAGCCAAGGGCCTTGGCAATAGCCTGTAATGTTTTGGAGGCAACAGGGACCTTCCTGGCCAACAATTCACTGAAAGGTATCCCATCTCTGGCACTGAAAATTTTCTAGCAACAAACTATGCATGTGCTTTTATCTGAAAAAGTAGGCTTTCATATGCCTTATTCAGAATATATTGAATTTTGATAGACCCTCCCCCACCCTTCTCTTACTTGATCTCTTTCCCTGGCCTCCTTTAGGCCTTTCCACTCCCTGTAATCTGTTCTTCTACTTACATATATACAATACCATCCCATTAAGTCCTTCCTTTTCCTCCCCCTTATGGCATTTTTCTAGCTTCCTGGCCTCTGCTACTGATTTTTGGTTCCAGCTCACACACAAGAGAGTGAATTTCACATATGAGAGAGAACATGTGACATTGGGCTTTCTGAGCCTGGGTTACCTCACTTAGTATAATCCTTTCCAGATCCCTCCATTTCCCTATAAATTCCATAATTTCATTTTTTTAATTTTTTATTTATATTTATTTATTTATTTGACAGAGAAGGAGGGAGAGAGAGACAGAGAATAGGCATGCCTGGGCCTCCATCCAGTGCAAACTCACTCCAGATATGTGCGCCCCCTTGTGCATCTGTCTGTCTGGGGAATTGAAACTGGGTCCTTTAGCTTTGCTGGCAAACACCTTAACCACTAAGCCATCTCTCAAGCCCCATAATTTCATTTTTCAAGGTAGGCTATTGCTCTGGCCCAGGCTGACCTGGAATTCACTATGTAGTCTCAGGGT
Source organism: Jaculus jaculus (assembly GCF_020740685.1). Taxonomy (NCBI): domain Eukaryota; kingdom Metazoa; phylum Chordata; class Mammalia; order Rodentia; family Dipodidae; genus Jaculus; species Jaculus jaculus. The sequence continues at coordinate 26,385,077 of NC_059118.1, forward strand.
GGCCTCAAACACATGGCAATCCTCCTACCTCTGCCTCTCAAGTGTTGGGCTAAAGGTGTGTGCTACCACATGCAGCACTGCTAATTATTAAACAGACTGGATTGTTTTTTTCCAAGCCAAGTATTTGATATGCAGTTAAATGGAAATGGACATGTTTGAAGCTAGTGGCTCGTTACTTCTGTCCAAACATGCCAGAACAGCAGAACAGCAGAGGCAGAGTGATGTGATGCTCCCATTCCTCTGATGACCTTCCCATTGCAAGCAAAGTTCATCCTGCCTCCCAGGACTGGCTCCATGTCAGAACACGGAGACTTGGGGAACTGTCTAGGGACTTTTTATGACACCACGATGTAGACTTCAGAACAGCAACAGATTAAAAATATCTGTTGTGGTTTTGACCCTAAACAGGAACAGCAAGGGTGATTTTTATAGGTTACAAGGGGGGAGTATTTGAGAATAGCTTAATCCTATAGAAATAAAATGATTTTCCAGAAACTAGACCTAGGGAGATGGTTTAGCACTTAAAAGCACATGTTTGCAAAGCCTTCCAGCCCAGGTTCAATTCCCCAGCCACCCACATAAATTCAGACAGGCATTTGATTGTGGTGGCAAGAGACCCTGGCTCAGTCTCTCCTAACTTCCCAACATACATACAAATAACTAAATAAATATTTAGAAAAGAAAGAAATCTACTACTATTATGTAAGCGTGAATCCCATGCTCCCCCCCCAAAAAAAAACATTGCTTTATGCCCTGTCATGTGTTTTTTATTATCTCACTTCAGAGAATCTCCAAGTGATGATAAATATTAGAATTTTTAAGGGATAATTGAGGTCCTTGAAATAATAAGATAAATCCAGTCCTATGTTCTTCCTACTCTTAACTCTTCAGAAATTTGTTTCAGATTATAAGCAATCCTCTTTGTATTAGTCAATATAAATTCATAAAGTTTATTTTCAAAACAAAGATTATTTTTATATAGGATTCAGAGGGCTTGGCAAAGAATGGGCTTTCAGGATTGTATTGTAAATCTGAAAACATTGAAGAAAAAAATCATATTTAACTTATCTTTCCCTCATGCCAATGAGATACATTTGATTAGCATTCACAACTTGTCCTTTTGTCTCTGTCACATGTCTTGGGAGATGTAGGTATCACCAAATACAGCTGTTCACCCAAAACCAGGCTCCTTGTGTATGTTGGTCTTTGTACATAGCCCAAACTGGCCTCAAAAGATTCATCCTGTGCCTGCAGAAATCCTAGCAGATACAAAAGAAGTCCATCTGGGGGTTCCAGCCTTTTCCCCTTGGTCCTTGGTGTACCAACTGCCCAGGACTAGTCACTTGCTCTTCAATATGGGCCATAGGTAACCCCGACTCGCAGATATTCCTGCATCCTTCCTTCTGCCCTTCTGCCCGATAAGCTTACTAGCTGCTCACATCGAAGCTGTCCTAGCCACTTGCCATTGCTCATTGCACACTTAGATCTGCTTGCCTTTGCCGTGACTCATAAGCTCTGACATCAGACATTGGAAGCAGCCATAGTAACCACAAAAGCCTTATTTGTTAAACCCGTTTTTGCTTTAACTTAATCATATTTAAGACAGCTCTTATCCCACCACCAACACATAACCCAGCCTGCTCCAATTTAATATCAACACCAAGGACAACATGTCAGTACTTTCAACATCCCTCAGGCTCCATGTTGTCATTAATGTCCATGGAACTAAATATTTATTTGTAATGTTTAACTGACTAAGTGTACAGATTTTAAGTGTCAGCTCAACACACACACACACACACACACACACACACACACACACATATACATGATCTCTTTAACTATCCCCAAGATCACTGTATAGAATATTGTATAGAATATTTCCTATACCTTAGAAGATTCCTTCACACTCCCTGCCTACTATGAGAGGGCCACAAAGGCAGCCACTACTCTGACCTCCATCACAATAAATTGATTTTGTCTTTTGAAATTATACACAGTAGAAGTCTTGCATCTGGCTTCTTTTGTTACCTTCGTTCTCTCTCTGTGATGAGTGTGTATATGCACGTGGTTGTGTGGGTGAATGTGGGCACAGGCATGCCACTGCCCACAGGCCACAGCGCAGTTCTGGAGGTCAGAGGACAGCATCAGTTGCTGGTCCTCGCCCTCTTCCTCATTTGAGGCAGGGTCTCTTGTTGTTTAGCCCTGTGTGCATGAAGCTAGCTGGCCCATGAGTTTCTGGGGATTCTTCTATCTCCACATCCCATCTCTGGGATTGAACACATGCTATTGTTTCCAGTGTTTTGTGACTTCTGGGGATCTGAACACAGACCCTCACAATTGAGTAATAAGAACTTTATTACTGACTCATCCCCCAAGCTCCAATGTCTAGCTTTCAGAAGGATTCATGTTGTATCAAATGAATGGGAACAGTATGTTTTGTTATAATTCTGTGCAGCACTCGATTGAATTGATAAATATTTATTCTACTACTGATAAATATGTGAATTGTTTCCTGCTTTGTGCCAGCATAAATTATGCCACTATACCTCTCAGTGGCCTAAGAGTGACTTCTCTTGAGCATATTACACCTGGAAGTATAACTATGCTGAGTTACAGAAGAAATGTATGACTCATTTTAACAGATATTTTAGGCAGTTTTTTAAGTGATAGAACCAACTTATACACTCATGAACAAGTTTGAAGACTTCAGCTGCTCTACATCATGTCCTTATAAGAGCTGTCCTCCTTAATTTTAGCTATTCAGAAGTATGTAGCAGGATCTAATTACAGAGTTACTGAAAATTTCCTCGATGTGTATTAATGATGGTCTTAAGTAGGAAAGCCTTACTCCCAGATGATGGTATTTGAAGGTGAGGCCTCTTGAAGATGGAGATGTCTCTGATAAAAGAGACTCCAGAAAGACCCCTGACTCATTTTACCACAGGAGACACAGGGGGAATACCACTACCTGTGAGCTAGGAAGCAGGTCTCACTAGATAATAACTCTATCATCATCTTGATCTTTGACTTTCGGCCTCCAGAACTATGAGACATTTCTCTTGTTTATAAGCCACACAGTTGTGCTATTTTTTTTGGGACAGCAGCCCAAGAAGACCAAGATGGGAACTTTTCTTTTGGTTATTAAGCACGTATAACTTCGTTTTGGTCTAGGGGTATAGCTCAGTGATAGAGCACGTGTGCCCAGTGTGCATAAGGTCCTGGGTTCAAATGCCAGGACCAGGAAAAAAAAAGAATATGAAAAGTGTCTCTTGTAAATGACAAGCTCTAGTCTTTTGACCATTTCCAAGTGAATTATTTCTCCTTTGCATACTAAGGTCCATAGTTCTAGCTGATTTCATGGTATAGTGGGGATATGGTTGTAGTCACCTTCACGTTGTTGGGACAAAATGCTTGACAAAAAGCAGCTGTTGGGAGGAAAGGGATTATGTTCACATACAGTCTTGAGGGCAGCTTCATGATGGGATGGCAGGGAAAACATTGCACAATCAGAAGCTGAATCTCACTCCTTGCCACAGCGGCTGGCAGAACGCAGCAAGAGAGCAAGCTGGGCTCTGGAAAGGGGGAAACTGGGCTGTAATACCTCAGAGCCCACCCTTAGCAGCAGACCTCCTCCAGCAAGGCTCCACTTCCAAAGCTGCCACCAGCTGGGGACCAAACATTCAAAACACATGCGCTTGGGGGAACATCTGATGGAAACCACCTATCCTGTTTATATAGCCTGACCATAGTATTTGATTAGCTATTGTTAATTACAAGTATCTTTCTCCTCAGGATGTGGAGTTGCCTTTTAATTTTTGTAATAGCTACTTTGAAGTAATATTTCCTCTTAATTCAAGTGCAATTTTAAAATTTTTGTGGCTTGTGTTTTTCAGGCTCTATTTAATTAATTAATTTATTTATTTATTAAGTTTTATTTGTAAGGGAGGAAGGGGTAGAGAAAGAGAACAGAGGCACACCAAGGCCAAACAAACTCCAGACACATGGGCAACTTTGTGTATCTACCTTCATATGAGTGCTGGGGAATCAAACCTAGGTTCTGAGGCTTTGCAGGCAAGCACCTTAACCACTAAGCCATTTTCCCAGCCCCTCATGGTCTATTTTAAAATCTCAAGTGTTCACCTATGAGCACTGCTGTTTTACCTTTCATGATTCACTGATAACCTCAGTTAGTTTGCACATGATGTGATTGTTTTCCATGTGAACATCCAGCTAATGCAGCTCTGTTCACCACAAAGGCCACTTGTCCCTCACTAAGTACAGCGACACACTTGCAGGAAACCCAGTCTCCTTATTCTCTTTAGTTGCTCTGTTTCTCCATTCTTGCACAAATAAAAACTATCTTAGGCAGGCATCATGGCTCCCACCTAAAATCCCGGGACTTGGGGGAGACTGAGGCAGGAGAACTGTAGCAAGTTCCAACCTGAGTAGTGAGCTCCAGTCCAACTTGGGCTTCAGGGTGTGACCCTACCTCAAACAACGACAAAAGCTATCTCAGTTACTGAGAATGGGTCTTAATAGAGCCACTAGGACCGTTGAAATCTGGGTCAAATCCAGAGGAAAACTACTTCCTGTCATTCTAGGTGTCTCTTGTTTAAAAACAATCTTTCTTTCTTTCTTCTTTCATTCCTTCCTTCCTCTCTCTCTCTCTCTTTCTTTGTCCTTCCTTCTCTCATTTCCTTCTTCATTCCCTCCCACCCTTCCTGATACAAATGATTCTTTACATGTTCTAACAATAAGAATGCTAATCCCAGAGGAAGGAGTGGGTTTTGACTGTCTGAAAATGCTTAGACTCCAAACAACACTTGGCTTCTTTATCCTTTCTTTTCTCCTCTGTCTGCATCCATCTCCATCTGGAGCTCTCCATCCCTCCACCAACAGCCCCTCCCAGACATGGACCTGCTTCACTTCTTGACAATGGCAATTCAGAAAAATGTAGCAATTCTTCATTACCTCTGTGCTTGCCTTATTTTTGCCTCTTCCTGCCTCTGGCCTCAGTCCTGTCTCAGTTAGCCTGGCTTAGTAGAGGTCCTGTTGTCTCATGGGATCATGGAACATGGGGTTGTGGAGGGGATCTTCCATTCTCTCCCCATCCCACCCCTGTGCACACTGGGAACTTCCCCGGTGTTGAGGTGAGTGACGCATTCCAAAGGACACTCGGACAAGCACCCTGGCAATGAATGAACAAACCCAACTTCAAAATTTGAACCACCAAAAAGGCTTGAGAGAATTGGAACAAGAATTTCTCCTAGAGCTCAGAGTTTATAACTCTGAATTAATCCAGTTTACAGTGGCTTGGGAACAGGGAAAACAAGTGCCAGGGGATGGCTGGACTACCCACTGCTTTTTTCAAGTGAGAAATGTTATAGCGAGCAGGTCAAGGTGTGCTCAGAGCCGGAGAAGGCAGACATTGGGGCTCAGAACCCAGCCATGCAAAGCAGGCTGATTTCAGCAATACTGGCTCCAGTAACACTGAATAATTTCATTGATACTTTATTGAAGACTGAAAATTTTAATTTTAATTAGATTAGTTTCTCCGGGTTTACTACATTTTTAATGTGTTTTTATTATGCCTTTGGGGTCATTTCCCCAAGGGGAATATTCTAGTTTTATAATTAAAAAAGGGGAATCAACATTCTGAATTTAAACTATGGATTTTTTCAAACTTTAGCTTTTCTAGATCAAACCTATACTGTGAAAGGCCTCCCCTTGGAGACTCAGAGGGCTGGGTCTTATGGGTTTCGTGGCATTGTTTTCATCTCATTTGAATGAGATGGGACCACTTTTACTGACCAGGGCTAGGAAATGGGTCAGCCTGGGCATTCCTGGTAATGCTTCCAACATCTCTAGTGGCAAAATTTGAGCCAGCTGGCTGCCTCAGAGCTGGCTCACAGCACATGCAGGTGAAGTGGCTGCCTTTCCTGGCACTCGGGAGGTAGAAGCTGTCACTGGATTCTGCTACCTCGGCCTCATACTGACAAACAACACACTAATAGGCAAGCAACTAGACGATTCTATCTAGGAACCCAGCATGTCTCCTGGCAGCGTGGCAGAAAGGTTCTGGTTTCCAAATAAGAAAGTTTTGTCAGAGGCAGAGGCCTGGCACCCCCTGACTGGATGTACTCTCTTCAGAGGACATCCACGTGTCATTTGCTGATGGGGGTGGGTCAGGGTGATCCCAAATGAAACCCCTGTGGAGATCCAACCCCACTGCCAAGGGCTGCTGCATCTTTTATTGGGCTTTCATGATGTAGCGGGTACTCTGTTGGCCAATGTGGGGGGCAGTGTTAATCTCATTTTAGAAACAAGGAAATCGGGGGCTGAGAAAATGATTCAGTTGGTAAGTTGCTTGCCACACAAGCATGAAAACCAGAGTTAGATCCTCAACACCTCATAAAAGACAGGCATGTCTGTAATGCCAGCACTAGGCTATGGAGATGGGGGCTTGCTCAGTAGCTAGTCTAGCCAAATTGGTGAGATCTAGGTTCAGTGAGAGAACTTGCCTCACAAAATAAGGACTATAGGGATGGTTTAACAGTTAAGGTGCTTGCCTGTAGAGCCTAAGGACCTAGGGTTGATTCCCCAGTTCCCATGTAAGCCAGATGCACAAGGTAGTGCGTGCATATGGAGTTTGTTTGCAGAGGCTAGAGACCCTGGCATGTTCCCCCCTGCCCTCTCAAATAAGTAAAATATTAAAAAACATATGATGGCAAGCAACTGAGAAAGACACCCACCCTCAACTTCTGGCCTCCATGCACACATGTACACAATACCTACTGCACACACACACCATGCACATCCCTACACACAAAAGAATCAAGAAAAATTGAACCAGTGTCCCAAACATGAAGTGCTTTGTCCTAAACACCTGCGTGATAGAGGCCAAACAGGATTTGAACTCAGATTTTCCCTGCTGAAAATTCCACAGACTTTCCATTCCACCAAGCAGTGTCGTGTCCAGAAGCTTCCAGGCTGCTGTGAAGGAAGACCCTGCATGCTGACACTTTCCCACTGGGAGCGAGTCTCTGGCAGGTTCCTGTCTTTGCTCAGTTCCACAGGCGAGTGCTTCTTGTGTCCTCCACAGTGAATGAAATCACATCCGCAATGCTTGCTCCCAGAATCAGAGTCCAGCATCAATCCCCAGTTCTACCTCCTGCCCCCCACTCAACCCAGTCGTCCCAGCCCACCCGCTGGCTGGTTGGGTCAGGAAGAATCTCATTGAAAAATCCTCCCTTGTGCTCATGCAAATTGTTTCTACGTGAGCTTGTGCTAACGCATCTTCCTCCCTCATCTTGAATGTGTCTAAACAGCCACAAACATCTCTATGCTTATGAAAATGAAATTATCCAGATGTCTCTGCAGATGTTACAAATGGCCAACACAGTACAGCATAAATGTAAAGAAAATCTCCTCTCCCCACTGGGGAGTGAGTGCAAATGGGACCAGCAGAAAAAAAAAAAAGAAAAAAATGACCAGATGTACACTATTTCCTGGTGAAGGTGACTTTATCCCTGTAGTTAGAATTCCTTTTTTTAAAATCAATTTTGAAAGATTCTAATGTTGAGTGTTTTTCTCCAGTAGTGATCAAATATTGATGTCTGATGATTATTACATTGCTACTAATGTGGAGAAAAACAAGGAGGAGGAATAGTGAGGTATGAAGAAGAAGGAGAATGATTCTTTTGTGTTTGGGAGAGTCAGTGAAGAAAAACAGCCCACGCTGGTGCATTTGTGGCAGGGGTCGGGGAGATGGCTGAAGAAGAGAGAGGGAAAGTGATCCTAAGACAAAGAACTTCACGAAGGAGATGAAACCAATGGTATGAAGAAAGAGGAAGGCAGTTGGAGAAGGCTTTGACGGAGAACTAGAGTCAGGCAGAGGTGAGACCCTTGGGAGGGTTAACAGAGCAACATTTCTGTAGCAGGAAGAGAACAGTCATGGGGAAGAAAGTGAGAAGCTCTAGATACCAGGTAGAGGACTTTTTACCTTTTGAAGAAAAAGAGAGTAGGGGGTGGTTTAAATGGAGACATAGTATAGAAAGTACAGGGAAATGGGAAAATTATCAATGAGGCAAAGAGAGAGATCAACTGCAAGGCAGTGGTTTTGTTTTTTGAGGCAAACCCAACAGACTGGCTTTTTTTTTTCTTTTGAGAGAGGGAAAGAGAGAGAGAGAATTGGCATGCCAGGGCCTCCAGTCACTGAACTCAAACTCTAGACACGTGCTAACCTTGAGCAGGCATCACCTTTTACGTCCAGCTTATGTGGGTTCTGGGGAGTTGAACATGGGTCCTTAGGCTTCACAGGCAAGCACATAACAGCTAAGCTATCTCTCCAGCCCCTGAAGGCAGTATTTTAATGCATTCAGCTATCAATCTTCATAGAAGAGGTAAAGGCTCCAAGTGGCTACTCTGGCCTAGCAGTCAGGGGATGAGCATGGGTCCTCCACCCATCTGCAGCCAGATGTTGTTGTAGGAGGAGCCACCGAGCCAGGGAGACCCTGGGCTGGCCAGGCCTCTTATCCTTCCTACCTGTGCTTGGTTCATCCCCGCTCTACTCTGGCCAACCTGCTAAAGTGAGCTCCACCCCCACCCCCAGCTCACTCTGTCCTTCTGTGTGTGTTCTTGGCTTCCCGCCTGCCCACCATGGTTGCTGCCGAAATTTCTGAATAGAGTGACATCCCTCCAGGTCCTCCTGCCGCTGTGTCCTTGAGTCTCCTGCTGCTCTGGAGCTTGGCTTGTCTGTGCACAATCTGCTACATATACCAGCAGCCCAGCAGATGCGTTCACCACCACCACCACCACCCCCAACAGACACACACAGCTCTACAGCCTCCCCAGGGCCAGCAGAGGAGATCTGGGGCCACTTGGGAAGGGCCTACATGCTATTGGGGAGGGGAGGATGCATGGGGAGTTGGCAGGGAGGGTGTGTCTCCCCTCAGGCAGTCCCCAGCCTTTCAAACAACGCTGGGACTGAGCACAAATCCCACGCTGCAGGACTTAGGTGGATGGAAAATTTGATCTCTTAATCTTTATTTTTCTACAATGGAACATCACTACTATATTGAGCCCCCAGGTCCCTAGGAGACATAAACAGTCTTTGTTACTCTCTTTAGGCCCCTGGGGTGCCCTCATATTGTGCTAGGGCAACAGTGGGAGCATGCTTCCTGTGTCCTTGGCTAATGTCCTCCTGCCCATTGGATTTTGGACAATTGTCCATGCAGGTGGCATCTCTCACCCCTATTCCAAACCTCTTGGGTTCAGCTTGCACCCAGCTAATGGCCCAACAGGCTTCACACTAACCTATACACAGTTCAGACTTGCTCTGGAATTAGAGTCCCCAAGCACCAGGATGAACCAGAGGCCATTTCCTCTCTAGCATCTGGCTGTTCTACTGGGTTCTACCCAGGTGTGGGTTACTAGTACCCCATGCTTTGGACTCCCCAAGTTTATCTGGGTGGGGGTGTCAGGGTTCTCTCTTTGTTTTGTTTCTCTCATCTGTTTTAGAGGCTCAGGGGCAGACACTGAAATATAGTTAAGTCTATGAGAAGTTTAATGGAGGTGGGGGGCAGGGGAACCCGTTGGCAGGAAGTGGGAAGAAAGCATCGAATCACCATGGAGATCTAATAAGGTCTCTGCCAACCTGACCTGCAGTTCCAGATGAAGGACAGCTCATTGGACGAGTCCTGTAAAGAGCACCATCGCCAGGTCTTGGGTCCCCAGCTGTGCGCCAACTTATTGGCCAGAGCTACCCTGAGGAGAGCGGAGGCTTGGTAAACGCTGCAGGAAACCCAGCAGGCTAGCACTGCAGCTTCAGGCTCGAGGGCCAAGTGCGCTCTCCCAGCCGAAGGCCAGGTTCTTTCCAGAATGGGGAGCCCAGAAGCCTCACGCCTTCAGGGCCTCACACACCTGCTAGTTCTTTACAGCCCCACCAGCCCTGAACAGGACCTCAGTGGGCCTGGCTTGCTGTCAACACTCTACACTGTCCCGAGTTCTTTCCAGCCTCCCAAGAGACTCTTCCTTTGCAATCCAAACCCAAAGTGGATCTTGTTTCTCCTTCTGCATTATGAAACCTTGCCATTAGAAAATAAACTCAGGACTAGAGAGATGGCTTAGCTTGCCTACAAAGCCTAAGGACCCAGGTTCAATTCCCCAGAACCCACATAAGCCAGATTCACAGGGTGGCACATGCACCCTGAATTCATTTGCAATGGCTAGAGGCCTTGGCATGCCCATTTTCTTATCTGTCTGTCCCTCTCTATTTGCCTCTTTATCTTTCTCTCTCTCTCTCTCAAATAAATTAATAAAATACTTTTTAAAATAGAAAATGAAGTCAGACTAACTTGGGTTGACTGAGAAAAGGTCATGGGCAGAAGGATGATGGGAAGGCTGGGGAACAACAGCAACTAATTCTTCAAATGTTATGTAGGTCTCTGCCTAGTGAATCTTTGTGTCTCATAGCAGAAACATAACACGTCATCATCCTTCTGACCTCCCCCTGACATATGCCTCCCTCCCCTCCAAGAAGGTAGGAATACTCCATCTTTGCACCTGTCTTGGGCATCGCGGGTCCTATCCTTGGAAGTTGTAGAGCCCTGGCATTGTCAGGAAACGTGAGGCATGCTGAGACACAGCAGGGTTCTCTCTATCCTTCATGTGTGTGTGTGGGGGGGGTGGAAATACAGGGTTTTTACAGGACTCTCATACAGCATGTCCTCAGGTGATCTGGAAGTGAGGGGTGGCTGAGTTTTACAGAGATAACCCCAGTTGGAGATTTGGAAAAATAAAACAGAAAAGTCAAGTCATTTTCCTAAAGCCACAGAGCCACTAAGGGGCAGGACTAAGATGCAAACCCAGCAAACTCAGCTATCCTGTCTGATCTCAGGCCTGGAGTCCAAGATCCCATAGCCCCTACAGTAAGTTGCCTTGCTTTTCAGAGGATTACCCTGAAGAGAACAGAAGAGAGATGGAAGAAGGGAGGGAAGGTGGAGAGAGAGAGAAAGAGAATCACAAACACAAAAGGACATGACGTAAAGGGGACTGCAGTGATGTACAGAGGCCAGGTTGGCTGAAGACTGAGCATAGAGCCACAGTTCCTGGGAACTACAGACAGGAACCCTTCGACTTGGTAAGTGAAGCAACGGGGGGCCTACGCAGCTGGTGCCAGGGAAGCCTGGATGCAAACACATCCCTCTGCCCTCAATGCCAGCGACCCACCATTATCACCAGGGGAATCCCTGCCCGTGTATCATGCCCTGGAGTTGGGGGCTAGCCCCGACATCGGTCACCACATGTCAGCAGCACAGCTGTGATGCTTAGAATGGCTGAGAGGCATTTAATGGCCACAGTGAAGAATAACTGTCTCTCTGAGTGAGGCCGTCGCAGGAACAGCCAGGAGAAAGCTGGGCTTCCAGCCTGGGTGCCTGGAATACTATTCCAGTCCCTTCCCCACCTCTTTAATCCAGCAGAAAACTCCAATTCACCCTACGAAGTATTTTTCAAATAGCACCGTTTTTGTGTGTGTCGCCTTATCTGCCTACCTCATCCTCTCCTTCCCCGACCCACCTGAGCTCATTGCTATCCTCATTCTCCCATCCTTCCTTCCTCCACCCTTGTCCCCCACTTCATCCCCATAACAGAACATTTTTTAGCCTTTTCTGTATGTTAGGCATTAGGGTTGACATATTATGAATGTTCATTTATTTAGCCCTCACCATGGCCTATATAAGGGAGGTATTGGAGCACTCCACCATACTGTGAAAAAGGATCCTCAACAATTGTACTGTATACGGTGTTTTCCCGGTAGATGGTCCATCACTGTATCAGTGACTTTCTCATTACTAGGCACAAAATATCTGACCAGAAGCAGCTTGGAGAAAGAAAGGGTTTATTTGTGGCTTATAGTTTCAAGGGGAAATTTCTACCATGGTGGAGGAAGCATGACAGGAGCAGGAATCCAGAGTCACATCATCACACCAGCAGGGGAGAAGTAGAGATGGGGAGAATAGCTAGCAGTGGGGTGACAGGCTCCTGCAATGCTCCACCTCTTAACGGTCCCCACAACCTTCATGAACAGCGCCACCAAAGGCAGTTAAGTACAAACATATGAGTCTGGGGTCGTTTCATATTCAAACCACCAGCCACCAAAGCATGCATTCCACATTGAAGAACTCTCTGCTGGATGCACTGTGCCCTCATGGATCTGAAAAGGCCTGATGGTCACATCCCTCTCAGGGGCACTTTACCTTTGCTGCCACCATTCAGCTTCCCTGGAAGTTCCCTGATCCCCTCAAAGACTGGCTGAGAACAGAGACACTGACTCCCCTCCACACCTCCCATTTTCCCTGCCAGCCACCCCCAGTCTTGTTCTGTCAAAGCCAAGGTCATGTTTTCTCCTAAGTGAGGCTGGGCTCAGCCAGGCAAACCATCAGAACAGCCTTGTGCCCGGTAAGGAGGGGTCCCGGGGAGGAGTACAGACCCCAGGAAGGTCACCCTGGAACCAACTACCTGGCCTCAAACCCCAGTCCCAACCTCCCACTGGAATGCAACCTCAAGGAGAGACTGAAGCTCTGCAACCCCAAGATTCCCATCCTGAATGTGGGCACAGCAATGAGCTCCTGCTTTACTAAGACACTATGGAAAAATAAAATTCTATCAATAAAAAAAAGTGCCGTGGGAACCAGAAAATGCATATGATATTCACAGAGTTATTTTATCACATATAATAGTGGTATAGCTAAGGGGAAGGATCAAGATGCAAACTCACATGACATGTTAAAGCTTAAAAGTTGTTCCAGAGCCAAGATAATATGGGTTAGTTACTACCTTTTTTTTAAAATTTAATTTATTAGTTTTCTTTTCAGCAAATACAGGCAGTTTGGTACCATTGTTTAGGCTCATCCATGATCTACCCCCTCCCAATGGACCCTCCTTGTTGATGTAAATGGGTCGTGCATTGTGGAGTTAGCCCACAGTTATTAGTACAATAAATGTCTCTGCATATCATGACCCAAAGTTACTACCTTTGCCGTTTACTGACTGTGTGACTTTGGCCCAGTGAGCTAACCACTCTGTGCCCCGATGTAGTTTCCTTTTTTTTTTTTATTTCCTGTAATGCTTCAAGAAGATTAAGTAGATTAATCCATTTAAAGCACTTGAACAGTGCCAAACAAAGTCAGCATTCCATAAATGCCAGCTATGACTAGTAGTGGATTCTGAAGATTAGTGCATAATAATATAATCATAGTAACAAATGTTTTAAAGTATACAGAGCATTTATGCTTTTTTTTTTTTTTTTGGTTTGGTTTTAGTTTGTGTTTTTCTAGGAGAGAACAGGATCATCAAGCCTATTCAAGGACCAGAGTAGCCTTGAATTCATGATCCTCCTACATCAGCCTCTGGGATGCTGGAACAACAGGTGTGCACCACCAGGTCTAAACCTGCACACGTGCTTCTGAAAGTGTAAAGATCACTTCCGCCCTAGAGGAGTTAATGGGACAGAGGACACCCTGGCTGGGCTTTTGACAAAAGAATGAGATTCCGACAATGGGGACAGGATCGTGAAAACATGCGGGGCTGGGAGCCCTCAGCTATGGTGCTGGGTTTCAGCAAGTGTTCTGCCTCTTCGTTATATAGAAGAATCACCCAGAAGCTCTTTAAAATAAAAAATGCAGATACGCATCCCCACCAGTTTAGATCCTGAATCAATTGGTCTTGGATAGAACCTGGGTATGCATAATTTTTATCATTCCTCCCTGCCCCCCACGCACAACATGCTTCTAGTGCACAGCCAAGAATGACAAGTCTTGGCCAGAGCAGTAGGTCTTAGACTTTACGATGGGCCTCACCTAGAATCCTTTACGAAAATACATACTCTTTGGTCACACCCCCTAGACCTCCTGATCTAACAGAGCTAAGCTAGGCCCAAAAGTTCACCTTTCCAACATGTCTCAAGGGATGGTAATGCTGCAATTTGGGACCCCACTGAGACCCCTGGGATAGAGCAAAAGACACAAGCAAGACAAAGCTTTCTTGGTTGCCTGGTTGGAGTCAGCCATACAGACCTAGGAAGTTGAGAGTTGATCCTGCGGTGTGTCAGGGAATCACCCTGACCTGGTGGGGAGACACAGGAAGGCATTGAAGGGGAGAAAACTAAAGACAGAGAATCCGGTGAGAAGGCTTGGAACAGTCAACAGCCTAGAGCGTGGACGGAAAGCTGAAGCAGGGCAGCCACCCAAGGGTGAGGCAAAGCGGCTAAGTGAATGCCAACAGAGCCCCTGGTCCAGATCCCAGCGACAGTGTCCATGAACTGTGCCTGTCGCCGTTAGGTTCGCATGCCCACAGAAATCACCTGACCAAGAGCAGCTTGTGGGGGGGCGGTTATTTTGGCTTAGAGGCTCAACGGGAAGCTCCATGATGGCCGGGAAAACAATGGCATGAGCAGAGGTTGGACATCACCCCCTGGCCAACATCAGGTGGACAGCAGGAATAGGAGAGTGTGCCAAACCCTGGCAAGGGGAAACTGGCTATAATACCCATAAGCCCGCCCCCAACAACACACTGCCTGCAAGAGGCCTTACTCCCCAGATCTCCATCAGCTGGGAACCTAGCATTCAGAACACCTAAGTTTATGGTTGGGGGGGCACCTGAATCAAACCACCACAGTAACAAAATATCAGACAGCAGTCATCTGTACGTGAGAGTTTAGGGTCTGAGGATTGAGCGCTAGGTCCAGGGCTGACTGGGAGAAATAGGTGGCAGTGTTGCTATCTTTGATACCTTGATATCTGTGTTTGAGATAAAGGTGCCTTCAGGCTGTGGAGACCAGGAGTTCAGTCTGGGGACTCAAGTCATTGCTATAAGGAAGGTGTCAGATGCAATATGAGATGAGGAGAGGAGAACCAAGGGCAGATACTGGGGTCACCCAACCTGTATGCCAGGGAGACAGACAGAACAAAGACCTAGAGCCAAGGAAAAGAAGAGTGAGGGGAGCCAGGTGAGCATGGGTATGGAGTGCTTGAAGGCACTGCAATGGTCACTGGTCAAAAGATCTAAAACCCAAAGTCAACATAGCAGCTACCTTCTCATTTCTGGGACAAGACACTTGACCAAGAGCAGATGCTGGGAAGAAAGGGTTGATTTCTGCTAACAAGTCTCGAGGGGAAGCTTCATTTTGGTGGAGAAAGCATGGCAGAGCAGAGGTGGGACATCACATCTTGTCAAAGCAACTAGGAGGTAGCAATAAGAATGAGCCAGGGACTGGAGAGATGGCTTAGCGGTTAAGGGGTTTGCTTGTGAAGCCAAAAGACCTCAGTTCGATACCCCAGGACCCATGTAAACCAGATGCACAAAGTAGCACATGTATCTGGAGTTTGTTTGCAGTGGCTGGAGACCCTGGTGTACCCATTTTTTCTCTCTCTCTTTCTCTCTCTCTCTCCCTCTTGCTCTCTCTCATATAAATAAAATAAATAAAAATATTAAAAAAAAAAAGAATGAGCTAAGGGCCAGAGAGATAGCTTAGAGGTTAAGGCACTTGCCTGAGAAGCCTAAGACTCATGTTCAACTCCTCAGATCCCACATAAGCCAGATGCACAAGTGGAAGATCGCACATGTCCACTAGGTGGTGCAAGCATCTGGTGTGCCAATCCTCTCATCTCTCTCTCTCTCTCTGTTTCTTTCTCTCTCCCTCTGAGAAAGAAAAAGAATGAGCTAGCTTTGCCCAGGGAGGCTTGAGCTCTAACAGCCCAAAGCCTGTGACAAGCGACACACTTTCTCCCCACAAGGATCCACTCCCAAATTGCCACCAGCATGGGATTTAGTAATGAGGCTTAATCAATAACACATGAAATTATGGGGGACATTTCATATTCAAACCACCACAGTCACCCAAACGTGGGGACACACAGCTGAAGTCCCAGCACTAGGGCTGACAAAGACTGTGAGTTTGAGGCCTTCCTGGGCTACATGAGGAGACCCTGTCTCAAACAGATAAGCAAACAGTATCACGAGAGTCGCCTCAGGGAGACAATCCACCGGTCAGAAGCTGCCTGAGGCAAATCAGAGCCTTGACGCTTCATTGAGAGCATGTTGCAGGATCCTCCGTCCCCTAGGCCAGTGCAAGCCCTGTCATTGTGCCATCACCTGTCCTGCATCCACAGGGGATGTGGAGTATGTTCCCAGCCAGACTGAGGCCTGGCTTTCCCAGTCTTTGTCATCACCAGGCTCAGATGTGGCCAGCTGCCCATCACCCCAAATGTCTGAACACCAAGAGTCAATAAGGCAGATTAATAGCCTGGAACAGGTGGCATGTGGCTGACCACTCGGTTGTGATCTCAGGCCTCCCGTGTACCTCTGTGACTGAAGATGAGGGCATGCATCAAGGGAGCAGTGCAGCCGTGGCGGGGAGGCTGGGCGGGCTGTGTTTACTCAACCCTGGTGCCAAATCTGCTCAGGCAGACGCTGTGGGACAATGAACCAGGGCACCACACAAACAACATCAGAGGTTTTATGAACAACCACGGGCCACTAAGATTCATTGAAATGGCAAGGGCAGCCAAGAGACAGCCGTAGACTTCTGCATCCCATCCAGAGTTCAAGGGGAGGAGGCCTGCCTTCTGAATGAGGTTAAGGCCTTGCTTCCACAAGGGAGAGCCCCTCCCCCCCCCTCACCAGAAGCTTTGTTCTCCTCATGTGGGCCTCACAGTCTTCCATAACCGCCCACATGCCGGAAACAGCTTCTCTATTAGGAAAGAAATAAACAAGGATAAGAGAGCTGGGTGCAAAGGCACTCTGGTCCCCTATTTTCAGACGTGGCCTGTGTCCAGTCTTTGGAATAACCGCAGAGTGGGCTGACCTTGCAGAGCTCTCAGAGGATCAAGCAGCTCCAACAGCAGGCTCTTCTGTTTGCACCTGCATTGAGCCATCAGAGGACACTTCTTGGAATTCCTGGGTCCCTGGGGTGGTGAGGGGGCTGGGGGTAGGGATCTGACAAGCTTTGTGCTCTGATTTGTTCAAGGGATATTCAAATCCTTGTGACTTGTTTCAGTGGAGTTTGCTAACTGAGTTGTTGTTGATACTAGGCTACTTTGGATAATGGACTGAATAGATTTCCCACTAAACTGAGGTCCCTAGAGATTTCTGGAGAATTGTACTTAAGGTGTCTGGCTAGACAGCAGACTTTATTTCCCCCCTTATTTATTTTTTTAATTTGTTTATTAGAGACCGATAGAAGGACAGAGAGAGAGAGCGAGAGAGAATGGGCATGCCAGGGCCTCTAGTCACCACAAACGAGCTCCGGATGCACGTGCCACTATATGCATCTGGCTTGTATGGGACCTGGAGAATCGAACCTGGGCCCTTAGATTTCACAGACAAGCGCCTTAACTGCTAAGTCATCTCTCCAGCCCGACTGCAGACTTTTTATTGAAGAATCAAGCTGAGACATGGAATTCTTATGGAAGGTGAAGGACATGAGGCTCCTTTGTACATATCACCTTGATTCCTATGGTGGAGGCCATCTGAGCCTCTGAGTAAAGAAGGGCATCAACGTCCTCCCACCTGCACAGGAACACAGGAAGGAAGAACAGCCACCCAGAGCACGGCCAGCTGCCATGACTTTTTTTTTTTGCATGTGTACATGTGTGTATGCATGTATTCCTGTGTTTGTGGGCACACGGGCGTGCATGCTTGTGCACATGTACGCGAGGTAGGTATCAGGTTTTCTTCAGTCATGCTCCACCTTAGTTGTTGTATTTTTTACTTGTCCTTATCAGTATTTCATTGGCTTCTCATTTGTTCCATCTGTTTTGCTCATTTCTCTTTTTAAATAACTATTTTGGATGTTTTCATGTATGTAGATTACATTCTGGTCACATATACTCCACATTGCCTTCCCTTCTTCAGTCCAAGTCTATTCCTTCTTCTCAGCACTTACCAGTGTCTATGCCACAGAAGAGAATGACTCCCCGCTCCTCCCACAACCGTGAGCCTAGCCGTCACTAGCTCCTCAAGGAAGACAGGGGCCTCCCGTCTCTCCTACTCTGTCTGTGATAGAAGGCTGACAGGCTCCAACATGTACATATCTTCTGCAGGCACCCACAGCTCACTTTACTTTTTAAAAAATAATAGTTTATTTGATTTACTTGAGAGAGAGGGGGAAAGGCAGAGAGAAAGAGAATTGGCATGCCAAGATCTCCAGCTTCTGAAAATGAACTCCAGACATGTGCGCCACTTTGTGTATCTGGTTTATGAGAGTCCTGGGGAGTCAAACCTGGGCCTTTGGGCTTTTCAGGCAACTGTATTAGCCACTAAGCCATCTCTCCAGCCCATCACTTTACTTTTTTTTTTAATTTTTTTAAAATTTGTTTTTATTTATTTATTTGAGAGCGACAGACACAGAGAGAAAGACAGATAGAGGGAGAGAGAGAGAATGGGCGCGCCAGGGCTTCCAGCCTCTGCAAAAGAACTCCAGACACGTGCGCCCCCTTGTGCATCTATCTGGCTAACGTGGGACCTGGGGAACCGAGCCTCGAACCGGGGTCCTTAGGCTTCACAGGCGAGCGCTTAACCGCTAAGTCATCTCTCCAGCCCCACTTTAATTTTTTGAGACAGAATCTCCCAGTGAACCCATAGCTCACCTGTTCAGCTAGTCTAGATTGCCAAGGAGCCCTATGCCTCAACTTCTTAGTGCTTACTCAAAGTAGAGGGAAGTGACCTGGAAAGGGGAAGGGGCAGACTCAAGCTACAACATCCCTGTAGACAGCCAGGAGTCAGGTGCTGCGCTCGGGTTTCCTGCGTTGTCATACAAATAAGCTCCTGGAAGACAGCGCAGAGCAGCTGTAGGTCCTTTGCTGCCCATGCATAGCTGTGGTGAGCTAGAGGGGAGCCTTTGGTCTGGTGGAGGAAAGTGGGGGGGGGGCAGAGAAGAGAGCATCCTCTCCTTTCTGCAACTCTCCCTTGAAACTAACTCTACCCTAACCTTTTTAGTGACATGAACCAATAAATTGCCATTGGTTAAATCAGGTTGCTAGCATTCTGGACACTTGTGCACGCACGCACACGCACACACACACACACACACACACACACACACACACACACACACACGGCATCCTGACCTTTACAGCAGCAAAGAGCTTAGACTTAAAGGCTCAAGCATGTCTCAGCTCAAGCCAAGGCACCGCTGAGTCTTTGTGAGCAAAATCCAACGACCTATATGTATGCACGGCATAGTCCTTGCTGAAGTAAGGTGCTCAGGAAACGCTGGGCCCTGTCATCAAGGTACTCACAGTACCACAGTGAGGACAGACAACCAACAGGAAAAAAAAAAAAAAAAAAAAAAACACAAGGTGGAACGCTAAATGATAGGAGCGCTAACAAAGATGGGAACGTGGTGCCGGGGCACATGAAGGGGAGGAGAAGACAACTCCTTGCTGAGCGCACTCAATACGTGTTAAGTTATATTGAACCAAAAGGCGTTGTAAAGATAGTAAAGTCCCCCTCACACCCCGCAAGTTGGGAAGGTGGGGAGTGAAAGGAGACTGCCACTTCCTGGACTTCCACTATATCAATTACTTTTCTTGTTACTCAGACCAAATACTGGACAAAAGTAACTTAAGGGAGGAGGATTTCTTTTGGCTCATGGTTTCAGTCCCCTGTGGTGGAGTCTGTGACAGCAGGTCCATGTGGCCAAGGCAGAGAGTAAGGTAGGATGCAAGGCCCCAGGACAGCCCTCCAAGCCCACCCACCCCCAGTACCCATCCAGCTAGATAGCTTGTCCCAAAGGTTCTATAAACGCTAACTGCAGAGCAAGTGTTCAAGCACAGGAGCCTATGAGGGACAATTAATTAAACTCTAACATGCACCATACACTGTGTGACTCTTGTAGATAGTTCACAGTGCTGGGATGAACATCCATACCAGGCACAATTTAGAGAAGGCAAGGGATTTCTTTCAAATTAAAGATCCAGGCAGAAGTTCCATCAGTGGCAGAGGAAGCTGCTTCCAGACATCCAAGCAGAGAGAAACAACAGCCAGCAAACACCAAAAGCCACCAACACAAATGTGCAACCAGCAGCACCCCCAGAGCTCACAGACCTCCCTATATAGCTTTGGGCTGGAATTCAGATGCACCCCCAAACATACCTTAGAGCAGGATCCCACGATCAGCCCCCAGTGACTCCTCCTCCAGCCAGGTGACTGGAGACCCAAGTTTCAAGCTGGAATAAAAACACCTAAGTCTATGGGAGACATACATTCAAACAACCACAGTGGCTAACATTCACAGCGACCTAATGAAGTAACTACAGACGTTGCTGTTTTACGTAGGAAAAAAATCAGAGCTCAGCAAGGTGATGGCTCCAAAGAAGAAGAACTCAGTTCGAGAATTACTTGAGCCATGAACTTCAGCCATGTTGGGGGAACCTGGTTGCTTTGCATGTTTCATATTTGCCTCCCATCCCTTCATCCTGGTGGCTCATGGATGGCCCCAGCAGCTACCAGCTGACTTCATCTCTGCTGCCTGAAATCACTGGCAAGAATACCTCTAGCTCAGTAGCCCCAACAACTGCATTCTTATTGCTTGGTTGGCTCAGATTGAATCATATGTTCGTCCTGAACCAACAGTTAGGGTCAAGGAAGATAATGTGAGAGTGTCCAGGACGAGCAGGGAGTTCCATGGGGGGGGGGGGGGGGGGGCTGAATGCTGATTCGGCTCTTCCAGTGGACACGGGTAGAAGGTAGAGTCAACACTGGTAGCATATAGAGTGAAGCCAGAAAAACCTTCCCATCTTCTTTAACACACTTTATCTGGGGAGCACAGTATATGCAGAGACATAACTGACCCTTCTAATGGTTTTAAAAGGCTTTAAAAAAAAAACCCTTTTATTCTTTTGCATGTCCATGCACGTGTGTGTAGATAGATGTATGCATAGGCATGCCGAACACATGTGTCACTTTGTGTCCACCTTTACATGGGTGCTGAGAAATTGAGCCCAGGCTATCAACCTTTGCAAACAAGCACATTAAACAGCTGAGCCATCTCCCTAGCTCTAGAAGCTCATAGTTTTAAGAACTAAAGTATTAAGTTACACTGGCATTTGTGTTCTCTGGTAATCCTGAAAAAATATGACTAATGATGCATAAAACACAATGACCGGCTGGAGAGGTGGGTTAGCAGTTAAGGCTTTGCCTGTGAAGCCTAAGGACTACAGTTAGAGGCTGGGGACCCACGTTAGCCAGATGCACAAGGGGGCTCATGCATTGGGAGTTTGTTTGCAGTGGCTGGTGGCCTTGGCGTGTCTATTTCACTCTCTCTCCCCCGCTCCCCCCCCCCCGTCGCTCTCAAATAAATAAATAAAAATAAACAGAAGAACACAAAGACGTCACTCTATATTTAATTCTTAATTCAACCTTCTCTTTAGCATCTCTTACCCTCGATTCTAATGGCATCATGAAGCTGAAGCTAGTGACCCTCAACCTAATGGGTTGATCAATGCACATTAGACCTTATCTTCTATGAATTAAGAAACAGGACAACACTTCAAGAACTCCTGGCCTACAGGTTGATAAAATTGTTAGAAATATGAAGGCAGACATGTTATTTGGTTAAAATTGTAAATGACTCAGTAGCTCCCATTTAATGCAAATAAACGGTAAAAAGCAAAGAAAAGTGATGAGAGTCTAATGAGCTACAAACAAAGCCACAGCATTTGGCTGGAGCAGACATGAGTAAGCAGAGACATAGGCTGCCTGCCTTGAGCTTCCCTTCTTCCTTGTAATCCCACTGGATATCCATCTACAAACATACTTGACTTTTGAAACTGTACAAAAGGCTTCAGTTCATTGAACCCCTGCCCAACCATTTCATTTGAAAATGAATAAAGCTAAATTTGCTGAAGGAACTCAATGGGTTGTATGGGAACTCCAGATATTCCAAGTTGTGCCTCATTGCCCTGAGAAGCCAGTCCACATGCAAAGTTGCTATTGAAGGAATTGTCACCAATTGTCACAAATAGTAGCAAGATCAACATGCAAGTAACCGTTGTGCTATGTTTTAGAAAATATGTTTTCCTGAATAGTTTTATTTATTTCATAACAGCCCCTCCCCCATCAGGTAAAGATGATAGGGGAAAATTATTCTTCAATATGTCTCCTCAGAATTTAGGAACAGGACATAAATTTTTTTCCCTCATCCCTGTTCGGACATGCAGCCCTTCATTAGATGATGACAAACTTGTCTCCTGGGTATTTCCATTTATGTGTTAGCTTTAGTGCTAATATCCAGGGCTAATTTAGTACTTTGTTTTGTAGCCAAATTACGTTGGGGGTTGAGTGTGACTGTTTCTTCCAATCCTCAGTATAATATCTGATATTTTGTTACAATAGCCATATTTCATAGATAGTTTTGTTGTAATCATAGGAAGCTTCTTTGGAAATAAATAATATAAACATTATAAATAAAATGTGTTATGAGATGCAATATTTTTCCTCTATTTACCAGCCAGAGAAAAAAGAAATAAGCTTTAACTTGTGTGTAGACCCTCCCAACTGTTCTGTACAGGTACTAACATCCTTTCTTCCCTTACTCCAACCTCCCCATCTTTTTTCTCTTTTCTTCTCCATCCTGAGTTGTGAGGTAAACTTTGTTCCCAAGGAAAACCCTGACCAAACACCTCATTTCCCTGTGTATCCTAGAAGAGCCTCAGATCAAACAGAACAATTAACTCAGTAAACAATGCCATTAGCCGAACTCCCTCTGTACCCACCAGCCCGAAGCCAAATAAACACCTCTTGGAGCATATGGAGGCAGGGAATTGCAGGCAAGATTTTATGCGCCTCTCAGCGGGCCTGCTCTGGCTCTTTGGGAACCAGACAATTTAGCATATGTCACTGCTCCCAGCTGCCTTGGGGCCTTGGCTGGGGACAACAGAGATATGCACTCACTTACAGCATTCAAAGTCATATAGGGTTGGGCCTCTACATACCAGAAGGTATTTGTGGACAGGACACGGGCTCCTTGAGGATGGCCACCAGGATGCCAAAGTATAGCAGAAAGAAAGGAATTCACAAAGGAGGCTCCCCTGATTATCCAGAACTGTGCATGCCACTCACTTTCAGCTAAGCCTGGGAAACTTCTTGGGCACTTAGGCAGAAACTGAAAGTCATCAAAAATCTCAATGTACCATAAGAACAGAAGTCTTTACAGAAACCAGAGACTAAAATGACCTAGTAAGGTATCTTGTCCACCTTCCTGTCAGCATGGGATTGGTCCCTGAAGAGCTTCAATAGCTCATTTTTAAGTAACTCCAGCACTGTGC
Source organism: Jaculus jaculus (assembly GCF_020740685.1). Taxonomy (NCBI): domain Eukaryota; kingdom Metazoa; phylum Chordata; class Mammalia; order Rodentia; family Dipodidae; genus Jaculus; species Jaculus jaculus. The sequence continues at coordinate 26,408,407 of NC_059118.1, forward strand.
TTTCCATCACAAACTCCCCAGGAGAACCATTCTAATGGGTCTCATGTCTCAGATGTGCACCCAAGATCCATCCCAATTTCTCCATTCCATAAGCTGCTCCTTGTACCATCAGAAATGACTCTGATAGCTCCCGTTGTGCTCTCCCAGGGAGGCACTTGGCTGCGGCTGCCTTGTTGCCTTGTCTTTGGGATCCACTCTTTCTTTTAGAGAGGGGTTGGAGGGTAGATTTGAAATTGAGTGACTATGTGCATGAAATACACACCCAACATAAGCTTAGCTCCCTGTAAAAAAACCAGAAAGGGATGGGAGTTGTTAATTATTAAAAAAAAAAACTAGAAATTTTAAAGAATAGTTTAGGGCTGGAGAGATGGCTTAGAGGTTAAGCGCTTGCCTGTGAAGCCTAAGGACCCTGGTTCGAGGCTCAGTTCCCCAGGTCCCACGTTAGCCAGATGCACAAGGGGGCGCATGTGTCTGGAGTTCAGTTGCAGAGGCTGGAAGCCCTGGCGTGCCCATTCTCTCTCTCTCCCTCTACCTGTCTTTCTCTCTGTGTCTGTTGCTCTCAAATAAATAAATAAATAAATTTTTTAAAAAAATAATAGTTTAAAAAAAAACTATTGCAGGCAGAATGCTGAGCAATGACAGAACTGGGCAGAGAGCAGAGCACAGTCATTCAAGTCTGAGAGCCTATATGTGTCAGAGCTTGTCTAAGCTTCTGTCCTCTTATTGAGCAAATGGACATGGTATTTCATACCTTGGATGTTGGAAAGAATGGATCAAGGCTCTACAATAAGGTAATGTTGAATTGACAGCAATTTTTAGTTATAAAAGTGATATGGCAGGGGCTGGGAAAATGGCTAAGCCAATAAGAGTGCATCCCGTGCAAGCATGAGAGCCTGAGGGCCTGAGAACACCTGACGTCAATTCTCCACCACCCATCATACACAGCTCAGTGTGGCTGCACATGCTCATAAACCAGTCATGTGGGGAACAGAAACCACAGAATCAATGGAGCTTGGAAAGAAAGAAAGAAAGAAAGAAAGAAAGAAAGAAAGAAAGAAAGAAAGAAAGAAAGAAAGAAAGAGGGAGGGAGGGAGGGAGGGAGGGAGGGAAGGAAGAAAGAAAGAAAGAGAAGATAAAGAAATGGTAAACCCTGGAATCAGTGAGACCCAATCTCAAGAAAATGGGCAGATGAGCGATGGGGGGGGGGAGGCATCTGAAGTTCTGTTCTTACCTCCCCAGGTGTGCACTAGGTGCACACATCTGCACATGCATGTGCACACACCATACATACACACACGTACATGAGAAACAACATGGCATGCCTCATGTGTACTGTAGCACCATTCACAGTAGCTAAGTGACAGAATCAGTGTATGTGTTCAACAACAGAGCACAGATGAAGAAAAGAAGTGGAATACTTTTCAGCAATGGAATACATTTCAGCCATAAAGAGAACAGTTATGTTGCTTACAGGAAAATGGAAATTTTCCTGCAACTGTAAATAATAAGCAAATTAAGCTAGGCCCAGAAAGACAGCTATTGTATGTTTTCTCTCACTTTTGGCTCCTCATTTTTATATAGAGATATAAAATCATGTATGCATATATGGCCTGAAAGCCAAATCCAAACTGTCTAGAGGGACTCAAGGGATGGGAGAGGAGCAAAAAGGGGAGAGGAAGGAGCTATAGGAGGACATAAGTCTGATGTGCAATATAGACTTGCATGAAAATGTTCTTAGGTCTATGGCTATCCTACCCGAAATGTGTCCAAGCTCATCTGAAAAATCTTCCCATCTAACAGTACCATGTAAAATGAATATACACAAAGGAATTTTTAAAAAATGATATGGTTACTACAAAGATATCCTAAGAGAAAGAGTTTAGTGTAACTCATCCACATCTGAACAACAACAACAAAAAGCCATGAACAAAAACATGAAAGAGGGTTGGGCAATGACTTAGTGCATAAAGTGCTTGCCAAGCTAATGGGATATGTGAGTTTGGATCCTCAGGACCCACTTTACAAGTTAGGATCTGTAATGTCAGCATGCCTTAGGTGAGAAGGGATGTGGAAACAGGAGAATCACCTGGAAGCTTGCAGGTAAGCTAGCCTGGTGAATGAAGCTGTGAACAAGAGATTTTTCTTCAGGATGGAAAGTGAAGGCTGATACACAGTTGTCCTCTGACCTCCACACACACATACGCACACATACACACACCCCAAAACTGAATGGCATCATTCATTCCTTCATCTTGCACCAGTATACCTTTGCAGTGATTGACTGAATCAACTGGAGAGGTGAGATAGTTAAACAGGGGACTGTGAAAACAGTCAGTGAAGTATTTGTCTCACAAGCATGAGGATCTGTGTTCAATCCCCAGAACCCATGTAAAAACGCCAAGCATGATGGATGACATGTGTTGATAGCCCCAGAGCTGAGGAAGCAGAGACAAGAGGACCCCCTGGGACTCTCTTACCAGCCAGTTTACCCTAGCTGGGCAGCTCCAGGCCACTAAGAGTTCCTGTCTCAAAAAAAAAAAAAAAAAAGTCATGGCATTCCTGAAGAACGACAGCAGAGGTGTCTCTGGCCTCAAAAACGCATGTGTGTACACACACACATATGAATGCACTCACACGGGCACGCACGTTACAAAATAGTGACCCAGGCATCTCCGTGGACTGGGTAGGTAGAGTCAGCTAAATGCCAGAAATGCAGGGAAAGGAGGCTTCAGGTTGTGGACAAGCCCAGAGAGACATCTGAGGTTGTCAGGGGAAGCCTGGTGATGCCACAAAGCAGGGGCCAACCACAGCCTTTCATTCCCAGTTTTGGAAGCAGCCTGTACCACAGTCCAGTTATTCTATAGGTAAAGATCAAAGCAGTATTAGACACTCTATTTGATCAAGCAGTCAGTCCCACTTACCCTCTTACCCTGTGCATCCTGTGCACTAGGCCTCTTTGGTTTACAACCAAAGGAAAAGTCACCCCTCAACCAACACAACAAACAAACGGTGAGTTTATTGGACTATATGGGGTGGGGCGGGGGGGAGAATGTAGAATGGCCAAGTTTCAGGGAGTTTGGATATAAGAATGATGTTCAGGACAGTAGACCTGTAGAGACCAGCATCTTCAGGACTGCTGAACAGAAAAGCTAAGAAGGAAACATGTGAGCAGACACTAAGGACAGAGCAGCTGCCATCAGCAAAGCATACTGACAAGCTGCTGTTGTAATGAAGGCCTCAGGAGCCAGATGGACGCCATGACAGGCTTCAGAGTCCTCAGTAGGCCTAAGTTTCTGTTTCTGGGCAAGGTCGAAGTTTTTATTTTCTGGTAAGGATGGGTTTAACACTTACTGAAAACTGATTACATCATACATTCCTGTAGTCATAGATAAGCTCAATTCCCCTAGCCCCAGCCCACCAATTTTGCCCGCCAAAATCATCAGAAGAGTACACTGTGTAAATCAACCAATCATGTACCCACCCCCTTCTTCTATCTTCAAATCCCTATAAAAACCCTCCCCTCCCACTGCTCGGGGCTCTTGTACGGATCCACTGCGTTGGTGAAGTCAAGAGACCAAGCTTAAGCCCCAAATAAAGCTCCTTGCCCTTGCATATGTGTTTTGTACTCCTTGGTGGTCACTGGGGGTGCCGAGAACTGGGCATAACATTTGGGGGCTCCACACAACGCAGGCATAGAATCCCAGCCAAGCTCAGAGTCACAGGCTCCTTCTACTACTGCAAAGACAAAGCAGAGCGATGAGTTGAATGCTTACAGGAAACTTTTCAGATGTCACATCCCCACCTCCGCTACAGCAGAAATGGAGACATTTGCAAGGCTTTCCCAAAGAACGTCAGCTCACTGGGCACACAAGAGAAAAGGGAAGGGCTGTTGCTGTTAAGGTGAACAGAGAATGGGAGCAAGGGCCTCCATCTCAGGCAGGTTTGCCAACGTGCAGAAACCTAGCTCCTGATGTTTAGGTGAGGTTGATATTTCTCTCACTGGTTGGCACAATCATGTCTAACAGACATGCAGACGCTGGAAACTGGGTCCCTCAATGAAAGAGCCATGCCAGCCTTCCTGGATGTAGTGAAGTCCATCTCAACACTCATCGGAGGCAGGCACAGCCTCTGACTGGTGGCTCATTCTTCAACATCAGCTGTCAACCAAAGACCATAAAATATCTGTGTTGCAGCTCCCTTCTCATTACTGGAACAAACACCAGACCAGAAGCAGCTTATGGGAGGTAAGGGTTTATTTCAGATTAAAGTTGTTTTTTTATTTTAAAAATTTATTTATTATATTTTATTTATTTGAGAGAGAGACGATTCCTATTCTCTCTCTCTTTTGTTTGTTTGTTTGTTTTTTGTTGTTGGTGGTGGTGGTGGTTTTGCTAGAAAACACCTTAACAACTAAGCCATCTTTCCAGCCCAAGTTTGAATATTTGTTTACATTTTTTATGATTTTTTATTAGATATGGACATATTGAGAATATAAACAACACATGTTGGTACCACCACTTCCCTCCTTTCTGCCCCTTTTCTGAAGAGGCCTTCCTCGTTGGGGATGCAAGTCAACCCCATGGGGATTGTGGGTCATGCATTATGGTGGGGGAGAGGCAAGGTCTTGGTGCAAAATGTCCCAACTTGTGGCTCTAACAATCTTTCTGTCCCCTCTTCCACAAAATTCCCTGACCCATGCCGGCAGCATTTTAAGTCTACTTCAGTGATGGGCACTTAGGAGCCTCTGGATCTCCAATTTGGTAGGTGTTGCGTGTCCTCAGTATCTTTCTCCATCACTCTTGTGCTGACATCAGATTCAATAAGAAAGCAGCACACTTTCTCATTTCCTCAATTCCTCTGTGGTTTCAGTGGGAGCCAGGGTGGAATGCACTGGGTCATTTATCTCCTCAGGTCCAGTCCCATCTGAGAAAGAGAAGCAGATTCTCCAACAGAGAGTGAAGTCAGCACTGGTTAAATGGGATAACCATTATTAACTTAGGGAGCATTAAAAGGGTGTAGACCCTCTTATAGCCCAAGATTAGTGGGAGCTTGACAATGGAAAGTAGAATCACTAGCTAGATATGATTCTGACTTGTTTCCCAGTTCCAGATATGGTTTCCACTGAGCAGATCTGTTAGCCAATCCAAGAGCAGTTGGCTACTCACCATGGCTATTGCTCTTGTTTAAGCATCACATCAGATTGTTTGCTTCTTGGTCGCTTAGACTTTGAGTTGCTTGGACAGTCCATATAAATTTTAAAGGAGAAGTTTCATAATGGTGGAGAAGCATGTCAGAAGAGGCAAATGGCTCACATCTTCATACATCAGCAGCAAGCCAGGCACAGCAGGAATGAGCAAGCTAGCTAACGCTCAGTAGGGCTGGAATGGCTAGGGATTGAGCATGAGGCTTAAACACAAACCCATGAAACTATATGGATCATTTTGCATTCAGACCATCACAATCTGAGAAGGCTTTAACTGTCCCCAAAAGTAACCTGAGGGAAACAAGAAGAATGCAGAGAGGGAAATGAAATGATTGACACCTGTGAAATAAAAAAGAAAAAATATAAGATGGGCTGGAGAGATGGCTTAGCAGTTAAGGTGCTTGCCTGTGAAGCCTAAGGACCCATGTTTGACTCTCCAGATCTCACATAAGCCAGACACACAGAGTGATGCAAGCACGTAAGGTCACACATGCACACAAGATGGCCCACGCATCAGGAGCTCCATTGCAGTGGCTGGAGGCCCTGGTGCACTGATTTTCTCCTTCTCTCTCTCTATCTCACATAAAAAAAAAATACAAAAAAATAGAAGATACTGAATCCATGGAATAAGAACAGGAGGCCCTAATGAGAAATATCCACAATATAGTGGCAAAAAATGGAAATATAATTATAAATTATAAATTAAGGACAATGCCAAGGATAAATAGATAACTCCTTAAAATTAAAAATTGCTATGGGCAGTTAAAGGTGCTTGCTTGCAAAGCCTACTGGTCTAGGATTGATTCCCTAGCACCCATGTAAAGCTAGAAACAATAAAATACATAAATATTTTTCTCAAAAAATTGCTATGGATGGAAATATGATGATTCTACAAGCTCCCATATAGGGAAAAAGTATATAAGTAGCAACCATTTTCTCAAAGCTAAAAGACAACGTCTTCAGAATCATCAAGGAAATTAATTTCCAACCTAGAGTTCTATATTTGGCTGAAGTGTGTTTCATAGGACATCTACAAGTTTTTGTTGAGTGGACTTGCCTAAGCAAGTCAGAGACTCTTGATTTTTGAGTCTAACTTTCAGAACGTTTTAGCTGTGTGGCCTTGAGCAAATGCTATCCACTCTCTAGTCCTTGGGCTGCTCACAGTAATTCAGATGGCTGTGAGAATTTACGAAAATATAGATAAGATGGTAAGAGCTGGGCATGGTGGTACATACCTTTGATCTTAGCACTTGGAAGGCTGAAGTAGGAAGATCTCAAGTTTGAGGTCAGCATTGACTATGTATTAAGTTCAAGGTCAGCTTGGATTATATAGTGAGTTTGAGTCTAGCCTGGGCTACGTAATGTAATCTTGCCTTAACAAAAAATAAAACGAGCACTTCAGGCGGCTCATTTCCCCCGCCCCATTTGCCGGCCATCTTACCCTGTCATTGGCATCAGTAACATTGCTGACGTCACTCACCCGCATTAACTAGAACAATCTGGAGAGTGGATCAGACATTGGAGACTCAGCTAGTGACAAGAAAAGGAGACAGGGCTGAGCCTAGGGGATCTCCAAAGCACTGATGGAGAACTGGGACAAGGAGATTGCCTCCTTCTCCTGGAAACCTTTGCCTGAGATGCACACTGTAAACAGGCCAAAATGGGGCTAAGGAAGACGTTGCTGAACATTGAGGAATTTATGAACATTTTGTCAAACTCAGCCAGAACCTTAAGACATTGAATTACAGAATTTATAAAGAAATAAATCTTACTAAAAGTACTACTATTAAAAGCTTATCATTTCCTAATTATTTGGCTATATTTTACTATTATCTATGTTCTTGGAGTTATCTATGGAGTCTGTTTTCATCAGTACCTCCATTAAGTGATCTCATGATGGGAGCTGAAAGCCATCCTGTCAAGAGATTTACAATAGAAAAGCCAACCAATGCTACAGATCAGGACCTTTGTTCTCAGTTTTTAAACATTCACCAGCACACTACTGGCTAGCAATCAGGAATATCAGATTCCAGATGTGTCCAGATATCCAAATGCTCAACTGAAAAAATATGTCTTGGCAACCTCCTGAGAATTTTTTTTTTCATCTACTTAAGTCCCTAGTAACCAACAAATTTTGGAATGAATGAACTTTAAGAAAAGGAAAGTTTTTCATTCACCCCATTATATTCTGTGAATGGAACCTGTGAACTAAAGTGATTTAAAAAAAAACCATAGATTAGGGCTGGGGAGATGGCTTAGTAGATAAGAGTACTTGTTTACACTTCAACATGAGGTCCTCTTGGGCTACAGACCACCAAGTTGGACATCCCAGGATCCATCCGCACACATCTGTAACCGCAATCCACCAGGGGCAGAGACCAGCGAATCACTGAGGCTCACAGACAGCAATGCCAGGTGGAGGGAGAGACCCCATCTCAAGGAAATAACGCAGATGAGGGGTAAGAGGACACTCATTGTTCTCAGGCCTCTACATACATGTGCATGGGGCATGCGCATCTATGTACATAATACATGCCACACCATACACACATGTGCGGGGGGAGGGGCATTAGCAGCAGAAAAGAATGCAAATTTTATTTAAAGTTAGTATTTTATGTGAGGACACTTCAAAGAGAAGAATTTTTTTTAAAAAGTGCTGTGTGTAGAAAGCAGTTTTACTTGGAGGCTTATATCCCATTTTAACAAAGGATAATAAATTGTGGGGAAGTAACTAGACAAAGGATATGGATGTGGCCTTTAAGGGGTGGTAAATTATAGGGAAGTAAATATATAGTTTATTTATTAAGGTTTGTTTACACAGACTCAGCACTGGAACGAGAGAGGAAGGTATTTATAAGCCATGCCCATAAGGAAAATTTATGCTCTAACGTCAGGCAAATACTGGAAGGACAGAGACCTCACTGTGTCTGTGATTTCTCAATGAGCTTCAACTCAAAACAATCCTTATGCCAAAGTGACATGTTTTGAGCTAACATACTCTGATCTCCATCTCCATTCAGAATGACTCACTAAATATCCAGGAAGCCATTGTTAGTAAGGATAACGTTCTTTAATGCATAAAACACAGTATTTTAAAAAATATTATTTATTTATTTGAGATAGGGAGAGAGAGTGAGTATACCAGGGCCTCTAGCCACTGCAAACAAACTCCAGATGCATGCACCAGCACATGCATCTGGCTTATGTGGGTTCTGGGAAGTCGAACCTGAGTCCTTAGGCTTTGCAGGCAGGACTCTTAACCACTAAGCCATCTCTCCAGCCCCTAAAACAAAGCCTTCAACTCTCACGAAATGTGGTCCACAAAACAGTGGCAGTAACATCACCTTAGGCTTTGTTGGACAAGAAAAATCTCAGAACGCACCAGAGAGCTGCTGTATTATTTACTTCCAGGTTATGACAGAAATACGTGACGGAGCCAGTTAAGGAAACAAGTGGTTGTTTTGGCTTACACTTCAAGAAGTGACAGTCCATCAAGAAAGAAGGTGGTATAGGTAGGGGACAGGAGTTGTCCCCCGAAGCTGTGGCTTAGCTAGGGGAGTGGAATTCAAGGCAGTGGGGAAGATAAGCAGGGCTTCCTGTGTTCTGTGTTCTGTGTTCTGGCTCAGGTGAAGAGTGTGGATTTTGTTCTCAATGCAACAGCTCCATGGGCCAACTCCTGCCCCTGGGTTCCTCCTGCTACAGGAACTCTCTGGCCCTCGGTCTTCCATGGGTGGCACTTCAGTGGCTAGTCCCTTATCCCTCAGCTTGCTTTTAAATGTCTCCTTTCAAAGCAGTCACTGCTGACCATTCACCCTCTGCTGCCATTCTGTCACCCTACCCATCTTCTTTGTTGAGTCACCACCATTTGAATTTGTCTGACCTACTCATCTGCATAGCTTCTTTCTGTGCATCCCATCCCCAAACACACACACACACACACACACACACAGAGAGAGAGAGAGAGAGAGAGAGAGAGAGAGAGAGAGAGAGAGAGAGAATGAAATGAGTTTGATGAGCATAGAAGTCTTGTCAGCACAGGAGTAAGTAGGCACAGAGTATTGCTCAGTAAACACTAGGCAGATCTACATGTGTGAATGAGTGTGACTGCAAGTGCCCCACCACCCCTACCAACACCGAACCCATCCTTGCACCATGTAAAGGAAAACACACTGGCTTTCCCTTCCTCTGTCTGATGCATGTATTCTATGGCCAGTCCATGCCCCCAGAACTCCCCCCATACTGATGCTATGATCAAAGAAGCTTCCATGAGGTCAACTGCATTAAAGGCATGGACATTCTGGTGAGGGCAGACCCTGAAATAAGCCTCAGAGCATGATGACTTCTGTACATCCTGACCTCACAGGTCCAACCTGCCAGGGGGAGAGGGCGTGAAGAAGGATCTGAGCGAGAGAGGGTTTAGTGAGAAGAGGGAGCAGAGGGGAACATGGTGACCATCTTGCCTCAGAGATTTCACAAAGGCGCTGCTACTGGACACATGCAGGTGGTTCCAACAAGAGTTGCAAGAGAAAATGATGGGCCTCAACCTCGTCCACCTGTGAGGAAGCAGATCAGGAGGAGCCTGGGATGGGGCCAGCATTAGACTATCCTCCCCAGACAAACTACACATATTGCTGTTCCCTCCCACCTCGGTAGCTATGCCCCCCAGCCCGTCCTCCCTACCCACTGTTCAACCCATCCCTCCTCGACCCTGATCCCAGCTCCCTTTAAGCACAAGCAGAAACATTATTTATGGGGATCCCTAATTCCTAATCCATCCATAATACCTGGGAAGACACTGACAATTTATTTAATGGGCACAGACATGATGATTCACAAACGATGGCTCCAGTCAAAATGAGCTTCAGTAATTTGCTGTGAGCCCTCTGCTCTGATTCAGAGCTTCATGAGTACTTTAGACACACAAATCTCTTCAGCTCCCCTGAGGCTCTTGCCTGGGCCCAGCTCAGGTGCGGCCCCAGCATCCTCACTTGCACATGGGTCTGCCCGTCTATTGCACTCAGGGGTCAGCCTCACCCTACCCCTGGTCTGATCTGCTCTGCAGGGACCTCCCTAGGTTGCTATGCCTTACCCACCTGTGCACACTAACAGAGGCTCCTCCAAATCCAGGCTCTCCAGGAAAACTTGATCCCCAACAACCCACCCCACCCACCAGAGAAAGCCAGGTGGGCCATGTGACAGTCACTCAGATGCTGCAAAGACAGCAAGCCCAGCACTGAGGAGTTAGCCAGTCTAAATTATCTCTTTTAGCTGCCAGGTACAGAGCCTCCGCCCACGCACCTGCCTGTATACCCAAGTCTCCACCTGGAACAGAGGGGAGGCAGGAAAATTCAATCTCCTTATCATTCACCCCTCCCAGTACATTCAGTGACCTCAGCTTGTGTGTGTGTGTGTGTGTGTGTGTGTGTGTGTGTGTGTGTGTGTGCATGTGTGTGTGTGTGTGTGTAGACATTCATGTAACATATTTATGTAGAAGTTAGAGGACAACCTCAGATTCGGCTCTAACCTTCCAACTTTGTAGGAGGCACAGTCTCTCATCATTTACTGCTGTGTTTGTCAGTCTAGCTGGCCCACAAGCTCCAGGGGATTCTCCTGTCTCTGCCTCCCTTCTTGCCCTAAGCATGCTGAGATTACAGATGCTATTGCTGCAGCATGATTGTGGGATCAGATACTAACTTCAGCCATCTCACCAGCTTGACCCCACCTTCCTTAAGCACCTAATGAACATGGACTGCTCCCCCCACCAGTTTTAATTTAGTCATTGTACATACTTATGCAAGTACTTTGGGTTAAAGAAACAGATAGTCTATGAAGATTGTGCCATGTAATAAAAAAATAATCTCCCTCTACCACTGTCCCAACTGGCATTAGGCTTTCATCTTCATATCTTGAAAAATAGGCATGAATCCTTATTAGGTACTTTTTTTCATTGCTGTAACCAAATACCTGATGTGAAAACAGCTCAAGGGAGAAAGGGATGATGTGCGCTTACAGTTTGAATGCAGCTCATTGTAGCGGGAGCAGGCAGCATGGTGTCAGGAGCATGAGGCAGCTGGTCTCGTTGTAGTACTAAACAGTAAGCAGAGAATGAATGGGAAGTGGGATCCAGCTTAAAAAACAACTTAAGGCCACCCTTCAGTGACTCCCTTTCTCCAAGAATGCTCCATCTCTACATCGTAATAGCTCCATAACCCTCCTAAACAGTGACACCAGCTGGGGACCAAATGTTCCAACACATGAACCCATGGGGGACACTTCATGTTCATAACATATTTAATTTCCTTCAGTCTCAGGCATTAACTGCTGTCTTCCCTATACAATAAGAAATTCTTAGTTATTTTTTTTACCTTACCTCCTTCTCTACACACACACACACACATCTATCTGGGGGTCACCAATAAAGGTCACATGTTTTGTAAAGAACATATTATCATTACACCCGCTTGTCTATGCACCGGCTGTGGCTGCTTCAATGCTATGACATAAGTAGAGAAAATGTGACAGGGACCATATGGCCGACAAGCCTGAAATATTTCTTTGGCCCTTCACAGAAATGCCTGCCAACCTGTCAGCAGTTTCATCCACTCATATAGTTTCATAGACTCGGGGTTGTAGATCAATAGAGAGGGTTTCTGTTGCCATCACTAGCTGAGCCACACGGTATAGCTGTGAGTACTTTTCCTTTCCCATGCACTTGCTGTGACTGGCATTTATAACCGCCTTGTTTGTTTGCTTCTAATTCTTTGTGCTCAGCTTAAAAAATTTCTTTCCCAGGTACACAAATGTGTTTGAATCCATTAAGGTGCTAGTTTTATGCACTTGGAGATGTTGCTTCAAGAGCCCAGTTTCCTAGTCCTGTGTGAAGTGGTTACCCTCTAGGCATAAAGCTCAGCCACCAAACTGGCATCTGCCCTCTTGGTGCTGTCGTCCCTTCTTTTGAGGGACATGGCACCTTAACTTCTGTGCTCTACTCAGTCGCCTATTTCCAGTACCTATGCCACTTACTTTGTTTCTTTTTTTTATTTACTTATTTGTTTTAATAAGCATATAAGACTTAGGTTTCATTGTGGTGTTTTTCAACTAATATTCTTGTTATTAATATTCAGGGATATAATCCATGAGCCTGGACATTAGTGTAATAAATTAAGATTTTTTTTGCCATGTTTCTAAGAAAATTTTGTTAAAACACAAATGTTTTTGTTAAAAATGTCTCAAAATCATACTCATTTCAAATACTTCCAAATAGTCTAGAGGAATATAACCTTGTATAGTTGCCACAACACTTCCAGGAGACCCATAATGACTTATTTCAATGAGCTTTTCACTGGTTGAAGCACCGAAGAAAGTAGGTGACAGATGTAATCCATTAATGTGAAGAAAGGAATTAAACTATGAACAAACAGTTTTACTTTGTGCTGTTAATGCTTTTTATTTGATTACAAAAGCAAATAATGAATACATACTTATTATAGAACATTCAGACACTATTGAACTCTGCAGAACATACTGTTCAATACAACTTGCTATTATGATGGAAATATCCTTATCTAACCTGTTCAATAACATAGCCATTAGCCACCTGTGGCTACTGAGCACACTTGAGATGAAACTGTGACTAGGGAACTGATTTCATCTTTATTTAATCTAATTAACTGAAATTCAAATACATGTGAGGTCACTATACTGGACAGCACAGACACAAAGACCCTAAGAAGCCATTGTCACTATTTCCTGTGTTCTTTGGTCCATTTTGGTGGTGGCATGCTGTTTGTCATGAATAAGGAATATAGGAGTTTATCTGGAATCATAGACTCGGCATTAAATTCAATGTACAATATATGCTGGCTATGTGACCTTCAATAAGTTCATTAACTTCTCTTCCTCTCTGTAAAATGGGTTAATAACAATAACTACTCCTTTGGGTTCCAGGGGAAGCAAATGGCCCCATACATTTTAAACCCTCAGAAGAGCTTGTGGCTCGTAGTAAGCTCTGAAGAAATGTGAGTAGGGTTAATATCACCACATGCATTTATTCTGTGGCTTATTTTCTAATTACTGCCTCAAAATAATTTTCTTTGTCAAGACCTTATGTCCTTATATATTTGTGTGAACATTTTTAATTAAGAAAGTAATAGATTCACATGTAGAGAAAAGAGAACAGTAAAAATCTCCTGTCTTGCACTTTTAGAAAGGAGAGAGTAGATAAGAAAGTTCAACCTTCCAATAAGATGCTAGAAGAATTATTAAAGGCTCCTACTGAGGAGAACAAAGATCCCAAAGATGAGCATAGTCCTTAGCACTGATGTTTCCCTGAAGGCTGAGTTGAGATTCAAATGTTGGGACTCAAATAGCAGACACGGAGTTTGAAATAACTGTGTGTAAGCTCAAGGAAATTAAAGTCAAGATGGAAAATTTGAGGAGAGGACAAGAAACTAATTTTTTTTAAGTGTAAAATTGAAATCCTAACACTGAATAGTAGAACAAAATAATAAAAATAAGCCACTTATTGGCTAGACTCAAGTGCAAATGGAAAACATCTGAAGAACAAATTAGTGACTTGAAAGTCAAGTTATGACAAAAAAAAAAAATCCCAGAATAAAACACAGAGAAACAGGGCTGGAGAGATGGCTTAGTGGATAACCGCTTGCCTGTGAAGCCTAAGGACCCCAGTTCGAGGCTCGGTTCCCCAGGTCCCACGTTAGCCAGATGCACAAGGGGGCGCACGTGTCTGGAGTTCGTTTGCAGAGGCCGGAAGCCCTGGCGCGCCCATTCTCTCTCTCTCCCTCTATCTGTCTTTCTCTCTGTGTCTGTCACTCTCAAATAAATAAATAAATAAATAAATTAAAAAAAAAAAAAACACAGAGAAACAAAAGAATGAGGAAAAAATAGAAGATGGACTGTGTATTAGTAAAAGAACTGCATAGCAAAACAATTGATAGGATTATACAGAATACACACACATATGATGTTATTATATAATTTATCATGGATATAAGGTTGTAAGAAGATTTTATACACATATCCTACCCACATACTAAAACCACATATATGCACATACATACACATACATATATCCACAGGTGCATTATGAGAATTGTCTTGTGTGATTATGGAGGCTGAGATATCTCCCAGGATGCATTTGTAATCTAGCGGCAAAATTTAATGTAAATTGAAGATCTGAGAATCTGTAAGGTTGTCAGAAGTTTTGAGTTTGAGGCCATCCTGGGGAATACTGATGTGAGTCTTAGAGGGTAAAGGCCTCAGAACAAAAAGTTGCCTTTGTTCACTGGGGGTCTCAACAGACTTCATGGCAGATACCTGACCTCAAAGATGTGAGCAGGTCTTCCTCACTCAGTCTGCCTATTCAAAAGCCAGTATCTTCCAGAGACTTCCTCACAGACAAATCCAGAAATAGCATTTGCCAGCTATCCAAGCATCCATTACGTCTCAATTCTAGGTTAACATATCACATCGACCATCACAGTGTAAAAGATATTGAAGATGCTGTGAAGTCTAATTTATGTTTGAATAGATTCTCGGGAGGCAAGATATCTCCTGAAAGACAGTAATGTTTGAAGAGATGATGGCTACGGACTTCCCAAAACATACGAGAGGCATAAATCAATATATTCAAGAGACCTATGAACCACAAACAGAAGGAAGCAAAAAGAAAAGGAAACATCACATGTGTCATAAAAAATACTGCAAAGATAAGAAAATCTTCAAAGCATCTGGAGGAAAATGTTCAATTTTCTAAGGAGCAACAATAAAACTGAAAGTTAATTTCTCAACAGAAACAACGGAAGCCAAGATTTAGCTGAATGATTGCTTAAAAGTCTGTAAGGGGGAAAAAAACCTATCAACCCAGAATTCCAGTGAAAATAGCCCATCAAAAGCAAAAGTTAAAGACAAAATAGATGTAAAGGAGTTTAAAAGTTTGGGACTGGATAGATAGCTTAGAGGTTAAAGGCACTTGCTTGCAAAGCCTGCTGACCCAGGTTTGATTCCCCAGTGCCCATGTAAAGCCAGATGCACAAAGTAGCACATACATCTGAAGTTTATTTATAGAAGCAAAATGCCTGGGCATTCCCATATTTTCATTCACTTTCTCTCATATAAATAAGATATTTTTAAATAGTTAAAATCTGTCAAAATTCATCACCAGAAAACTCACTGAAAAAAATACAAAAGTTTTCAATAAAAGTAGTGTCTATTGGAAGGGTGAAAATACAGGACAAAATAAAAATCAATGAAAATGTGGATAAATCTATATGAATATTGAATGATAAAACAAAAATAATAAAGTTTTAAGATGCTTAAAATATATTTAAACTTAAATAGTGGTCATAGAAAAATAAATAAGAAAGAGTTTGAACATGTTTATATTACTCTGGAGGACAAAAAAATGCCAATTAATATTGGACTTTTATAAATTAAAGAGGATATACTACTTAAGGCAAATATTTCTTTGTTATTAGTTCACTTAGAGTTTTATAATAAATGAATTTTGAATTTCACCAACTGGTTTTTCTGAGACTATGGTCTTTTAAGACTATAGTCTTGTTTTCATCTTTGAATTATTAATGTAATAAATTCATTATGGAATTTCTAATATTAAACCACCCTTTAATTCCTAGAAAGTATCAAATATAGCATTATCTACTAAATTTTAATGTACATTGAACCTGCTTTTTAAAAAAATTTTGTCTCATTTTGTTGTTTCTAAGTTCATGAACTGACCATCCTATAATTTATAATTCTTTTACTGCTTCTATCAAATTTTGGAAATTCGACAATTTTAGTATTATTAAATTGGGATGTGTCACGTCATTTTTGCTGTCTAAAAAACTTTTCATAATGCTAAAAATATCAGTTACTTTAAATCTTCTGTTAATTTATCCATACCCAGGCAAGATGACATATATATGTAATACCAGCACTTGGAATGCTGAGGTGGGAGAATTGAGAGACCCTTTTAAAAGAAAAGAAAACAAGTTAAAACACCCTATAAGCAACATAGGACTATGTTTTGCTTTGTAGAAAGATTACTTCCTGTTTTTTTTTTTTAATATTTTTTTTTGTTCATTTTTTTATTTATTTATCTGAGAGTGACAGACACAGAGAGAAAGACAGGTAGAGGGAGAGAATGGGCGCGCCAGGGCTTCCAGCCTCTGCAAACGAACTCCAGACGCGTGCGCCCCCTTGTGCATCTGGCTAACGGGGACCTGGGGAACCGAGCCTGGAACCGGGGTTCTTAGGCTTCACAGGCAAGCGCTTAACCGCTAAGCCATCTCTCCAGCCCTACTTCCTGTTTTTAATAAGGCAGTTTGTTTTGACAAAGCCCAACAGGAAAAAATGTCAATCTTTTTGCAGTATGTCCAACAACCCAGACATGTGGTGTTATGTGAGCACAAAATGTCTGGGGCAACTCTGCCCTGAGAGCCTTGCTCTTTCTTTTTTAAATGGTTTATTCCTTAGGCTTGATCCTCTCTTTCCCTGTAGCTTTCCATGACAGACATACGTTTCTCAGAGACTGTCTGGATGGACTATAGTCCTGACACATATTGCCTGGCTTCCCAGGCTTCTAAAAAAGAATTGGTGGAAGCCTCTACTAATTCCCACAACTCCTGTACGCTGCATGTCTGCCAGGCCAGTATTATGTGAACAACACCAGTGTCTGCAACAAGCTTAAGATACAGCTGGGTCCCTTTAAGCCATGGCTTCAATGGTTTCTGAGTCAAGGGAAACACTTCCCTAGGCATCCCAGTGCATGTTGGGAGCCCTATATTCTTTTCTGAAAGCAAAGGCTTGTCTTGGTCTTGAGACAGGTGGAGTCTGGCCAATTCATGTGATACCCTGTGGTCATATTTGGCTATTGTTGTATTATGATGTGAATCTCGTCAAAAACCATGCATTTCATGGGCCCAATTTTACATGTGTTTCTTTTCTAGCCAAACTACAAGTTTTTCAGTTTTTTCTGCACTACTTTTTGCTCCCAATTCTCACTATTCACCTGGCTAAAAGCAGCTAGCAATAAGCATGTCACAGGCTGAATGCCAGATTAGCTTTAAATTACTGTTACAAATGAATTAGTTCATTATTTTTAAATTTAGGGTTGCTCAAGGTTTCTGGACACAACAAACAAACGTAGACAGATTTAACATTCTAGTCTAACTTCCAATATAATTCTCATTCACATTTGAAACCTTAGGAGTGTAATCTTTATTGTTCACATTTCGACTTTCTTGTCTACATTTCTATTGGTATCCTGGTCTTCTGAGCTTACATCAGAATTGCTCATTAAACTCTGACTTGGACAACCAAGACTTTCTCTAGTCTGCTTTTCTTTTCCAAATTTTTCTTATCTCATCCCCACCCAACAAACCACTTACAAAGGCTTCATAATGACATTGTCAGAAACAGTCATAGCAACATCTCTTCTCTGACACTAATTTTTTGTGTCAGCTAATCTTTCATGCTATGACCAAAATACCTGGCATAATCAGTTTCAGAGAGAAAGAATATATTTGGACTCATGGTTTGAAAGGGTTCCATCTGTGGTTACTTGTCCCCATGCACTTGAGCAGAACATCATGGCTGTAGAAGCTTGTGACAAAGGCGGACAGAGTAAGGCAGGAAAAGACAGAGAAAAGATGCTCCCAAGAAATTGTGCCCAAGGACCTACTTCCTCTAGCTAGCCCCAACCTCACCAACTTTCCATAGTCTTGAGAAATAGCACCATTGCTGGGAGCTAAAGTTTTAAAACAAAAATCTGTGATGGGAATTTTATATAAAAATCATAACAGAAGTGCTATGTGTGCTCCAAAAAAAGATTGTTGATTTATCCCCAGTTTTTATAATTGTATTTAATTATGGACATATAATATTATGTAGATGATACAGATATTTGGTATTTCGGTTGTTTTACAACATAAAAACAAATTCAGTATTTGTCCATGTGTGCTAGAGAAAAAGTATGCATTCTTTAATTAATTGGCAAAGGTTTTTAAATACATCAATTTAGTCTGCTAACTGCATTATGAACAACTTACCAAATAAATTGTCTTACTGTGTACCAGCAATAAACAGATAAAAATTGAAATTTTTAAATGACACTAACTCATTTACAATGCATTATAAAAACCAGATGCCTGACAAAATGTATCAAGATGTCTATGTCTGTGGAGGAAATTATAAAACTTTCTTGAAAGACAGTAAATAAGATTTAAGTAAATGAAAAGATATATTTTCTCACAGTTTGGAAGAGGCAGGATGATAGAGTTGTCAGTTTGCCTCATTGTGTGTGAGTGTGTGTGTGTGTGTGTGTGTGTGTGTGTATGTTATATATTGACAAATGAGTCCAAAGTTCATGTGAAATTACAAATAAGCAAGAATCTTTAAGACACAATTAAGTGTAAAAATATATTGTGAAATTATAACAATTGTAACAGCATAGCACTGATGTAGGGAGAGATAGTGCAGAAACCAGGAGCAGTCAGTGGTGGGTATGTACTTCATTACCCAGGGAGGCTGTAAATCAGTCAGTGGGAAAAGATATTTTTCAATAAATAGAACTGGAGAAGTGCCTTATTCCTATTAAAAAGAGAAGAAATTTAACAACTAGTTCACACCCTATACAAAACTTATTTCCAAGTCAATTAAAAACCCAATTGTAAAAGCTGAAACTTGAGTAGAAAAATAAAAGAAAATGTCATGATGAGGTCAGGGTAGGTACACGTTCATGAAAATGCCCAAAAGAATGAAAGAAAAGATAGACATGTGGAGCTGGAGAGATGGCTCAGTGGTTAAGGCACTTGCCTGCAAAGCCTGACAACCTGGGTTTGATTCTCCAGAACCCACATAGAGCCAGGCACACATAATAGCACCTGCATCTGGAGTCATTTTGCAGTGGGTAAAGGCCCTGACATGCCCAGTCTCTCTGTCTCTCTTCTCCCTATCTCTCTCTGCTTGCAAATAAATAAATAAAATATTTTTTAAAGACAGGACATATATTTTGAATGTTTATGTATACATGTAGAGATGCCTATATATTTTATTTTTTTGAGTTTTGAATATGTATTTTTCATGCATATATAGAAATATGTTTGAATTTTAACAAGATTACGTATAATCATGTGAAAAATACTATAGAACAAAGAAAATTAGTAAACTATGTGATTCAGGAACATAATGATCGATGACAGAAGTAAATAAAAAATATCAAAATTATATTTACTATAGAATATATAAAATTATATGACACCCCCATAAAAATGAAAAACAAAGGAAGGTAATGGATAATAATGAAAGTTTCTCAGGGGAAGAATGGGATCTTATCATGGGGAACTGTTGGCTCCTAAATTTTAGTGATTTATATTTTTACCATATAAATGTGTGTGTGTATGTGTGTGTGTGTGTGTGTGTGTACCTACATGCATTTCATATTATGATAAACTTAATAATAAAAAGTTAAATATAAAAACTATCAATTTTTACATATTGATTTTTATAATAAGTTACCTTACTGTTTTCTTACGGTTTCTAATAATTTTGCCATCAATTCTCTTGGTTCATATGTGATAATATCAATTGCATACAATGATAACTCTATCTTCTCTTTTCTAATATTGATACTTATTTTTTTCTTATAATTGCATTGGCTGTTGCTTCTAGATCAATGCTAAAATAACAGTAATAATTTTTTTTGTGGTCCTGCTAACGGAGTACCATCTGCACTCTCTCATATATAAAGACTTTTTGCATGGTAGAAGTGTCTCACGATGAAAGAGGTTGCCACTTGGAAATGCCAACTGTGAGGCTGTGTGAACTAGTTTTGCTGGTTTGTTGTCTGCTGGTCATTGCACTTAATATGCGTATGGGGAACTCTGACATCATCCCACGTTGCCCCATGGGTCCAGAAGGAATTGGCTAGCAAGAACCAAGTGTTGCTTACGCTCCAAAAGGCACGCATTGTCACTCCTGAGCACCTTCAAAGGCCAGGCCAAGCAGCTTTCTTTCCAGAACCAAGGAGGGCTTGGGTCAGGCTTATATTCAGTTAAAAAACTGATTGGCTCCCCAACAGGCTGGAGGGAGTCCTCTGTCTTAAACTAGACACTGCGTGACTGTGACAGATCTGTCCCCACCGGCCATTCTCTGAGCAGAACACAGCTGAATTCAGAACAAACATCTTTCTCAAATGGCCCCTGCTTCTTTTAATAGAGTTCAAATTGAGTGTCTAAAACCCTTGATGCTTTTTATTTCCAGATGAAGGCAATCCCTGGACTCCCGTTCTGCCTACATCTCAGGAGTTCCTCACCCAAGAAGCCTGCCACTACAGAGGTGGACCAATTGCTTTAACTTTGCTCAAGATAAGCTACAAAGGGCTGGCTGAAAATGTGGGGGCCTGTGTATGTAATATACCAGCAACCTTCCAGGTTGGATGTGTTTCAATAGTTGCTTCCAGAACTAGCAACCACATTGAAACTTTTTGAAAATATGAGTTCAAAGGCTAATGGAATAAAAGTCTCAGATAATATAGACTGACTATTAAGAGTGCTTAGTCAAATATTACCCCAAAACTGAGTGACTTAAAACCATATGCATTTATTATTTCTCATGAGCCTGCAGGTCAGGTGGGCAGTGCTCCTGGGCTCAATAGTGTTCATTCCTGCTGGGGTGGTTGTTATGGTTAAATTCGGCTATCAACTTGGTTCTGGTTAGGAATCCAAGCACATTCCTCTTGGGTGAGTCTCTAAAGTTGAATGAAGGATGAGGTGCTTCCTCCAGTGTGAGGTCTTCCCCCAGAGTGGGTGGTCCTCCTGGGGGTGGGCTTTATATAAGGAAGCTCTGAGAGGAAAGAGGCCCTTCCTCCCACCTGGCTGCCTTTGCTGCTTGTTGGTGAGTGTCTTCACTTGTATGTACATCTGTCCTGTTGGGCTTTCTTTTGTTGGCATTGGAACCAAGCTTCCTCAGCCTTCCAGCATGCGCTGAAGACCAGCGGCTTTCCAGGAAGCCCCCGGACCTTCAGTGCCGGATTGGGACTGCTGAGGCCTCCAGCCACGTGGACTGAGCAGCTACCAGGTTCCTTGACTGTCAAGCCTCAAGACCACTGTTGTTGAACTGCTGTAAGTTAACCCAATAAGTTCCCCTCTTTTATACAGTTTATTCTATCTGCTCAATCCCTTTATCGAACGCTGACTGATATAGTGGTCACCCGTGGTTTGGGAAGGCGGTTCTGCTGATTTAGGCTCACTGGAGGCTCGTCATGGACAAGCTTGGCTTGGTCTACTAGACCTCCATTCACGCAGTCTCTCCTCTTCTAGAGATTTCCCTGGGCTCGTTCTTGGTGTTCTGAAAGCAGTAAAACAAGCAAGACTATTGAAACTCGGGAACACAGGCACTGTGGCTTCCACCTACCTAATTCTGTTTGTCAAAGCACACCCTAAGGCCAGTGTGCATTCACGACGGGAAGGGGCTGTTGTCAGGGGCGAACCTGCAAAGCTTCCGTGCAAGAGGCATGGATGCTGGCAGAAGTGAAGAACTCAGCCACATAGCTCCCCTGCTCAGCCTGGTGTGAGCCCCCAGGACATCTGTTAATCTCATGGGCAAGTAAGTGCTGCCCACTGAGATCTCCACTGAGAAGGCCACTCAAGGGCTCCCGTCCTCCACTGAGAACATCAGTGAAGTCTCGGTATCCCGCAGCTGAGGCTCCTTCCTGGGACACAAACCTCAACTCCTGTCAGCACTGCAAAGGTCGTCTTGGGCCTGGCCGAGACCAACCAGATCACAAAGGGCAATCAGTTTATGACACAGTGTAACCAGGTGCTCAGACTTTTGGGTCAACTTCCTTTTCCTATAAGAAACATAACAAGATAAATCAGAATCACAATCTTTCCCTACTGTTGCAGTTACATTCTCATTGCTAGGACAAAATGCAAAATTACAAAAGCAGTTTATGGATGGAATGGGTATCCTGCAGCTTACAGTTTCAAAGGGAAGCTTCACCATGATTGAGAAAGAGACTGTGCATCACATCTTGTAAGACTGAGCTGACTCTGAACACCCGACGGGCTGGGCTAATAAACCTCAAGGCTCACCCCCAGTGACACACTATCTCCACCAAGACTCCACCTCCCCAACTGCCACCAGCTTGGGAGCAAGTATTTAAAAACGCATGAGGCTAAGAGTATTTAAGGCACATTCCAGCTATCACATGTACTTATCAGCAAGGACTTGTTCAGAAAAGCCAGATCAAATTGACTGAAGTAAAGAGAAAGTATCACTTAGTGCACTTTCATCCAAACAACACCTTCAACGGTGTGTCCTCTCCGAGATCCTTCAGCTCTTCCTTCTCTCATATGAGCTTCACTGCCCAGTGACCGGTGTCCCCAACGAAGCCAGGCTGACGTCCTCACAGACTGAGGAGGTCAGGCCATACTCTGCTCTATACTGCTCCATATTGTGTGAAGCAGTAGTTTTAAGGCTGTGTTTTGCCCCAAGTTGTCCAATTTTCCAAAAGAGCAGTTGACAGTTTTGTGTTCAAATGCTGAGACAGGAAGATTCCACATCTCATCTAAGTAAACAACCACAGTGTGCCCACCCCAAAGAAATGGCACAGAATGATCGTGAACGTGCTAACATGTAAGTAAAATACTACCACCTACGAACTTTTGAACGTAAATCAGAAACACATGGACCCATAGGCATATGAAAGCCACATTTTTCAAAACCAGGCCCATGAACTTTTCAAACACACCAGGCAAACAGAAAACGCAGCCTCCTCACCTGGAACACATCAAAAGGGAACCTCTTACACTGAGACACTCCCGCACTCACCCACACAAAACTAGACCATCTGATGCATGCTTCTGGGGATCATCTTGCTACAACTCTGTCCTTAGGCCTTCAGCTCATCAAGGCCTCCCCTGCTTGGTGAAGCCCATTTATCCACACTCAAGTAGCTTCATAACTTACCTCACCCACCTGGCCTCGTCTTGCCTAGTCTTGCCCCTCCAGTGGCTCTTGGACTACTGGATTCCTTAATATCTTACCTAACCAGCTGCTGTGATTCTCCTTGAATCTTCATCAGTCCCCTGCCTCGGCCTTCAGGAAGGCTTATTTAAAACCTGTAGTCTCTTCAGTTCTTTCACAGATATTCTACAACTTATAAATCGTTGTGTGAAGTGTATATTTGACCTAAGTGATTAAAATTGGAACAAAAGCCACTGGAATTGCAACGTGGCCACACTATCCAGTCAAATCAGACATACTTGGTGAATTGCAGCCAATGAAACTGACACAGCTTGTGGATTCAATAAGTTTTGATATTGTAGAAAGACACAGATGTGCCCATCTGTGTTTTCTTTAATCAATTATGTTCTTTTAAAAACATTTTTGGGGGGGGACTACAGAGATGGCTTAGTGGTTAAGCGCTTGCCTGTGAAGCCTAAGGACCCTGGTTGGAGGTTCGATTCCCCAGGACCCACGTTAGCCAGATGCACAAGGGGGCACACGCGTCTGGAGTTCGTTTGCAGTGGCTGGAAGCCCTGGCACGCCCATTCTCTATCTGCCTCTTTCTTCCTCTGTCTGTTGCTCTCAAATAAGTAAATAAAAATAAACAAAAAAAATTTAATTTTTTTTATGTATTTGAGGCAGAGTGAGAGAAGGAAAGAGAGAATATGGGTGTGATAGGCCTTCCTGCCACTGTAAATGAACTCCAGACTCATGGGCCACTTTGTGCATCTGGCTTTACGTGGGTACTGGGAAATTCAACTGAGGCCATCAGGCCTTGCAAGCAAGTGCCATTTCAACCACTGACCCATTTCTCTGCCCCATCTGTGTATCCAAGACTATGCTTATGACACAGGTTAATGATATACACAGTGTAGTTGATCTCTATATTCCAGCAAGATTGTGTTTCTCCAATGACTGTCCCTGAACCAATCATGTTATGGTCCATGTTCTAAGGAGGACAGACTGATAATGAATCAATAATAACAGTAGGGCTGGAAAGATGGCTCAATTCCCCAGAGCCAATTTAAACCAGAGATATGTGGTGGCGCATGAATCTGGAGTTCATTGGCAGTGGCTAGAGGCCCTGGTGCACCCATTCTCTCTCTGTCTCATGAATAAATAAACAAGCAAACAAAACAAAATAACTGTATTATGCCAGATATTACAAGTATTATAGGGGAAAACATACCAAAGAGAGAAAACAGGATGTCCCAGTGGACTCTGCTTTCTACATAGATAGGTGAGGGTGGACATGACTGAGAAGCAAAGATCGAAGGGTGGGGGCTGAGCAAGCTAGGCAGCTGTGTGGAGAAGGGCATTCCAGACAGGGGGGACAGCCAGTGCCAAAACTCAGAGGAGGGAGTTCCATTTCCACACCTGGAGACACAGGTCCACACGATTCTTCCTGGAGCACAACCCTGAGAGTGGAGAGAATCCCCACTCTTCTCCAGTGGGGATGGGAGTGTCGCACAGAGAAACCAGCTGAACTTGGAGTGTGATGGTCTTCCAGCCAGGAGAGCTGGAGTGTCCATTGCTATTCCAGAGACTGATCTGACAAGGAGTGCAGGCTTTGAGCTGGTGTGACTTGCATAGACAACTGTAAATTCTGCTCTCTAGTGGATGTTGAGTTCCCCCCACACACTCCATTTACCTCATCCTTGCATAAATCAAGTTGAAAACACCTTAATCCGCAATCTTCTTTGTCTTTGTCATAACATTGGCATTTTTGAACATCACAGACCATTTATTTAGTAGAAGTCCTTCAAATTCAGGTCTGTCTGAAGTTTCCTCATCATGAAATCCAAGTTATATATTTGGGGCAGAAATATCAAAGAAGTGATGGTATGTCCTACTCAGCGTGTTGTATTAGGAGGCACATGATACCAATTTGTCCCCGTGGTATAATGAGAAATATTTTTGGTCTTTCTCGCCAGTTCCTGGCACAAAGCTCCTAAAACCCTTGGAATTTCCTGAGTGATGGGAGTGTCTTCTGTTAGTAATAATAAGCCCTTTTTGATCACACCTGAATTTATGATAACAAGATAGCTTAGGGTAGAGTCCCTCACTGGCTGGTTACCAGAAAGATCAAGTGATTAAAGGGTTGGAATATTCTGCCTAGTACTAGTCAAAGGTGGTTTTTTTTTGTTTTGTTTTTTTTTTCTCTAGAGGAACAGAAGCAATAAAATGAGTGTATATTAAAAGGAGATTTATTAGATGGCTTACCTAATACGGTTGGGCAGTCCAACAATGGCTGTCTTCTCTGCATACTGGAAGGGCTGATAACTGGGTAGCTGGAAGCTGGATGCCGCAGCAGCCCCAGTTGGACGCTGAAGGCCTGGAGGATTCCTGGAGCGTCACTGGTCTTCAGCCCACACGATAAGACTGAAAAAGCCAGGTTCTGATGTCAGTTCAAGATAGCATCAACAGGGTTGACGCATTCGCCAGCCAGGAACAAGGGCAGCCCAGGAAAAAAAAGGCAGCTTCTTCCTGGAACCTCTTCATATATATGACGCCATTAGACTCTGGAGTTAAGTTTTCCCCACTCAGTTAACCCTTTCTGGAAATGCCCTCACAGACCTACCCAAGAGGTACCTCTTACTTGATTCCTTGTCTGACCAAGTTGATAATAGAAATTAACTATCACAAGCCCTATCCACAGACTTCCAGGAAGGGAAATTGGGTGCTAAAGATTAAACCCTATAAAAACTCTGGGATGAGATTTGGGGAGCTTCTGAATTGGCTACTGCATCCGAATGCTAGGAAGGTGGCCCTGACACCACAGGACAAAACTCTTCCAGTTGGGACCCTTATACACGCTGCCCTGGCTGTTCATTTCCAGCTCCATGATATTCTCAATAAACTAAGAGGTACAAGTACATGCTCTCCTCAGTTTCAGTCATGTGCCTATTAGAAAACCAAAAATCACATGTGTGGTTCAAGTTCTGTCTCTGATGGACAGCGCTAGTGAGGCGTGCACGCTGCGTGTGTAACTAGAACTGTTTAAATTGCCCAGGTGATGCTAATGTGCAACCCAGAATGAGGAGGCTGGTTAAGAGAAATTAAAAAAAAAAAAAGATGGTGATGATGATGAAGGTTGTGATTGGAAACAGCAAGGAGCTGTCAGCTCTCTCCAATCTGAAAGAGCAAAAGAGGGAGTGGTTACAGAAATGCTCCCTCCTCTGGGTAGTCCTCGGAAGAGAGTTGCCTGACAGAAGTGACAGCCTTTAGGGGAAGATGACTGAAGTTCACTGGGGAAGAAGCCAGGGAAGTAAGCAGCTTGTTTCCTCTCTCCTTCCTCCTTTGATCCTTCACAGGAATGAACAAGATTGGAAAAGGAAAAGGTAGAGAGTAGATTTGAAGGAACAAATGGAAGATACCCAGTATAGGCGCTTAATGAACGTTCGGGAAATTAAAGAGCCCACAGTAAAATGCTAAGCCCTTAAAGGAGTAGCACTAAACACAAGTAGGCCATGGACCTTCCGCCTCCAAGTCCTGAGTCCCAGGTTAACATCCAGTGGGAAATACAGTCAACATCATTTAAGTTACCCAAAATAGTTCTCAAAGCTAGGAACCTCCTAGGCATCCCCTTTATTTAAAAGCTGTTATTTTAAAGTCTTTGGGTACTTCAGTTCCCATAGGAAAAAAAGCATCAACTAATAACACTAATGGCCCCAATAAGTTTCTATTTATTGCGTGCTTGCCATGTGCTAGGCACTATGTATAATGCTTCACATAAATTATAACCCAGTGTGGCTTTTATGCTTTTTTCTCACTTTCATAGTTGCACATATATATTATGCACCAGGATGTAAAAAAATTGATCTTCTTGCCTCTATTGCTCTGAGGGCCTAGAGGTAGAAAAGAAAATATTTAATGACAATTATCCTCACATTACAAAGGTGGCATGCGGGTCATGTTAAGATATCATTAAAACTGGTCTGCCTGTGCTCTGGCTGAAAGTGTGGTAGCTAGCTGTACATGACCTTGTCAGTGTAATGACAAGAGTAACCACTCAGCGCCTCAGGCATCCATCAAGCTCAGAATCTACTACCCTCTCTCTATTGGCCAAGCCCACAATCAATGGGATGGTCAATACATTCTGACCATCCTATGAGCATACAGCAGAGGTAAAACCAATAATCCAATTCAAATAATAATGTCAGCCATCCAGTCAACCAGGGAGAAGACTGGCAGTTGTCATTCCTTCCTCAGTTCCTATGCTGGCAGTGCTCCAAAGGAACAGATGCTGTAAACTTGACATGTGTACAGAATGGTAAGTTTAGAGCTCTGGGTAGGACTTACGTTACATGAAAGTGTGTGTGTGTGGTGTACACACGTGTTTATATATATCTGTAGGTGTTTGGGCACACAGGTGTGAGGAGGGGGTACATGTGCATGCGTGTGCATGGGCGTGCAGAAGTCAGAAGATAATTGTAGGAATAATTTTTTAGGAATGCTGCCCACTTCTTTTGAAGCAGGGTCTCTCATTGGTCTGGAGCTTGCCAGCAAGGTTAGACTGGCTGCCTAATAACCCTAGGGATTCACCTGTCTCCACCTCCCCGGAGCTAGTGTCACGGGCATGCACACTTCCCTACATGGCAGGTATGTGGGCACTGGGGATGGAACTCAGGTCCTCGGGCTTTCCAGGAAAGCACTTTACTGACTTAGCCATCTCCCCAGCCCCTGGATAGGAATGTTTCATCAACTAATGAAACTTTCCCAAGACTGGAACTGACTAGAGGATATTTTCTTATCAAAGAACTGCCTTAAATAATTATGAAAGTTATCCTAAGGACCAAGGAAGAATGAATCTGTGTGTCATGTTAATATGAGCTATAAATGAACAAATAGGTTTGTCTGCTGTTAGGACCCCACTGAGACCAGATCATGCACTGAAACAATGACATATATTATTTTCCAGCCCACAACTGGAGCATTTTAATTTGACATGATTCAGACAGCAACCCACGTCTGTCTTTAGAATGTTTATTTAGTCTAATATGTTATAAACTGAGTTTGAAGGAAAGTATTTCTAAGATCAGCATTTAAAAATCATCTGTATCCATCTTCAAAATATTTACAGGAAAGATGAAAATCAGAATGTTTTCAACCACATCCACAAGAAATCGGTTATGTTGTAGTTAGATTCACAGAAGGGAGACAGGAAAGTCTGCCACAACTAAACACAAAACAACAAAGAGAAAAAACACTTCTGTTCAGAAGCCAGCAACCATGGGGCTTATCTATTCCTGGGAGACCTGGTGAAAGTACCTCCTAAGTAGGGCATAGTAATTAAAGGTGTGAAAGGGATTCATTTCCCTACTGGGAATTTCCTGATAAAACATAGATTATGGGCTGGAGAGATTGCCTAGTGGTTAAGGCACTTGCCTGAGAAATCTAAGAACCCATGTTCTATTCTCCAGATCCCACCTTAGCTAGACACACAAAGGTGAGACAAGCACAAGGTCGCACATGCCCACTAGGTGGCGCAAGAGCCTGGAGTTCTATTGCAGAGGCTGAGGCCGGGGCATGCCAATTCTCTCTCTCTCCTCTTTCTGTTTCTCTCCCTCTCTCTCTCACACACACACTCTTTTCCTCTCTGAAATAAAAAATAGACATAGATTAGGATACAATTAGGTTTATTGCTCATTTCTTTGCACAAGCCTGTGGCATAAAACTATCCTTCCTTACTCATACTCACCTGGTGATGATAACCACGGTGAGGTGAAGGCCACATGCTGCTGTGTTACATGCGGTCTCATTCTCACTGCTTATTTACCCCATGAGTCCAGAAGTATAGCTTGCCTCCCTCTTAGGTCTTGTCATCCTGACCTATTGAGATCATTTTACCTTTCTCTGTCCAACCAAAACCACTGATAAAAAGATAATTGCAAATTCCCTAATTTCATTTGCAGCTTTTTTTTTTTTTTTAATCAGAGAAATTGGTAGGAATTTCTGGAGGGAAATTCATGGCTGGACCAGGAAAGAATTATATTAAGTGAAGTGCCCCAAACTCAGAAAGACCAAAACTGCATGTTCTCTTTGATATGTTGATCCTAGCTTGTAACATTATATATGTATATAGAGAGAGCAAGCATGAGTAAATCCTATAAAGGTAGAATGGTGACCAAGAGCAAGTAGAAAGTGATGAGTGGGAAGAAAGCATGGGAAGGGCAAAAGTGCACGTGTGACATATAAACAGAAAGAGAAATTGAAGAGGAAAGTGGCTGTGGGTGGGAGAGAAAAAGATTGATTGGAGAGAGGAGGGGACAAGAATTGACTAAAACAAATTGTATTTGAAAATGCCAGAATGAATGATACCTAAGTCTTTGTATGCTAACTAAAATATACATATATATATATATATATTTTTTAAATAGCTGTATATGCTAAAAGTCATTTGTGTTTTCCTCAGTGAAACATGGTAAGCTGTTGCAAAGGGTCTAAAGATGTCCACTTGCATTCCCTTACTTCCTCACATGAAATGCACAGCTGCCATTTCTCAGATAATAGAGGGCCACTTTCTTTCCTTACTATTTGGAGTGTCTCAAGGACCAGTACATTTCCTTATTCATCACTCTGTCTTCAGTCCCTGGCAGAGCATGTGGCATTATATACACCAAGTATTTAAGATGATATAACTAAGCAAAGGAATTTAGGATTGCAGAGGAAATGCCTGTATGTTAGCTATGTAAGGGTTAACCAAGAAGCAGGGTAAGGTGCAATTTCTGCATGTGATTTCCTCTTCTTTCCCCTGTGCCCAACATTTGTGGTGCCCAAAGGCTAGTATAAACCATTAAGAAACATAAAGGACACTACCTTGTGCTACTGTGGTCCTTGCTTGTCCAGTTATAAGCAGGGCTAGACTTGAGGGCTTGGGGTATGCCCAATCTCACCCTGGCTTCCTTAGAACAAATCCAGGCTTCTTTCATAGACACACTCAGCTGACTGCCACCTTCCTCCAATATTTAAGAACCTGAACCCTAGAGTCATTTCTCATGTCTGGCTCATGTACCCCATAGATTTGAATAGAGAACAAAACTGACCTACCTTACTTTCAACTTTGTCTCATATTTATTTACTGAAATTATTTGTCTTACTAGATAAGACTATTTTATTGGAATTAAGATCAAGCTGTTTCTGTTCTCAAAGTGAATATCTAATATGAAGGGAAACAATCTGTTTTGTTAAACTTTGCCAACAATTCCACTTCTCCTATATCTATTTTGATTTTTTTCTTAGACTTGTCATAAAAAATTTAAAAATAAAATTTGCTCATCCTCAATAATCTTTGTTGTTTTTTAACCATCACTTCAGATAACCATGTTTCCAGGGCAACTTCTTATGTGGTCATACGTACTATGATATGATGTAATCAATCAAGTGAGGAGGATTCACAGAAAACGTATTAACTCAGCAGAGGAAAGCTTCCCGCCAGGTGCTTAGCTGAGTTATTAATATTAGAAATGGGGCCTGAATTGATGAGCAGTGGAAAAACTTCTAAGTAGACATAGGCATTAAAATTTGATTTCCCCATCCCTAATGAAAGAGCTGCTTGTGCTACATTTCACTGTATAAAAATACGTGGAAGCTGTGCTTTCATCCCCATATCTGTTCTAATGAAAGCCTGATATGTCTTTATTAGCTCTGCGGTTCTTGAGCCCTGCTTATGTAATATATCAGGCTGAAATCAGACACTCCAGGTTTAATATTTGCTCAAAAATCATTGTTGCCCTCTGTTATGCTTTCATTTGCCTTAATATGCATGATAAATTATTGATATCTGCAATAGGTAATTCCACATATTGATTTCAATGAGGTTTTTCTCCACTCTGTTTGAGCTGGTACATTGCAAAGGCCTGTCGCCATAAGCAGGGGCTCTGTAGCTCTGTTCAGCCCTGTGTCTGTGACTAGGACCAGAAGAAAATCCTGTCCTCTCCTCATGTCTGATCTTGGTGCAAAGTCCAGCCGGTCACCTGACTGAAGGAGCTCACCTCCTTGAGAGATGATGCTCCCCTTCAAGTTGACTGACTTCCCCATAGTTCAGGCATGAGAGCAGCCACGCAGAACTGGACAGACGTGACAGACCATGCAGCAACCTCCTCCCAGCACCGTACCCCTCCTCCCCCTCACGCCTGAGTCTTAAATGCATTTAATTTCCAAGTCCAAAAGCTTATTTTGTAACTACAGAGGGTATAGGATGGGGTCAGCATCCCACGGAAAAGAAACACTTTGGAAAGGGTTTATTAATATTAGATCGAACATTATACACTCCGGCCTCACACGCTGGTTACATAACTGACCTATATGGATCTCACTGCCCCAGTTTTTTCTAATGTTAGTTTGAAGTCCTAGGAACATCTCCTTATCTGCGAAATAGTGAAAGATTTTCTCTAAGTCTCCTCTTAGCCCTAAAATGCTATGATTTTGTGATTGGAGAGTCATAAGAAGAGGCTCCTTGTCATTTTCTCTCTGTGTCCCTCTCTCTCTCTCTCTCTCTCTCTCTCTCTCTCTCTCTCTCTCTCTCTCTCTCTCTCTTGCAAGAGAAGTTAGATGGTGAGCCGACTGGGGCTGAGGCCGTCAGGAAAATCTGCAGGGACAGCAGTGCTGAAGTCATTTCCACACCCAGCTCCCTTCCTAACTGCAGTGGCTCTCCTGGTAATCAATCTCATCACAGGCTCCTACCGTCTGAGTTGCAGAAGATCTGCCTTCCAACATTTATCAAAACTCTAACTGCTACCCCCACCCCCCGACAAAGTCCCCTGCAAAATAGTCAGATCTCCTTTTGCATTCTTTCAAGCGAGAGCATCACTTTGATCAACAGAATCAGTCACAACGATAACAGGCTTGCTCTCTGTGGAACGTATGAACGATGGGTGTCGGGGCTGGGGAAACAGCTCAGTCAGTGAAGCAATTCCTATGCAAGTGTGAGCAGCCAAGTTTGGATCCCCAGCACTCAAAGTCAATGCCTGAGGCTGTGGTAGTGGCCAATCAGCCCAACACTCAGGGGTGGAGATGGAATGACCGGGGAAAACTGGCTACTACCACCGGACTTGCCAAATTGACTATTCCTGGGTTCAAATGAGAGATCCTGCCCCAGTAAATAAGGTACAAAACAGGTGATGAAGACATCCAGTGTTTATCTCTAGCCCCCACATGCACATGCAGCTACTCATACATATGTGATCATGCATAGGCACATTCATGCACATGCACATGCAATTATTTTTGTCCATCTGCGAATCAATAAACTCTAGAACCACTTTATTTTGCATATTCACCTGTGTCTCCCTCTCTCCCTCTCCCTCTCCCTCTCTCATCATTCTGAGGAAAGGAAGAAAAAACAGAGTTGTTTAGAGCAGACAACCAGAGCTTGAGGTCATTTATTCTTGTTTTTGTTGTTGTTGTTGCTTTGTTTTGTTTTTTTCCAAGGTAGGGACTCACTCTAGCCCAGGCTGGCCTCAAATTCATAGTGATTCTCCTACCTCTGCCTCCCAGGGCTTGGATTAAAGGCATGTGCCATGACACCTGGCCCATTTTTTTTTTTTTTTCTCTTCCTACCTCTGCCTCCTGAGTGCTGGGATTAAAGGCGTGCGCCACCATGCCCAGCTCTATTTTTCTTTTTTATAGTTGCTGAGATGAAGTTCGGCAGCAGCAACTTGTCCAACCAACACCCACACAGGAACAGGCTCAGAGAGGCTGTGTTCCTCCAACAGCATGTCCCTCCGCCCCTGCTCACCAGCCTTCCACGTGCACGTTTGTTGCTCCCTAAAATATAAGCACAATTCACATGCTTGGGTCTGTCTATGAGTAAATTCAGGACTGTCTTTCCAGTCCTTTCCCCTACCACAGCCCATCTTGTACTCTCATTTCCCAAGCTAAACGTCCTCCTATTCTCTACACATCTATCCTGTTTACTTCTTCTGTGCCATCTTCTAGAGTCCCCACCTCCTGAAAACTACCGTCCGTGTTTTCCCCCATGTCCTCAAGTTTCAAGGTTCTTCATCCCTACCAAGATCCAAGTCAAATGGCTTTAATGATCTCATCCAAAATCTCTGGGGTGGGGGGGGGAGGGCGGATCAGGTTTCATCTGGAAACGTGCCAGGTCTCAGGCTGGGTTGATATCCTCAGAGGTAAATGCTATCCTCCCTTGTGATGTGTTGGCAGTTCCATGGCAGGCTATAGCAGGGATCATGAGGGCTTTTCAAAGGCCTAAGCATTCTTAGCAAAATAACATATGTACACAGACATACCTGTTCCACCTTTGCTGGTGCAATCCCCTTTGGGTTGCCCAAGAGGCATCTTGACTTCAAGGCAGAACCCATAATGTGGTCTGTGCCTAGTGGCTTTCAGTTTGGGGTTTGCATTTGAATCATTTCTCTTGGGTCACAATCATGGATGAGTCTTGTCTCTTCCAGTCAGCAGAGGCGCCTCTTTGGAGCCTCAGCTTGGCTTCTCTGGAAGATAGTTATCTATTTATTTGAAGTTTCTACAGGGCTTCCCAAGGTGTTCTTTGTATCTAGCATGTGCCC
Source organism: Jaculus jaculus (assembly GCF_020740685.1). Lineage (NCBI taxonomy): Eukaryota > Metazoa > Chordata > Mammalia > Rodentia > Dipodidae > Jaculus > Jaculus jaculus. The sequence continues at coordinate 26,442,172 of NC_059118.1, forward strand.
TATTAAATTGGACCACTCCAAGCAAGCCCTGAAGCATCATAAATTTCATACCATTAAGCAGAACTTTGGAGAATGTCTCTTGCTCTGGACAGACTGCAAGACAAATGTCCTCCAGTGAGTGTCTAAACTCACATAGGTCTCAAGAGACAATAGGGACAGACTATCCAGGTGCCAGCTCACCTGACAGAGCCTCTGCTGCCATGGGCACATTCCCTCTCTTCACAAGTTACCAAGTGTTCTACACTTGACTTTCTAAGCAGGGCCAACAAATGCCCTTAGCCTCAAGAAGTTGTGGTCACTAGTAATTATTTATCTTTTCTTGTTTTAGAGACAGGTTCTAGCTATAAAGTCCAGGCTGGCCTTGATCTTGTTGGCAAGCCTCCAGCCTCCTTTATGCTAGGATGGCAAACGTGTGCCACCACACTAAGATCTGGTCACTAATGATTTCATTTTACTTTAAATATTTTATTTATTTACTTACTTGGGGAGAGAATGGACACACCAGGGCCTCTAGCCACTGCAAACGAACTCCAGGTGCATGTGCCACCTTGTGCATCTGGTTTACGTGGGTACCTTAGTCCTTATGCTTTGCAGGAAAGTTCCTTAACCGCTAAACCACCTTTCCAGCCCTCACTAGTGACTTTGAATGATAATACAAGTTAAGTCCAATGTCTACCACAGCCTCATTTGACTCTATTTTTATGTGTCTGGCCAGCTTGTTGGAATTGTCATTTTTCTTTCATTTCCTTCTTTTTTTGTTTCAAAACAATGTTAACTCTCATACAGACAGTCCACAGTTAGCTTTCCTGGTCCATATTCCATTATGTAAGAGAGAAATATGAAGGTGAGGACTGTGAAAAAGAATGCATGTTCATCTTTTGAAATCTGGAAGGGATAGTCATGATTTTTAACCATAAGATGGCAAAGTGGGATAAGGGGGTGGTACCTATTAGTGCTCTAAATGCTAAAGAGAGAGAGGAGTGGGCAAGAAACAAAAGGAAACAGAAAGCCATCACGAGGCATCTCAAATTTAGACAAAGAGTTCAAAGAGATCTAATGGGGACAGGAGGACCTTCCAACCGCTCTCATCCTGCTATTGCAACCTGAGCCCCTCCCAAGTTCTCAGACTCCAAAATCAGATCTAATTAAAAGAAAATGGAAAAGGGACTCGGAGCCTTTTCAGCTCTGGAGAACATGCAGACAAATAAATTAAAAAGTGGGAGAAGTGGAACTAACCCAATAATCCGTGAAAAGCTCATTTCCCTCCCCGCCGCTGCCGACGCAACAGTGTCCTTCCTCCCTCCCCGTTCTCTGGTTCAGGGGCAGTGAGTGAAGAAATTGGCTAACAAGATCAGAAAATTTAATTACAGTTCTGCCATCCCCTTCCGAGAAGTTGGCTGTCACACTTTCCTTTTGCCGATCTTCAGCACACACCGTCTCTGATGAGCTTCCATCCCCGCTCACCTATCTCCCGACATCGACTCAGGACGGTAGACTCAGATCCTTTCTTCTGGGGCCATAGGAGGATTAGACATGAAGATGAAAAGGGACAATTGGGAAAAAAGAATGTCATTATCCCCTCGCTTCCTTTGGTCTGCCCAAGCAACTTTTTTGCCTTACTGTTATCCCGTGAGAAGTGCGGTGGCCGCCCCAAAGGCTTAGTTAACATCCTTGCATTTCAAGCCTGAGAAGCCCTAAGGCCCTTTAGAAGAAGCCCAGAAAGTGTCATGAAAGTGCCCTTTTCTCAGTATGACTCAGATGTAGAGCACTGTTTCCAGCATGATTATAAAATGTCTGGGGCTTATAATGAACATTTAAAAATAAATAATACAATTGGGGCCGTTCTAGAATGGAGAATAGTATCAAAACACCAGATATTTACCACTCCTGTCCTATGGCAACCAAAAAGTTGTGGCCAGGCCCAGTATACAAACCATCTGAGATGGAACACAAAACTCCAGAATTCACATTTCTGCTAATGAAAAAAGTTTTTTTGATCGTTTGCTTTTCTATTACTTGGTACTATAGGCAGTGGGACGCGTTGGCATGGATATAACTGAGGCGCTGTTTCTCTTTATAGAATTCAGCCATCCTCTACAAACACGTTAACCTGCAAGTCATCTCCCAGATTAGGAAAAGACATGCCAACAAGAAAGGGGGCAATGGAAAAGGACTCAGAGCCCGTTTAGCTCTGCTGAACGGGAGCCTTGGGAAGGCCATACCTTGGCTCTATCGTAGGAGGTGGGAAGAAAGTGCAGAGGGCATCTAAAGAGCCAGCCAAGGAGGGACAAGCAAGGAGTCCGCCATCGGACATAAGGAAGATGGGAGTTTCAAGAACATGCTTGTGTCTGTTAGGATTACTTTGGCTGCAGGTGCTAGGTCTCGCCTCTCAGGCAACAAGGAATCCATCTGACGTTGCTGCGACTACTAAGCAGAGCCGCTTCCGGTCCACCCGCAGTGTTAGCTTCTGACTTTCACCCTCATGGTCACGAGAAGTCGCTCAACCACAATGTGTACAGGCAAAAAGCAAGGGGAGGTTAACTTTTTGTCCCTATTGGTTGGGAGTAAAAGAACTCTTCCAAAAGTGCTAGCCAGAGGTTGGGGGTGGTGGTGCACGCCTTTAATCCCAGCACTCGGGAGGCAGAGGTAGGAGGACTGCCATGAGTTCGAGGCTACCCTGAGACTACGTAGTGAATTCCAGGTCAGCCTGAGCTAGAGTGAGACCCTACCTCAGAAAACCAAAAAAAAAAAAAAAGTGCTAGCCAGGCACACTCAGCACTTCAAGCATCAAGGCTAAATGGGTACATCACTGATCCTCACTGATTGGGAACTGGTTGAGAAAGAAGATAAACAGCGTGGATGTTGGATAAATGGCAATCAGGTAGAGGCAGGGAGCGAGCGAGTACTCAGGGGACACAGACATGGAAAAAAAGCCACAGGATGGGCTGGTCACGTGTAAGTGGCTTCTTTCTTCTAGTGAAGTTGCCTATTGGCAAGGAGAAAACAATGAAGGTAGAAACACTGCACTAGGAAGTGTGGGCCTGTAGACTCTGGCATATTGGCCTACCCTGATCATGGAGACATGGAGAGGCCAGCTGAAAGTCTGCTAGGCTCCCACAAGCAGGCTCATTCACGTATAGACCCCATTCCCACTGAGTGAGCAGCAGCAGAGATGGCGAAGATTTGAGCTGAGATGTTATCTCAAAGTAATAGACCCTGTCATCAAGAGGATAGATCCCAGAATGATCTCCAGCAGTTTGCTTTCACTAGGTCCTGAGGCTGGACATCACCTTGGAAAATATGAAAATATGAAGGTGGAGGCTCAGATTAGGTGCCCTCCCCCCAAACTCATGTGTTCTGAGTGAGTGTTCTGAGGTCTCTAGCTGATGGCAATCTGGAAATTGTATCCTCCTGACGGACGTGTGCTATTGGGGGAGGGGCGGGCTTATAAGTATTAATCCAACTGCCCTTTGTCAGTGTTCAGTACCTGCTCCTGCTACTGCTGTCCACTTAATCTTGGCCAGGAGGTGACGTCCACCCTCTGCTCATGCCATGTTTTCCTCTGCCATTATGGAGTTTCCACCCTGAAGTCTGTAAACCAAAGTAAACACTTTCCTCCAATAAGCTGCTTTTGGTCAGGTACTTTGTGCCAGCAACATGAAGGTAAGTGCAACAGTGAGTGATAGTAAAAATATTGTCTGAGAAAACCAAAATGTAATCTTTTAAGCCCAGGTCCCTCAAATTCTCTTCACCCTCTCCTTGGCAGCTTCAGCCCCTTTTCACCAAAAGCATTCAGTTGGCCAGAATCGTGTCTGAAGTTGAAGGTCTGCCAGCCCACAATGGACTCTACATGACAAGTTTGGAGTTGCAAGAGCCATCCTGAGAGGCCTTGGATCCAAGGACAAGTGATCTCACATTGTTGAAGACTACTGTGCAAACTCACACGCCTATACAGCAGCTCAAAACAGCGCTTGGGCCTCCTGTCTCCAGGGAGATCTGCTTCCCTGACTCTTTGAAGTGTTTGTGCATAAAGAAGAAACCAAAGTGTAGGCAGTGTTTTATGTTTCAAGAAACTGATCAAGGATCATGAACAGGTAAATATGAACTGCTCGGAGAGGCTCTTGTGATTCTTTTCACAGAGATAAGAGGGGCAAACTTCTTCCACCTGCGCCCAGCCGGGGAAGGGCAGCAGAGCTGAGGTCTCACCAGGCAGTGGTTGGCTTGCGTGTCCTTGACTAGTTTCACTGCAGTGCTGTTCACTGCACGTCAGCTGAGTTCTCTGTGCACTTGACAGTGTGCCGGTGGAGGGCTTTCCCGGGGAGTTCAGTTATGACACTCCATCCCACAGCATTGCTCGGAGAGCCACTCAAGGGACAAGCTGTTAAAAGGAATGCTGCCTTGGAGACACAGAGGTCTTTGTTGTCCGCTGATTGTTTGAAAAATCATTTGTTCTCTACCACCGCTTCGTGGTGTCGCCTAGAGAGTCAACACTGTGCATCAGATTCTGGATCCAGACTGAAGTTCAAGGCCTGGTTCTGCCACTAACTAACTGTGACCTTAGGTAGAGTTGCCTAACATTTCCGTTCCTCAGTTGTCTCATCTTTAAAGTGGGAATAGGAACAGCTACTCTCTGACGGGGCTGCTGGGAAGGCACTGCACGTGGATCGTGGACAACAGTGCTTGTTTGGCACGCGGACAGCTTTTGATAGGTGCCCGTTGTCTAGCTAAGTCCTCCTAATCAAAGCATTCCTTGCTGAAGGGAGGAGCAGGGCTCAGCATACTCAGAAAACTCAAAATGTCCCAGTATTCACAGGGTTTGGACTTCTCGTGGTTTGCAAGCAGTGGACAGTTGCTGGTAGAAGAGGAGAGTGGTCAGTGAGGCTGCCTCAGGTGATGCGGGGAGCCCCAGGGATGCGGCTTTCCTGAGTCTTCACCCAGGCTGGGGCGAACCCTTCTGCGAGGCAGCTGCCTTTGAGCCAATCGTTCCCCTGTAAACAACCTGAGAAAAATCGGTGATTCGCCAACCTGAACTTGGGTGGAAGCATTTCTTTGGTCTGTCGTCAGGAGAAACCACACAGCAGCGCTCATTATTCCACTCTTGTTTTACACGTGCGGGGACTGTCTAGTGCCCAGGTGTGCGACATTAGAGCCCGAGTAACTAAGTCATCTTCTATGAACAATAAGATTGGGGCACATCATTCATAAGGGGAGCCATGCAGGCCAGTGTTGTTTCCTTCGGGAGGACAAGCAGCTGGCCTGGACCCCCCTCCCGCACCCCAGTCTGCTTCTTTGACCAGCACGATTCCCGAAAGCACTGACAGTGGTTGCAGAACCCCGTTCTTAGGTCAGTCTAGGTATTGTGGCTTTCAATTAAAAGGTTTTTGAATGAGGCAGATGACCTTCTGCAGTGTGGGCGAGCCCCATTCTATCAGCTCAAGGCTGTATTAACAAAGCCTTTCCAAAGAGAAGGAAATTTCTTCAGGATTGGAACAGAGGAGCCCTGACATTCAACCTGCTGTCCTGTGGAAATCGGACTCAGGACTGAAATCAATTCTTGCTTCAAGTTCCAGTTGCAGGCCATCTGTATAGATCTTGGATTTATAATCCTCCTTAACCACATAAACCAACTTCTTAAGTCTCTCTTATATGTACACACATTCATGTATATTTACATATATATATATCGTGTACACAATGCTATTGGAGGAGGATGCACTGTTTCTATGACTAATCAGTGCTCTTCTTAAAAAGCCAGGGAAGTAACTACCCTGAATACAGCTGCCAGTGAGGTTTGCTGCTTAATTTGCAGGCCTCAGTGCTGCGTAAGTACAATTATTCACCTAAAAAATGACAAGCAGCCTGAAGACACGTATAAGATACCCTACATGTTCCCATCCTTGCTGTCCTTTATAAGAGAAATGGAAAAGCTGCAGAATGTAGTGTGACCCAAGAACACTTCAGGTGAAGGTAGACATGTCCAGCTCAGTGGCAGCACTAACCTGCTCGGGAAGTTGAGAAAAAGGTTATGTTACATGAATCCCTGAAAGAGAAGAAATTTGTAATGGGCTTTAAAGTTCTAAGCTTTTAATTAAATCAGAGGGTTTTTATCTCAGTCAGAGAGGCTGTGCAGAGATTCAGATGACATGAGTATTGGACAAGCACTCAGTTTTGTAGGCAAAAGGAAGATGTCTTAGTCCATTTTGCATTGCTTCAACAAAATGTCTGTGACTGGATCCTTTATAAAAGAAAAGAGGTTTGTTCCGCTCGCAGTTCGGGAGGACCAGGAATGTGGCTCTGGCATCTACTCACCTCTAGAAAGATGTTTATGGCAAATATCATCGTGTGTTGGGGGCATGTACAAGAGAGGCAGGCAGCATGCACAGAAGAGATAGTCAAGGGAAAAGGTCAGACTCCTTTATTACAACCTAGTCGTCAGTCCAGTGAGGTCTGCATTGTCCCTTCTGAGAGTGATGCTCCTGGAGCCTAATTGCCTTCCACTGTGTCCCACCTCGTTAAGGATCTCCACTTCATCAGTGCACTGGGGACCAAGCTATCCACCTTTGAGCCTTGGGATAACACTTTCAAGTTATTTCTAAACTATAGCAGAAGGCTATATATTTCCAAGAAATATTATGAAGGAAAATTTCTACAAAGATGAATGCAGCAGCCATGAGCTAGGAACCCTAGCATTGGGAGATTCCTCTGACAAGGGCAGATGTATGACATGAAGTATTCAGAGGCCAGGACTGGGTTCTAACAGAGGATGGAGAGAAAGAGAGACAATGGTGAGTTGGGCTTACTAACGTCATGGGTGAAAGGAGAGGACGATATATTCAAGGAAATATCCCCTGGAAATATACATGCCACATGAAGTCAAGGCTAGAGGTGTAAACTAAGCTGTGTGGTGCACAGAGATTAAGCTTTGAAGATGGATGAGCGGGCAGAGTACATGAGGAACAGAGCAGAGGCCCCTGTCCAGACCCTTGGATGATGCCCTCGTCAGAAGATGAAAGAAGAAAAGCAAGACAGAAATATGGCCCAATGGGAGATGAAACAGGGCACTGCTGTGCTACTGAACCTAGCACAGAGGAAAGGCAGGTGAAGAAGGGATGGGATATAATAGGACACATACACATGGGGGTTGACTATTGGTCCATCATGAAGGATGGGAGACAAACACACTGCAGCTAAGAAGCTTGTTGCATTTGGTTTAGCATGGCCTGTCCCACACACTCTAGATATAGCATCTTCCTCTTATGGGATACTCAAGGCACGCTCAGAGGCTTAGCCAAACCCCAAGCACCCAGCAAAGCTAGAATGATGTCCCAGATCTCCCAACAATTAACGCAGTGTTTTCCCAGTATGTCACAGCGAATGCCTTGAACTCTGCAGGGGAACCGCGTTATATAAATCTAAACATGGAGAATGTTAAACATCCTAGACAGCTGGAGCTAACAATGACCATGAGGTCAGCCCACATCTGGTCTGCCTCAGAGCCTCCCGCCCCCACTCCAGCCCGGCCCTCTCAGGAAGAAGAACCCAGCGATAAATAACTTTGAGATCTGTCTTCCTTTCTCCACTTCTGCTGTCTTGTTGTGTCTTCTCTCCCAGGGCTTTCCTTGATGAATCCACCAGGTGCCTCAAAGTATTTATTTCTCTTTCCAGCAATTCAATAATGGATGGATCTGAATGCCACATTTTTTTTTTTTTTTTGACAGAAGACTCTTAAAATGCAAAGGGTCAAAATCATTATGTGCTGGGACCAAAGCTAGGGCCAGGGGTTGACATGGAAATCTTGGCCCTGAATGACTGCTCACAAGGATCCAGGATAGCAGTGAGCATGGGCCACGGCCCTGCATTTGGCTGTCTGACTGGGTTTGGGTGGCCTGGTGCATTTGGCACCTGCCTCACCCCACAGCCAGTCAAGACAGAGCAGTCCTTTATTGCTCCTCCTTTGTTTCTGGTAGAAATAATCCCAGCTTTTGTGGTCTAGAAGGAAAGGATCTAAAAGTATAAGGATCTAAAGTTCCTTACAGAACTTACTGAAGAATTTTAGAGCTATGTGAATCATAACGTTGAGAACCCAGGATAGACATAACTTTTTATTGACTGTTTAAAGAGACATGACTTAAAGCAGGGTTCACAAATGATGGTACATGGACTAAATCTGGGCTGTCTTTATAAAAAAAAAAAAAGATTTATTAGAACACAGTATATCTATTCATTAATGTATTTATAGTTTTTTTTTTTTCTTTTTTGCTCAACCAAAGTCAAGTAATTGGCCAGGCATGGTGGCTCATGCCTTTAATCCCAGCACTTGGGAGACAGAAGTAGGAAGATCACTGTGAGTTTGAGGCCAGCCTGGGACTATAGAGTGAATTCCAGGTCAGCTTGAGCTAGATTGAGACCCAACCTTGAGAAAAAAACAACAAAAGAAAAAATAAGTCAGTAATTTCAATAGAAACTGGTCTACTAACCTAAAGTATTTACTATGTTGCCTTTTGCAAAAAAAAAAAAAAAAAAAAAAAAGTTAACTGTCCCTGAATTTGGTAGATTTGGTTTAAAATGCCCCTACCCTTTTCCTTCCTGTCCTTATTTCTGTCCTTATTTCTACTGAACTCTCCTCTCTCTCTCTCTCTCCCTCTCCCTCTCTCTCTCTCTCTCTCTCTCTCTCTCTCTCTCTCTCTCTCTCTCTCCTACCCTCCTACCTATGTTTACACTACAATTTATTTTCTGCTATCTTCTCTCTCTCCCACCTTTGTCTTTGTGAGTTCTGTCAATCTTCACATTTCCATCTCTGGCCATTTCTGGGTTGGCTTATCACTACTTTTTATTGCCTTATGCATCACCATGAATAACTGACTATATACGTACAAAGGGGTGCTGTTTCCTCATCTGTTGAACTTACTTAAAGATGTGTTCTAATTATAAAAGTGAATGAGTAGGGTCTTTGTATTCTCTGGGGAAAAAAACAAGAAAGAAAACATTACTCTTCAGTTCTGTGGCCCTCAATTATTTTTTTTTCCCTGATTGTGGTTTAATGGTCCATGGGAGTCAAGGTCCCTCCTATACACATATCCTAATATTTTCAAACACACCCTTAAAGAATGTCATTGTGCGGACACCTTAGTTTCAGTTACCCGAGAAACAGTCAGCAGTGACCCTAAGAAACTCTAGCCCACATTTGTAATTCAAGTTAGGAGACATTAATTGGAAGCATGATTCTATAATATCTTTGTCTGGGAGGGTTTTGGTCATTTGAGAGGCTTTCCACAAGTGAGCAATTATGGGGTCACAGAAGAAACTCAGCAACAGTCATTTCATTTATTATAGTACTCATCACCGTCAGACTCATGTGATGATTGTGAAGCTACGAGCAAATTGAGAGCCAAGAGTATTCCTTACTCATTTTCATAACCATCACTGCCCCAACCTATGCAAGGACCTTGCTTCGTGGCTGGGACACAGTGATAATGAGCCATTATTCATGCCATTAACTAGAACTGTTTTTTTTTGTGCTGTGAAGGTATTAAGTGATTTACATTTGGTTTTCACTCTAACTGTGACTTTTTCAGGAAGAAGTTAGTAATCCCATCTTACCCATGAGGAAACTGAGGCTCGGGGAAGTCAGCTGGCCTGCCTTAGTCCTTGTCCTGCAGCAATGCCATGGACTTCTATGGCAGAGGACAGGCCGGTCCCCACCTTCAAGCTCTCTTGTGTTTGTGTCTGTCCTTGGGAGTCTAAGATTGGTCCTCTACCCTGGCTTTGACTTCTAGTGTCCACCCAGCCGCAGGCTTACTTCCATTTCTCTGCATCCCATGCACTTGTCAATCTGATCCTGACTCCTGTGTGGTGGTTTGATTCAGGTGTTCCCCATAAACTTAGGTGTTGTGAATGCTAGGTTCCCAGCTGATGGAGATTTGGGAATTAATGCCTCCTGGAGGGAGTGTATTGTTGGGGGTGGGCTTATGGGCTTTATAGCCAGTTTCCCCATGCCAATGTTTGGCACACTCTCCTGTTGCTGTGGTCCACCTGATATTGACCCTCTGCTCATGCCACCATTTTCCCCTGCCATCGTGGAGCTTCCCCTTGAGCCTGTAAGCCAAAATAAAACTCTTTTTCCCAGAAGCTGCTCTTGGTTGGGTGATTTCTACCAACAATGTGAACCAGACTGCAACATCCTGCGACCGACTAGTGCTCTGAACCAGCAAGAAAGAACTCCGAGAATCTCTCAAGTCCTATGAAGGAACAGAGTGTTCTTTCTATATTTCTTGAAGAAGAAAAAAATGGGGCTGGAGAAGATGGCTCAGTGGTTAAGCACTTGCCTGTGAAGCCTAAAGACCCTGGTTCAAGACTTGATTCCCCAGGACCCACGTTAGCCAGATGCACAAGGGAACATACGCGTCTAGAGTTCGTTTGCTGTGGCTGGAGACCCTGGCGTGCCCATTCTCTCCCTCCCCCCTTCTCTCTCTCTCTCTCTCTCTCTCTCTCTCTCTCTCTCTTTCTGTGTCTATTGCTCTCAAATAAATAAAGAAAAAAAATGGAGGAGGGACCAATGTCTCAGTCCCTGAAAACTCATTCAGGGAGTTTGGCTTTGTGGGAAATTTTCATTCTGACCAACAATTCACAGGATAGGAAAACAGAAACTCTGATGGTTTAAATGTGAAATGCTCTCCCCCCCCCCACCCCACACACACACACCAGGCTCATGTATCTGAACACTAGATCCTCATTTGGTTGTACTGTTCTGGAAGGATGTGGTACCTTTAAGAGGTGGACCTTTGCTTGAAGAAATGAGCAGGCTTTTGAAGTTACATGGTCTGGCCCCACTTCTTAGCCACACTCTACTTCCTGACTCTGCAAGTACAATGTGACTAGCTGTCTCACAATCCCACCACCATGCCTTCCTGACAAACTACACTGTATTCTTCCGTACTGTGAAACATAATTAATCCTTCCTCCCTGACATTGCTTCTTTTCAGGTGCTTGGTCACAGCCAAGAAAAGTAGCTATTATGGGCTCTGTCCTAGCCTGTCCCATCTCTCCTTGGTCAACCTCATTGGCTATCACGAACACACACACACACAGCCCGATGATGATAGCACTACGAATGTACGATGTATCTTCCTGCTCCCACCTCAGCAGCTTTTCCCAAGCAAGGTCAGACAGAGTCCCAGATGTCAACCGCCAGAAACACACCACGCAGTGCTCACTCCAACCCCCAGATGCAGACAGCAGACACTGACTCTGGAGTCTATGGTCTCCCTGCCGCCGGTTTAGCAACAGTCAACACTGGTGCCTGCCCAGTCTCCAAGGTGCTCTTCCTCCCAAACTGGCCAAGAATGTTGCCAGCTCTGCACACCTGCTGTCCCTCCACTGGGAGAATCTAAGAATGGTTTATGGCTCTCATCAATCAGCATTCTTACATTCCAGTAGCTCATTCGGAGGTGGTGCTGACGCCAGGACCAGGCACACTCGGGGTTCTGGCTGCAGACACGGGCTTCCATCATCAAGTGGCTCTACCCCACCAGCCACCAGCCCTTTACCTCCCCCCTTCCCATCTTTTCTTTGTAGGAAATCAGAGAAAAATAGAATTTGGAACGAAGTTATGTACTACAAAATGCTGGGGTTTAAAAAAAATATATCATCCATGGGTGGATTTTCAGGAGTTTATGAATCTCCTAAAATTATATGGGAAAAAAAGGATACACACATGAACACACACACATATTGCATGCGATTCTGGGGCACGTATCCATCGTCTTCACATAGCTTGTAATAATAAAGAAACAACGAAAGCTAAGTGCTGTTGATTTATTTTTCAAATGCAAACACCAGAAAGACCCATCATCACTCCTGTTTCCCCACAGCTCACTGGCTGACCTTCTTCCCTCATTTTACTCCTACCTTTCATGTTAAAAAGGATGCAGTGGGTGACCTTGATCTTGAAGTCTTGGCAAAAGCTCTCCTTTTCTTCCAGAGATATCTCCATCTCTGAAGTATGTCCTCTTGATCGACAGAAAGACTGCCCAGTGTGCCCTGAGAAAAGCCCAATGTCCACCAGATCTGACCAGTGAGCTGACCATCTTCTTACTGACCATCATTTCACTATAAATATCATCATCTTTTGAAATCAGCCCTGGGATGAGGGGAGTCAGAAGAAAATACAAGAGGGAGGGAAGCGGACTGTCCTGCCTTATAGGAAAATTAGGCCTGGACACTGGGCTTCTCTCGCACATACAGCACGTCCATTCTGGCTCCAGCTGGCCTTGAGCTTAAGCAGCCTTGCAGTCCCTCCCCTGAGCTACAGTGGCCTACTGCTGCTCCCTGGGAAGCAATGGCTCTCCTGATGCTCCTCTGAGCAAGGCCAGTGTGGAGGCTGTTCTAACAGGACCCAGCAGTTCAGCCACTGTGCCCCAGAGCACTGTGGGAACCCCAGTACTTCCACAGGACAGAGCTTTCTCTGGCGTGCACCTGTACTGCCATGCTCTTACAGCCTCTCATCGGGCTGCAGCTGGCCTGCTCACGCTCCCTGGACCAGAATCTTACTTCCTCCCTTAGCTCATAGCCTCTAAGAGCTGGGTCTGTCTGAAATTCACAGATAAGATGGGAATGAAGTTTCTTTAGAACGTAAACAATGTCAGAATCAAAACTTCTCACTAGGAGTGGGGATTCTGCTAAGTGGAAGCACTTAACTACTACATGAGGCCCTGGGTTCAATTCCCAGCAACCTTCCTCCTACTCCTCAACATACAAACAATGGATGCTGGGGAAAGAGTTTAGTTGGTAAAGTGTTTGCTGTGCAAGTATAAGAACCTCAGTTTGATCCTGAGAACCCATGTAAAATAAAAGCTGGATATGATGTGTGCACTTGTAATCCCAGTGCTGGAGAGGAAGAAAGAGACGGACACCTGGGCTCACTGGCCAGTCAACTGTAGCCTAGTTAGCTCTAGGCTAGTAAGAGACTCTATCTCAAAAAACAGTGGGTGACGGGCTGGAGAGATGGCTTAGCGGTTAAGCGCTTGCCTGTGAAGCCTAAGGACCCCGGTTCGAGGCTCGGTTCCCCAGGTCCCACGTTAGCCAGATGCACAAGGGGGGCGCACGCGTCTGGAGTTCGTTAGCAGAGGCTGGAAGCCCTGGCGCGCCCATTCTCTCTCTCTCCCTCTATCTGTCTTTCTCTCTGTGTCTGTCGCTCTCAAATAAATAAATTAATAAAAAAAAAAAAGTCCCAATTTGGGGCCATTATCTTAAAAAAAAAAAAAAAACAGTGGGTGATAGGTCGGGCGCGGTGGCTCACACCTTTAATCCTAGCACTTGGGAGACAGAGGCAGGAGGATTGGCTTGCCTTCAAGGCCAGCCTGAGACAATGCAGTGAATTCCAGGTCAGCCTGGGCTAGAGCAAGACCCTTGAAAAATGAACAAAACAGACAGAAAAAAAAAAAAACAGCGGATGAGGAATGACACCGAGGATCACTCTCCACATGTATGATGTATGCACACATTTAGGTACATGCACCCCAAACACACATACATATGCACCCTCACAAACATACACACCAAAATAATTCTAACAGTCAAATAGAATATTAGGAGTTGGGCAGATAAATCTATAAATTTATTTTATAGAGTATCAAAAAAACAAATTTACTTGCCCAGAAATACATATAACACTGTAATACCTATACTAAAAGATGAATTATATATAGATAGACTATACACACATACAGACATAGTATTCTAGTCCATTTTCCATTTCAATGATAAAATATCTGAGGATAGATAACTTATAAAGATAAGCAGTTTACATTTAGCTCATAGTTTTAGAGGCTGAAATTCAAACAGCATGGCCCCTAGTGCTGACAAGGGACTAACTGACGCATCATATCTTGATGGATGACCTCATTGCAAGAGCAGATGCTACAAGGTGAGATCACGTGATAAGATAGGAAGCTAGAGGAAGGCCAGAGGTCTGGCTTGCTCTTTTATAATAATATTGCAAGAATATCTGGGGTTCCATGAGAATTGCAATAATTCCTTATGAGCGTCGGTGCCTAATTAGCTAGTCACCTTGCACTAAGCTTCACGCTTTTTGTGATCTTCTTTGAGGCAGGGTCTCACTCTAGCCCTGTCTGGCCTGAACTCACTCTGTAGCTGGCCTCAAACTCATGGTGATGATCTTACATCACTCTGTCCTGAATGCTGGGACTAAAGGTATGCACCACCATGCTTTGGCTGTAGGCTTCATCCCTTCAGGGGTACACCACTTCCCCACAGTGCTCTACTGAGGACCAAACTTACAAGACATGGACTCCTGGGGAGCAACTCAAATCATATCCAAACCAAAGCAGATGGATGGATGGACACATAGATTAGATAGATGATATATAGATAGATGACAGATAGATAGATAGATAGATAGATAGATACATAGATACATAGATACATAGATACATAGATACATAGATACATAGATACATAGATACATAGATACATAGATACATAGATACATAGATACATAGATACATAGATACATAGATACATAGATAGAACAGGATAAGATAGATAGATGACAGATAGATAGATAGATAGATAGATAGATAGATAGATAGATAGATAGATAGAATAAGATAGATAGGTTAGGATTAGGTAGGTAGGTAGGTAGGTAGGTAGATAGATAGATAGATAGATAGATAGATAGATAGATAGATAGAATAAGATAGATAGGTTAGGATTAGGTAGGTAGATAGACAGACAGATAGATAGATAGATAGATAGATAGATAGATAGATAGATAGATAGATAGATAGATAGATAAAAGGGTGACAGAGTGAGAGGTAGACAGTTACTCTAAGTAGCTTTCTCTACCTATTGTCATAGCAGGTTTATGTGTTCACTGTTGCTGCTGTTTAGACACTTGCATTTTTCTTTCTTTCTCACTTCCCTAAACATGTTCTTTGGAGAAAAACAGCATCTGTCCAAATGGGAAGGATGTTGTACTGGGAAGGAGGACAGGTTCACTTTTGCTGAGTGAGAAGTCAGTGGGCCGCTCTGAAAGACATCCTACCCGCTACTAGATGCCATGATAGTCCTTTCTCTCCGATCCCCTTGCTTATTGCACCCCCTTGTCAGATAACAGCAGCCATGCATTCCTTTCTTAGGCCTTGTGCGTGGCCTCAGACTGGGGAGGAGGGTCTCCCATGTCACTGGTGCTAGTGCTCATTCATCTCTGTGCCTCTGCCCCAGCTGCCTTTGCAGCCCTCCTTCTGGTCATGGTTGGGGATCACTCTTCTCTTGATTTGATTCTGCCTACGTTTGGCCACTGGATACCCCCAGCACTCCACTGGGCCTATACAATTCTTTTTTTTTTTAAATTTATTTATTAGATAACAGAGAGAGAGAGAGAAAGGAAGAAAATGCGCACGCCAGGGCCTCTAGCCACTGCAAGCAAACTCCAGATACATGTACCACCTTGTGCATCTGACTTATGTGGGATCTGGAGAATCAAACCTGGGTCCTTAACTGCTAAGCCATCCCTCCAGACCCCCTGTGCCCCTCTTGTGCCACCTCTTCTTTGCACAGATACCTCTTGGAGGTTCCCCTCCCCCAACTTCTGGATCCCCATCACTCTGATGAAACTTCCAGAACGAGCTCAGCATCAGTGTTCTAGTCAGTTGAACCACATAGTAGCTAAATCCAAAATCTGACTCCTTAACGTTCTCCTTGCCCATAGTCTACCCTCGGTGAGGCTGCCAAAGTAGTGACCAACTATTCTAGTTTGCCTGAGACTGGTGGGATTCTTGAGTCATGAGACCCAGAGGGATACCTGGGTCTGTCTCAACCAACCTGGATGAGGTTGGCTAGTAAGTGGCAGGGCTGGGAAACAAAACCCCATTCAACCCACTTTACCCCATTCAACCTTTGTTCTTTCAAAGATCGGGCCTATGAAGGCTAGAGGGATGGCTTAGCAGTTAGGCATTTGCCTACAAAGCCAAAGGACCCAGGTTCAACTCCCCAGAACCCACATTAGCCAGATGCACAGGTGGCACATGTGGAGTTTGTTTACAGTGGCTGGAGGCCCTGGTGCACTCATTCATTCTCTCTCTCTCTCTCTCCCTCTCTCTCTCTCTCTCTCTCTCTCTCTCTCTCCTCTTTCTCTGTCAAATAAATATATTTTAATTTTTTTTTACTTTTTTTTGAGAGAGACAGACAGAGAGAAAGAGGCAGAGAGAGAGAGAGAGAGAAAGAATGGGCATGCCAGGGCCTCCAGCCACTGTAAACGAACTCCAGATGCACGTGCCCCCTTGTACATCTGGCTAACGTGGGTCCTGGGGAATCGAGCCTTGAACCGGGGTTCTTAGGCTTCACAGGCAAGTACTTAACTGCTAAGCCATCTCTCCAGCCCTATATTTTAATTTTTTAAAAAAAGAACGGGCCCATGAAACATGGTGTGTGTGTTCTACACTCAGAGAAGAAAGATGTAGCACAGTGACGATCCAGCGAGATCTGGAAGAACATGATATGTGAAGCGAGTCTTCTAAGGATTAATTGATAAAGTTAATATATTACCTTAGGGTAGCTATGCCCTGCTTTGCCTAGGATGCCCCAATTTATATCTGTTCTCCCGACATAATTATTAATGGCGCTCTCTTTTCAGTTTCAAAGTGTTCTAGATTGGACAATAAATTATGTGGTCACCCTCACCATCATATCCCAGAGCCAGCTGATTAGGCTCTTGATGAATAGGGTTCTTTCACATAACTATAACTAAAATCCAGCATGGCTTCCCCAGGCCAGTGACAAGGCAGGCTTGCCCTGCAAACCAGTCACCCAAGAAAGCCTGCCTCATTTCTCCAGCCCCAGCTCTCAGGCTGTAGGAGCTCACATAGTCAAAGGAGCAGTCCCTCCTCTGCCTTCTAAGCTGAAGCTAGCCTGCAGAATCTGTCGTCACATCTCTTCAAAGAAACAGTCCAGGCATTAATTGGCACTCTGCAAAGATTTATGCACTATACATCATTATCTCCTGCTGAGAAACAAGACAGATATAGGGCATACAGCAGGTCTTTCAGAAAAAAAAAAATGTCTTGACAGATCTTTGAACCTAAAATGCCTTAAGTAATTGGGACACCCACTCAGGGACATGCACGATAAATGACCTGGTTTGTAGAGTACCCATACCCTGGGCTGCCAGCCCCTCCCCCTTCTCCGGTTCCTCCTCTTTTCTCCACCCCACCCCCAGTCTTCCTTAACTGCCTCCTATAGCCCCTCCCTGCTCATTAGTAGCTCTACAAAAAGACAAATTGGGACAGGAAGAAGAAGAACATATTAGTCACCGGTGGAAGAGGAGGTGGAAGTGGGTTGTTTGAATGAAGTTTGAGTCTGCCCATGAATCTCATTTCCTAAAGGCTTTGCCAGGTAACCCCGTGTTCTAACTATCAGAGGCTTGAGCTTCATTTACCTTGCATGTCAGTCACCTACCATGTGACCTGGAACACAGTTGTACTCAAGAAATGGCAGCCAACACTGGCATGGACACCTGCTGTGAGATAAAGACTTAGCAACCAATGTGCCTACTATAAAATTATTAGAAAGCTATTAGAAAGATCCATTTCTCCAAACTCTGAAGGCCATCGCTCATCTAGCTTATCGAAGTATTCAGAGGGCATTAATGAACTCATTTGTTCTCTCTCTCTCTCTCTCTCTCTCTCTCTCTCTCTCTCTCTCTCTCTCATACACACACACACACACACACACACACACACACACTTTAGTCCTCAAGACATAGCAGCTTAGGGCAGGAATGGGACAGAAAATGTCAATGCCGCTACTCGTTGTGCTTCTGTGACTGTCTTGACCATTGAACTTGATACATACGAGACAAAAAAGACAAGGACAGCAACTCCACCCTCTGGAGTCTTAGAGTGAGGTGAGAAACTGCCTTTCTCAGTCTGACCTCTTTAACAACAATAGAGGCTAGGTGAGAATGCTGTGGCGATGCAGAGGTAGGGAGCTCCTGGAGTAAATATGGAGAGCACTTTTGGGGGGAAACCAGTGCCCTTCATGAGTCTTAAGACTTCTAAGAGTGAGTCAGAAGAGGGTGAGAAAACCAAATTCTTGTCCTGGGGTTGAGAAGTATCTTGGCATTATCGAAAATCAAGATTCTGTGTATGTTTGAAAATTAACCCCTCAGACATTCTTGTTTTTCACTTGTAAGATGTTTTCAAAGAGAAAAGCCCCTAGGTGCCTGATTCTAAGGGAATCTTTTATGCTGGTGGAGTTCATTATAATTTGATCAATAAGGTCAGGATCACAGGTCAATTATCACAAGGTTAGTAAATAAAATCAACTTCCTGTAACAATCATAAATTACAACATTATAGAGACAAGTCCAATGTTTCACAGTAAATGCTCTCTAACATTCTAAGGGAACATACATACAGATATTTTTCAAGGCTACCACTTTTAATTCAACAGGCCTTGAAACTATGGAACAAATATTTTTAATGTGAGCTGCTAGCCTTTGCTTCTTTTGGTAAATAAATTCATTTAGAAACTAAATTTTATGCTAAGATACAGATCACCTTAAAGCTTTGGTAGCTGTTAGATAAATATTCAGTAAGTTTATTCTCTCTCTGAAGGAAGAATTATAGTCTGTCCATTGCTTTGTGTTTGCAAAAATATAGACCAAGAGATTCTCATTTCTTCAAGGTCCCTATTTAAAAAATAAAAATAAAAAAAATCCTGCCCACTGTATAAACTTAATTACAAGCAAACCTGAATGAAAGATTTAAGGGGCTTACAGTAGCTGATTTCCACAACAGAGTTAAAGCAAGACAGGCCACATGCTTGGTCTCTTCGTCCTTTTGTATCAGTTAAGGATGAATGTCTGACGCTTCCTTGTTTGAGAGGAGTTTATGATGCTCCAACATGGGGAAACTTCACAAACTACTCACTGGGATATGAACTTGAGCCATGGTTAGCTCCCTGCTTTGACCTATGCTAGAAGGGGCTCGAGTGTCTTGGATTCAGACAAAGGCCCACAGTGGGGAAAGTGAAGCAGTTTTATCCACAGCCAGGGTTCCAGTTACTTGATTCTCACAGAGTCATGGACTGCCAAGAGGCTCAGCTGCCCACAGGGGATTCCTGCTCCCAGACCCAGGCTTCTCTCTTCTTCCTCTCCCCCATCCTAATCCTTTCTCTCCCCTTCCTTGCCCTTGATTCACTCCAGAGGCTGAGGCTCTGTAAGCCCCCCACCCTAACCGGAGCATGTCCCACCATGGACCTTTCTGCCCAGTCCTGCTGTCTGTAAGAACTAGCCGGACCATCAGCTTGAGTCCCAGGAGTATGAGTTCAGTTCCCCCCAATGTCCACATGCATTCCGGGGTGATGGAGACAGACACTGAGGACGCTCAAACGTACCAAAGCAGAAATCCAGAAGTTGCTGAGTGCTCAACACTAAAGTAAACTTAAAGAACACCCACCAAGGGGGAGGGAATTTTGTGGAAGAGGGGGTGAAAAGATTGTTTGATCTACATGTGGGAGGGAATATCCAGAGGCATTGGCCCCATGACTTACTGCTGCTCTCACAACTCATAATCTACAACCCCATGATAAACACTAGCAACCCTACTGAGGAGGACCCTCAGTGGCATAGGGTCAGGGAGGAAATAAATGGTGCCAACACATGATGATCCCATACAAAGTTTCTACTTATTAAAAAAAAAGGAAGAAGCCAGGCTTGGTGGCCCATGCCTTTAATCCCAGCACCCAGGAGGCAGAGGTAGGAGGATCGCTGTGAGTTCAAGGTCACCCTGAGACTCCATAGTGAATTCCAGGTCAGTCTGGGCCAGAGTGAGACCCTACCTTGAAAAAGAAATAAAGAAAGAAAAAGAGAGAGAGAGAGAGAAAGGAAGGAAGGAAGGAAGGAAGGAAGGAAGGAAGGAAGGAAGGAAGGAAGGAGGGAGGGAAGAAAAAAAAGAATTGGGGGATAAGCAATCTCTCATTTCCAGTGTCATCCTTTCCACTCACACCTGGGTAGATCTGGAACGTGCAACAAGATGTGATTTGTTTCCCCTAGTCAAAAGCCTGAGAGAGTTGGCAAGCCTGGAGAAATCTTTAGGTGAGAATAAATTTATTTCTCTGCACCTCTCCACACAATTGGATGGACAAATGGATAAAGTAGAGGAAAAATAAAATGGACCAGGGACTGGAGAAATGGCTCATCAGTCAAAGGAGCTAGTTTGTAAATCCTGTCAGCTTAGATTTGATTCTCCAGTACCCATATAAAGCCAGATGACAAATTGGTGCATGCATCTGGGGTTCATTTGCAGGGGCAAAAGGCTCTGGCCCGCCCACATATATATTCTCTTTCTCTCTCTAAAACAAATAAATAAATAAATAAAAAGTATAGTTTTAAAATGGACCAGAGCAATGCTGGAAGTGAGAATTGGGGGTAGAGGGAAAAGGCAATGAAGTAGCACAGTGGCTTGGGTATTTCAGGAAGAGAGGTCAGACTGTCACCCTGGTGGTACTTCTGGGGCTGCTAAAGCCACACTGAAGGCTGAAAACCTGCTACAATGCAGGTTTAAAATCTGATCACAGGAGTTCAAACTATAGCTCAACAAGAAACCATTGCAATGGATCACAATTCTGGAGAAACTAACTATTTCCAAGAATCATTTAATTAGATTTCCCGAGCAGTCCATGCAGTCAGTTCTCAGTTACTAGAAGAACTAAAAGTCCCCTAGTGGGTGACCAACTGCATGCTTTTATAAGAAATTCCTCCTTACTGGAAGAGACCATCAGAGGTTGGAAACAGACTTGCACAGTGGGGAAAAGAGATGCAGCATGATGCTTTTCTCCAACATGCCTTCTTGTGCGGACAAGGAAGGATCAAAGTTAAATCAACATCCTGTACCATCTAGGCAACGAAAGCAGCATGCAGGGATCAGGTTGTCTGGAAATGCAAGGGGAGCCACAGGGAACAATCAGGCTTCCTTGTCAAGCTGGTGCCAGCAGGGCAAGAGAGAATGAGCCTCAACATAAGCCAAGCAGGCCTGTGGCAAGAACTTGGTGTTCTGGTGAATGATTTCCTAGATTCATATGACCTACCAAAATTAAACAAAGATGAGATAAACCATCTAAACAGACATATGACAAGCACTCAGATCAAAGCAGTTATAAAAAATCTCCCAACTAAAGCTGGGTATGGTGGTGCATGCCTTTCATCCCAGCACTTGGGAGGCAGAGGTAGGTGGATCATGGTGAGTTTGAGGCCACCCTGAGACTGAGACTACATAGTGAGTTCCAGGTCAGCCTGGACTACTGTGAGACCCTACCTTGAAAAAAGAAAGAAAGAAAGAAAGAAAGAAAGAAAGAAAGAAAGAAAGAAAGAAAGAAAGAAAGAAAGAAAGAAAGAAAGAAAGAAAGAAAGAAAGGAAAGAAAAATCTCCCAACTAAAAAAAAAGTCCAGGCCCAGATGGATTCACTGGTAATTTTTATCAGACCATCACAGAACTAACACTAATGCTTCCAAACTTTTCCATAAACTAGAAAAGGAAGAAATACTATCAAGCTCCTTCTATGAAACCAACATTGTCCTGAGACCAAAACCAGACAAAGACTAAAATTCAGACTAATCTCCCTCATGAACATAGATGCAAACATTCTCAACAAAATAGTGATAAACAGAATACAAAAATATATCAAAAATATCATTCACCCCAACCAGGTAGGTTTTATCCCAGAGATGTAAGGATGGTTCAACATATGTAAACTAATAAATGTAATACACTATATAAATGGCCTGAAGGACAAAAGTCACATGATCATCTCAAAACATGCAGAAAAGGCATTTGACAAAATCCAACATCCCTTCATGGTAAAAGTCCTAAAGAAACCTGGAATAGAAGGAACTTATCTCAACATAATAAAGGCTATTTATGACAAGCTTATAGCCAATATTATACTAAATGGGGAAAAACTTGAAGATTTTCCACTAAAACCAATAATAAGACAAAGGTGTCCACTGTCCCCAGTTTTATTTAATACAGTACTGGAAGTCTTTGCTATAGCAATAAGGCAAGAGACACACATAAAAGGTATACAAATTGGAAAGGAAGAGATCAAATTATCATTAATTGCAGATGTCATGATTCCATACATAAAGGACCCTAAAGATTCTACCAGCAAGCTGTTAGGATAGCCACTTTTAGCAATGTAACAGGATACAAAATTAACACACAGAAATCAGTAACCTTCCAATATATTAACAACAAACATACTGAGAATGAAATCAGGGAATCACCCCCATTCACAATTGTCTCAAAATAACAGTACATTGGAATAAACCTAATCAAGGAAGTGAAGGAGCACTATAATGAAAACTTTAAACACTCAAGACAGAAATTGCAGAAGACAGTAAGAAATGGAAAGACATCCCATGTTCTTGGATTGGAAGAATCAATATTGTGAAAATGTCAATCTTACCAAAAGTAATCTGCACATTTAATACAATTTCCATCAAAATTACAATGACATTCTTCACAGAAATAGGAAAAAAAAATCCTAAAATTTATTTGGAAGCACAAAACAAATCAAATATCCAAAACAATTCTGCGCAACAAAGATAAGGTTGGCAGTATCACCATACCTGATTTTAAGCTGTATTACCGTAATTAAAACAGCATGGTACTGGCACAAAACAGACACGTAGATCAATGGAACAGAACAGAGGACCCAGGAAGCTACAGCCATCTGTTTTCTGATAAATATGACAAAAACATTCATTGGAGAAAAGACAGCCTCTTTAATAAATGGTACTGGGAAAGCTGAATAACTATACATAGAAGGTGAAAATAGATCTTTATTTCTCTCCACACACAAGAATGGAGTCCAAATGGACAAAGACCATAATATCAGACCTGGAGCCCTGAAACTGCTAGAGGAAAAAGTAAGGGAAACACTATACATAATGGCATAGGCAACGACATTCTGAATACAACCCTAGTTGCTCAGGAAGTAAACCCACTAATCAATCACTGGGACCTCATGAAATTAAAAAGCTTTCATACAGCAAAGGATACTGTGAATAGAGCCAAGAGACAACCTATGAAATGGGAAAAAAATTTTTGCCAGCTATAATCTGACAGAGGATTAATATCCAAGATATACTAAGAACTCAAAAAGCTAAATAATAAGAAATCACACAACCTAATCAAAAAGTGGGCAATAGGACTAAATAGAGAGTTTTTAAAAGAAGAAATACAGATGGCCTATGATCATGTAAAAGCAGGTTCTACATCCTTAACTATCAGGGAAATGCAACTTAAAACTACTTTGAGGGTTGGAGAGATGCCTTAGCAGTTAAGCGCTTACCTGGCTCAAGGATTGATTCCCCAGGACCCACATTAGCCAGATGCACAAGGGGGTGGGCGCCTCTGGAGTTTGTTTGCAGTGGGTGGAAGCCCTGGGATGTCCATTCTCTCTCTCTCTATCTGCCTCTTTCTCTCTCGGTGTCACTCTCAAATAAATAAATACAAATGAACAAAAAATTTTTTTAAAAAACTACTTTGAGATTCCATCTCACTCCTGTCAGAATGGCTATCATCTAGAAAACAAATGGAAATAAATGCTAGTAAGGATGTGGGAAGAGAGGAACCCTTCTATAATGTTGGTGGGAATGTAAACTTGTATATCCATGTGGAAATAAGTGTGAAGGTTCCTGAGACAGCTAAAAATAGATTTACCATATGACATAGCTATACAATTTCTAGCCATATATCCTAAGGACTCTTCTCACTGCCTTAGAGGTATTTGCACATTCATGTTCACTGAAGCTCTATTCACAATAGCTAGGAAATAGAATCAGCCTAAATGTCCGTCAAATTTTGAATGGATAATGAAGATGTGGTACATTTATACAATGGGGTTCTATTTAGCAGTAATGAAAAGTGAGATTACAAAATATGCAGGAAAATGGACTGATCTGGAAAGGATTATACTAAGGGAGGTAACCCAGGAACAGAAGGCCAAATGCCACATATTCTCTCTCATATGTGGCTCTTAGCTAAATGCTTAGATTTGTATGTGAGTTGGAGTAAAATTCATCAGTAGCAGAGGTCAGCAAGCTAGCAAGGAGCTATAAGGCAAGGAGGAGAGGAGAGGACTTGACAAGAGAGTATCGTACACATGTCAGTAGATGAACAGATAGGCAGTGCAATGGCCTAGATGAAGCCAGGAGAAGGGATTGAGTAAAGGAGGGTTATTCAAAACTTAATAGGTTATGAATAACCCTTATAGAAACCTACTTCTTTGGATAATGGTGCACCCAGAAGCCATAGACTGTTACGAGAAAATTTTCAGTGTCAGGGATTGGATACCTTACAGTGAGTTATTGGTTAGAGAGGTTCCTGATGCCCCCAAAATATCATAGGCCATTGCCAAGGCTCTTAGTTTCCCACCAGAACTAGATGGTAATACCCCATTACTGAAGACTCCACATGCTTGGGCTGCAGATCACTGAGAAATCCTGCTGGAGATGAGCTGAAAACCTCCTCCCTGTGGACCAGATGACAAAAAGCTGGAAAAAGCTATGCTGCATGCAGCCCTATGGGAGACAGAAGTCATCAGTGGTGATAAACAACAGTGGACTTTGCAAGCCTAAGTTTGGCCAGCCATACCAAATGAGCCAACAGGTGCAATAGTGGCATGTCTGTTATAGGGGAAACCAACCACTCTTTAACTGGACTGGTGGCCCACTCCACAGGAGGGAATACATGCCTACTACTGAAAACCTAGTCAAAAGCCTATGATGGGGAAGGTCATGAGCCCTAGGCAAGTAACACCAGCTGTTGTCTGGCTAAATGCATATATTATCTTCAAAAAACTGCTTAGTAAGCACTTTTCTTAACGTTCATACCCATATATGAATGCTAGTCTCATTTTTGGTTCAAGAAGCTTCTCTTTTCAGATGGTGGTGACCATTAGGATGACTCAAAAGGCACCATAGTGCTGAGAAGTGAGAGTGAAGGGCTCCGCACTGAAACATCTTATTACACCTTCCAAGGCTCAGGGTCCATTGAAGATTGCAGAAGAGATGGGAGAAAGAATTTAAGATCAAAAGGAAAGGTAGGGCTTCTTACAATATACTCTTCCAGACACAAAATGGTCTGGATATGACTTCACTGTGTCTAGCACTACCTACACAAGGCCCTCATAATAGAGGGAAAATATGATGACATAAAAATTATAGAGAGACTAATTGAGAGGGGGAGGGGATATGATGGAGAGTAATTTGTGAGGGGGAGGGGGAAATGTGAGGAAGGGTAGGGAATTATCATGGTTTATTGTCTATAATTATGGAAGCGATAAATAAATATATATATATATAGGCTGAGCATGTAGCTCAGTTAGTAGAGTTGTTAGCTAGCATGCTCAATCCCCTGCCTTCATCCCTAGCACCACATAAACCCCAAGTGTGCATGACTGGAATCTCAGCACTCAGGCAGATTAGAAGTTCAAGGTCATCTCAGCTACACAGGGCGTATGACCCTAGCCTGGGCTAGAGGCCTTTTGTCAAATAAATAAATAAATATATTTTTTAAATGGTCACTCTGTCTCATCCCTCAATCTCCCACAGAACTTCCTCTTTTGTCTCTTCTTTTTGTAAAAATATAATATATTTTATTTATTTATTTGGGGGAGAGAAAGAGAATAGGTGCCCCAGGACCTCCAGCCACTGCAAATGAACTCCAGATGCATGCACCCCCTTGTGCATCTGGCTAACATGGGTCCTGGAGAATCAAACGGGATCCTTTGGCTTTGCAGGCAAATGCCTTAACCGCTAAGCCATCTCTCCAGCCCCTCTTTGTCTCTTCTTCAAGGCAGGAATACTCAGCTTGTGTAACTACGAACCCATGGGTACTGCCAGTTATCAAGCAAATAGAGAAGCATTTGTTATGAACACTTGATGCTCAGCTAGTGGTGCTGTTTGGGAAGATTGTGGAAGATTTAGAAGACAGAGCATTGCTAGAAGTGGGTCACTGGGAGTGGGGCTTTAGTTTTGATAGCCTAGACCTACTTCCTGTTCATCATTTGCTTCTTGTCTGTCAATGCCAGCATACCAGCTTCCCAGTTTTGCCCACCACTCCTTCCTTGCCATGAAACTTCCCCTCTAGGAAATGTCCCTTCAAAACCATAAGTCAAAAGTAAACCCTTTCCTTCCTTAAGTTGCTTCTGGTCAGGTTCACAGCAATGGGAAAGAAACTAATACAATATTAAAGACCTTAAGTATATGTGTTTTCTTAATTGAAGTCAATCAATGTTATTTCCACTATGACATCATTTCACTCCATTGCTCTATTAGTCAGGTCTTGCCAGTTGGAAGAGACAAAAACTTGACTCACACTAGCATAAGCCAAAAAGAGAATTTATTGCAAGGTTATTGAATATTGAGGTTACCATTGCTAGGTATATTATCCCCACTGGCTTAGAACCAGTGTTTTATCATGTTCATCAATTATAAGAGCTTGGAGTATGGATAGGGCACAATGGGAATGGCTCTGCTCCATGTCAGGGGCCTCAGTTGGGAAGATTTAATGGGTGGGGTTACTCAGTGGTCAGAGACTGGAATTACTCACTGTCCTGGGTAGCTGATGTAGCCGTCATCTAGGACCTCAGCTGGAGTATCAGCCAGAGCATCAACACGTGGCTTCACTGTATGGTCTGAGCTTCTTCGTAGCATGGTCACCCTGAAGTGACGGAGCTTCTGACGTGGTGGCTGCAGGCTCCAGGGGAACTTTTCTGGCTGACAAGTTGAAGTTGGACCTTTAAGGACCTACTGTTGGAAAATTCACAGCATCCCCTCTGCTGTGCTGTTTTTATTATGGGAGAGTCATAAGCCTGCTCAGATTCAAGGTAGAAATATACTCTCCCTTTCAGTTGGCAGAGTTTTAAAACAATTTGCAGGCATGTTTTTAAACTACCAGACTAGGTTATCTTGTGTAACCGTGGGAACCAGAGGCTCTGCTTTTCACATGCTGACTTCTTTTCCTTAGTTCTCTCTCACTTCCCAGTCGGCTTCAAATAGAAAGCAGCGGCAGAGACGCCCTGACATTTATTTCCTTTAGGCCATTCCCAGATGGAAGGTAACTATTATGAGACAAGAAACAACCCCAAATAGTCTGCAACATGTGTGGTCCAGAATGTTCTCTTAAGTGCAAGAGCAAAAGGATGATGACAGCCAGCACTATGGGAAAACCCAAATCCTCCAGTCAAGATAGATAGATAGATAGATAGATAGATAGATAGATAGATAGATAGATAGATAGACAGACAGACAGACAGACAGACAGATAGATGTGTGTGTGTCTGTGAGTGTGTGTCATATATATTGTGTGTGTAAGTGAAATGGCAATGGCAGGGTAAGAGGAGAAGTCAAGGTCTGCCTCTGGCAGTAATTGAATTTTATCCTGAGTTGTAATCATGTAGGTCATTTCCTCTTATTAACTTTGAGTGTCTTGAGAAGTGCATGATAGTTCAATATAGATATATAGATAGATATCTATTGTTGAATTAATGAATAAATGAATATCCTAAGTGCATATGAATCAATTGCTATTTGACATAAAGGGAAAACATCAAATCATGCACCACATAGTCAAATAAAAAGTACACCTAGATACAACATTTAAGACTTCCAATGAGAGAGGAAGGGAGGGAGAAAAGGAGGGCAGGAAAGAGGTAGTGTGGGAGGAAAAGAATGTAATAAGATTGGCATGAAAAGAAAAACACAGTACCTTCAAAGAAAAAGCAGTAAGGTGGGATTCAGATTTTGTAATAAAAATGACGGAAGTTTGGATTGATTTGCCATTGCATCGGAAAAATAACTCAATAAATAATGACCAACCTGGGGTTATAAACACTGAGAAAAATGTGCCTCAATTAAAATAGCAAATGTTTGGGGACAAATCAAAAGTGGAAGAAGTCATAATTGATAAACCTAAACTAGAAGAAATGTAAAAGAATTTCTTGTACAAGAGTTAGTAGAGAGGAAAATGTTTTTAGGTTACAGAAGCAACACTGGAAACCAGCATTGGAGATCTACATTTATACCATGCCAAGCATAAGCTTGCACAGAAAATATGCCACCATTTTCAAGAATCAGAAGAAATAAAAATGCAATATACTAAACAATCTATTGACATAATTGAAAGAACTACAGGCCCTGAGTCTTCATTTATAAAACAAAGCAATTACATTTAATACATTTTAGCACCTCCCTCAAAAAAGAATTGTAAGCTATAAATGTATAGAATATGCATGTCTAGAATGATCAAAGAAATAAAAGAACTCTTAAGGAGAGATAAAAGCAAAATGCTACAAAAAATTCTTAAAAGAATGAAAATAAACTTCTTCTGAAAATTAAAAACATTATTTAAATTAAAGTCTTACATAACCAATTAGACATAGGCACAGTGAAATAGAAGACAAATCTCAAGAAATTACCAATGTGTGACAATATTAGAAAAGAAGTTAAAAGTGAGGAGGAACAAAAAAAATTTTAAAGACAAAAACAGCTGGGTGTGGTGGTGCATGTCTTTAATCCCAGCGCTTGGGAGGCAGAGGTAGGAGGATCACAATGAGCTCAAGGCCACCCTGAGAGTACATAGTGAATTCCAGGTCAGCCTGGACTAGAGTGAAACCCTGCCTTGAAAAACCAAAAACAGAAAAAAAGTGATGAGGAACAAAATGACATACTACTACCTCTCCAAAGGAGTATCATATTTGAGAATAGAAAGGCTGTGGAGAAGAAATATTCAAAGAGATATGGCTTAAATTTTTTGAAGATTGATTAAAGATATTATATCTCAGATTCAGGAAGCACAATTTTTCTCAGTGTTTAAAACACATCTTCAGAGAGACATATCAAAGAGAAATTGTGGAACAAAAGAATTGATAAAAACAGGGCTGGAGAGATGGTTTAGCAGTTAAGCGCTTGCCTGTGAAGCCTAAGGACCCCGGTTCGAGGCTCGGTTCCCCAGGTCCCACGTTAGCCAGATGCACAAGGGGGCGCATGCATCTGGAGTTCGTTTGCAGAGGCTGGAAGCCCTGGTGCGCCCATTCTCTCTCTCTTCCTCTATCTGTCTTTCTCTCTGCGTCTGTCGCTCTCAAATAAATAAATAAAAAATTTATAAAAAAAAAAAGAATTGATAAAAACAGGAGACATTATGGACCATGGAGAGGGAAGAGAGGTTATCTACAGAAGCAAGCAAAAGTTACATTGACAACATTTCCCAACAGCAGCAATAGAAGTCTGAGACAATAAAATAATATATCCAAAGTGCTAAAGGAAAGTAACTCTCAATCCAAATTTTTGGACCAACTTTTCAATGTTTTCATCCAAAACCACCAGGAATATGCCCATAGTTGAGTCAGTGGGATTGATTATTATTACTCCCAATGTATGTTGAGCATAAGCAAGAGGGCTCTGGAAATAAGCTATGGGATATCAGTTCTGGTTGGGTAATTTTGGTATCTAAAATACAGGAGATTTATTCCAAATAGGGTGTTACTAGAAAGTAGGAATAATCCTATGATTATATACATCGATAATTTTATTAAAATGGAAGAGTAATATTGTAATTGGTTTTTGAAAAGTTAAAGTCACTCATTTAGCAAGAAAGGAGGGTATTTAGCGTTTGTGGGGAAGTGTAGCTGTTTTTATTAAGGTGCCAGTTAATGAGACTGTGTCCCACAAGAAAACAACAGGTAACTGTAAGCATCACTTCAATTTGTAATAACATTGTGACCTGGCTATAAAATGAAATCAATTTCCAGTTATCAGGAGGGTTTTTTTTGTTTGTTTGTTTGTTTGTTTGCTTTTTTCTGTCTTTTCTTCAATTTACAAGTGAAGAAATTAAGGATAGTAAGTTAGAAATATTTCCATTTATAGTCCCTCATTGGAGATAATTCAAAGGGAATAGGAAACTGAGTCCACAAGGAATGGATGTAAGAGAAAAAGAACAGTTAGCCCAAGAAGGAATTTGTAGTCAAGATTATAAAGCAAAACTTTCATTAACAGTGTGAAATGATAATAGCCATAGACATGGGGCGAGTCAGAAACCAAATAGGATATCAATTCTAAACAATACCTAATGATCGGACTAAGCAAGCTATACTGTTTGTGTTACAGGAGAAATTAGCAATTCTGGTTGGCTTTAAGGAATATTAACATTTAGGAAGAACCATTGAAAGAATAGAAGCAGATTGTAAAATTTTGTGGGAGTAGGAATGAAAAAATGTATCAATACTAAATAAGGAAAGACAACGACGATGCCAACAAAAGTCATAATTAAAAGAAAGCAAAACAGGGAATGTGAAAATAAATCCAAATGCGTTAAGAATGACTAGAGATAGGATTAGATGAAATATATCTGTTAAAGGTCAAAATTTACCAAAATGGAATATTTTAATGAGCTCTGTGATTTTTCATGTGACATACAAGACATAAGAACAAAAAGTTTGAAAGTTTTTTAAATGGTAGAAAATGAGCAATATACCATACCATACCATACCATACCATACCATACCATACTATACTATACTAAATGCTGTACTAATTCAAGGAAGCTGATTCTCTGTGTAACCAGTTGGATTTGAATCTCTCCCCCTGGTCACTGCTTAACCACTGCATTTTGTTGTTTCCTGATTCAGAGTTCTTTCTATCCATTACAACATGCCCTCAAATAGCCTTCCCAGCCATCCCAATTCCATAGATGATCACCAGCGGATTCCTAATTTGTTTAAAAACAAGTCTTACAGGTTGAAATAGAGGAAGCTTGGATCAGAACACTCTAATGAATGTGATATGCATGGCAGCCCCAACTCGGTCATGTCTTTGAGTTTGCTTTTGAGGTCCCAACAGTCACTAAGTCATCGGGAAGAATTTAAACATTTTTAAAAACTACCTGTGAACACAGTATGCCATTGTAGATCTTCCATGAAGCAGACACTAAGATAAAATGAGCTGTGCCAAAAATTTATTAAGGGGAATGTTTATGAAGGGAAAAGGAGAACTGGCAGAATATCCAAAACATGAAGCAGTTCTAGCACCAGTTTGGGGGTAAAAGGAAGTCCTTAATGGAAGAGACTCAGACCATAGCACATTTCTGAGAAAATCTACTTCTGGCTGATAAGAGTCACCAAGTAATGCTTTCAGAAGAGGCCCATGTTGTTCAGAAACGGGCTGACTCTATTATATAATTACTGTCCCACAATTCTGCGTTGGACAGGAGAGAGCCTTCCAGGATACGGCATCAGCTAGGGGCGGTGGAAAGGAAGCCTGGAGTTAGCGTTCGGAGGCAGCAGCTGGAGGCTGTCAGTCACCTCTGCTGGCTATACTGTTTTCACTTGAAGGAAATCCGAATAGCATATGCCACAGCCACCATGGTTTATCCCTTCACTGTGTGGATTCATTTCCTTGCTCACGTTCCAGGACTGCCTACTCCAGGGTCACTGGAGCTGTTTGTAAAAGAAGGCTCAGACAAGGGAAGTTCATGGCACGAACCATAGATATTACAGTTGGTCTCAGGGTCACAATGATATTGCCTTTTTCTATCTCTCTGTACATCCCCTCATTCCCAGCTATTGTCCTGTTTGGCAAGCCCTGTAGTTTCCATGGTTTGACACAAGCTTTCCTTCCAGAGAGGTCTGAACCACTGGTAGTACGAGTCTTGTCTAGTGGAGTTGCCTCACTTATCCATTCGTGGCTATCATGGGACAAGGGAGTGATAGGAGGCACCTAGGAGCATCATCTGGGTTCCACAAGCATTCCTTCCTGTCCCAGTGATGGGCAGACAGCCTTCCTGGCTAGCTGTTTCTGCCAATGGATGGATCCTCCCTTCCAATCTAAGGGTTTCCAGATAGTACAAGATGCCTTGGTCACAGCATACCTTGTAGTTCAATGGAATCCTTCTCCTTCCCCCCACCCCCAACAAGGGTGTCCTTCCAGTGGGGACAAAGGCCTCTAGTCCTATACTGCCCCTACTGGAAGCACAAAATTCCTTGCAAGATGCTGGGGGACAATGAGTGAGGCCACTTCTGCTTGCATGCTTTGGGTCCCAAACATATATATCCACAGCACTGAATAGAAAACGCATGTTGCATTTTGAAGAAAGACGTCCCATCCACCCAGGATACTGTCTCTGCATTCACAAAGGCACTCAAATCTGCTCCCTGCAGAAGGCTATCTTGAAGAGAATGCATGTGGTGAGCAGCCAAGAAGGAAAGGCCCGAAAGGGTCACTGCACTTCTTCTAGACGCACATCTAAGCTGTAAGCACTTTCACATTTGTTCCATATAAATATTCCTTGAAAGTTTCTGACTTTGGAAAAGTACCAGTTTGTTTTATCTAATGCCTTTAAAGTGTTCAGAGATGAGCAGGCTTTTCTGGGCGAGCCTTCAGCTGGAGTCAGGTCACTTGGTATCGGCTAATGGAGGGAAGGGTCTAAGGCATCCAAGGGACATCCATTCACGGATCTGGCCCCTTGGTATAGATGGGTGGTTTTAATGTAAAATAACCCCCATGGCTTCATGTGTTTGTGATCAAGCCTCATGCTTAATCCCCAGCTGGGGGAAGCCTTGGGAGGTTACGCCTTGCTGCACAGGTCTGTTACCAGGGATGGGCCGGGCGCTGTTATAGCCCAGCCCGGCTTGCCACGCTGGGCTCACTCTCTCTGCTTTCTCTCTGCTGCTGCGGAGATGTGAGTCCCAGCTATCTGGCGCTGCTGTGATGAAACCTCCCCTCGAAACTGGAAATAAAACCTGTTCTTCCATGCTTTGCTTCTGGTTGTTTTTGTTTGGTTGGTTTTGGGTTTTGGTTTTTGTTTTGGTCCCAGCAATTAAAAGGTAACTGGTACAGGCAGGAAGCTGGGCTCAACTCAAACTACTGACTTCAAGACCTATGTGTGGCCAGTCCAGCACGGTGGATCCTGAACACTTCTCATGTGGCAGCTCAGGGCTTCAGTCAACAAGACAGAAGCTGCCTGGTTTTTTCTGAGACTCTCTCAGAAGGCCTGGATGGCTCTGTCCCTCTGCTCTGCATCTCAAAGCATCCAGATGTACGAGGAAGGAGGATAAAACCATAGAACGGGAGAAGGGTCAGAGAACCCGTGACTGTGCTTTGAGATCATCAAAGGGCTAACATTTCAGCTAGCTGGAACAATCTTTTCCTTAAAACATCTCAAATGCCAACTGTTAGGAAAACAGTGTGTCATAATAATTTACAATACCTATAATTGCATAAAGCAAGAACAAAAATATCTGCTCAATGAATACATGAATAAATGTTTATTATAATGTGGAAGACAAGGGAATGAGCCTGCTGGAGACAGTGATGCCTGCTTCTTTCAAAACAACAGAATCCCTCCTGCCCTTCTCCCAGCGTCTTAAGTAAAAGGAAGATTGTTCTGGCTGACATCCTTTCTACTCTGCCACTAACCCCACCACGCATATTTCTTTGAAAAGCACAGAGGCAGTGCTGTTCCCAAGTGTGACTCTCTCCCATCTGGCTGAGTTCAGAGGCTGCCTAATAACTCATGGACAAGAATAGAGTTTCAAGACAAGGGCAGGGTCCTCAGCTCCACCAGCCCCCCCCCATACAGCTTTTAAAATTGTTACTCTTTCTTAAGAAATATTTTTATTTATTTACTTGAGAGAGAAAGACAGAGAAAGAGAGAGAGTGAATGGGCACACCAGGGCTTCCTGCCACCTTGTGCACACCAGGCACATGTGCCACCTTGTGCATCTGGGTCTGTAGGCTCCACAGATAAATGCTTTAACCACTAAGCCATCTCTCCAGTCCTTAAAATTATTACTTGTGGCACCATGGCTTCTTTTCTTTTCTCCAAGATCCAGTGCCAGGCCTCCTCCACAGTAACCCTTTCACGTGTTTAGAGAACACTGTGTGATCATCTGCTACAGTTCAGACTCTGCTCGACACTGACCACACAAGAGCGAACAAAGCACCACCTATACTCCCAAGAAACATGCAGTGTGGTCTCTGAGTTCTAATGGGAGTAATAGATATATATAAATTGAAATTTCAGTACCATTAGCTCATACCCAGAGGCCATGTGTGAAATGACTGTGGGGACAGGGTACCTAAAGACCCAAAAGGAGAAGAAATAACAAATACCCTAGACATCTATGTGCCCAGTTCCACCCATAGGCCTGTAGGCCAGTACTCAATCGGGGCCCAATATAGTGGGATTCTCATACAAGCCACACCTGTGCACTTCTTTCCACATAGGACTAGATAATGGACCAACATGCTATCTCCCTCCCTCTCCCAGGGGCAAATCAATACGATTGAGCCTCAGATGTCTGAGGCAGGTACTATAAAGGCAGTCCATTGTGGGAACTGAGCACATGCTTGGGTTTGACTCTGGACTTTGAGTCTTGATGGTGTGCAGTATGCAGCAGCTTCCTTCAGCTCACAGTCTTGGTTTTCACATCTGTAAAAACAGAGCTAATGTTTACTTGCCAGGATGTGAGGTTTCAATTAAATTAGTGCTATGGCATATCATGGACGTTCACCAAAAGGTAGATATTACTTTTCCTCTTACATTAATGGGTAGGATTGTCAGATTTAGCAAATAAAAATGCCAATCACCTGGTTAAACTTCAACTTCAAATAAGCAACTAATTTTCTCAGTGTATCTATGCTCTGTACAAGGTTTAAGACACAAGTATACTTTAGGACTATGTGTCCTTGATTTGGAATTCAACTTTAGCTGAGCATCCCATATTTTATCTGACATCTATTTTAATGATCCTCTTGTTATAGCACCATAGTAGCCTATATAAAGTGCCTAAAATTGTCGTATTGATGAGAAAACTGCAGTTCATTGACCTTTAAGAACTTACCCATGATCACAGGGGTAATGAGGGACAGGGCTGGGCTTGGATTTCAGCCACATGTTTAGCTATCTTTTCTTCTCTAAGAGTTAGCCTCAGTGCCTCCTCTTGCAAAGTAACCCACCAGGCTCACACAGTATCAGCCTCGGCATACTGGAACGAGACCTGATAACACAGAGCTAAGGCGGAATTAAAGCGCTTCTGGGAAGGGATCCCAGTGCCAACCCTAACACCACTCACCCAGGACAGCTTCACAGTATTGGCCATACCAGTGTCATAGGATGAAGCCAGGTTAATGCAGCCAGGACTAAGGGTCATTGCAGGGTTCTCATTCCCATCTGCATCCACAGAGCCACAAAGGATAGGCCATAGAGGCAGGTTGGTAAAGAAGCACCAGAAAAATCCAATACCGTGAGCCTCTTGGGATCCATCTTTAGGAACTGGCCTGAGCCTGCCCTTTGGGCCACCCCTGGAGTGCCTTCTGTGCCCAAGAGAAACCCAGGTAACCGCAGGAGACTAGAGAGGAAGACACACAGAGGAAGATGGAACAATGACCTTGGGGATAATGACTTCCAGAGCTCATGTGACAATTTCTGGTGACCAGCTGTGGGATACAAGACATGAAAACAAAAAGCTGACTTTCTTCTTGCCACCATAGAAAGGAATCTACTCATCTTCTTTTCTGTCTCTACATTCTAATCTTTATAGATTCTGCCTCTTTGGTGTATATTTTCTCTCTCCAGCCTTACTAGATCAACCCCCGCCCCCAAATGGGAAGTCATTGGTGTGAGTCTTTGCAAAAGAAAGAGGTGATCGGTATACACTGAAGAGGTCAGGCAGGTGCACATGTCTTGGTCCTGGGCCTCCTGAACCCCGCTTGTTTAGGACACAGAGATGACAGGAGGACTTGGCAAAAGCTGGAAAATGGTGGTAAATATGAGGAAGGAAGGTGACGGGAGGGAAGGGGTTAGTCTAGAATAGTCAGCTACCATGATTCAAAGAGGAGTGGGAGGGCTCAGGGATCCATGCTAATGGTGAGCCACACAGTCCACTCTTTTGGAGATCCGAATCTCCCCGGGTCCTTTCTAGGAGTACAGAGGGAGCGCCTTCTGCATGGGCTTCAGGTCCGTTTCATTTACCACTTAACCAAGCAGGCCAGGGGGATGTTTATACTGCGGGGTCCAAGCGTGGCTTAATCCTTCAAGAGCAGGCTTGCAGGCTGGGGAGGTAGCTCCAGTGGTAAAGTACTTGCCATGAAAGCAGGAGAACCTGAATTTCATTCTCAGAACCTATGTTTAAAAAAGAAAAAGAGGGATGGAGAGATGGCTTAGCAGTTAAGCGCTTGCCTGTGAAGCCTAAGGACCCTGGTTCGAGGCTCAGTTCCCCAGGTCCCACGTTAGCCAGATGCACAAGGGGGCGCACGCATCTGGAGTTTGTTTGCAGTGGCTGGAGGCCCTGGCACGCCCGTTCTCAATCTCTCTCTCTCTGTCACTCTCAAATAAATTAATAAAAAATGAACAAAAAAAATTTTAAAAAAAGAAAGCAGACAAGCATGAGAGTGCACTCTTGAAATCACAGAACTGCGGAGGCAGAGCTAGGAAGATCCCTAGTGACCACTGACAGCCACATGGCTTACTTGGAAGTGGGCAGTAAGACACTCTTTCTCAGAGATGAGGCATAAAACAGTGGCTGGTGACTGAGGAATGGCACACCAGGTTGTTCTCTGGCCTCACACTCACCTGCACACACTCACACTCACATGAACACACACACA
Organism: Jaculus jaculus; assembly: GCF_020740685.1. Lineage (NCBI taxonomy): Eukaryota > Metazoa > Chordata > Mammalia > Rodentia > Dipodidae > Jaculus > Jaculus jaculus. Next base: position 26,478,860 of record NC_059118.1, read on the forward strand.
CACACACACACACACACACAGAGAGAGAGAAAGAGCAGGCTTGGCTTTCCTCTCCCCTACCTTACTCCATTTTGTAGTGCTACAAAATAATTCCTGAGGCTGGCAATTCATAAAAATAAAAAATAAATAAATGAAAACAGAAGTTTAGCTGGATGTGGTAGTGCACACCTTTCATGTGTTTAATCCCAGCACTTGGGAGACACAGGTAGGAGGATCACTGAGAGTTCAAGGCCACCCTAAGACTACATTCCAGATCAGCCTGGGCTACAACAAGATCCTCTGAAAACAAACAAACAAACAAACAAAAAGATGGAGGAGTCAGTATCTGTGAGGATCTTCTTGCATTCTCTAATAATGGAGGACAGAAGGATGTCTTCATATGGAAACAGACCCAGTGAGCTCTCACAAGCTCTAAACACTTGTCATAAGGCCCTTCCTCCCAGCCCCAAGCCCATTGCTCTGGAGATGGTTTCATGCACACAGATTTGGAAGGGCACATTCCCATCTTAGCACCCCATGCCCATAAGGTACTAATCCCATACCTGCAGCCATTGTCATCTCTCCATTCTGTGTGCCCAGCATTCACTTAGACCATAGCACTATTGGGTGGAGCATGTTAGAGACTCCAGCTTCATCAGGGGATGACACACTTGAGTATAACATGGGCCTGAGACCTATGTACACCACACAGCAGGATTAAAAAGAAATTTAACCTTTTCATTTACTTTGATGGTAGTTTCTGAAGATGCTGCATCCCCTTTGGGGTGGTTGGCATATCGGTTGTCATAACACCTGAAAGGTTTCACCAGCCTTGAGTGACAAGGACTGAGAATCCTAAATAATCTGCAGTGCTTGAAACAATCCTGAATGAGGAACTGCTTAACCCACTAAGCTCAGAGCATCCTCATGGAGAGACACTCTCTTACCTGCCACAAAGTTCTCAGTGCTGGGAGGTGAGGGTTGTTGTGGAAGAGCTGAGGACAAACCAAGCTCAGACTTTGCCAATTTGCAGCCTTGTCCATGCTCTGTTCCACTTTACATACTCTCTGTTGAGTGACTCAGTGTTTGCGGAGTACAAATCCCATTTTTAACATCTCTTTCTATTTTCCTTTCCATCCTCCAAAATAGTGCCAGAATATATGAGGCAAGAGCTTATTCAACCTGAGGATGTGGGGGACAGGAGGTGGCCTACCTGAATATGCTGGAAAACATCTGGTTCCTAATGTGCTTAGAATGTCTTCACACTACTCTTACAGTTTAATATAGCTAAATAGGATAAGGCTATGTTTAAATTCCTCCAAGAGCTAAGCCTTGAGACGAGGATTTCGGGTGAAGGTGTTTTATTTGCAAGACCATCATAGGAAGAAAAAGTGAGTTAGCAGAGACTGGATGCTTCAACTGGAATAGAGTATAGAACACCCCTCTGGAGTTCCTCCCCTAAAGAACACAAGGTTGGGTACTGGGCAGTCCCAATCATCCCTTGGCTAGAACTGGAGGTCCATCACTCGGATCAGGAACTCCCCCAGCTCTAGGCTTTAAGGTAGTCAATAGAGAAGGTCTGAGGGCCAAAATGACACATAAAACCTGAATAGAGGAGGGAAATGATTACCAGAAGGTGAGTGAGCTTAATAAACAGAGGTGAGCCAAGGGATAATACTTGGTACCACCAGTATCAAAACAGTGTGGAATTGTAATTTCAGGTTGATTTCCCCTTAGAAGCAACAACAACAACAAAAACCACTCTTTCATTGACTTTGAACCACTAGGATTGCCAAGGAAATCTAATGTCCACCTGATTCCTCTTCCTTTGTATAGAATTAGTTTTATTTTTCTTCCTGGAAATTTTGATAATATCCTTTGATATTTGAGGTTCTAAGCCTTCAGTGGTTTTACCCAATTGTGGGGTTTCCATCACTTATTTCACACTTTTCTCTAAGTTCTGATTCAATCTGAAAACTTGTGGAGTTTTTAGTCCTACATTTTCTTATATTTTCTTTATTTCTTCTTTTCCCATACTTTGGTCTGTCTTCCTTTTTCCATCCCTGTCTCCAGTTGGTAAGCTTATTCTTTTTCAGTGTCATTCTTGCTAGTCCAGAATAGCTATGAAAAGTTCAAGCAGAACTGATGATCACAAAATTCCAGTCAAATCTTTTTCATACTATGTGTTCTTAGCTGATGGTATACCATTCCTTTTTGAAAGTAGAATTTTAATTAGGTGTGTCTTAAAGTTACTTTTCCCTTTCTATGGACATTAGCTATTTTATTTGTTGATTTTGGTTCTTCTTTTTAATTGTGTTTGTGTTCCTTGAACATTTGGACCTTCTTAGCTATTGTTTGCACTTGAATTTGCAATTCCTGTTTGCATTAGTTTGCAAGCACTGACTCCAGCAGCTGTCTGAGGTGACTCAGGGCGAGGGGAGGGAAGCAGGATGCTTGTCTCCTGAGAAAAGGGCTCTGTCTTCTCAAGAGGAGTGCAAATCATCTGGAGTCATTTGTCTCCCCTTCAGGTCCAAGTGCCCATCAGAATCCTAGGTCAGGACTCCAGCTTCAGACAGCTGTGTTCAGAGTTTATTCTGGGGGCAAATTCATGAATCAGATTCCACCCACCCCCCTTTACTCTCTTGGTTTCTTTTTATTTTCTTTCTTTCTCTTCTTTCTTGGCTCTCTAGAGTTACTTCTGGCTCCATACTGCCTCTCTGGATTGTTCTGTCTGATGTGTTTTTCCCTGGTCCTCCTATCTGCTCAGGAGAAGGGTTGATAGGCTCAACTGCCCAGAATTACAAAGCTTTATTAAATGGCCCTATGACTGTCCCAAATCCTTTCTTGCGACCTCAGTTTGTAGAGTCTACACATATAATATTTCTGGAATTTCTATTACTTCTAAGATAGTTTTCTGTTGTCTATGTTTGAGTCTGTGGCTTTTTTCTGCCCCTATGTGACTACAATCTGATCCCATCTGCTTTATATTTTCCAGGAATTTTTCATAATGTGTCAGGACAGATCCCTTTCTCAACTCACCACCCTGTCATAGATTCCTTGGCCTCATCCTCTTCTCATCCATTTATCTTCTTTAATCCTCACAGTGATTCACGGAAAGAGCTACTTACTATCACCTTGTTTTTCAGCAAGAAAACTGAAGTTCAGAGAGGTTAGATTAACTATTTTGGCCATCACAGTCAGAGCAAGGCAGTGTTGGAACTTGACCCTTGGTTCAACTGACCCCAAGCGGGGACTAAACTGTTCTCTCCCCTTATCCACTTGGGAAGGTCTTTCTCTGTGGTTCTTTTCTACTCCCGCCCTGCCCTGCTGACAGCTCCTGGAGGGGTGTCCTAAAACCCTCTTTGTACCTTTGCACCCTCCTGAATCCCTGTGAAGCGCTGCACTGCGGACAGCCCCACCATGAGGAGCTGTCAAGAGATACAGGATGAAATAAATTTTAGGGCAGAAGGGTTTACTTTGGGTCAAATCAAGAGGACAATCTATCATCGTAGGGAAGTCATGGTAGTGGAAGACTGAGGTGGCTCACAGTTCATCCACGGCAGGGAGGAGAGAGAGAGAGGGAGGAAGAGAGACAGAGAGAAAGAGAGGTCTGCCTCTGGTTAGGGTGCTTTTTGCCCTTCCATTTCCTCCAGGTTTCCAGTCCATGGTGATGCTGCCCGCATTTAGGGTGGGCCTTCCCAACTGACTTAACTCAATCTAGAAATTTTCTCACTGACATTCCCCAGGGCCTCGTCTCCTAGGTGATTCTATATACTGCCACATTGACAATCAATATTAACTATCACAAGTCTACCCCTTGTCAACTTGACACCCAACATGTCACCTTTACGCCATAACTGTTGGGTCTTGAAAGACCCCGGCGTGAGGTCTAGTGGAACTTCCTGAGCCTAGCTAGCTTGGCGATCTGCCTCGGGGCAGCTAGTTCTCAGCAAGATGCCTAATGGCTTCTAGCCTGCTACTGCCGCGTAGGAGTTGGAATTCCTGAGCGCTTGGGACCAATCATCTCAAAGGTCGCAGTTTACTATTGCCCCTTACCTCTACCCCCCTCCTAAAATCTCCACCCTCATTTTCAGCATTATATAAGTAACTGCCTGTAACAATAAACTGAGTTCCTGCTTCCACAAGACTCCCGGCTTGGTGGTGTGCTCCTGGCCATCGACACTCATCCTCCTCCTCAAACCCTTGGGAGGATCCAGCGGGCCTGGTCCTTCCTCAGCACTACCTGCCAGGGGATCCCAACACATAACCTTCCACGTTTTATTCCCATAGGCTGATGGTCATCGCATAATGCAAAATGCATTCTGTCCAACTTCAAAACTTCCCATATTCTTGGGGATGGAGAGATTGCTCTGTGGTTAAGGTGCTTGCCTGTAAAGCCTAATGAAGCCAGATGCACAGGGTGGCACATGCATCTGGAGTTCATTTGCAGTGGGTAGAGGCCCTGGCATGTTCTCTCACTCTCTCCTTTCTTCCCTCCCTCTCTCCTTGCAAATAAATAAATAAATAAACTTCCAATATTCTTTAACAGTTCTAACACTGTTCAAAAGAATATGTGCACAGACCAAAGAGATGGCTCAGTGGATCAAGAACTTACTCCACAAGTGTGAGGACCAGAGTTTGGATACCCAGCACTCTCACAAATGCCAACTGGGCATGTTGAGCACCTGTAATCACAGCATGTGGAAGATGAAGAACGAGATCTCTGGGGCAAACTGGCTAGCTAAGCTAGCTGAATCAGTGAGCTCTGAGCTCAATTGAAAGACCCTGCCATTGCAACTAAAGGAGGAGACCAACCAGGGATGACAGCCAACATCAGCCTCTGGTCTCCATTTGTGCTCACTTACATACACACATGCACACACACAAACACATGCCAAAAATGCATAAGTGCAAAGTCTCCTCTGATACTCAGTCTCTTAACTATGAGCCCCTATAGTACCAAAACCCAAGTTACATGTTTCCAGCATACAATAGTGACACAATGCAAAGATACTCACTTTAGAAGGGAGAAATGGAGCCAGGCGTGGTGGCGCACGCCTTTAATCCCAGCACTTGGGAGGCAGAGATAGGAGGATTGCAGTGAGTTCAAGGCCACCCTGAGACTACTTAGTGAATTCCAGGTCAGCCTGAGCTAGAGTGAGACCCTTCCTCGAAAAACCAAAAAAGGGAGGGGTGGTAGAAATGGGCACATAGCAAAGGAAGGTGGTGACAGAGCAAGAGCAAAACTCAGCAATGCAAACACCAAATCATGCAGGTCTACGTCAGGTATCCGAGACTCACGATGGAATCATCTGGTTTCCAAAGAGCTTGGGTATTCCTGCTCCTCCATCTCTGTCACCTGCTGTTCACACACCCTATCTGGGGCTAGCTCGACTACATATCATGTAGCTTTTCCTCAGTGTGTATTCTGGAGTCCCAGGATCCCCAACATCCCAGAGTCTCCATTGAAACTGGTCGTTCAGGGTTTCGTTGCTGAAAAACTCTTTCTGCCATCCATTGCGTGGCCTCAGAGGTCTGCCGCAACCTTGGGAAAAGCCTCCAAGACATCTTCACTCATGCATCTGTCAGGCTTGTAATGTCAGGACCACACAAACAAGGTTGCCCTCATGCTTCCGCTACCACAACTTCCCTTCCATGATGAACTATGTCCTCAAACCTCAAGGCAAAATAAACACTAGAGCTTGGTGGGAGCCCGTGATATGCCATGACACTAATCTAATTTAAATCTAACATCCTGGCAAGTAAATACCAGCTTTATTTTTACAGATGTGAAAACTAAGACTCAACGAGATTAAGGAAGCCACCACCCAACACCATACACAAATTTCAGTCCACGGTCAATCCCGCTCTGTGTGCTTGGACCTCCAAGCCCATTAGTCTGGGCACCATTGTGATGATACCTCAGTGCACTCCAGTGAGGGGTGGTGAGAATGACTAACCCACACAGGTCAGCACCTTGGCTTTGGGGCTTTGGTCTGGCTAGAAGACTAAGGCAGACAGTATATGGAGCCATCGGGCCCTGAATAAGAAGGGTCATAGCTCAGCCTGTATGAGAGCCCCATTTAGTCGGTAGTGGCAATCATGCCTGCTGGGTGAGATGAACACACAGCTATCTAGGGCACTGCTGTTTCTTCTTCTTCCAAGTCTTCAGATGACAAGTCACTTTGGGGCATAAATCTCATACTGGATACTATGTTGGTCTGTAGGCTGGTACATTTCCATCAAAGTCTCTCCCATTTGGGGGCAACCAGATATGAATTAATAAGGTCAGACAAAAATTGTAATGCTTATAGCCAAACACTGTCATAAATCCTACAGAGCAAAAAGTAGGTGTAATGTGCTTTTTACAATAAATTATAAGATAAAAACAGGACAACAAAGGCAAGTTGCTAAGTGTAGGATTATGCAAAAATTTGAGTAATTTTCATAATGGAAGCATTAGTCACATGTATCACTGTCATTTTTAACTAATATTTAGTTTAGAACTTTGAAGAGGTAAAGTAAATGGATTTTTCAGTAAGACACTTACTTTACCTGCAGTCATTCTAGAAAGGATTATAGCTGAAATTATTCTCAAAGGTATCAGAGTAAGAAGATGCAATAAAAGTTAAGGAATAAGTATGTTGTTTAAAATTGCAGTAGTGTGGCTAAGACCATGGGCCCTGCAGTCAGAGTGACTAGGTATAAATCCTCACCTTACCTGATGTATCTTCAATTCATTTTCTTTTATTTATAAAAATAGAGATATCTACTTACAGCATCCCAAAAAAATTAAATGGGTTAGTACCATTGGAAGAGAGCTTGACATATGGTAAATACTCAATAAACGCCAACTATCAGATACTAGCTATTACTATTGGCAATTAAAGATGATTCCTATGCTTAATTTATACAATTTATAGCTATATATTTAGTTTATTTTATTAACAAATTTATGCTTAATTTATTCTGCAAAATTTATATGCCTATACGCATATATATGCTATAATTCTGGGGAAAAAAAGACATGGAGAAAAGAAAAGGGAATATAAAATAAATCCTAATTTATAAGAAGAGTCAATTACTCTTGTCTTGATTTAATAAACCAAAAAAATCTATATGTAAGCATATTAATTAAAGTTACGTTCATCTCAAGAGTTTGTCTACAAACTCACTTTTAAGTAACCTCTACGATGTTTGGAGATGTTTATGAAGAACTTTTTTATGTTTTATTTATTTATTTATTTGAGAGTGACAGACAGACAGAGAGAGAAAGAGGAGGGAGAGAGAGAGAATGGGCACACCAGGGCCTCCAGCCACTGCAAAGGAACTCCAGTAGCATGTGCCACCTTGTGCATCTGGCTTGTGTGGGTCCTGGGGAATGGAGCTTCAAACTGGGATCCTTAGACTTCACAGGCAAGCACTAAACCACTAAGCCATCTCTCCAGCCCAGTGAAGAACTTTTGACCATCCACTACAGCACGTAGTTAAGACACCACAGTGGTTAGGCTCAGGAAGGGTGAGTGAGTTAGTGAGTGGAAGGGAAAATGAAGACAGGCTGTCTGTGTTGCTTGATTTCTTGATGTGAATGCTGCTCATGTGAACGTGGGCACGTAAAGACATCACAGGTTTGCTGCTCAGCCACGGAAAGTCTAATAGAAGGTAGCCTCTGGGGAGCAGGATCGGGTGGTTTGGAAGTGAGACTTGAGTTGTGCTGTATTGGATTATATTCAACAATTGGTGTTTATTTACTCTCAAAACTATTCTCTTGTGTTTCCCCAGTGTGCAGATGAGCTGAAAGGACACAGGAAAGACATCCAGGTCAGGGCCCATGGCAAAGCATTCCTGCAAGCAACAGCCGGGGTCTCAGGACCAGAAGTTGACTAGAGGAGTGACCACCCTCCCCCCGCCCAGCCCGTGGGACTCCCACGTGCCTTGAGAGCCACCACTCCATCCATACTCACATGTCAAGCACCTTTTTTTGTTTTCTTTTTTTTTTTTATCGTTGCTCTTATTTTTACGAGGTAGGGTCTCACTTTAGTCCAGGCTAACCTGGAATTCACTATGTAGTCTCAGGGTGGCCTCAAACTCATGGTGATCCTCCTACCTCTGCCTCCTGAGTGCTGGGATTAAAGGTGTGCGCCACCCATGCCCAGCTAAATTTTTTAAATATTTTATTTACGTATCTGAGAGAGAGAGACAGATAGCGAGAATGGATGTACCAGGGCCTCCAGCCACTGCAAAGGAACTCCAGGCACAGATGCTACCTTGAGTCAAGCATCTTTAAATATATATTTTTTTATTTAATTATTTGAAAGACAGAGAGAGAGAGAGAATGGGTACACCAGGGCCTCTAGCCATTGCAAAAGAACTCTAGAAACATGTGCCACCATGTACATCTGGTTTACTTGAGTCCTAGTATTAAATCTGGGTCCTTTGACTTTGCCAGCAAGTGCCTTAACCACTAAGCCATCTCTTTAAGCCCTCTAAGGCTTTTTTTTAAAAAAAATCTTTTTTTGTTGTTGTTTGTTTTGTTTTGTTTTTCGAGGTAGGATCTCACTCTAGCCCAGGCTGACCTGGAATTCACTATGTAGTCTCAGGGTGGCCTTGAACTCACAGAAATCCTCCTACCTCTGCCTCCCGAGTGCTGGGATTAAAGGTGTGGGTCACCATGCCTGGCTGCTCAAGCACCTTTTTGAGCCAGCCTCTGTACTAGGAACTGAGAGCACAAAGATTAATAGGTCAGACCACCAGAGAGCTGCCAGCAAACAGCTCTGAGGCAGGCCACTTGAGCAGTAAGGATTGCAATAGGAGAAGAGGCATTTTCCCAGCTCCAGCCAGGTAAGGGAGAGGGAGATAGTTTCAGAGGTGGGGTGCCTACACTGGCAACCAAGTAGAGAGGACCCTGCCAAAGAAATAGAACTGATAGGACATAAATATATGGAAATAAAGAGAAGTAGATTTATTGCAAGGAATTATCTTGTGCCATTTTGTGGGCGAGCAAAGTCCAAAATCCGTCAGACAACCTCTACCAGGCTGGCTGGAAACTCTGGGATGGCAGCTAACCCTGCTTTCCTCAGCTGTAATTCCTTCTTCCTCAAGGAAATCACAATTTTGCTCTTAAGACCTTTCAACTGATTGGATGAGACCCACCTACATTACCAAGGATAACCTCCTTTCGAAGTCTGTTGATGGTAGATGTATGAAATATCATCAGGGTAACACCTAGAATAATGTCTTGTGGAATAAATACTATGGTCTTGCCAAGGTGACACATAAAACCAACCATCACGGTTGGCATAGAGAAGGCAAAATGCATCCCAGGCAAAGGCATAGTAGGAGCAAAGTCACAGTGTGTGTGTGTGTGTGTGTCTGTGTGTGTGTGTGTGTGTGTGTGTGTGTGTGTGTGTGTGAGAGAGAGAGAGAGAGAATGGACATGTCTGAAAACATAGGCTTATGTATGTCTGTGTTCGTGTGTGTATGAGAGAGACATAGACATGGAACGCATTGTCTGTCAATGTATGTGAATGTGTGTGCTTATGTGCATCTGTGTATACTGCACCTATGTAGGAGAGACTGTGTATGAGAGAATGCATGTGTCTGTGGGTGAATGAATGTGGGCTTATGCGTCCGTCTCTGTGAGTATATATGAAAGAGACCGAGAGAATGCATGTAGCTGTGAAGGAATGTGAGTATGTGTGTCATGTGGGTGGTGTGTTGGGGAGGGCTAGAGTTGGGGCGGGCAGAAGCAGTGAGCAGCTGCTCTGCGGGGCTGCGGAAGGACAGCGGTCCATAAAGGAGTCTGTCCACCATGCTGCAGAGCTTCATAGTATCCCACGAGCCAAATCAGGTTGGACCATCTAACAACATTGCCTAGACTCTTCGGCCCCTCCCAGACCTAACAAGCAACATGACATAACAGCCTGTCTGATCAGAGGCCCATTTCTGTGCCCAACCTGAAGACCAGGCTTACGTACCTTGCTTCAGGCACTGAAAACCACTGAAGTGTTAAATGGCAGGGTCCAAATTTATTGTCACTTAACTACATCCCTGGTTTAAGTGCTTGTAATTTTCACATGAATGGGATAACTTTTTCATAGTGGCTCCAAACATCAACACTGAGTAGATAGATGTGCCTGTGTGAAAACTTGGCTTGGATCCCTCCCGGTACGCTTATCTTTGCAGACACAACCTAATTGGGATCAGAGGGGTCAGAGAACCCGAGGCAGAGGGATGGGGTTCTCTGTCACTGTCAGCTGCATTTCCATGGAGATCCACTCATTCACCAAGCATTCATTCATTCGGTGCTTTCAAAGTCCCCAGTCCATGCCAGGCTCACTGGGGGACAGGAAGGTGGCAGCAGCCAGCTTATCATGTTTCAGACACATGTACCTGAGACACAGCATTGAAAAGAGGGGAACACTGAGCTCTTTGAAGGTAAATATCTAAGACAAGCACTGGGTGACATGGTACAGACTGAAAGCATATGTGTCAAAGACCTAGGCTTGTTTAACAAGGCCGTGAACACAGTACCTCACACACCCCTGGCACAGAGCAGCATGAAATAAATGCTGAAAACTGGTTTTCCTGAGTTCTTATTAATGTCACTACCCCTTTCAGTAGTCATAGGCTTTTGGGGGTCCCAGGATAATTTTTTTTAAATTTCAAAGCATGTTTGGTTTCCAGAATCTTAGGAGATTTTTCTATAGTTGACATCCAGACTAGGGACTGGATGTCTATTGTGGAGCTTCAAAACAGATATCACAGATAAAGCTGACATAGCAAATAGAAATGCCTTCTCCTCATTGGGACACTTCCCAACTTCCTCTCAATTGATACCTCTTCATGCACACCCAGAAAAACTACCAGGCCCATCCCCACCAGCTCCAACCCCAGAGGAAAGTACAACCCTTCCCTTTTGTGAGCCGTCAGTACTGAGTGACATCCAGCACTAGAATCCTTTCATCATTTCCTCACATGCAGCCTTAATAAGTCAAATGCTCACATTCATGCAGATCTTAAGTGTCAAGTAGAGGATGAGGAGCTTTCAAAGAAAGTAAGCTACAGGTCATCCCAGGGTGCTTTGAAGATGATAAGAAAGTTCAGGAGCTAAGGATGGAAAATGGCTTCACTATACTGCAGCAACTCTGACCCCAGACTCACTCAGGGCTCTTCTCCCAACTCGTAAGAATGCCATGCTCAAAGCTGAGGTCCCAAGCTGTGTGAAGTAGCCCCGTGGGGTCTCTCTGGACTTCTCCGCCTTATGAAGCATGTGTATGTAGATCAGTCCCCCTATCTTCTACCACCACACCCGGACTTTCTCCACCTTGTAAAACCTGTGTAAATCAGCCCCTTATCCTCTATCGCCATAAACTGGGAGGCCCTTCCACTGCTGGGCACCAAGCATCACTTTCTCAGTCAGGTGCCTCAGAGGCCAATGGCCTAGACTTGGCCCTTCTGTGGCTGTGTTCACACTCACTCATTCTTTCACATGGACCCTCGGAGAGTCCATCACAGTGAGCTGGAATTAACACTAAGAATCCAAGGATTAAATTAAGTGCTTGACACTCGGGAAATGATAAGACAGCTAAAACCTAGCACTCAAGAATATAAGGAGCGATGGATCAGTGGTTAAAGGCACTTATTTGTAGAGCCCGATGGCCCCATGTTCAATTCCCCAGGACTAGCATAGAGCCAGATGCATAAAGTGGTGCACACCTCTGGATGTCGTCTACAGTGGCAGGAGGTCCTAGCATGGCCATACTCACCTTCTCTTTGTGTTTGTCTCTCTCTCTCTCTCTCTCTCTCTCTCTGTGTGTGTGTGTGTGTCTCAAATAAATAAATACATATTATTTTTTTTTTAAAAAGAACATAAGGAACAGAATAAAGTCCTTAGTTCTTAACTATTCTTCCTATAGAGACATGCCTTACATCAAAGGCGCAAAGTTACACAAAGATATATCCAAGCTCTGTCGTGAAAACCGGACGAAGGGAGGAGTCAGAGCCTCCCTGGAACTGTAAGATAAACCCCAAGTAGAAGCAAATGGGAGGTGTGTTCTCTTCTCTAAGCAGCAGTTCCCTCAGAGACCTCAGCCAAGGCTTGCTCCCTAAGAGAGACACGGCAGCACTTGCTTTGACGATGGCATGGCTAGCTGTGACCAGCAGCCTTACTCATCAATTGAGCTGGTTGAAGAGTTGTCAAAGGGAAGCTGGAGAGAGGGCTCAGCAGGAAAGAGCACTTGCTACAAAAAGCAATGAGGACCATATCCAACCTGAATTCCATTCCCCAGTACATATTAGTCAACTTCTCATGGCTGTGACAAAATATCTTACAGAAACCAGTTTAAGGGAGGAAGGGTTCAATTCACCTCACAGTTTCAGGATGCAGACCATCGTGATGGGGAAGGTGGTGGCAGGAGATTGAGGCAGCTAGTCACATTCAACACAGTGAAAAAGCAGAGAATGGGCTGGAGAGATGGCTTAGTGGTTAAGTGCTTGTCTGTGAAGCCTAAGGACCTCAGTTCGAGGCTCGATTCCCCAGTACACATGTAAGCCACATGCACAAGGCGGCACATGCATCTGGAGGTCATTTTCAGTGGCTAGAGGCCCTGGTGTGTCCATTCTCTCTCTCTGTCTCTCTGTCTCTCTCTCTCTCTCTCTCTCTCTCTCCCTCTCTGTCATGCTCAAATAAATAAATAAAAATAAACAAAAAAAACTTAAAGCAGAGAATGCCACTGCTCAGCCAGCCAGTTCTCTCTTTTGTAATATAGCCCAGGACCCCAGCCCATGGAATTGTTCAGCCCACAGTTCATGCGGGTCCTCTTACCTCAATTAACCCAACCATAATCATCCCTCAAAGACATGCCCAGAGGCTAAGCCAATCTACATAATCCCTCACAGGTGATTCTAGGTCCTGTCAAGTTGGTGATCAGCATAAACCGTCATACTCAGCACCCGCATAAACAGCTGCACAGGCCCATGTGTTCCTATGGCCCTGGTCCTGTGGGGAGCAGAGACCAGAGAGTCGCTGTGGCTCACTGGTCAGTCTGACTAAAAATGGTCAGTCTGACTGAGCGACTGTCTCAAGAAGACACATGGGTGAGGAGGACACCCAACATCAACATTCTGCTCTGGCCTCTTCATGCATGCTCATACGGCACCTGTGTCTTCACATAAATATGTATGCATCACATAAGATACAGCACATCACACACACACACACACAGAACTTCCCTAAGCATTTAGTAAAACACAAATGGGTATATCTGAAGGTGTTTCCAGAAATAATTCTATCATGAGGCCTCTCGCTTAACCAGTGTATTTAGCCCATGATAGATTCATAATGTGGTGGCATTATCTATTTCGAGATGATGAAAGGTAAGAGGATTGCTCCAGTTGGAGGAAGGCGTTCACTGGAAGTATGTCCTTAGGGACATACCTTGCCTTGGCACTTGTATCCGTCTCTCTGCTTTCTGGTCACCATGAGGAAAACAGCTATTCTGCCGGGCGTGGTGGTGCATGCCTGTAATCCCAGCGCTCAGGAGGCAGAGGTAGGAGGATCACTGTGAGTTTGAGACCACCCTGAGACTACAGAATGAATTTAGGTCAGCCTGGGCTAGCGTGAGACTCTACCTAGAAAAATAAATAAATAAATAAGTAAATAAATAATCTCCTTACTTGTTTAAGGCAGGTATTTTGGCTCCAGCTGACAGTGTAGCCGTGGCGACCACAGAGTGCAGCTATGCTTCGTTACAAGAAGACTACTCCTGAACTCGGCCTCACTCAGCATTCCAGGTGTGATTTTTGAAACCACTTTAGATGACTGACACTTAAAAATGCACCTGGGGTTAGGGATATACAGCATATGTTTAGCATGCTTCGAGTCCTAGATTTGCTTTCCAGCACCACGCACAAATATATATACTCACTATAACTAACTCTCCTGCCAGAAACAATTAAAAATAAACGAAGGAACAAAATCCTATTTTAAGTAATCCAAAAACACAACAGGTCCTTGTAATCAAGGGGCCACAATCGGGAACAGAGAGAATTCTAATATTCTATCTCACTTTTTCTTCAAGGCATTTTCCATTTAAGTGATGCCCAAAATCAAGCAGGATGTAACTGCTAAGTCCCTGAAAAGCTAAGTAGACTTTAAGTTGGTGTAATGGATCTGGGGAAAATGTAGAGCCCAGGACGACCAATATAGGTAGGAACATGTAACTTCAGAAGTGCAGAGAGGAAAGAAAGGCAGGACTGAACCTAACACCAGGCACCATTTTCCATTTGAGGCTTTGCTGAGCCCTTTACAATGAAGGATTGACAGAAGGAAGCAATGAGGAGGATAGAGATAAGCGGAGCTCTGTGTAGGCTCACCTGCGGGCGCCAAGAGATTAAACTCCAGTACCCTCCAAAGAGTAAGCTCCTTTCGGCTGAGGTGCACAGAGGGTGATACTGTAGAGGCCAAACTGCGCAGGGCGCAAGCTCTTTCCAAAGATTGAGTTTAATCTTCCAGCTTGGCCAAGGAAGGATTAGAAGTCCTAAAGAGACAAGTTGAAAATATCCAGATTGACACCCTGTGAAGAATAGAAATGGAAAAATCCAGAAGTGAGCCAAATAAATGTTTATTATTCACCACACTAACAAAATACATATACATGTTATTATGAAGACAGACAAACAATATGAGAAAATTCAACTTATGGAGAACTTAAAGAAATAGCACATTCACACACAGGAGAGACAGAGACAGAGAAAGAGAGAGAGATGTCTTCTAAAACAGGGAACAAAGCAAGCACACTTGCCCTCATTACTTTGGTTAACATTGTAATGAATGTCCTGGACATACAAGAAATCAAGATAAATACATAACCATTATGCATATTGGAAAGGAACGATGTTTTTAGTCATGGTTGACATGGATCACATAGGACTTTCTGCACCCATGATCACGCTGGAACCTGCTTGCTGCCCTCTCCCTCCACACTCCAGCACCTGTCCTTGTGACAGGCCACTTTAAACATGTGTCCCTACTGGAGCATGTCCTAATGGTTCCAGCCTCAACCACTTCCCTTTCTTGACCTTTACTTCAGTTTACCTGAAAAAACGATGGGCAATGACAACTCCCACTGTGTCCCCAGCACTTGGGATTCCCTTGGTATTTTATCTACCTATTGTTCTGTGGCATTTGCTGTCCAAGAACATAAACAAAATATATTTGTTTAAAAATTTTTTATTTTTAAAAAAACATCAAATATCAAAACTCAGTATAGGTTTCATAAACGTCCTCAATATTAGCTCCTTCCACACCTATCGGAGGTAACCATTGGTGCCACTCAACGTCAGCCTTCTGAGCTTCTGTTCTGGTGTGCTTGCTGGTTTGTTTGTTTTACAATATCTACCCCCCCACACACCGAAAATGTGTAAGAGAATTTCCTATTATTATTTCTTTTGCATTTCATTTTATATAGTAAATATCATGCCATATACAATTACTTGCCTTGTATTTCTTTCAAAGGAGCATGTTAAAGATCTATTATTGATAGCTCTACCTAATCCGGTATGTGTTGCATAAAATAACATTGGTCTATTCATGACCGAACACTGATAAGACTCCTCCCTACCAATAAAAGAAGAATTCCACCCAAATCCGGCATGGCAAACCCAATAGGTTTAATTGGAGTTGCTCACAGGAGTGTGTGGACTGCAAGGTGGCTACAGCAAGAATGAAGAGTGCTCTCTCCATGCACACAGCAACTGCCAACCCCTCACATGTCCTGGAGGAAAAGCAGAGCCTCTATGGCCACCTGAGAGCCCTTCGCTTCCATGAGAGGATATTATGGGGCCTAATCTTGTGAGGGTCTTATGTAGGCAATCACAGCAGCTTCTCTGATTTCAAGGCAGTAACTTCCATGTCATGCCTGAAGGACAGAGCTCCACAACCATATGGCTTTTTCCTCATTTCATGCAGATGCTCTCTGTGAACAGACATCTAGATGTTTGCAGAATTGTATTATAGGCAGCACTGGAGCTGGGGGTCCAAACCAAGGTGGGGTGGGAAAACACTGCATAACACAGGGTGTCCACTATTTACTGCAATGGACAATGCCAGTGTACCTTCCAAAATTTCCCCAGAGGCAGGAATTGCCTCAGATTCATTTCATTATTCTGCCCCTTATCCTGAGCCATTCAAATAGTAAATACTCATTAAGTATATTTAGGGTGATGGATAAAACAGTACATGGTGATACCAAAGATATTCTGGATCATTTTCTTGACCCATCATGTAATTAATCGCTATATTTAACTTTTCAGGAACACCGTGTCTAGACTCCATTTCTAAACCACAAATACTATGTCTTTTATTGTCTGAATCACACATCACAGCTTACATAGGTATTTAATAAATATTGGTGTTTGTGGGAATCAATGAATGGATATGTTTTATGTTAGTAGCATAAATAGGCTGGGGAAATAATCATTGTGGTTATGCCAACACACAGTAAGCATCAAATAAGGATGACACAGGCCAATTACTAAGAGGAGGGCTCTAAGCAGGTGGCCATGTTTCTCTAGCACAAGTGACACGGTAATGGTGGTCATTAACTGGGAGCACAGAATGACCAACCGGGTGCCATTCCTCTCCAGTATCAATATGTTACCAGCAAGAGATGGTGGAATTACACTGGGGAGGGGAAGGTGGCTCTATTCCACATTAATGGGGCTCTCAATGTTCCAATGATATGCAAATGTGCCACATAAAACATTCCAAGGCAAGAACCACAGTGAGAAAGGGAATTAACCTTGCTGCTGCCTTAATGATCTCAAGAAGCAGTGTATCAAAGGAGGAGTCTGGCCTGTTTCATGTCCAGATAGGTATGGGCCAGGACTGTCACCCCTCTTCAATATCATCTCCAAATTTGCTACCAGGGAAACATTCCTCCTTCCAACACCTGAGGATCACTCGGAGCCTCTGCCTTTGAGCCAACATGAATCCCAATCATTAAAAGCAAAAGAAATGCCATCTTTTCATTTCTACAATTGTCCATTTCTTCCAAGATTTTCTAATCATTTTCTCATTAGCCTTGTTCTCCATCTCACCATCATTATTATTCTGTTTATGTAACGTCACTCACCCAGCACCTTCCAGACTCCTTCCCGCCAGCATGCACAATACATTCCAATTATGTAATTATGCCATTGTAATCAAATCATTAAGATTCACATTAAACATGTATTAAAGTTCACGGGAAAGAAAAAAAAATGAGCCCCAGACACAGGCTCCAAAAGTGAGAGAAGCAAGCAAACATGCTTGTAATTGCAACTTGCCCTTAATGAGCTCACAACTGCAGATTGAAGACTTGGGAGGATTTCAGAACGAAGTGGTTGGCTTTTGAAAGTGAAAACAATCTCCCTATCCTGCTCCTAACACACATTGAGTTATCCCCTTGATTATATAATGAATTATAAAAATCAACTGGAAAGTAATGGAGGTTCAATTGGGTTGTCATTCATCATTTTGGGAAGAAATACAGGAGAAAAATATCATAGGCAGAGAGAGAAAGGAGGGAAGTAAGGAAAGAAAGGAAGGAAGGAGAGAGAGCGGGACACTAAAAGGGACTCACTACATGTGAGGTTGACACACATATGATTTGTAAGCACTCTTTGGTCCTGGAGAAATAACCCTGTACTTGGGAAGAACAGGAGTTTTCTAACTGATCAAGTGGTGTGTAGTATCCGCATAACAAAGTTTAGAAACGCACAGCAGACTAAAATCGGGTGTTTCCTGTTGGATACATGACTGACACCTGACCAAGGCAGCCAATGTTATGCTGAATAGTTATGCAAAAACATGAAGACAAGGCTGGTCGTTTGTGCTTCCAGCTGCAGGCTCACAAAACTTGATGGAGGGGGCTTCAGAGTAAGAGCCAATACTGCTTCACAAGATCCACTCTAGACCAGTTAGCATAGTCTTCCAGGCAAGCAGCCCAGCTATCCTTATTTTCAAGAGCTTCCCTAGCTACTAGCATGCACCCAAGGTTGAGAGTTGTCGATTCAGGCCTGTTGCTCCAACTGTAGTCCCAGACCAGCATCATGATCTCCTTGGAACTTAGTAGAGATGCAAATGTTCAGGTTTCACCCTGGCCTTACTGAATCAGAACCATGAGGGGGCCGTGGTCTGCGTTTTGTCAAGTCCAAAAGGTGATCTTTTCACACACACTAAAGTTTGAGTAACACAAGGCTACACCATGCACAAGCTTAGGCTGTAGAGAGAAGAATGAGGGTATATTTAAGGAGCACCAGCCAAGATGTGATCACTGAGCTTGACAATTGCATTGAGTTTATCAATCTTTTCCTTTCACAGTGGATAAAATATACACTGTCTTGCAGGAGTCAAAATTATTGTGCATCATCCTGACTAAGGTTTCTTTTCACTTCTGCATGCATATGTAGTGTACAAGTGTTCATGTGTGTGTGTGAAGCTGTGCACATAGAAGCCAGAGGACAGCCTCGGCGTTATCCTTAGGAATGTCATCCACTTCTTTTTGAAACAGGGCCTCTCATTGGGCCGGAACTCACCAATCAGACTGGACTGACTAGCCAACAAGCTCCAGGAATCCTCCCTTCTCTGTGGCCCCTGCACTAGGATTACAGCATGCTCTATGCTCGGCATTTTTACGCAAGTATTGCATATCACACTGAGGTCCTCATGCCTGCACAGCAAGCACTACCCACTGAACTATCTCTGTAGCCTCTTCAGTGAAATCTCTAATCTCCCTTCTTACCTAAAAGCCCTTCAATAAAGTCCAGACTCTTTGCTTGTTATTATTCTCCAAGCAATGCGGTATAGCAAATATTTACATAGTATTTACATTGCATTAGGTATTATGCCTAATTTTCAGATAATTTAAAGTAAATGTAAGGGGCCTGGAGAGATGGCTTAGCAGTTAAGTCACTCTGTCTATGAAGCCTAACAACCCAAGTTCGATTCCCCAGTACCCACATAAGCCAGATGCATGCTTCTGTTCATTTGCAGCAGCTAGAGGCCCTGATGTGTGCATTCTCTCTCTCTCTCTCCCTCTCTCTCTCTCTCTCTCTCTCTCTCTCTCAAAAAGAAAAAAATTAAATAAATAAAAATATTTTAAAATAGAGCTGGAGAGATAGCTTAGTGGTTAAGACATTTGCCTACAAAGCCTAAGGACCCAGGGTCAATTCCCCAGCACCCACATAAGCCAGATGCACAAGGTGGTGCATGTGTCTAGAGTTCATTTGCAGTGGCTGGAGGCTCTGGTGTGCCACTCTCTCTATATCTGCTTCTTCCTCTTTCTCTCTCCCTCCCTTTCTCTCTCAAATAAATTTTTAAAAAATTAAAGAAAAAAAATACTTTAAAATACACATGAGGATATACATGTTATGTGCAATGGATTTCAGAATCTCCTAAGGGTCCTGTAACAAATCTACCTCTCCCTCCAAACAGAATCTGCATAAAGATTCTGCATAAGGCATAATGCCTTCACTGGGAGACTTATAGTAAATAATTATAATGTAAATGATAATAATAATTGTTCCCACATAGTGAATGCTAATCTTGTGTCAAGGAGTCTGTCAGCTGCTTTTGGCAGCAGTACATCAAATCACCACAGCAATGCAAGGGGAGATAAAAGTGGGCTCATTTCCAGTTCTCATCTGAGGAAACTATAGATCCAAAACAGTTAAATAAATCACCCAATGCCAAACTGCTCACAAGAGGTAAAGCTGGGATTCATTCACATTCTTAATTACTCACTACTCCAGTGTTTCCTAAACCTATGGGTCCAAGGCCTGTAAATACCTGTGATGGTTTGAACGTAAAATGTCCCCCATTATCTCAAGTGTTTATTTTATTTTATTTTTTAAGAACTTCAATATATGAACATAATTCAATTTGCTCATATTCCCATTACTCTTCTGTCCCCTCCCTCCACCTTCATTCTGCTGAGGACCCTCCTCAGTGGGATTATCAGTGTTCCCTGTGGGGTCACAACTGCACAGTCAGTCTCTGTGGCTGTGAGGACAATGCCTGCCAGTACACCTTCAAGCCTTACATTCCTTCAGCCCCCTCTTCCACAATGTTCCCTGGGCCTTAGCAGTTATAAATTATAAGTACCCATTAGCATTGAGCTCTGCTTTTATGAGTTTTGAGTCTTCTCAGTATCTAGTACCATCTCCCTGGAGGAGGTTCTCAGCTTAGCTATGAGAGCAGCACTCATATTTAATCCGCCACTCCCTTTGTAATGTTTCCTGGGCCCTGGCAGATGTGATAAGAGAACTCTGGTGCTAGGCAGTTGGCTTTCTTTTCTTGTCATACAAGTGGGTCTCTGGTATTCACTGCCATCTGTAAAAATCAGATTCTCTAAGCAAGTGTGAGAGCAGCTTGGATCAGAGAGAATAAACCTAGATATTTAGATGACTTTTTGGCAGGCATGACCACTCCTTTTAGCCAAAGAACACTGGAAGCTTCCCTCTAGGGTGTATGACCTTCCAAGCCATAGGATCCTGACTTGGGTCTCAGTACCAGGCATGAATTCCCTCCCACGGAGTAAGCCTTATGTCCAATCAGAAAGTAGATGAGGCATGGAGTGAGCGGGCCAAAACTCCCGTTCCTTCCCCACCTCCCAGTTCCCTCATCCCAGTATGCCTGCTGCTGGCATGGGGTAGCCTGGCCCCAGCGTGTGTGCTGTGGAAACAGACCTTTTGCTCTGGCTTCCTGACTGTTTGTTCCCTAGGTCCCCAAATCCCTGTGCCCATGAGCACCAGAAGGTACACAGACCACTGTGGGAGCTGGCCTCTTGCCCCTGGCTCCCCAGCTTCCTGGATCCTGGTTCTCTTTTGCTGAAGAGAGCACACAAATGGAGTGAGTAGGCCAAAGCTCCCAGTTAGCCACCTCCCCATTGCCCAGGAACCTTCGATGTACTTGCATTCTCTACAGTCTGCACATCTACAGTTATAACCCCATCCTATACCAACCTGGTTAAATAAAATACTCACCATAGAGCCTACAAGGAAAAATACCTCCTTCCTCTTCAATAAAATAAAACTTTTCCCCAAGAGGGATAGAACATAATGCCAAAAAATAAAAAATAAAAAATAATGAAAGCCAGAAAACAGAGATCTCCAAGGATGTCTAGTCCCACCATGAAAGGCATCAATGAAATCATGGAGAAAATAACAGAAATTGAATCCCAAAATGAAAACACAACAAGCTATGTGACCCTGATCAAAAGAATTTCTGAGCTTGAATCAAAGGATCAAAAAACCAACAATCACATAAATGAAATTGAGCAGAATCATAATCTTAGAGCACTCAGCTTTTGACAGTAGGCTTAACTTAATTGAAGAAAATGTTAGAAGCCTTGAAAGAGGTAAATAAATGAATTGAAGGTGAGTCAACAATACACAGCTGATTAAGCTTAGTGAAGACATGATCAAATGCAAGAATGAACTCCAGGAAGCATCAAGAAAGTCAGATCTAGAACTGAAATCATAGCTCAAAAAAGAGATGGACATGATGCAAAAATAACACAACAGGGAACAAAAATCAAATCAAGTTTTAAAAACATCTCTAGATCCACCACTAACAGAGTCACTCATGTGGAAGTCAGAACCTCTGAGCTGGAAGACAAGACAAAAGAAATTGATCAGGAGTCCAAAAACTTCTAAGTTCAAAAAAAAAATCATGTAGACAGAATACAAGGTAACATGCAATACCCTAAAATGACCAAAAATCAGGATCATATGTACACCAGAAAGAAGAAATCCAGGCCAGAGGCATAGAGATTATATTCAACAAAATTATTGAAGAAAATTTTCCTAGTCTCTCCAAAGAGAGGCCCATTCAGATACAAGAAGCTCACAGAACACCAAACAGATACGACCAAAAAAGAAAGTCCAAGGCACATCATAGTTAAAATTCGTAACAATGAAAACAAACAGTGCTAAAAGCAGCGAGAGAACAACTGTGGTGGTTTGATTCAGGTGTCCCCCATAAATTTAGGTGTTCTGAATGCTAAGAACAACTCACTACATACAAAGGCAATTCCATCAGAACTACTTCAGATTTCTCAGTGGAAACCCTGAAAGCCCAGAGGGCCTGGAATGGAACACTTCAAAATCTAAAACAGTGTGCCTAGCAAAAGTATCCCTTATCATGGATGGTGAAAGGAAAACTTTCCATGAAAAATGTCAGCTCTATGATTACTTGAACACAACCAAACCTACAGAAACTACTTCAGGGAATACTCCACACAGAAGAGTCAAACAACCCATCTCAAGAGCCTAGAAGAAGATCACAATAACCCAAACTACAGTCAGCTCAAAAAAGTACAAAGCCCAAGAAAGCACCAAACCCCATAAAGCACCCAATCCTGGCAGTGATTAAAAACTCACAGTTATAACCTTAAATATTAACGGTTTTAACTCACCCATCAAAAGACATAACAGAGTGGATCAGAAAAACAAACATTTCTATCTGCTCCTTCAAGAAACACACCTCACCACTCAAGACAGATCTTTCACCTCAGGGTGAAAGTATATAAAGTCATATTCCAAACAAATGGAAATAAGAAATAAGCAGGTGTTGCTATACTAATATCAGATAAAATAAACTTCAAACCAAAAATAATCAAAAAGGACAAATAAGGAGACTGTGGTGGTTTGATCCAGGTGTCCCCCTTAAACTTAGGTATTCTGAATGCTATGTTCCCAGCTGATGGAGACTTGGGAATTAACACTCCTGGAGGCAGTGTAGTTGGGGGGGGGTGCCTATGGGTATTCTAGCCAGCTCCCTCTTGCCAGTGCTTGGCACACTCTCCTGCTGATGTTCACCTCATATTGGCCAGGAGGTGAAGCCCACCCTCTGCTCATGTCATTGTTTTCCATTGCCTTCATGGAGTGTCCCCTTGAGTCTATAAGCAAAAATAAACCCTTTCACCCCCCCCCCCATAAGCTGCTCTTGATCTGGTGTTTTCTGCCAGCAATGCAAATCTGACTGCAATGGTGACTTCTTACTCATCAAAGGAATGATTTATAATTAGAACTTCACAATCATAAATCTATATGCACCAAACACAGGTGCACCACAGTTTATTAAACAAAACAGAAATAAACATCAACACCATCAGACTTGGGGACTTAATACTCCACTGTCATCAACAGACAGATCTTCCAAGCAGAAAATTAACAGGGAAATAATACAGCTCAAAAACACCATAGATCAATTAGACCTAACGGGCATCTACAAAACTTTCCACCCAAACTCTACAGAATACACATTCTTCTCAGAAGCCTACAGAACCTTTTCCAAAATAGATCATATATTAGACAATAAAGCATGCCTCTATAAATTCAGGAAAATTGTCATAACTTCCTGCATCACATAAGATCACAATGCTTTAAAGCTAGAAATTAATAAGAGACATATCAGGAATCCCACCAGCTTCTTCTGGCAGAAAAACATACTGTTAAACAATCAATGGGTTGTGGGAGAAATTGTAGAATTGTATGATAATGAAAACACAATCTACCAAAATTTATGGGAACAATGAAGGTAGTCCTTCTAAAGTGAAAATTCATAGTCCTAAATGCCTTCATAACAAAGATGGAGAGATCCCAAATTAATAACTTTACCTTCCACCTAAAGGCATTGGATAAACAAGAAGAATTTAACCCTAAGAGCTCCAGACAGAAAAAAATAACCAAGATCAGAGCAGAAATTAATGAACTGCAAACTAACAAAACAATTTTAAAAATCAATGAAATCCAGAGCTGGTTATTTGAAAAATAAACAAGACTGATAAACCCTTGGCCAATTTGATCAAATGAAAAAAGATAAGTCTCAAATTTAAAAAAATCAGAAATAAAAAGGGAGAGGTCTCAACAAGCATCAATGTAATTGGAAGAATCGTCAGGACATACTACCAAAAACCCTACACCACAAAATTGGATAATTTGGAAGAAATGGATGAATTCCTACCCACATAACACCTATAAAAACTAAACTCAGAGCAGATTAATCTCCTAAACAAACCTATCACATTCATAGAAATTGAAAAGGTACTAAAAAACCCTCTCCAAAAAGAAAAGTCCAGGACCAGATGGCTTCTCAGCTGAATTCTTTTTTTTTTTTAATTTTTATTCCTTTTTGCGTAGGCTGCAAGATGAGTATCTTCAAATTACCTTGCATAGTCATAATAATTACATCAGCAAACAAAATCAACTCTCCCTCCTTCTTTGTTTGAGACCATACAACAGATGCCAGTTCTAGATATAAAAATCATGAATCTCAGTATCAAGACAGCCTTATTTGTAAGGACAAATGAGTGACTTCTTTTTATTATTGGGTAAGTTAACTTAGAATATTAGAACATGTCTCTGAGCTTATCTTCCTCTTTAACTTTGTCCCAGTGAATTTCATGTACTTAAGTTAACCCCAAACAGTAAATTACCAGAAGAAAGAGCACCATGTCTGATGGTACCAACCCCTCTACATGAGGAGTTCAATACGATATGAGGAGTCAGTCAGAACTACTCCTGCAAACTCTTAAAAGGAACATTTATTTCCCCTTTCTAACCAGACTTAGGGGTTTTCACTCCACGAGTCACTAGAATGATTGTTAATTTAATAGAGCCACAAAAGCATTTCACATAAATATTATTTCTTTTTTATGATCAATATTTCACTCTATTATTAATTTTTCAAAACAGTCATTCTGTATAATCCAGGCAGGCCTAGAACTCATTATATAGCCAAGGCTAGTGTCAAATGCATGATAATTCACTTGCTGCATCTCTTTAAATGCAGGCCTGAGTCACCACACCAGGCTTTAACTTTTTTGTTTTTAAAACCAACATTTTTTTATTACATCTGGACATATTTTGTATGTAAACAACACATGTTGGTACCATCCTTTTCCTCCTCCCTGCCCCTTTTCTGAACAGGTCATCCTTATTGGGGATGCAGGTCAACCCCATGAGGATTGTGGGTCATTAATTATGGGTGGGGTAGAGACAATGTCTCTGTGCAAAATGTTCCAACTTGTGACTCTAACAAATCTTTCCACCCCTCTTCCACAAAGTTGTCTGACTATGCTGGGAGAATTTTAAGCCTACTTCAGTGATGGGCACTTAAAAGCCTCTGGATCTCTGGTTTGGTAGGTGTTGCATGTCCTCAGGGTCTATCTCTATCACCCTTGTGCTGATATCAGCTGAATTCTTAATGGAAAAACTGAAAAGTAAAACTGAAACCAGTTTTTCTCAAACTGTTTCACGTAATTGGAGAAAAATGAACCCTCCCCAACTCCTTTTATGAAGCTAGCATCACCCTAATACCAAGACCAGACAAAGATCCAACAAGAAAAGAAAACCATAGGCCTATATCCCTAATAAACTTAGATGCAAAGATCCTGAACAAAATTCTTCACAAACCAAATTCAACAACACATCAAAAGCATTATCCATCTTGATCAAGCAGGATTCATCTCAGAGATGCAGGGATGATTCAACATACAGAAATCAGTCAACATAATAAACTTAATGAATAAATAATCACAAAAACCACATGATCATTTCAATAGATGAAGAGAAGGCCTTTGACAAAACACAACATCACTTCATGATCAAAACACTGGAGAGAATGGGCATGGACAGGTTCAGGTTATAGCTCAACATAATAAAAGCTATATATAAAGATCCTAAAGCCCAAATAATACTCAATGGAGAAAGACTTAAGGAGTTCCCATTGAGATTGGGAACAAGATGGGGTGCTCACTCTCACCACTGCTCTTCAACATAGTACTAGAAGTCCCAGCTCAAGCAATAAGACATGAGAAAGAAATAAAAGGGTTACAAGTTGGAAAGGAAGAAGTCAAAATAGTCTTATTTGCAGATGACATGATCCTATACATAAGTCACCCAAAAGTCTCCATCTCAGAACTTCTAAAGGTGATTAATTCCTTTATCAAAGTGGCAAGATACAAAATCAATACACAAAAAATCAGTAGCTTTCTTATATGAAAAGAAAAAACATACAGAGAAAGAAATGAGTGAGACTGTTCCATTGTCAATAGCCAGAAAAAAAAAAATCAAAAACCTTGGAATAACCCTAACCAAGGATGTGAAAGACTTACATAATGAAAACATAAAATTTTACTCAAAAAGAAATTGAGGAGGACTTGAGAATATGGAAAGACCTCCCATGCTCCTGGATAAGTAGAATTAATATTATGTAAATACCAATTCTACCTAAAGCAATATATACATTTAATGCAATACCAATAAAAATTCCAGCATCATTCTTCACAGAGACAGAAAAAAATAATATCAAAATTCATATGGAATGGCCTCAGATATCCAAACATATCCACAGCAAAAGAAACACCTCTGGAGGTATCATCATACCTGATCTAAAGATATACTACAAAGCCATAGTAACAAAACAGCACGGTACTGGCATAAAAAAAAAGAAATATAGATCAATGGAAGAGAATTGAAGACCTGAACCTTAGGTAAAGTAACTATATCTACTTTTTCTACAAAGATGCCAATAATGTAGACTGGAGAAAAGACAGCATCTTCAACAAATGGTGCTGGACAATTTGGATAAACACATGTAGAAAAATGAAACTGGACCCACTCATCTCACTATACACAAAAATCAACTCCAAATGAATTAAAAACCTCAATGTAAGACCTGAAACTCTTCAAGTATTGGAAGAAAAAAATAGGTAAAGCTCTCCATAACATAGGAGTGGGGAAGTACTTCCTGAACAAAACCCCAGTAGCCCAGGAAATTAAATAATCTCTCAACCAATGAGATCTCATGAAGCTAAAACACTTTTGCACAGACAAACATACCATAAGCAGAGCCAATAGATTACCCAGAGAACTGGAGAAAAATTTTACCAGCTATACTACAGACAAAAGCCTAATATCCAGAATCTACAAAGAACTCAAAATTATAAACTATAAAAAATCAAACAAACAACCCCCTGGGGAAAAAATGGGGTGAAAAACTGAATAGGGAATTTGTAGAGGAAGAATTACAAATGACTAACACACATTTAAGAAAATGTTCAACATCCCTAACCATCAAGAAAATGCAAATTAAAACAACTATGAGATTCCACCTTACTCCAGGAAGGATGGAAATCATTTAAAAAATCAAATGACAACAAATGTTGGCAACTGTTGCTTCACTACAGAAATATTTGCTCAACCATGCTTATACCTGCTAAATTCATAATAGCTTAGACCTGGAATCAACCCAGATGCCCATCATTGGGCAAATGGATAACAAAGTTGTGGTATATTTACACAATGGAATAGTATTCAGCAGTAAAAAAAAAATGATACAACAAAATTTGTAGAAAAATGGATGGACTTAAAACAGATCACACTCAGTAGACACACATGATCACAGAAAGACAAATGCTCCATGTTCTCACTCATCCACAGTTCCCAACCTGGATCATCTTGAGTTGCTGGCATATGCAACTTGAGGCCCAGACAATAGAGATGGAAGGGTTTGGAATGAAGGGAGGAGGAAGGTGGGTGGAATAAACACAAAACTAAACCTAAAATGATCTGGTACCATAGAAACCTTTCTCCTTGAAGGTAGACTAAAAGATATAACCCTTAACAGGAGTATTGAGTGACTTCCCAATAAGAAGGGTCCCTGGAGAAGGTGGGATGAAACCTAACCCTAAAAACTTTAGCTCTGACCTATAACTCGCAGTACCAGAAATAGGTGCTACCCACATTGAGTAGTTGATCAGAGAGACCTTTGTGGTCCCCAAAACAAGACATGTTTCTGTCAAAGCACTTGATTACCCACCTGAGGTAAAAGGTGAGACCCTATTGCTGAAGACACCATGTGCTGCCAGCACAGAACACAAAGAGACCTGGCTGGAATTCCAAAGAGAGCCAGTCCCCAAACAGCCTGTCTAGTGCTGGAAAGCGCTACATGAGCTACTGGGGGTGTGAGCGAGCAGGGGTCTGTGTTACTCAGAAGCAACCAGCCTGACAAGAAGTACACACCAGTGCAATGGTGGCACACAGCCTTGGTGGGTAATGAATGGCTTTCTGATTGGCTAAGAGATCCACTCAGTGGAAAGGAACCCATTTCTGGAACTGGGAATCAGGAATGAATCCTATGGAGACAAAGATTATGCTCTCCAATGTCAAGCTCCCACTCGTTCTTGGCTAAAAGAGGGGTGACATCCATCTACCTCTCCCTAAATTAATAACACGGATCCAACTTAACCTATGCTGACTTCACTCTCCCTTGGAGAATCTGTTTTTCTTTTTCAGAAGGTAGTGAGGCCTGAGGAAATAAACCAACTCTTGCATCTCAGTCAAAGCCCAGGCAAAAAGCACAGAGGAATTTGGTAACAAGCAAGAGTGCTGCTTCCACGGTGAGCCTGACAAGCATCGCTAGGGTGAAGGAGACAGACGCTGAAGACACTCAACCCTTACCAAAGCAGAAATCCAGAGCCCCCTAAAAACTCATCACTGAGTTATATCTTTTAATTAGCTAACCAAGAACTCCAGGTATTTATGAATAAGCCTCTATATAGAACCTAGCTAGTAGAGCCTTTGGAAGGTGGAACCTTGCTGGAGAAAGTATGTTGCTGAGGACAAACCTTGAGGTTATTTGTCCAGCTCACTGGGTGGTGTTCAGAAAACAAACTCATTCTTTCTTCTTCTTCTTCTTCTTCTTCTTCTTCTTCTTCTGCTGCTGCTGCTGCTGCTGCTGCTGCTGCTGCTGCTGCTGCTTCTTCTTCTACTTCTTCTTCTTCTTCCTCCTCCTCCTCTTCTTCCTCATCTTCATCTTCATCTTAATTTTTTCTTCTTCTTCTTCTCTTCTCCTTCTTCTTCTTCTCCTTCCTCTTCTTCTTCTTCATCTTCATCTTAATCTTGTTTTTCTTCTTCTTCTTCTCCTCCTCCTCCTTCTCCCTCAATCTCTCTCTTTCTCTCTCTCTCTCTCTCTCACACACACACACACACACATACTCTCCTGCTGCTGCTGCTGCTGCTGCTGCTGCTGCTGGTGATGTATGAAGATATGAGCCCGCTGTCCACTTTCCCATTCTTTCCCTCCTTGAAACTGTAAGCTGAAATAAACTCTTTCCTCCCATAAGCTGCTTCTGGCCATGTGTTTTGTCCCCACAGTGAGCAGGTAACTGCTATGATACCACCTCATGGGGAGTCAAGAAAAAATTACACGTGCCCAAGCATGTTCTGTATCCTTGTTAAAGTCCTAAGTTCAAGGTCTGTGGACACTACCATTTATCAATGGTTACTGATGTGTTCAGTGAAATACTGGCTGCTTTGTAATTTTTATCATGTTTCTTTCTCTCAATGCACTATAAGTATAATTAATGCTCTGTGGGAAGTCCAAACAATGCAGAGCTATCAGACAATATCTTATTTGTAAACCCTGGGAACCATGCACTGCACCATAAAACATTGATATATTTTCTAATTATGAATAATGGGTGGGTGAATCCCATTAAAATAAAAGTGTATGTATACTCCAAAAATCTACAAATACTAGTCTGAGAACTGTTCCATTAAAGGTTAAACACTTGTATTTCAGATGATCATTTGGTGACAATTTGATGTTTAGCATAAATACAAGTGCCTTTGTAAAAAGAAAAGTGTCTTCCCTTACCAATTAGCCATGTAAATGAGCCTGAGCACTGTGATACAAGCCCTCTGTTCTTGTCTACAGTCTCTCTGAGGAACTCATCCTCTGCTCACTGTATTGTCTATAGTTCAGATGGTGCTGAAGTACCTTAAATGCCCTAGGTCCAAACTGACCAGTCAGAGAACCTGATACCAGTGACTCCTTCAGGGAACAGGCAAGTTAGCAGGATGAGCCAATGAAAGCTTCTGATTCTTCTAAAGGAAATGTCAGACAGGGGCTTTCTATTTTTTGCTGAGTTGCCAGCTAGGAGAGGAACATAAACTGAGAAGATCAGTTTACCATCTTTCAAACACCTGAAGAGTCTTCCTGAAATGATGCCAGTACTGGGAAAAGACTAAACTAAGAGATATAAACACACACACACATTCAAGCACGCATACACACACACACACACACACACACACACACACACACATTCCTGAGGACTACTGTTTGAATTTCTGGAGCCTACCCTATGTAAAGCCACCTACCCTCTTGTACTTACTAGCTGGGTCATGGACCTATACCTTAAAACAAACTTTTTATTCTTACTATTAAGAATTACTTTGGGGCTAGAGAGATGGCTTAGCAGCTAAGGTATGTGCCTGCAAAGCATAAGGACACAGGTTCATCTCCCCAGAACCCACATAAGCCAGACGCATAAGGTGATTCAAGTACACATGCCCACATGATGGTGCATGAGTGTGGAGTTCAATTGCAGTGGCTGGAGGCCATGGAGCACCAATTCATTCATTCATTCTCCCTCTCTCTCTCTCTCTCTCTCTCTCTCTCTCTCACACACACACACATAAAAAAAAAATGTACTTTGAATGGACACATCATGTGTTGGTACTATCATTTCCCTCCCCCCTGTCCCTAATCTGCTGAGAGCCCACCTCAGTGAGGTTGCTGGTATTCCCTGTGGAGTTGTGAGTTATGTGTGTGAGAGCAGAACTCAGTCATTGGGGGTGGGCATGCCTCTAGGTATGCTCTCCCAACCTGCTTTAAAAAGAAAATATTTATCTGCAAGCATAGAGAGAAGATAGACAGAGAGAATGGGTGTGGCAAGGCTTCCAATGGCTTCAAACAAACTCCAGATGCATGTGCCACTTTGTGCAACTTGCTTTACGTGGGTGTTGGGGAATCGAATTCCAGTCATTAGGCTTTGCAGGCAAGTGCCTTGACTGCTGCGCCATCTCTCCAGACCCCCTGAGCTGCTTTGATTACAGCTACTTTGACTTGTTTTCTCTCTTAGCACCAAATGTGCCCTCGCTGATATGTAAATCAGTATAATATGAGGGGTAAGGTGGTATAAGTAACAAACCTAAGGGACTGGGCAGAAGTGGCTGGATTTAGGGGGGCTGAAATATGAGGACTCTCCCTCCTTTACCTACAAGCTGATAATTTTTCCAGAGTGAGGGGTGGGGCAGTTGCTTCTTGATTGTTTTGTGTTGATTATTTTTGATTTTGATGATGCTAAAGACCAAACCCAGAGCCTTGTGCCCGTGGACACTGGAGTACGCTCCCGCCCTGATCACCCTTACTGCTGGTTAGAGAAGTAGCTGAACGCTCATGTTCTACCTTAGTACTCAGCTTAAAGAAAACTGGACTGTACACGAGGGTGAGCAGTCTTCTTCCTATACAGGTGGCCAAGTGAAAGGAGATAAAGCCTTGCTAAGAGACAGTAGCCTGAAATCCAAAATGATTAAGAGTCAAATACTGTTTTCCCAAAGCTAAAATTAGTGTAAGTGAATGTGTATCCGTTTGATACTCAGAAGTCATTAAAACTGAGACCTAGAAGGAGCAAGGAATGAGGAGTGAGCTGAATGGACCAGACCCCTTCCAACACCTCCTACAATTTTCTAACTGCTCAAAAGCTATGACCAACCCCTAGTGAAGAGCTCAGGATAGCAGAGCTGATGGCTGCGCCTCCACCATTGCTGGGGAGGATAAAAGGAAGCAGTCTAAGCCCAGGGACAGCGGTATGCCTAAGGCACATGAGCCTGTTGCTAAGAAACAGGCACTATAAAAGCAGGGTCAAACTTTGTGGGCCATGACTCCATAAGACCTTTGGCTTTGGGCAATGTCCCTTGAAGGTTCTAGAATGCTAACTGACTGGCTAATTGATCCAAGTGTCAGTTCTGAAAAATAAAAAGCCGGTGATGGCTCAATTTCTAAGGTCAGCTATCATGCCCTAGAATGTCCTACAGCAGGAAGTGAATGAAGACGGTAAGTACAATTCCCCAGACAGACATCCTCTCCATGGCCCACCTCATATGTGGCTGAGGACAACAGCCAATAAGAGAACTGCTCTCTGGACTGAACAAAGTCAGCCATCTTGGCCTGATGGGAACTGGCTACCAGAAGGGTTTGATACTTGATACACATTAGTACGGACAGCTTTATTTCTCCTATTCCCTATTTTATTTTCCAAAAAGAAGTTTCTTTTTATGACTATGGTCTTTTACCACCTTATCTCTATCATTTCCTTCTTGGTATGATTTGTGGCTTAGTCTACTTTCTGTTACTTTGATACCAGGGAATGAGTCATGCATACGCGAACTTTATTTTAACTCACAGTTCTGGAGGCTGACGTATAAGATCAAGAGGCCACATCTGGCGAGGGCCCTAGCAGAAGGAGGCAGGGCAGGTAGATGCTTGTAAGGCAGCCCCTACTTGTAAACAACCCCTCTTTGTGGCAACTCATTCTGTCTGAGGAGAAGCAGAACTCAGTGTCCTGAGAAGATCATTAACAATCCTCCTTCAGGATCAAATCACCTACGAAAACCTCCACATTGGGAATCAAACTTCCACAAGAGCTTCTAGGCCAAAAGCCACATTGAAACCATAGCCATTTGCATGTGAAGAGGCGTCACCTCACACAGAGACAATGCAAGGCAAGGCTGGGAGAGGATTGATATGCAGAAATGGGGCTTCAGCTGAATCTATAATGCATTATTTCTATCTTAAATGTGTAGAAAAATGATGTTTGGAAAGGCTTTCATTTCTCACAGCAAAATATAAAACGTATTGGTTTGCAGGGAATCCATATGTTACATACTTTTAATACTGAGCTGGATCAGGAACCAGACCTCCATGTGCATTAACCTTCCCTTTTACACTAAAGGAAGCCACTTTTATTTTTACAATGATATGTTTTTTTTTTCTATGTTTATCTATTTTCATTACCTTTACACATGTTCATAAATAATGTATACTATTGATTTGTGGTTTTTAATTTACATTAATAGCATGCTATACTTATCCTTCAGAAACTTGGCTTTCTCACTGAACATCATGTTTTTAAGATTTATACACTTGGGTCTGTTCATTCATTTTAATGACTTGATAGTATTCTAGTGTGTGAATAAATCACATTTTACTTATCCATTCCCATTCTGATTTTTTAAATTATCATTATAATTTTTTACAACGGGAGCCATGAACATCCTTGGGCATATCTTATATTCATGTAAGATAATTTTCTAGAGCATGCACCTCCACGTGAGCTTGTTGGCTGTCGTGTATGGCCATCTTCTGATGTGCCAGGCACCGGTGACTGTGTTGGGGTGAGCTTCACTCTGACTCTGCTGCTCATAGTGGATAGAAATTCCTATACATGGTGTCTCCTGACCCTGGTGTGTGCTGGTTTGATTCATGCCATTTGTCTGTTTCTTATTGTAAGTTCCTCGTCCTCGGGGGTGTTAGGTCTACGGAATCCTACATCTCCTGGATTGTCAAAGGATTCCTGCTGTGAAGTTTTACATTTGCTTGCACTGGAGCCTGGTAGGGTGTCAGTGGTCCTTGACCAGGTTATGATAAATTCTCAGTTCATATGTCCATGCCAGACAAGTCATATAAATTTGGGTCACATATTTCTACATAGCTTAGTTGTGAGTTCCTAGTTCTGAGGATTCGGTTTTCAGATGATTTTTATTTTCCTCTGTGTTGCTCCCATAGCCAGTGGGTTTTATTTTCCAGTCTGCTTTGTATGAGCTAGGTAGTTCTTTGAGTTTTAAAGTTATATACAGAGTTCCTCCCTCTCTGTCACCAGTGGCTGGGGGGGGGGAACATAAATGATCTTCATATGTATATAAAAGGCCCCGTGCCAAGTCTCATATGGAACCTACCCAGTTCCTCACAGTACCTTTCAGCTGCTTTTCTTTCCTCTTATACATGTGAGTATCTTTTCTTTCAAATTCAGTAATGCAATTTCACTCAAAGTTTTTGTTTCTTTTCTAATACAGCACTTTCAGGTACATGAAGTGAAAGGGGGCGGTGTCTTAGCCACAGGCTGGGTAACTTACAATAAACAGAAATTTATCATCTCATGATTCTAGAAGCTAGAAGTCCAAGATCAAGCAACTAGCATTTGGGGCGGGGGATTTCTGTGTTGCGCTATCCAATGATGAATGGGCAAAAAGAAGGCACAAGAGAGGAGAGATCAAACTCACTTGGCCACAAGCCCTTTTAAGTTTAGCATTATTCCATTCATTAAGCATTTCCCCTTGGGCTCCACCTTCTAATACTGGTGCATTGAGGACGATTTCCAACACATGCTTTTCAGGAGACACATTCAAGCCATAGCGGGGTGGTGGGTGGGGGGCAGTGGATGATAATTCAATTAACTTTGTCTGTCTTGTTACTGAGTCTTCTAAGGTGATCATGGTCATTCCAATATAGTCATATGTGGTTTAACATGGGGATACATTCTGAAGAATACGTCCTCGGGTAAGTGGGTCTTTGTACAAACACAGAGTCTACTTCAACAAACATAGAAGGTGCAGGTCATCCTCTCAGTGTGGCCTCTTGATTCAGTCAAGAGATGTGGTAAAATATGATTTCATAAGGCTGCAGCCAGTGCACTGATTTGTAGTAAGCATTTCTGTAAGTATTTAGAGGAAGTCAGGTATGGTGGCTCTGGCCTATAATCCCAGCACTTGGGAGGCTGAGTAGGAAGATCATCATGAGTTCCAAGTCAGTCTGGGCTACAGAGAGATACCCTGTCTCAAACAGACAAAGAAATAACACTCTAAAATAGCAAAAGCATACTGTTCCAAGCCGTTATAAGGTAGAGGCAGGAAGAACAGTTTAAGGTCTTCCTCAGCTACATACTGGGGTCAAGACCAACATGAGCCCCATGAGACCATGTCTCAAAAACAGAAAATGAAAAAGCACTGGGCCAAGGATGTGGCTCAGTTGATAAGAGTACCTACTTGGCATGCACAAAGCTCTGATTTCTGTCTCTAGCACTGCATAAACTGGGCAAGGTAGTGCACACTTAGAATCCCAGGTTGTTTTTGGGGGGGTGGAGGCAGGAGGATTAGAAGTTCAATGTCAACTTTAACAAAGATAAGTTAGAAGTCAGTCTGAGCAACATGAGACCTTGTCATATACATACATACATATATATATATATACATATATATATATATATATATATATATATATATATATATAAAATAACCAATAAGAGTCATTTACTATACTTTTAAACAATTGGCATTGCAGTAGGTGTTCTCACACCATCATCACTACAAACACATTAAGAATGTTTTGAAGACTGGGGATATGGCTTAGCAGGTAAGGCGCTTGCCTACAAAGCCAAAGGACCCCAGTTCAATCCCCCAGAACCCATGTAAGTCAGATGAGCAAGGTAGCACATGTGTCTGGAGTTTATATGCAGTGGCTAGAAAGCCCTGATGCACCCATTCTGTCTCTCTCTCCCCTTCTCTCTCTAATAAATAGATAAATAAAATATTTTTAAAGGAATGGTTATATAAATTATTGCATTGTGATAGATTGAACCCAGGACCTTGCATGTAACAACTCTGAGACAGAGTCTTCCTAAGTTGCTCAGGCTTTGAATGCACTCTGTGAGCTAGAGGCCCTGCTGGACCCATCCTCTCTTTCTCTTCTCTCTCTCTGTCTCTCTCTGATTGAAAATAAGTAAATAAAATAAAAATAAAATATTTTGAATAATGTTTTGAACTATGCCAGTATGATTGCTGCATCACTAGGCAATAAAAATTTCTCAACTCCATAATAATCTCACAGGGCCATGGTCATAAATGTGGTCTGTCACTCATCAAAATGTCATTATATGGTGTAGGGCTGTACTCCAATTTTAAGAAACCCAAAAGTGGTGGTGCATACCTTTAATCTCAGCCCTCAGGAGGCAGAGGTAGGAGGATCACAGTGAGTTTGAGACACCCTGAGACTACATAGCGAATTCCAGGTAAGCCTGGGCTAGAGTGAGACTCTACCTTGGGAACAAAAGATAAAGAAGATACAACATAGGATAAGAACTAAAGAGACACATGCACAGGTGTGTGCTAAGGAATGTGTACATGTGTGATGAAGGGAGAAGATGTATCTCTTAGTGTACCCAATAAGAAGAACTACATTGTGCATGCCCAGGAGAAATTCTAACATTGACTTTCACTAGGGAGAATGGCTGAAGACTCTTTTAAAGACATCTGCCATAAGATGGAGACCAATTGCAACATAATGAAATAGAGAACGCCTCTTTGATTTCATATTGGTGGCATGTGGTATAAATGAGGTCTAGTTTCCCTTAATAGTCCATTTCAAATGTCTGCTACCTAAGCTGACTTTGACAGTCAACCATTCATTCGACCATTCTGAGGTCAGAATTTTTCTTGTGTTGGGGTGTACACATATGTGTGTGTGTTCACATAGGTGCACATGCACGTGTGTGTGTGCGAAAGTAGAGGTCATCACTGAGTGTCACCCTCTATCACTAGCCAGCCAGCCTGTCCCAGGGATCCACCCATCTCTGCCTCTCAAGGGCTGGGATTACAGGTATACGCTGACACGCCCAGCATTGACATAGGTTCTGGGGATCTGAACCAAGATCCTCACACTTTTGCAACAAGTGCTTTACCAGCTAAGACATCTCCCCATTTCCAAACTGTTTCCTGGGTACATACACTGGATTCTCTAGTGATTGAGACCCCCAAGTTGCTAACAGCTTTCTCTTGACCACCAACACACATGCCTACCCTGTCAGGAACGGTCAGCATCTAGGAAAATGCTTTCTGCAGATAGCAGCACACACACTCTATGTCACTTTGACCCTAGAGTGTCCTCCCCTAACTCTCTGATCAAACTAAAATGAAGCCAAAAAAAAAAAAAAAACAAACAAACAGGGAGTCTGAGGGACAAAGATTCTCCTATGAGGATCTTGGACTTCTGACCTGTTCGGGTGGTCCTGATCCCTGCATGCCCCTCCTTTTATCTTTATAATAGTTACTGGGAGGCCTTTGCTTTGATTTCATGTCATAAACTCTTTGATGGTGGTGCTTGCTACTATATACTCCATTATACCTATCACAGTTTCTAAACATGCACTTGTTCCATTAGTCATAATTGGATGTATTATGGCCAATCAAACCTCGTTGACTATGGGCATCCACTCTGCAAATCCCCCTTATAGGACTGTATCTGTCAGGGTTATCTAGAGATATCAAACTAATAGAATGACTTTGGATTATAAAGGAGGTCTTATTGGATTAGTTTACGGTATAGGAGCCAGGAAGTCCAATAACAGCTGTTTGGCTTTAGAGTCAAAGAACCTGGCAGCTGCTCAGTCTATGAGGCTGGATGCCTCAGCAGTCTCAATCTGGCACTGTAGGCCTGGAGGATTTTTTGGAGAGCTGCTGGTCTTCAATCCATATTGGAAGGCTGAGGAAACTAGGCTCCAGCGTCCACGAAGGATAACTGAAACAGGGTAGATGCGAACGTGAGTGAGTAGCAAGGGCAGCCAGGCGGAAAGCTCTGTTTTCTGGGAGCCTCTTTGTACATGTAGTCTGCCGCTTGAAGGACGGCCCACTCTGAAGGAAGGATTTCTCTCCATCCTTCCCAAAAGTGCCTTCCCGGATCTGCCCAAAAGGCAAGTCTCTTACTTGATTCCTAGCCTGACCGAATTGAACTTAACAGTCTCAATGTTCCTTTCACCATCACCCTTTACCTTGAGCATTCTCCAGACTTTGTCTGAGATGAGGAGCTGAACTGAAGATCCCCTCTCTGAAAGATACCTTCATGGAGGGCTGCTATAGCAGATATCTTTTAAACTGTATCTTTTAAAGATATCTGCTGTAGCAATAGAAATTAATGGGATAGAGAACAACTCTTTGGTTTCATATTGGTGGTATGTGATGCAAAATCTGAGGCAGAAGAGTCTTCTTTCCATTCTTTTTTAAATTTTCTTTATTTTTCTTTATTTTTAATTTTTTTACTGACTATTTCCATAACTGTAGACAATAACCCATGTTAATTCTCTCCCTCCCCACTTTTTCCCCTTTGAAACTCTACTCTCCGTCATATCTCCCCTCAATTTTGTTGTTCGTTGGTTTGGTCCAGTTGGGTACTCTGCCACTAAACTCTCTCTTAAGTCCTATTTTTAAAATAGATTTTATTTATTTATTTGAGAGAAACAAAGAGAAAGAGAGAAAGAGAAAGAATGGGCACTCCAAGGCTCCAGCCCCTGCAGAAAAACTCCAGATGCTTGTGCATCTGGCTTATGTTGGTCCTGGAGAGTTGAATCGGGATCCTTTGGCTTTGCAGGCAATGCCTTAACCACTAAGCCATCTCTCCAGCCCTTTTAAATCCTTTTTGAACTTTTTAAAATTCTGAGACAGGGTCTTTCTAAATTGCTCAGGCTTTTAACTCACTCTGTAGTCCATGTAGGACTTGAACTTATGACCTTCTTGCCCCAGCTTCTAAAAGAGCTGAGATTAAAGGCCTACACCACCAGGCCCAGCAAGTTGGGATTTTTTTGATGGTGGAAACATTACTGAAGCCGTTAAAAGCTATGGTTATAAAGGCTGCATAGCTTTGTGGGAAAAATACTTATGATTAAATATTAAGTACAAAACAAATAGCTTTATAAATGTATACATACATATATGTAGTAAAAACATAAGTAGATCTTAAAGGTAGAAGCATAGCAGAAAGACCAGTGAGAAATGTGTCACCATGTTGACAGCATTTCTGTTGTGTATTAGTATTATGAATTTTATTTTTCCCCTTGTTGAACTTTTCTGTAATGTTGTTCTTAATTTTTTATAATGAAATACATTATGCATACACATTCAAATTTTTTTAATTTGGAAAAAATTCAATCCTGTTTATGAACAAAGAAATGTATTTCTTCATTCTTCCAGCTTCATGTCCATCTTTTTTCCCCCACCCTTTAAAGAAGGCAGAGAAAGAGAAAACATTTAAGAAATCAGAAAGTAAGGGCTGGAAAAATGGCTTAGTGGCTAAGACACTTGCCTGCAAAGCCAAAGGACCCAGGTTCAATTCTCAAGTACCCAAATAAGCCAGATGTACTAGGTGGCACATGTGTCTGGAGTTTGTAGTAGCTGAAGGCCTAATGCACCCATTCATTCCCCCCCCCTCTTTCTCATAAGTAAAAACTAAAATATTTGCCGGGCATGGTGGCGCACGCCTTTAATCCCAGCATTCGGGAGGCAGAGGTAGGAAGATTGCTGCGAGTTCGAGGCCACCCTGAGACTCCATAGTGAATTCCAGGTCAGCCTGGGCTAGAGTGAGACCCTACCTCGAAAGAACCAAAAATAAATAAATAAATAAATAAATAAAATATTTTTAAAATAAAGAAATCAGAAAGTAGGAGCTGGAAAGCTGGCTTAGCAGTTAAGGTGCATGCCTATGAAGCCTAAGGACCCAGGTTTGAGTCCCCAGTACCCATGTAAACCAGATGCACAAGGTGGCACATCTGTCTGGAGATCATTTGCAGTGGCTGGAGGTCCTGGTTTGTCCATTCTCTCCCTTTTTCTCCCTCTCTCAAATTAATTAATTAAATTTAAAAGAAAGGAAATCAGAAAGTAGACTATTTGGTTTTATTAAACAGAAAAGAAATCTCTAACTCTTGGAAGAATTCTTTCTCCCTTTTCCACTAACAAAGATAGAGAAAGAACCTGAACAGAATGAGGCTGCGGTGAGACTGCTGCTCGAGGAGCCAGCATGACCAGTTGAGGGTTAGGGAAGCAAAGCAATGGCAGCACCCTGGGGGAACCAAGTTTCATGGATGTGAAGATGGTAACATTAATATGGGGAAATGAGGAGAAATGTTGACTAATCAGTATTTTGACTGAGCAAAATCCTACTTTCAAACCACTAATAACCTCCTGCTTTGCCTAACCAGAGTGCGCAAACAGCCTCCATTAATTTTTTCTTTTTTCTTTTTTTTTTTTTTTTTTTTGCAATATTGTTGTTAGCAACTGATGTGGATTAAAGGATGAAGCAAGGATTGATGGTTTTCTCACGGGCCTTGGGATAGTACACATGAACTGTTCCCAGACACTTAGTTCAATCCTTGGTCACCAGTCAGGCCATCCACACCTGGACACTGATGCCTGATTCACAGCTCCCTCGTGGTGCTCCCTGGCTGGCCTGCAGACTTGGCCGGCTCCTACTAAATCATGATTGATTTGGAGATTAACTCCTTCCTGTCTATCTGCCTATCAAACATCTGTGCATCTTATGTAGCTCCATATGTATGCAGCTCTCAGAGAGAGCTAAGGCATCTAGAGCCACGTTTGAGACAGTCAGCGACATCATAAAATGAGTAGAGCCTTCAGGACCAGACTGAGGATTCTGGGTCACCTTGAGGTTTGGCAGTCCCTGTTCAGGGTTATAACCAGAAAGTATCCAACCAGGGGCTGACTGGAAGAGAACAGGTTACTGCTATCTAGTTTAAGCTCTCAGATGCCTAAGTTTCCAGGCACCTAGAGAAGCTTGGAGTAGTTTCTCTGACAGCTGTCAAGGGCTGCTGCTACCTCTGAAGTACAAATTTCCAGCGCTATAGTCTGTGTCTCATTTGTTTGATCTTTTCTTTTTGTTTTGTTTTTATTTGTGCTTTTAAAAAGCCTTCAAAATCAAGTCACTTTTCTGTGATAGACAAGGTAGTCTTGATCAAAAGTTTAACTCAGTCACACATGGCACCTGTCATCTTGTGCCATCCTTGCGTTGTCTCCATGATACTAAGTCATATCCCCAAGAAGGAATGGTCATAGTGTGGGTTGGAAGCAGCCCAGTCATCTGAACATGCTATATCTCACCAAAGACTGAATCATCATTCAGTCCTGAATGC
Source organism: Jaculus jaculus (assembly GCF_020740685.1). Taxonomy (NCBI): domain Eukaryota; kingdom Metazoa; phylum Chordata; class Mammalia; order Rodentia; family Dipodidae; genus Jaculus; species Jaculus jaculus. Next base: position 26,519,701 of record NC_059118.1, read on the forward strand.
CACAAACAAAGGGGGCAATAAGATGTCTTTGTCCCCATCTTCTCCATTGAAGTCTGCCCAGGATGAAATAGGGTTCCTTATTCCTCTCCAGTATCTCCTTTCTGAGTTTATTAATATTCAAAATTTCCTCCCTGCCCTCTTCAGGCAAGAGAACACCCAAACTAGCTGCCAAGAAGTGATATATACAAGCAGTGTACGGTTTAGTGAGAACTCCTCTAATGGTGTTTCTCAAAGGAAAATGTCCACAAGTACCTCTCAAAATTTTTTCAGGTAGCGCACAGAAAACATTGACAATCATACTCATTTTAATGTCAATTAGATGCAAGATAAAAGCAGCATAACACACTTGTGATTTCTTCAGTATTAAATCAAGTAAGGCTAAGATAGGTAACTAAAATTAAAACTAATCAAAGGGGAAGTATTAAGCAATATTATTGATAATACTCGAGTGCAACTGAAACCATTAAAAAGTAGGACATGATAAATGAAACTTGGGGACTACTTCGTGGATTACTTTTTTTTATTTAGATAAGTTCACAGTGAGCCTAAGTCTGGCTGGGAAGAAAGGATTTGTCCCTTACTAATTCACATTCAGCAGGATAGGCAGATGAACTTAAGGGAGGGAAGCTTCCTGGCCCTGCTGAATGGAGCCCACGGACAAGCGCCCACACTGCCAAGATGTCAGGCTAGCCGTGTCTCAGCCGCACGGTGATTGGGAGTCCTGCCAAGAATGAAACAGACTATCCTGCAGCTGTTATCTCATTTGTATGAGTAATATGAAAAATGCAGCACAATTTAATATGCCATCTAATACTTTTATTCTTATCTCACCAGTAGGGCAGGTGGTGGCATACATGTTTGAAAGCCAGTACAGATTGGTATAGGGGAGGGCTCTGAGAAATGATGCTAGCTGCTATTTGAGCTAAGTAAAATGACATGAACATGGATATTATTTTATAAAGGCAATCTCACTTGTATCTTTGCCAATGAGATCTTCATCACAGTATGCAATGAGAGTGGATATCCTTCTCCTGGTTATCTGGGCGCGCAGGATGATTCCATCACCAGCAGTAGGAAAATGGTTATCTGTTATTTCACTTGTGAGAGACCAACAGGAACATTATCGGGGTGTTTGGAACCAAACGTGTGCGGTTCAGAGTGATGAAAAGGGGGAGGAGGTGACTCATCTCCAAGGATGTGGAGATAATGCCACTTGCAGTGGTAGGAGATGGATGGTATTGTTGAAAGTGGTTTCACATGCTAGGGGGCTGACTGCGAATCTCTCACAGCAGCTAGGCATTTGGCTCCGGAGAAGAGAGAAATAAATAAGAGGATCTGGGTGCAGGAGGAAAGCCTAGATGAGAGAACAATCATCTCAACCCCTTCGACCTTAAAAGAAATGTGGTTAAATAAATCTTTCATGGCTCTCTGGATCCGAAGATGAAGTACAGCAACCTTCAAGCCACCGAGGCACACAAATAATAATTTTTTTTCCTCCCATTCCCAACCTTGTTTATCTTTTCTTTCAAACAACAAAGATCTCACACCATCACTTAATAAGCAAACTGTAAACGCATTAAACAAAAAGTGGAAAGCACAAATGCTTCCACTTTCAAGGGACTACAATGAGCCTAACTATTCTAACAGAGAATATTAACCCAAAATAATCTATAGCTATAATTCATAAGGATAACAATGTCAGGACAAAGACCCAAAACTCAGCAATGGCATTGCTATGAGCTCCAGATGCTTTGATTTATGACTACTCTTTCCTGTGATGAGAGAAATTATTTTGGGTTTCTACCATTAAGTCTAAGGGTTCCTCCCATGAAGCCTAAGATATTTGGTTTTGTTGTTATTTGTTTGTTTTTGTTTTGGTGGTAGGATTTTTCCAGACAGAGCCTCACACTATATCCCAAGCTGGCCTGGAAATAACTATGTAGATCAAAGCGACCTTGAACTTCCTAGTGCTGAGATTACAAGTGTGAGCCACCAACTGGGCTATAAAGTCTAAAATATGAATGTGCAGGGGCCCTATGCACTCATACTGGGAGAGATGCAGGCTTATTTGGCATCTGAGTGTGTTTGGGCCCTGTGGCTCAGACCAGAAGGCAGAAAGAACTGACAACAGCCAAACTCTATCAACAAAACAAGGAAAGATAGCCCACACCCCGGCAGGAGATGAAACGCCCCTTGCACATCAGCCAGGGTCCAGGTGAAATCACAGAAGACTTGGCAAGATGGGCAAGAGTGCTGCTTCCAGGGCGAGCCTGACAACCTGCGTGAGGGTGATGCCGACAGACACTAAGCATACTCAAACACACAAAAGAAGAAATCCAGAAGATGCTGAACTCAACACTAAAGTTGACTTAAAACACACCCACATGGCTCAGGGAATTTTGTACAAGAGGGGGCAGAAAGAATGTAAGAGCCACAGGGTGGGAGGGAATATCCAGAGGCATCCCCTTCGCCCGGGCCAGCCAATAACTGACTGCTTCTCTCACAACTCATAACCCACAACCCCATGGTAAATAACAGCAATTCCAGTGGAATGGGGACAGTGAGGAGGGAAGTGACAGTTCTAACATATGATGCATCCATACAAATTTTCTATTTATTAAAAACATAAAGTCAAATAAATGTGAATGTACAACTGATCTTTCCCTCTTTATTTCTTGTTCTTTTATGTTTTCCTAACTTCTACCTTAACGGAATCATTGGTCACAAAGGCATTGTTTGTAACTAGCAAAACATAAATGTATTAAAAATCCAATTAATAGCTTCCTCCTACCCTCAAACTCACCCCTGTTCAGAAATAACCAATGTCAGTAGCTTGAGGTATTTGTTTTCATAATTTTGTCTGGATATCAACAGAGCACAATTAATTTCTCCTGCACTGCAGATGCTTTCAAGTCAATAATATAAACCCAAGTCACGCTTTTTCAGTTAATTTATAATATTCTACACAATAAATGTACTATATGTTACTCAGTTATCCCTGAAGTGAAGAACATTCACAGTCCCCAAATTCCCATCTTAATATTTTATAATCATGGCTGCAATAGTAAATTTCATATAATTCTCCTTGTATATTACCATCTTTATTTCACTGAAATAATGACAATATCAAATTAAAGGGGATGTGAACTTTTATTTTTAAATATATATTTAAATTACTCTCACCAAATATGATAACTACTCACATTCTTATAAATAATGGCTTGAGGAGCTCATTTCCCCACACCATCCCAAGCCTGGACAATCCTCAATTTCATGTTTTCCTAAGTCAGCCTGTGCTAGGACAAGACCTTAACACAAAACATAAATAAATAAATAAATAAAAACACCCACCATGTCTCAAGGAACTTTGTGGAAGAGGAGGCAGAAAGATTGTAAGAGCTATGGGGTGGGAAGGAATATACAGAGTAAAGATGGCATTTCATTTTTTTCAATTTGCATTCCCCTGACTTCCAAGAGGTTGTCCAATTTTTTATCCAGTTTTTGTACATGTATGTGTGAGTGGTGTGTACACCTGTATGCATGTGGGCTCATATGTGTATGGGCATACACGTGTGAGTAGGTATGCATGTTGGCATGTAGAGGCCATACGTCAATTATCAATGCCTTCCTGAGTCACTCTCCATTTTATTTTTTAAAACCAGGTCTATCACTGAACCTGGAGTTCACCAGTTTAGCTATATGAACTTGCTATTAAACCCCAGGGATTTTCCTGTCTCTGCCTTCCCAACACTAGTCTTTCAGGCATGAGCCACCATGCCAATCTTGGTAACGTAGGTGCTGGGGATGAGAATTCATGTGTTTAATGTTTAATGCAGTATAACAGACAGCTTCAGGTTTGCTGACATGAACTTCCAAACCAGGCACAGTTAGGGAGAAAAGGATATTTATTGGAGCTTACAGACCAAGAGGACATTCCACAATGGCAGAAGATGCTGGCCTGCTTTCACAGGTCCAAGCAGAGAGAGAGAGCCAAAAGCCACACAGCAAACTTCAGGAACTCCAGGTGGAACTAGGCACTTTGCATATCTTTAGACTGGAATTTCAACCCACCATCACACCTTAAGATCTGCCCACTGAAACCACCTTCAGCTGAAGATCCAAACTATAAACTAATAAAACACTGAATACATTGGGGGCCATCTATTCAAACTATCACATTCCACCCCTGGCCCCCAATACATTAAAAACCATCACACATTGTAAATTGTATTTAGTCCAATTTCAAAGCTCCCCACAGTCTTGACCAATTTAAGATAGTTCCAAAGTCCCAAGTCTCCTCTGAGATTTAAGATTGACTCCTAGCTCTAAGTCCTGTAAAATCAAACCAGTTACATACTTTTAACATATAAAGGCACAGAGTAAACATTTTCAATTGGTACAAGGAGAGACTAGAACAATGCAAACCCAACCACCACTAAGCAAACATCAAACTTCTGCAGTTCAGGTGCAGTGACTGGAAGTCTCCAGATTTTCCAATTATGCCCCTCCAGCTGGGCTGAGTAGCCAGGGAAAACTTTTATCCCTAGCTAACAGCCTCCATGATGGCCCCTGCATAGCCCTGGTATATCCAAATTGTCCTCAGGTCTCCATGCCAACCATGGTCCATCTTCCAAAGGCTCTTCCAGCCTATCAGAGTCATTATGCCCTGCCTCATCCTGCATCTCAGCAGCAGCTCCTGGAACTGTGTGTGCACTTCTTGACCCATTCCATGCATTCATCTTTCATGCTTACAAAACTAATACCAGGTGTGCAGGACACAGCCATATTCTTAAATCAGGGACTAGATAAATTCTAACCTTGAAAAGCAGATTCCTTCTCCACTCAACTCTTTCCCAAAAGAGTTTGCATTTCTATCATAGTCTTTCCTCAGGCATCTTCTACATTGTTTTATGTAAAGCAGTTGGGACATCTTCCTTAAGATTACTAATGTGTTGGCAATAACAGCTTCAGTAACCTAAAACCAGTCTCATTGACTGTAATTTTAATTTGCTTGAGACTTTCCAATTTAAAATCTTAAATCTCTCAGTCCAATATCTCTAGTCAAGCAAATCAGTCCATTAAAAGTTTGATCTTGGGCTGGAGAGATGGCTTAGCAGTTAAGTGCTTGCCTGTGAAGCCTAAGGACACTGGTTCAAGGCTTGAGCCAGATGCACGGGGGAGGAGGGGGTACACGCATCTGGAGTTTATTTGCAGCAGCTGGAGGCCCTGGCATGCCCATTCTCTCTCTCTCTCTCTCTCTCTCTCCCTCTCTCTCTCTCTCTCTCTCTCTCTCTCTCTCTGCCTCTTTCTTCCTCTGTCTGTCACTCTCAAATAAATAAATAAATAATATTTTTTTAAGTTTCTCTGGGCCTGGGCAGCAGGACACAGCCAGCCCTTATGCCAGTAGCCCAGTTTCAACAAAGTTCTTGTCAATCTTTCCTTCCCCTTAGAAAACTCATAAACCAAGCCTCTAAGTTCAATACTGTCTGCACTTAGAATTCTCAAACTCTCATAAGAGTAATTCATAATACTTGGCTTACTGCTCCAGAAGCCATCTTCAGCTGCAAGCACCAAGTCCATTGCTTCAAAACAAAATTTCAAAAAGACCAAAATTCACATCATCAGGCTCATCTCACCCCATTTCTGGCACCAATTGCTATAGCAGACAGCTTCAAGTTCACTGAGATGAACATCCAAACCAAGCACAGTTATGGAAAAAGGAATATTTATTGAAGGTTACAGATCTCGGGGAAGTTCCATAATGGCAGAAGAAGCTGGCCTGCTTTCATAGGTCCAAGCAGAGAGAGAGACAGAGAGAGAGAGAGAGAGAGAGAGAGAGCCAAAAGCCACATAGCACACTGCAGGAACTCCAGGTGGAACTAGGCACTTTGCATATCTTTAGATTGGAATGTCAAGCCCACCACCACACCTTCTCCAGCCAGGTGGCTGCAGATCCAAACTACAAACTCATAAAACACTGACTATGTTGGGGGCCATGTATTCAAACCACCACACACAGCAAGCACTTTACCCTCTGAGCCATCTCCCCAGCTCCCTATTGATCGCTTTTGCCTTCTCAGGCGTGACTTGCCTTTGTGTTTCTTTCAGACGACTTCATGGCTTTATCCGACTACTTTGCAGATATTAGGCATTTCTCTGTCTTACGGGTCATGAGTATTAGATTTCAGTTTTTTGTTTGTCATTAGGTTTTGTTCATAGTGTCATGTGACAGATAAATTTTTAAATCTTTATTTCATTTAATATGTCGATGTGGTCTCTGTGAATTGTTTCCTGACTTATTTTGGAAACCCTTCCCCACCCCAAAGGTATGTATTCTTCTAGAATCTGTGGGTATGTTTTTGAGTCAGGATCCTGCTGTGTAGCCCAGGCTGGCCTCAAGCTCAAAATCTGTCTGTCTCAGCCACCCAAGTGTTATAGGCATCAGACACCATCACCAACAGTTTTATGCTTACCCTTGAAGTTGTTACCTTGTTGCTGTGAACAAATTCGCAGCCAGAGGCAGCTTAAGGAAGGAAAGGTTCATGTTGGCTTAAAGCTTCTAGGGGAAGTTTCATGTTTCAGCTGGGAAGCAAAGGGTGAACAGGAAGCAGACCACCCCCAGTGCCCTACTTCCTTCAGCAAGGACCCGCCTCCTAAAGATTCCACAGGCTTCTCAACCAGTGCTACAGACTGGAGACCAGCTGTTCAAATATATGAACCCACGGGGACATTTGACCTTAAATCCACAACCTTCTTTAACTTTATTTTGATAAATTCTGTAAATTGGGCAAATAGGATGGATTTTGCCCTGCCAGTTAACTTGTTTCTGAGGACTTATTGATATCATTCTGACATCATCTGACTCTTTTCAGCCCAAACAATAAGCAAATAAAAAAATCTTTTAATTTCTCAACAGAAGTAAAATGTTTGAAAAAAATAGGAAATGCTAGTAAAACAACTGAACAAAATTATTGAAGTATATAGTCTTCAGTGAACATGTAATAAAGAGGCTTCAAAAATAAAAAGGAAACAGGTGAGATCCTAGGAAGTGGACCCTTGGCCTCCAGAAGAGCCTGGCCCTGACATCTGACTAGTGGCTAACTCCTCACAGAACCTCTCCTAGTACTTTAGCAAATACACTTTTACTTGTGGTTCAATGGATGTGTGGGTTGAATGGGTCTCAAATAATCCTTTAGCAAACTCATCACCAACTAGAAAACTTACAGAAACAAATGAGAAAGAAATAATTATCAACATCTAACTGTAAATATAGTGCACATGAAATTAGTAGTTTACATATTACTCATCTATATAATGAAATATATCATCCCCCCAAAAAAGAAATATATCATCCAGTTTATTCACAGGGTAATTAAATTACTGTCAAAAAACTGTTTTAAGTCTCAAGTACCAACCAAAGAACCCTTAAGTTGTCATTAGTAGAGGCAGAAACTGTTGAGCCTGCAGGAAATCTATTTACCCCTATCTGGCCACTGGATGGCAAAAATTAGCTGTTCCTAATATGACATTTGCAAAAATTAGCAACATCATTGCAAATGGCAAAGGGCTCTCTAAATCTTATCACATCAGATCCTTGCACCCACTTTATAGGTGAAGAAACTGAGTTCCAGAGAGATTAAGTGATTATCCTGCAGAATTCCTATTAGGGGTTTTCTCTCTCTAAATCCAATTCTTATTACTATGACAAATATATTTACCACCAACAGCATAGCCCTCATTCTTCAGTCAAATTGAAAAATAAGGTTAAAAGGTTATTTTTTTGCCAAAAGTCGAGTGTGTTTTAACCTTCCATGGGTCTATACTCTAGATTTTTTTTTTTTTCTTTTCGGTTTTATAAAAATCAATGAATTATCTTTAGGCTTCGTCAGAATCTTCATCTTCCAAAAGATGATCCTCGGCGGATTTGAGGTGGCAGAGACTTGCGTTTAGGCTTGAGATCGTAAGCAGTGGTGGCACCTCACACAAGGGGAGATGGGCAGGAGGCTGAACACAGGCTCTCTGCTGAATACAGCTGCCCCAGCAAGGGTGTGCATCACACGCCCCACTGTGGAAGAAGGATGGCTTTATTATTAGCAAAGGGCTTTCAGCATGATGGGGCTGGGACACCCACGCTGGTATCTGATGAAGTGCTCTCACTCCATTAACTTGGTTGGTGAAGCCATATGAGGTGGTTACTCTTCACTGCCACCTTGATTAGATTTACTCACTTACACATGCACCTCTGTGTGTGTCTGTAAGGGTGTTTCCAGTCAGGCTTAACTGAAGAGGAAAGACCGACTCCGATTGTGGGCATCACTGATCCATGGATCAGGGTCACAGACTAAATAAGGGAAAAGGGGCACAAGAACTCATCTCTGTGCTTCCTGACTATGGACATATGTAATCAGCTGCCTCAGCTTCTGCCTCCTCAGCTATACCTTCTACTCCATGACTGACGGAATCCCCTCAAACTGTGAGCCAAAGTAAACCATTCTTTCTTCATGCTACCTTCGTCAGGTATTTTGTCACACCAGTGAGAAAAGCAACTAAAACTCCATGTACAACGTGGTTGGGTCATCTTTCTCTCAACACAAGGCTCCTTTGAATCTGATTTCTCTCTTCAACCCGTTAGCACTCCCTACCACAACCACTTCACAGGAAGGTCAAGTTCTCTCTGGGAGACCCTCCCTACTTCTCACATCCACACACATATCTCTAGGCTTTGATAGCTCCTCAGAGCTCAGGAATGAGTTGTGCTCTGCCAGGCTTCCTGTAGTCACTTGCTGGCTCCTATCTTGGACAGAAAACCCAGAGATTATCATCTATCCTCCATAGGATATTTTGGAAATCTGCAGACATGTTAATTGGTTGTTACAGTGATGGGGGTTATATTAGCCATGAGTTTTATTTTACTTCAAGATAGTAAAGAGAACTTCACAAAATATTTACTACATAAGGGAGTCATTAGTTTTAAGAGGGTGAAGGATTACTGTCTTCAGCTAACTACAGTTTTGTCCTCTTACTGGGACATGTTGAAAAGGATTCCAAAAAACCATTCTCTCAGATCCATGTTCTCCCTACTTTTCCTCTTTACTTCTACTTCTCTTCTGACATTCCACACCCCAGTCAGAAAAAACTCTACCGGGTCTAGAGCACAGACAGCATGTCTACTCCTTCCTCAGACTTTCCTGTTCTGTCTCAGTTTTTTATAACCAAAGCCTGGTTGATGCCTCTGCTCTCATTTACCTCCTCTGGGGCAAGGATGCTCCAAACGGCAGCTGCACTCTACTCAGGTAGACTAAGGATCCCAAAGTAGACATGTATTCGTATCTCTAAATGCTATCTGTGCTGGTTTGAATCAGATGTGCCCCCAGAAACTCAAGTATTTGAAATACTTGCTCCTCAGCTGGTGGCAATTTAGGAGGGGAACACTTACTGGAGGAGATGTATTAACTAGGGGTGGGTTTGGGGCGTTATAACCCAGCTCCCCCTTGCCAGAGCTTGGTTCACTCTTGCTGCTATCTTCCATCGTCTGTGGCTAGGAGTGATGTCCGGCCTCTGCTCATGCCATCCTTTCCTCTGCCATGGTGAAGCTTCCCCTCAAGACTGCAAGCCAAAATGAATCATTTCCTTCTACAGCTGCTTTGGGTCATGTGTTTTGTCCCAGCAATGTGAGGGTAACTGCAGCATTATCTCACCATAAAACCAAGAAAGACCTTGTTACTAAATGGTCACTCTGACTTGCTGCCAGCATGGTGTCACAGCTCTAGCATAGCCACACCACGGTATAGTTTTTGAAGTACATCGCTAGATGAACCTCATGTTACTAAAATGCTGTGATACTATCAAAAGACATCAGACCCCTAAGCAAGCGAATTCTTATCAAGCATTGGCCTTGCACATTTTACCTTCTCTACCCTTCTCCACTCAGAGAACCCTCATTCTCCTTCCTGGTCTTTCCACAAATTCCTCTCATCCTGTATGTACAGAATGCCTTGCTCACACCACACCACTCTTTGCAGATTTCAGTGCTAATGGGTTAAGATTTAGGGTTTATCTCTAAATAGCTCCCAATACTCTCCAGATTTCCTTTGGACATTGCTTGTCAAAATTACCCCTACACTACAAAATTTTGGCATTGTGCCTCTAGTTTAGTTTTCAGCACCCAATGGCAAAAAACAATTTTTTTTAATGTAATAGGTAAGGGCCCTAAAGTGGCACATTTCTTAATATTGCTGACCATATAAATCTGGTTTAGTACTCACCACAGAAATTGGTGGGGAATTTATTGTGGAGAGGACCCCTTCCCTAACTTCGTCTGACTACACAGGGAAGTCTATGAAAGAACACCTGACACACTCATCCAAAAAGAGAGCCACAGAGGTATACCAGTAAGTCTTGAACAACTGGCTCTCCAAGGAATAAAAGAAAAAACTGGCACGTGCCAGTTTCATGGGATGATAACTCCCACCTTGGCTGATCTCAGTGAGTTCGAGCTACCAATGTGAAGTCACTGAAGAAAATACATTCACTCAAATCTCTCTCACAAGCCAATAGGAGCCAGTTCCAGCACACTACATGTAAGGTGGCAACCACCTGCTCCCGCCCTAAGTTATATAGACCCAAGTTGGCAGATCTGAACTTTCAAAATAGGCTAAAAGTCACATATTCACACTTGGTGTTTTTATTTTTCAATATTGGCTACTAATTCATATACATTAAACACACTGTAGAGCGGCTATAAAGATTGCTTGGCATGTAAGGTGCTTTTCTGAAAATCCTAATGACCCAGATTCAAATCCCTAGTACCCATGTAAAGCCAGATGCATAAAGTGGTGAATTTGTCTGGAGTTTGTTTATAGTGGCTGGAGGCCCTGACTTGCCCATTCTCTGTCTGTTCTCTCTCTGTCTCTCTCTCTCTCTCCTTGCAAATAAATAAATAAAAATATTTTTCAAAAATAAAACACTGTAGAGGTTAATATTATTCTGACCATGTATCCCTGAGTTTGGAAACCTGATCTGGGCCATAGAGTCCTCAGGGTAATGAAAGATAGAAGAAAATGTTGCCTCTTAGACGTTCCAAGCTTCTACATCATAAAAACAAAGAGTCAAGATTTCAGGTCACCCTACTGTCTTAGTTAACTGCTACAGCAGAATGCTTGTGACTATGTAATTAATGCAAAAAAAAAAAGTCTGGAGTCTAGAAAGTCCAAGATTGATCATCAATGATTCATGCTGAATTAACATGGTGTAAAATCAGAAGGAAAAACACACACATGTGGAAGAATGAAAAATGGCTGTGGTAGTTTGAATGTAAAATGTCCCCCACAGCTTTATGTGTTTGTGATTAAGCTTAATACTTAATCACCGTCTCGAGGCTCAGGTATGCTGCTTGAGGTGGGTCTTGGGTGTCTCCCCTTGCCAGTAGCTAACTCACTACTTCCCAGCTGCTAGGGCAAGATGTGATGCTCAGCTTATGCAGTCCCACCATGATGAAAGTTCCCCTTTGACTATTTGGCTGAAGTAAATCTTTTTCTTCCATAAGCTGCTTCTGGACAGGTGTTTTTTCCCCAGCAATAAGAGGATAGCTAATAGAAACCTAACTCCTGTGACAGCTAATCCATTCCTATAATAAAACCATCACTCCATCCATAAGGACAAATTCCTTCATGATTACAGAACCTCTTAAGGGGCCTTCTTCCTCTTGACACTGTTTCATTGGAGACTAAGCCTCAAGATGTTTTTGTTTGTTTGTTTGTTTGTTTGTTTGTTTGTTTTCGAGAAGACAAAGCATACTGAAGCGATAGCACGTACCCTGCTGGCTTCCCCTTTTGAACATCCACCCATCCATCTCATAAAGCACTCTGAGGTTTGCACTTACTCTACCAAAAGTAGTCCAGTTATTACACCAAAATAGCTCACAGGTATAAACCAATTCTTGGGAATCTTCGCACTGATGTCCACAACATTGTGGAATTATGAAAATAATTAATGATAATAATAACATGATGGTGAAATACTTATAAAAACATGAAGCTCCAAGCTTACTGGACCTTTCAGGCTTCTATTGTGCCATTTCCCTCCTGTCCTGTCCTTTTTGATGATGCTTTATGAATATTCCAAGTCACTCCGCAGCTGCAAGAGATGGATGACTATAGGAGCAAGAGATAACAGGCAGAAGCAGTGAGAATTTTCTCTTGCCTGCAGCAGGCAGCTGAATACATTTTTCAAGCCCAAAGCATCACAGAAACAGAATAATTTTTTTAAATGCCCTTTCTTTTATTTTCATTCATTTGCTTTTCATGTCTTTTTTTTTAAATTGCTCATTTTGCTTAAGGAGCCTTGAGGCACAAGCACAGCAAAGTATCATTAATTAAAATATTTAAAATTATAGCTGTGGTGACAGAGCTCCTGAATAAGCCCAGGCAGCACAGACAGCAAACACAATTATTATCCACAATAACAGCCAAATCATCCTCACTGCTCTCTACTTCGAGACAATGCATCCTTCCCCAAGTGCTAAGTGGCTGTGACAACGAGTAAATCATGACAATTCAAAAGGGGATTTGATGGGATCTGGGGCAGCTTTCGGGCTGGGCAGGGACCCAGCCCTCACCCTGCCCCAAGCTGCTGCATGCCAACCTCTTTTTTTTTTTCCTTCCCAGCTTTTCTCCAGGAGTCCAAGGGTGACTTCAGCAGTGAACCAGCCTGGTGTGCCAGTGGATAAACTGTAAACATGTTATGACTTACCCTGTACCTGGAAGACCCCTTCACAGAAGTTATTTGCATAAAGTATGCCTATAAGAATAGAAATTGCAATAATTTATGGTAAAGATTTTAAGCGCTGGGATGCAAAGGGCATTTCCAATTCTATTCAAAATGATGAACAGAATTCTTTATTTGTTTATTCATTTATGCATCCATTCACTCCATATTTATTAAGCTCCCAGTATGGGGGAGATTCTGGGCCAAGTCTTTTTCTAAGTACTCTAGAGACACTGAACCTTGCTTCATGTATATCTTGGGTGAACTCCGAGTGTAATGGGAGCTATATAAAGTTAGAATAGGGGGATGGGAACTGTCGTAGTTACCTTCTTGTTGCTGGAATAAAATGCCTCACCAAAAGCAGCCGATGGAGAAAAGTTGTTGATTTTGGGCTGGAGTCTCCAGGGGAAACTCCATGGTGGTAGAGGAATGCATGGCATGAACAGAGGCTAGCCATCCCCCCTGCCACAGCAGGTGGAGAAGAGTATCAGGAGAGTGAACCAGACTCTAGGAAAGGGGCTATAACATCCCTCAACTAACATCCCCAACAATTCACCTCCTCCAGCAAGCCTCCATCTCCCAAATTACAATCAGTTGGAGATCAAGCATTTAGAAAACATGAGTTTATGGGGGATATCTGATTCAAACCAGCACAGGAACAAAGCTGAGGGGCTCCCAACCCACTAAGAGAAGGAAAATGAGGGGCCATGGAGAATTCATGAGATCGGGGATCTGATTTTGAATTCTAAAGGTACTAATAGAAAATGCTAGAAATACTCTCCCCCATAATTCCTTGAAAATTACCATGTCCCAGTAGGTGCCCAACTTCCAACTTCTACTTGTCAACATCTGCAGACTCTGAACCCAAGAGCTTTCCCCAACCATCACATAAGCTCTTGCTGTTTGAGCTGCTGCTAGAAATGCCAAAGAATTAACAGTTCCTAGGTGCAGCCTTTAACCAATGTCTGGCAAGGTTGGTTCATAAGTATTCTAGAAACCTACCCCACAGGTATGGCAACTCAGCACGCTGGTTGTGGTGGTTTGAATGTAAATGTCCTCCATAGCCTCAGGTATTTTTTATTAAGCTTCCTTCTTAGTCTCCAGCAGGTGGAACCCTGCTGGAAGAGGTATGTCATTTGAGAACAAATCTTGAGTCTAGCTTACTCTGTGCTTGGAGTCAGCTTGAGCTCTTGCTGTTTGTTTGCTCTCTGTTATGGATGTGTGATAGAGTGAGCCAGCTTCCTCCACCATGACAAAGCTTGCCCTTGGAAACAGTGGGTCTGAGATAAACTCTATCCTCTCATAAGCTACCTTTTGGTCTGGTGTGTTGTCTCAGCAATGAGAAGGTAACTACAACACTGTTTCTACATTAGTGTCCTGAGTTCCCTGGGGGATGAAGTCAAATGCCTCTGGGAATAATTTGCTAGCTTGATTGCCTTTAACTTCCATATCTCTTGCCAATACACATCCCCAATCTCCTGCCGGGATATCATGGTATCACCTCCTAAATGAACTGCTTGCAAGAAAAGTCTTTGTCTCATGGTCTGTGCTTGAGCTATCTCAAGAAAAGTGACTCACTTAGAAGCAATGGCATGTAAAAAAAAAAAGCTAAGAGAGAAGCAGAACACAGCTGTGAACTCCAATTATTTCTGTGCTTTTCCACACGGCACTCCCACCATAATGGACTGTAACCTCAAACTGTGGGCCATAAAAGCCCTTCTTTCCTTATATTGTATTTTCAGGGGTTGTGTCACAGCGAACAGAAAGGCAGCTAATACAGTGAGCAAGACACATAGGGAGAAGAGCCTTCAACCAACCTCAGGAAAGTCTTCCTCATGCTGAAATCCCATGCAACATCTTGACGGACCTGAGCAAAGAGGATGAGCTATGGCCACCAGGTCATCCACTCCCAAATTCTTGACAGGGTTGGCTCCTAAGTATGTGAGATAACAAATGTTAATTGTTCGAAGCCATGAAATTTTGGGATACACTTTTACACAACATAGACTAATACACAACCACCTTCCCACCCAAACTTTCAGTCAAAGAAAGGAGAAAAAGACTGTAGTAGCAGACAACAAACTTCATTTTGGGCACCTGAGCAACATCCAGGAAATTGAAAGTATGTTATACTTTTGGGCTCTGTGACAAATACATACATAAACAACTTAAGGGAGGGAAGATTTACTTGGTCAACTGCCTCATTGTTTCGGAAGGAGGAGAGACAGAACATCATTGGCAGAAGGACATAACGGAGCACACCTGTGCAAACCACAGCAACCAGAGAGCAAACCACAGAAGGTAGAGAATGAAAAGGGAGAGGGCAAGCTTTTGTCCCCGGACAGCACCTCCCCCACCCTGTTAACCTCCTGCATACGGCTAGACCCCTATCACCTCCCTAAACAGAGCCACAAGCTGGAGACACAAGCTTCCAGTACACAAGGCCTCTGGGGACATTTTATATTCAAGTCCTAACAGTAGGAGGTGGGCATTTGGCAATATGAATTCAAATGCCTATACAGGAAAAGAATGGACTGGAGCTGCAGTGTATGCTAATGAATTATTAGGATATGTCAGTGAAGACACTGTTGTTGGGGGGGGGGAAGGCCAAAGATATGTATAGTGGTATAAATTGTCCAAACTCTCCCCCAGATTTTGGCGAGGGGCCAAAAAGAATGGACAGTTAGTCCTAAGAGCGATGGTAGATCTCTCTATTAAAGAAAAAAAATGTCACAAAGGGGTCACTCATTGCTGCATAACAAATTACCCCATTACTTAGCAGCTTTTAATAATAAACACATTATTTTATACAGTTTTCATGGGTCTAAGAAGCAGGATCTGCTTAGCTGAGTGATTCTGGAATTATATCCAGAAACATTTATCATACTGCTGTTTATAATAGCGAAGTGTTAGGAAACATCTAAATATGCAATAATAGAACATGTTCCAGGCTACATATCTGCTTAAAAAATGAAACAAGAAAAATTTAGTAACAAGTGAAGCTGCTCCTAATTTTGCTGAAAAAGCATGTTGTAAACTTGTAAATGCAACATGATTCCAGTTTTATTAAAATAGTAAAGTCATATGAAAAGACTAGAAGTGCATCTGGCCCAATGGCAAGGGTATTACATGAGTTCCCTATTTCCAAGTATAGAGTAACACCCTCCAAAAAATGGTTTAAAGCAATCGCCTTTAATTTATTAATTCTATAATCTAGATGGTTCTTCCTGAGATCATGCAGCTACAGTCACCTAATGGTATGACTGGGTCCAAAAATCCAAGGTGCCACTTGCCTTTCTGGCTCCTCAGAGGACTGGTGTCTTATGTTTCCTATGGGCTTCCAGGCAGAACAGCAGACCTCTTTACAATGTGGATCAGAACTCCAAACAGGAGGATAAGCAGAAAGCGTTTTCATATGAATATGAATTTAAAAAAAAAAAAAATTTAGGGCTGGAGACATGGCTTAGCAGTTAAGCGCTTGCCTATCAAGCCTAAGGACCCCAGTTGGAGGCTTGCCCCCAGGACCCATGTTAGCCAGATGCACAAGGGACGCACACATCTGGAGGACCTTTGCAGTGGCTAGAGACCCTGGCATGCCCATTCTCTATCTATCTATCGGCCTCTTTCTCTCTCTGTCTATTACTCTCAAATAAATAAATAAATAAGTTTTAAAAACATATATATATGGCACCTATTACATAAATGTAATTTGTACCATATATGTAGCATATAGAGAAAGGAAGATTTTAAAGAATTTAGCTTCATGCAGTTATGGGGACTAAAACTGAAAATTCAGGTAAGAGGTAATGTGGTAGTCTTGAGTGTAAATTCCTCAGGCAACCAAGTTGAAAACTCCAGTAGGGTTTCTATGTAGCCACCTTGACATAATCCTTCCTTCCTAGAAAGGCCTCCATCTGTCTTTGCTCTTAAGGTTTTCAAATGACCAGATGAAACTAATCTTTATGATGTTTGATCTGCTTCACTCAAGCCTACTGAATTAAATGTCAACCATGTCTAGAGAACAGCTATTGTCTGCCCAAACAACTAGACACCATAGCCTGGCTAATAGAATGCATAAAATTAACCACCCCACATAATCAAGTACAAAGTCACCATGGGAAGAGCGACATGCAAGCATGAAGAAGCGTTGTTTACTGGGAACCATGGTCAGTAGTTATATCCGGATGGCAGAGTGATCCTTTCTTGTAATGTGTTTCACATTCTCTGCAAGAGCATATGTGACATTTTGGAACAATGACAAATGTTATATAATGATTCATATTCATTATTTTTAAATGAAGGGTATTAAATACAGAACACACATTCAGCAAATCTCCAGGATTCTCACCAATCAGATATGATTAGTAGTAACACTCTGTGATCGTACTTACAGGCTCTTGCTGATATTTAATCAGAAGTTAGGAAAGAGAAAAACATGACAGTGAAAGAGGCAAAGTTTTCTAAAACTAAGTTAATTCAACAAGCCTATTTTTTTTCTTGAAAGTAACAGGAAAGGAAAGAACTCAAGAGGATTTGATAGATTTATAGTTCATCAACTAAATGTCTCTTCCTCTCCAACAGACATTAACACCTTAAACATTAAGGTTAAAGACATAAAGGGTTGAAAGTATAGCTCAGTGGTAGGGCACTTGCCTAGCATGGGTCAGACACTACATTCAACCCTTAGTATTATAAGAGGAAAGAGAAACAAAGGGACGGAGGAAGGAATAAAGGAAAGAGTGAAAGAAAAAAGGAAGGGAAAATTTAAAAAAAAAACATTTAAATTTGAAGTTCTGTTTTCTAATAAATACATAATAAGAATTATAAATAATCTTGTCCAAATTGTTATTACAGCCGCATCCAGGAGATGATTGCCTTAAATCTACTATCACCCCCACCCCTCCCCACACACACCTCTTGATATCTTCTATTCATGTCGACTTCACTAGAGTTATAAGCATTCTTCTTTGTAGCCATAAATTGCCTGATCCCTTGAATTGTATGAAACCTATATGTCCCTATGGTAGTTTGAATGGATGATCCCTGAGTCAGGAATTTTTTTGATTAAAGCTTGCAACTGGGTGTCACTGTGGGTGGATCCCAGGGCCCATCCCTAAGGTGTGGGGTGGAGCTGGAATTCCAGTCTAAAGATATGCAGAGTACTTCAGCTCTCTCTGAAGTTCTTGGACTGTGCTTGCTTGTGCTGGTGGTGGTTGCTTTTTCTCTCTGCATGGACCTGTGGAAAAAGGTCAGCTTCCTCCACCATTATATGGCTTCCCCTGGATCTGTACACTTCAATATATCCTGTTCCTCCCCTAACTGTGTCGGGTTTGGAGGTTCATCCCATCAACATACAAAATAATTGGTACCAGAGAGCAGGGTGTTGCAATTTGACCGTGTGAATATTGGTCTTCTGGAACTTTTGTTTTGGAGGGCATGGAACTTGGTCCTTGCAACTGAAGATGCCTTCCAGAGCTGTAAGCCAAGTTTTATGAAAATGCTAAGTTTAGTGAGAATTGTATTTGGAGGCTTTGCTTATAAACTTTGTTGGAACTGGGATGCTGTTATAAAGGTTGGCTGTGTTCTGTTGCCCATGCACAGAGAGTTTGATTAAGGTTAAATTTGTTATGGACTGATATGCTTGGCTAAAGATATGGAACTAAGAAACTTAAGATTTAAAGCTGGAAAAACCCAAGCAAGTTTAAAATTATTGGAACAGAGACTGGTTTTATGTTACTAAAGGTGCTATTGTCAAACACATTAGCAATCTTAAGGAAGATGGCCCAAAATTGCTTTACATTAAGACAATGGAGAGAATGTCTGCGGTTGTTCAAACCCAGAAAGACTACATGGTAGGAATGCAAACTCTTTGAAAAGGAGTATACTGAAAGGAAGGAGCTTGCTATTCAAGGTCATGATTTATTTTATCCCTGAATTAAGAATATGGAAAAAAAATAAAGACTATGGCTGTTTCCTAACCACCTGGTATTGGTTTCAGAAGCATGAAAAATATGTGGAGTGGGTCATGAAGCAAACATGGTTCTAGGAGCCACTGCTGAAATGTGACAGGAAGCAGGCATGATGACCCTGATAAAGAGGCTGGCAAAGCCACTGAAAGATGGACTGTGGTTTGTATGGAGACCCGAGGACTTTTTGGATATAGCAGAACTGCAAGTGCCACAATGAAGCACTGGTGGTTCAGGATGGAAGTACCCCTGGCCCCTCAGCCCAGTGGGAAGAGCGAAGTTGGAAAATCCAGAAACTCAGTCACTGGTTATGAAATCAAACAAACTGCAGATGTTTGATGTTCGCTTGATGGTTATTGAGTTTGCATTGGTCCACTCTCTCCTTGTTATGCCTTCAAGGAGTTGGAAATGTTTACTCTGAGCCTTTACATGTTGGAAGTATGTAACTTGTTTGATTTTACAGAACTCACAGGTAAGAGAGAGTCTTAAATCTTAGATGAGACTTGGGACTTTGGAACTATCTGAAAGTTGATAAAGACTGTGGGACTAAATAGACTAAATACAATATACAATGTGAGATGGTTATGAATCTATTGTGGGCCAGGTGTGGAATGTGGTAGTTTGAATGGATGTTTCCCAATAGATTCAAGAACTCTATTCAAGGGTTGGAGAGATGGCTTGGTGGTTAAGCACTTGCCTGTGAAGCCTAAGAACACTGGTTTGAGGCTTGATTCCCCAGGACCCACATTAGCCAGATGCACAAGGGGGCGCAAGCATCTGGAGTTCGTTTGCAATGGCTGGAAGCCCTGGAGAACCCATTCATACTCTCTCTCTCTCTCTCCCTCTTTCTCTATCTGTCACTCTCAAATAAATAAATAAAAATAAACAAAAAATAAATTTTAAAAAATCTAAAATATATTTTTTTCCAAAATATATTTTTTAAAACAAGAATTCTATTCAAGTTTATAACTTGTGGTCACTGTGGGTGTATCCTAGGGTCTAGCCCTAATATGTGGGGACAGATCTGGAATTTCAGTCTGAAGATATGCAGAGTGTTTGAGCTATGCCTGGGGTTCCGGGAGTGTTTTTTCTTGTGCTGGTGGTAGTTGCTTTCCCCCTCTGCAGGGATCTGTGGAAAGGGGGCCAGCTTTTTCCACCATTATGGAACTTCCTCTGAATGTATAGCCTTCAAAAAATCCTATTCCTCCCATACCTGTGTCTAGTTTGGAAGTTTATCCCAGCAATGAGAAACTGACTGCTACAATCCCCTAAAGATCTCTGTGTAGAAAGGTCTGGTCATCTGGGTGGCAGTATCAGCAGGCATTGTGGCTCTTTGAAATAAGGCTTACTGGAAAGTTCTTAGGCCATTAAGGATGTGTCCTCAAAAGTATTCTCCCCTTCTTTCTTTTCTTCTTTCCCTCTCTTGTTCTTGTTACAATATGTGACCACCACTTGCTCCTGCCATTGCTGTCCACACACCAGAGCCCCAAACCAATGGCTCCACTCAATTTTGGACTTGAACCTCCAAAATGGTGATTTAAATAAAACCACTCTCTTTATTAATTTGCTGTGGGCAGTATTTTGCTGCAGTAAAAACACCTGAATAAATAGTTCTTTGTTTAAGTGAATCCGTTACTCACCACCAGTTCCTTTTTATACCCCTGTCAAACCTAATGTCACCAAAGACTTTGGGCTTATGCATGCAGTTGTCTTGGGTGTTCTGCTCCTGCTGCTATTTTACTTTTAAGACTTCACACAGATGCCATACGTGGATGACTACTTGGCTGAATAGAATTTTTAGGTGTCTCTAAAGCTCACACCTTTACAAACACTGCCCTATTATCTTCTAACTCAGAAATTTGCCATAAAGTATGTGAAGATGTCCTAATCTTTCTCACTGTCAAGGAGTTCTTTGTGCCTGGATGGTGGAGGAATCCCTTCTTTATTCTTTAAGTTTAATAATTTAACCTAGAAAAAGAATCTTTCATATCTGTCACTCTGAATTGGTTTCTCACAGATGTGAGGCCTCCTTCCTAGCTACAGACCTGGCTCTCCTCTGAATTCTTTCTGTGTCTTCTGTTGCTTTTCTGCTGCATGGATACCAATTACCTTATTTTGAACCATCTTTGTCTCTCCTATTCTTTCTAGTTATTTAGTCTTTTTTTTTTTTTCTTTTTGGCATTCAGAGTGATTATCTCTAGCTTTCCTTTCAGGACATTAATTCTATTTTTAGCGAGGTCTATTCTATTCCTTGCTATTTCCTGTTACTTTAATTCAGTTCATATCCTTTGGTCTGCAATCTCCTTTTACAACTCATTCTGTTCTTTTATCATCATGTCTTTGAGTTCTTGTTTTATTACATTTATATTCCTATTAATGTATTCTCTAAAAGTAAACATTGGTGAGGAAGCTATTTTGGTCATCCAATTTATATTTCTCTTGGACTGGGTTCTTCACCTGGATTTTCATTATCCATTCCTGCCTCTCTGATTGATTGGTTTTCCTGTGATAAATGTGCCTGGCTGCCTTCTCATTTCTCTTCATCATGATCACACATAATGGGAGCAGACCTCTCCCTGACACCCTTCTTTATCTGGGATCAGCTCCCCCTGCCCTCCTACTCTGGTTTTCCTCTAAGCCCTTGATGCCATGGGTTCAGTCAATTTTCTATCTCCTAAGATCAGCACTGTTCAGCTAGGAATTACCTCTCCTCTCATTAAGGAATCCATGCTCCAAAATTTCTTCTGAGAGCCCATTAGATGCCTGGGCCTAAGACCTACTCCCTACAGCTGAGAGCCATGACTCACCCTTGTGTGCTTTGTCTCACCGTCCAGCCAAGCTCAGTGACTTTGGAAATAACAATCCTTCTACTGTACTGGTGGATTGCAAATCACATTTCCAGAAAATAGTTTGGCAATAGGCATCAAGACATTAATATTTATAACTTTGATCCAACAAAGTCTCTTCCAAGATTCTAGTAAAAAAAAAAGAAAAAGAAAAAAGAAAATGGGAAAGAAAAAGATTCACTTGCAAAGAATTCCTTTGGAGCATTATTTGTGTAGTGGCAATAATTGATATGAGTTGGATGCTCAGCCAGAAGTATGTTATGGTAAAAGTTGCAGCAAATAAGCATGAGGATTATAAAGAGCTTTGAGTGATATGATTAAATGGTTATGATTTTACATTGAGAAAAATCAGAATACAAAATTAGACAGATGGTAATTATGTTATCAAAATGCATAGAAGTCACATCTGGGAAGAACCCCTGGATCCCAAGCCCCAGGAATGCAGGAACCATGACTGGTTTTTCACTCCTCCATAACCAGAACTTGGCATCATGCTTGGCACATCACAAATAAACAATGACTGCTTATGAATAAATGAATAAGATGCATTTGACAAAAGAAAATCATGACATACCTAGTTATAGTTTGGATTTAAAGATCTCCCAAAGATCACTGGACTTGGTTTCCAATGCAGTGCTCAAAGGTAGAACTTATGGGAGGAGATTGATCATGGGATTTTAAAATATTTTATTTATTTGCATGCAGAGAGAAAGAAGAGAGAGGGAAAATGGGTACATCAGACCCTCTAGGCATTGCAAGTGAACTCCAGACACATATGCAACTTTGTGCATCTGGCTTTACACGGATACTAGGGAATCAAACCCAGGTTGTTAGACTTTGCAGGCAAGCACCTTAACCACTAAGCTATCTCTCTAGCCCAAATATAGGGGTTTTGTCCTCATGAGTGGATTAATACACTTATGAACTTATAACTTAATGGGCTACTGGTTTGTAATGGAATCTGTGGGAGGTTGTCCCACCTAGAGAAAATGGATTATTATTGGGGTGTATCTGGGAAGGTACACCCTCATCCACCTTCTCTTTCTCTGCTTCCTGGCTGCCATGAGATGTGCCACATTCACCCACCACATGCTTCCACCGTGATGTCCTGTTTCACAACAGGCCTCAAAGACACCAGACCAAGCAACCATAGAGTGAAAAAGACATCAGCCAAAATAAATCTTTCCTGCTTAAGTTCCTTTTCCTGGCTCTTTTGTCACAGCCACAGAAAGCTGACTAACACAGATCTCCATAACAAAAACTAACTGCTTCTGAATGGCTTTGCCATGCTTTCATAAAAACTGTAACACAGTTGGTCTCTCTGGTTTAAAGTCCCTCAGAGAATATTTTTCTTGAAAACACCACATCACTTTCTCTACTCTTATTTTCTCTATGGTAGGAATTACTTTTTAAAATATCTTTATCACCAGGTATGATGGCACATGTTTATAATACTAGTACTCAGAAAGCTGATGCAGGTAGATTGCAATTCTGAGGCCTGGGATACATGCACATGTGCACATGCAACCATACATACATGTGCCCATAGACATGCACCACACACAAACACACACCACAAAATTATCCCTTTTATTACTGAACAGTATTCCATTGTACAGATATATCAACTTTTGTATAGCCAATAAATGGGCATTTGGATTATTTCCAGGGGCTATTTTGAGGCATATTGCTAAGAACATTTATGCCATATAGCCCTAAATGTCCTGGAATTTGCTTTGTAGACTAGTCTGACCTTGAACTGGCAAGAGTCCTCCTGCCTCTGTCTCCCATTTGCTGGAATTACACATATGAACCACCACATCTGGCTCCTGCTTAACTTTTCAAACTGTCAAAGGGAAGCCAGGTGTGGTGGCACACACCTATAATCTCAGAACTCGGGAAGCTAAGGCAGGAGGGTTGGTTGCCATAAGTTTTGGTCAGCTTACCTCTACACAGGGAGTTCATGGCCAGCCTGGACCTCAGAGACTTTGTCTCAGAAACCCAAATAAATAAATCAGTAATAAAACAAAAGGCCAACATGTTGTCCAAAGTGGTGGTTGCACTGTGCATTCCTTTCAGCAAGGAGGTTCTAATTTCTCAACATCCTGGTCTACACTGCAATTCATATCATCTAATTTCTTGATGATAGCCATTGTAATCATTTTACACTGCTCTCACATTTTATATTTCCTGATTGTGTAATAATACCAGTTGCCTTTCCGTGTACTTACTAGCCACTTACATGCACTCTTTAGTGAAATGTCTATTTAAGGCCATGACATGGATTTTTAGTTGAACTGTCTTCTCATTAGTGAGTTTTAACAGTTCTTTATATACTGTAACTAAAAGTCCTTTATCAAATATATTGTGTGCAAATTGTTTTTCTAAGTCTGTGGGCTGTGCATTCTCTTTTTTTTAACAATTTATTTTTATTTTTATTTATTTGAAAGAGAGAGATACAGAAATAGGGAGAGAGAGAGAGAGAGAAAGAGGAGAGAGAGAGAATGGGCACACCATGGCCTTTAGCTGCTGTGAACAAACTCCAGACACATGCACCCCCTAGTGCATCTGGCTTACGTGGGTCCTGAGAGGGAGTTGAACCTGGGTCCTTTGGCTTTGCAGGCAAGTGTCTTAACCACTAAGCCATCCCTCCAGCCCGGCATTCTCTTAATTATATCTCTTGAAGTACAAAAGTTCTCAAACTTAATGATCATTAATCATTGTTCTTTTTATCTTAAACTGTTGATGGATTTAGGACCTTTTTGCCTAAGCCAACCACACACACACACACACACACAAAATTCTCCTGTGTTTCTTCCAGTTTATTTCTTATTCAGTTATATGAACATTTCAGCTAGCTTATATTCATAATTTGGATAATTTGTGTTTCTTTCATTTATTAGTCCACCTAGCCAAAGGTTTGTGATAGGTGGAATTCTGATGCTCATATCTTCACCACTGGAGCTCATTAACATACTATATTAAATGACAAAGAAGACTGGGTTTACATATGGATTTCATGACAGTGACCAGCAGAATTTAAAATGGAGAGATCATCATGGATTAGCCCAGTGAACACAGTGGAATTGCAGGGTCCTTAAAAGTAGATGACAGACGGAAGGAAAACCAGAGAGGTGGCCATGTGAAAGGGACTTGGCCTGATGTTGCCAGCTTGAGGATGCAGGAAAGAAGCCATGAACCCAGGGAGCCAGGCGGTCACTTAACCTGGATGAGGCAAAGAAACAATGTTGGCTCCAGGAGCCTCCCAGAATGGAATATGCTTTTCCAACAACTCCATGGGATTGATCAGGTTTCTGATCTCCAGAATTTTAAGACAATGAAATGGTGCTTCCTAATCACCCTGTTTGTGAGTATTTAACCATAGCAGCAATAGAAATTAATATATAACTGTTGTAATAGCTTCACATTGCTGGCAGAAAACAACTGACCAAGAGCAGCTTGTGAGAGGAAGGGATTCATAGTGCAAAAGATGGCATTATGGCATTAGCATTGCAAACAAATATTCAACCAATACATGATTTAAACAGGGCAAACATCAAACTGTAGCTCCAAGTCCAACTACTGTAGTCAGTAACAAGTCTCCAAGTCCAATAATTCTAACCAGTGACAAGTATTGGAGGTCCAATTCCACCCCTCCAGCTAGTCTATTCACAGTCTCAGAAAACTTCATCCAGTGCTGACAGCTCTCCTTGGCAGCCATCCCAAAGTCCTAGCATTTTAGTGGATCTCCACTACAACCCTTCATCCTTATGGCTCTATCAGGTCTCCATGCAGATTAAACCTACAAGCCTGCTTCACACTGCCCACAGCCATTTCCAAATTACAAAACCATATGCAAATTCAATGACCCTCTCTTGCCTTCAATTGTTACTCTCCATAGTACCAGATAGGCTACCACTTTGTTAATCCAGGGGAAAATAAAGCAGACCTTGAGGAACAGGACACTCCTTCAGTATTCATTCCCCTTCAAAAGAGTCTGCATTCTTCTTGCTGTCCCAGTGCAGGTCAGCTGGCCCAATCTAATGGTTGTAATTTTTCATACAATAGCAGCTGAATGGATAGCAGTTTCAACCCAAAGATTTAATTTTTTTCTGTGCCTCATTCCTGTGCTCACACCAGTCCATTTCTAGGCAATGCAACCCTGCACAAGTTCTCAGGACATAGGCATACCAGCAAGCTTCTCACACAAACTGCTTCTTGCAGAGTCCAGGCAAAGCTCTTTCTCACCCTCACAACCCAAACCTCACAGATGGTAGTTCTTATTACATTCAGGTCTTTCAGCCCTGACAAACATAATCCATCAAGCTATACTTTCAGCACTGCAAGGCATCTGCTAAGCCAAGGTTTCAAATCCTTTCACATTCCTCTTGAAAATCAGCTCCAAAAGGCCAAAGCCACACTGTCAGGTGTCTAGCAGCAAATGACAACACTCCTCGGTACCAACTTTACTGTTGCAGTCAGGTTCACATTGCTGGTAGAAATCACCTGAACAAGAGCAGCTTGTAAGAAGAAAAGGGTTTATTTTGGCTTATAGGCTTGAGGGAAGCTCTATGAGGATAGGGGAAATGCTGACATGTGCAGAGGGTGGACATCACCCCATGGCTAACATAAGGTGGACAATAGCAACAGGAGAGTGTGCCAAACACTGGCAAGGGGAAACTGGCTACAACACCCAGAAGCCTGCCCCCAACAATACACTGCCTTCAGGAGGTGTTAATTCCTAAATCTCTATTAGATGGGAACCTAGTAATCAGACCACCTAAGTTTATGGGGAACTCCTGAATCAAACCACAACACACAGTCAGGTTTCTAGCAGCAATGACAGCACTTTTCAGCACCAATGTTACTGTTTCAGTCAGCTTCACATTGCTGGCAGAAAACATCCAGCCAACAGCAGCTTATGGGAGGGAAGTGGAGGGTTTATTTTGGCTTACAGACTTGAGAGGAAGCTCCATGATGGCGGGGGTAAATGATGGCATGAGCAGAGGATGGACATCACCCCCTGGCCAACATCAGGCATACAACAGCAGCAGGAGAGTGTGGCAAGGGGAAGCTGGTGATAAGACCCACAAGCCCACCCCCAATGATACACCATGTCCAGGAGGCTTCCATTACCAAATGGCCACCAGCTGGGAACCTAGCATTCAGAACACATAAGTTTATGAGAGACACCTGAATATAACCACCACAATAACCTTTCAACTTTGTGAAAAAGTTTTAAAAACCAACTTTTAGTTACATCGATTTGCTCTATGCTTTTCTATTTTCTATCTCATTGATTTCTACTTGACTCATGGCTTACCCCCTTCTGCATGCGTGGAATTTGGTTTGCTCCACTGTTCTAGTATATTGATACGGAGGCTAGAGTAATATTGATTTAAGATCTTCTTTTCTAATAATGTCTTTTAAAGCTATAATGTTCTCTCTACATGTTGCCTTATTTCTACCCCATCAATCTTGATGTATTGTGTTTTTATTTTCATTCAGCTCAAAATACTTTCCAATTTCCTTTTTTATTATTTCTTTGACCCATGGGTTTTTTATAAGCATTTTGTTTCATTTCCAAACATTTGCCATTGCCACAGCTCTTCATTTCTTCCTGTTAATTCAATTTACCAGCTGATGCCTCATCTTTTCAGCCCACAGGATTTGTGTTAGCATTTCTGATAAGGCAGGTCTGTGGCAACAATTCCTCTCCATGTTTGCGTACCTAGAAATGTTTTCATTTCTTCATTTTTGCAGAGTAGTTTTAATGGATATAGAATTTTGCTTTTCTTTCTATTATTAAAAAATGTCACTCCACTGCCTTTCAGAATCCATCATTTTGAGTGAAAAATCAGCAAAAAGTTGTATAAAATGTTTTCCCACATGTGAGGAGTGACTTTTCTCTCACTGCCTTCTCATTGTGTTTGGCTTCCAGTAGTTAGGTAATAATGTGTCAAGCTGTGGATTTCTTTGTGTTTATCCTGTTTAGGGTTTGCTGGGCTTCTTGGATTTGTAAATTAGTGTTTTTTCATCAAATTCAAACATCATTTCTCTTTCTGAGACCACCATTAGATGTATGTTGACAAACTTGATATTGATCCTCAGGTCTCTGAGATTTTGTTTATTTTCCTCCTTAACCCTTCTATTCAGTTAGCATAATTTCTGTTGATTTATTTTCAAATTTTCCACTTATTTTTTCTGCTATCTACAATCTCCCATTTGCTCTTTGTTGTGGGTTTGGACATAAAGTACCCCCCCCCCCGCCGGACCAACACACATGCACAAAGACTTAAGTATCGAAGTCTTGCTCCCCAGTTGATATGGCCCTATTGAGAGGTGACTACATCACAAGGTGCTAAATTCATCAATGGGTTAATTCACTGAAGAGTTCCTACCAAACATATTATTAAGAGGTACAGCCTGATTGATGAAAGTAGGTACTGGGGTATCTCTTTAAAGGGGCTTTCACTCCCTTCCTCCCTTTCTCCCTCTCCTTTTTGGCCATCTAACCCTAACAAGATGCAATCACGTAAGTTCTTCAGTTAGCCCTTTTTCTTTTGATTGACTTACTTATTTTTTTTTTAAGAGATAGAGAAAGAGAGAGACAATTGACACGCCAGGTCCTCCGCCACTGAAATCTAACTCCAGACACTTGCAACACCTAGTGGGCATATGCGCCCTTATGCTTGCCTCACCTTTCTGTGCCTGGCTTACATGGGATCTGGAGAGATGAACATGGGTTCTTAGGTTTCACAGGCAAGCACCTTAACCACTAAGCCATCTCCCCAGCCTGAGTTTACCCTTGTTCTAATATGAGTTCAAATATATGGGGAGATTACTGAGCAGTTAAAGCCCATGCTTGTGAAGACTGACAGTCCAGACTCAATTCCCCAGTAGCCTTTAAAAGCAGATGCACAAAGTGGCACATGCATGTGGAGTTCATTTGCAATGGCAAGCAGTCCTGGCACACCTATTCTTATTCTTTCTCCCTCTCTCTCTCTCTCCCTCTCTCTCTCTCTCTCTCTCTCTCTCTCTCTCTCTCTCTCTGTCTCTGTCAGGTTTCAAATAAATAAATAAATATTTAAAAAATAAAATGGGGGCTGGAGAGATGGCTTAGCGATTAAGCGCTTTCCTGTGAAGCCTAAGGACCCTGGTTCAAGGCTTGATTCCCTAGGACCCATGTTAATCAGATGTACAAGGGGGCACATGCATCTGGAGTTCCTCTGCAGTCGCTGGAGACCCTGGTGTGCCCATTCTCTCTCTCTCTCTCTCTCTCTCTCTCTCTCTCTCTCTCTCTCTCTCTTTCTCTCTCTCTCTCTCTCTGTAACTCTCAAATAAATAAATAAAAATGAACAAAATATTTTTAAAGTAAAATAAAATGCATATACTGATTTACTCCTACTCTTCTCAATTAATAATAACAGCTAAAATATTTTCTACATCATTATATCATTCCTCATGCCTTTGTATAGCTGCATTGTATTCCATTTATAGATGTATGATATATTTGACTAGCATTTTTCGCATGGGTGTGGTGTGGGTATGTGTGGTATATGCACATGTATGCGCACATGTGCATGCCCCATCCATGTGTGTGCACAGAGGCTGAAGAGAACATTGAGTGTCATTCTCTCACTGCTCCTCTCTGTATTTCCTTGAAGCAGGGTCTCTTCCTAATTGGCCAGTAAGCTCCAGTAATTTTTTAGTCTCCTCCACCCGTATGGACTGGGGTGTACAGATGTATGTGGCCATGCCCCGTTTTTACGTGGGTTCTGGGAGTTGAACTTGGCTGTCTATGACCCAAAAGGCTCTCATACTTAAGCAGCAAGCGCTCTTAACCACTGAGCAATCTCCCCACCTTTTGACTACTTTCATTACTTTTTTACTGATGGCTCATATTCAGGAAATTTTTTCCCATAATCTATGTGCAGCTAAGCAAAATCTCTTCTTCTGTCAATGTTCCCCTCAGTCTATGTTTAAGTGAGTGGACAAGGCAATGTGGTTCTCTCCAGCCTTTCACTCCAGCCCCAACTGGGAACACCCATCAGAATATGCTCAGGATGGGTAGATTGGGAGAACCCTGACAACTCAGTCACCTTCTCCTCCAACTACGGAAAGCTCCCTCTTGGTAGCCTAGCCAAATTTGAGATCTCCCAGTTCCTACACACCTCTGGATATGTTTCCTGATTCTTAATTGTAAAACCAAAATATGCTCTTATAGTACAATATTTTAGTCAACTCTCTTTGTTCCAATGTGACAAAGTATCTTAAAGAAAAAACTTGGCTGGAGAGATGGCTTAGCAGTTAGGTGCTTGCCTGTGAAGCCTAAGGATCCCGGTTCAAGGTTCAATTCCCCAGGTCCCACGTTAGCCAGATGCACAAGGGGGCGCACGCGCCTGGAGTTCGTTTGCAGTGCTGGAGGCCCTGGCGTGCCCTTTCTCGCTCGCTCTCTCTCTCTCTCTCTCTCTCTCTCTATGCCTCTTTCTCGCTCTGTCGTTCTCAAATAAATAAATAAATAAATAAATAAATGAAAAAATAAATTTAAAGAAAAAACTAATGGGAGGAAGTTACTTTTGCTCATGGCTTCAGGGATTTCTGTTCATGGTGGGCAGAGTCCACTGCTTTGGGGCCTAGAGAAAGACAGAAACAGAACAGAGGACACGGTGAAGGAAAACTGCTCACCTCACAACAGCCAGGGCCAAGGCACGCTCTGTGATCTACTTTCTCCAGCTAGTTCTCACCTCCTGCTTTTCCCTCATCTCCCAGTTACATCATCACACTGTGAATCCATCCAGGAAATCAATCCAGTGATTAGTTCAGAGCACACAGGATTCAATCGTATGCCCAAAGCCGCAGCTCTGAGCATTGCGTTGGAGACCAAGCCCTCAACACATGAGACTTACTGAAAAACACTTTATTTACAAAACATAGCATTCAAGAATACATGTTGAGATTTTCACCTTTATAATAGTTTCTAAAGGAATGCGGCTGTTCCTTTCCCGAGGATGCAAGTTCAAGGTTAAGGTTCCTATATAACAAGATGTTTGATAGAGCCAGACACTGCATTTCCTCCTGTAAGAGTGCATCTGAACCATAATTAGTATTGATGAATGAGTCAGAAGACAGGTTAGTTCCACATTTCACTGGCCACTTACCACTCTGTCTCACCCACTGTGTTGGTTTGAATGTAAAATATCCCCCTTAGCCTCATGTGTTTGTGATCATAGTTGTTAATCCCTCGTTGGTGGAGCCTTTGGGAGATGGAGCCTTGCCGAGGAGGTACATCACTGGGGAGGGGCCTTGGATTTTTATAATGTAACCCCACTGCCCCCTGGCTAGTGCTGGAGCTCTCTTACTGCATCCTCCCTGCTGCTAATGTATGACAGTGGGAGCCAGCTTCCTGCTTCTGCCATGATCTCCCTGCCATGAAGAAACTACCCCTTGAAACTGTATGCTGGACATAAGGCCTTTCCTTCCACAAGCTGTTTCTGGTTAGGGGTTTTATCCCAGCAATGAGAAGGGAACTGCCATGCCCAGGAATGGGTGGCTATCCCAAGAGCACTCAGTTTTAACTGGCCCAGGTAACAATATATTTTTCTCACACAGTAATTTATTCTACAAGGCACAGAGCACATCGTACAGTGAGCACTTGACGGGGAAGTGATGTCCCACATACCTACCTAGGAAAAATACTCAGCCTTGGGGCAGCCTAAGGCCCACTCTCCCTTCTGGATTAACTTCAAAGCTCTTCTCCATTTTCTCAGGGCACAAAGGGCTCCACTGCTAGTGACGAAGGGCATGTGTATAGGTAGCAAGGTTGCAAGCTATCATCAAGCACAGTATTTGTTCTGTGTATCAACACCCTTACCTAGTGAGGGCCTTTCAGTCCTCTCTATCTCCTACCTCACACAGTCGCCAAACACCCTGTGACCAAACTGGTCCTCCTCTGCCCTTCAACTGCCTCTCCTTTTTGAACTCTTTTAATTGCACTTGTTTTTGAAGTCCACGGAATTTATTATTCAGAAAACAACCTTCTCTGCAATATCAACCTTAATTAACTGTGTTCTTTTTCTATTGCCTCCCACCCTCCACTTCATGCATTTGAATTAAGGCACTCCAGAGCCCCCTGGCCAGCACCCCTCCCCCCATCACAGACCCATCAGAGCCTACCAGTCAACCATGACCAGATAAGGGAAAATGGAATTCCTTATCTGTGGCTGCCAATGTGAAAGGGTCAAGGTTACCAAGGAGAGACTTTCCAAAAAGAAGGAAAGGAAGAAAGAAGCCAAGCCTCCCCAGTTGCCATGGCAACCGGAGGTTGAATCATGGCGCATCCCCGAGAGCCTGGCTCGCTTAGCTCTGCTGACATCTTTCCACTTCATTAGCCTCTTTATCAAGTGACTGCATAGGAGTAAGTGTATTTTGGCGTCAGGGTGCACTGTAGATGATTCAGAATCACAAATGACCTTTCCCTCTGATCCCCAGTACCTTCTGGAAAGACAGACACCTGTGCCCATCCTCCTCCAACGCCCTTACCGCTTGGCTCCCTTCCTCACTCCTAATCAAAGCTCTGCGCGGGGAGGCCCAGAGGTGTCCCTACCCAGGAGCCCATGAAGCCAGAACCCCAGCAGTCAGCGATGTATAGCACCGAGCCAGGAGGAAGATTAATGGCTTTGCACACAGAAAATGGATAAAACGGGCCCCCAAAAGGCAATAAACACAAGGCAGACTGCAAGAAGGCTCTGACAGTAACAAATACTGACTGACATGGCATTGTGTTCTCTTTCTAGATGACGGTGCGCTGCCAGTAGAAACACAGATGCATTTAATAAGTGCTTCAGCGAGACAAAGGGCCCTTTGGGTGTTAAGACTGATCCCTGCCGTGCGCATGCGCGCTCCAGCATTTGCGAGCATGAAAAGGAATGTGTACGTGTTCGTATTTGTCCCCTTGAAAATCCAAGGGGCGTGCTGTAAGTTCCCAGTCTTGCTCTATGCTTCAGCAAATATGTCACTGGTCTGTCCTCTGAGCTATGAAAAAAATGAAATAAAATCTCCCACAACCAAGCGCCAGGGCTGAAAGCAAATCACTTAGAAGCTGAAAAATTTCTTTGATAAGTTTGACCTGTCTTTCAGGAGCTCTGTCCAGGTCTGTGTGCAAGGAAGAGACTCTCTCCTCCTCTGGTACACAGCAAACAGTGTCTTTATCTGAGAAGCATGCTGGGCCAAGGAGCAGCCAGGGAGGACTTATAAAGTCAGTATTATGAAAACCAGGAATCAAGGACCCGTGTTCTAGGGCCACAAGTTCGCTTTCTTTGGGCCTCACATTGCCCATTAAAAGAATGAGAGGACCAGACTGGGAAATGGCTGATCTCATAGCGGAAAGCAAGAAAATCACCACAGCCTCCACCCCTCACACCACCCCATCTCTACCTCCTAAACCAAAGCCCGTCTACTCCTCACTATTTCCACTCTACAGGCCCTGGCTCTACACCTGATGCAAGACCTAGTATCTCCTCCTGAATGGCCTCCTGCTAGTCCCACAGAATTGTTTCCCTCACAGTTGTCCTCCAGAAAAGCCATTCTGAACGTGTACTCCCCCTCCACCCCCACCCCCCCCCAGGTGAGACACTGCAGGCAAAGATCCCAAGATCTGATTAGCGTGGGTTCCTCTGGAAGCCCCAGGTCCTTATCTCACTACCTCCTTCCTTGGAAAGTATTCCTTCTGTGGTAACCCCATACGTGTTATTTCCAAGTGCACCATGTTGTATCACCCTCCTGGCCCCTCAGAAGTCATTCCTTCTAGCTGGAAAGGTCTTATGACAGACTGTACTTTGTAGAAATAAATTCTTTCAGCTTTCTCTATTGAAACCTTCAACACCCCTCCAAAACAGACTTCACTGACTTTTCCCATCTTGAAAATGGGTATGTGTCCCCCCATTTTGCACTCCCATAACACTTCATGTGTATCTACACGCATAGCACATGTCACCTCAGGGAACAGACAGGATTCAATCATCCTCTAAAATCCCAGCACGTTTCCTCCCAAAGGACACGCCGTGAACAACCCCCAGACCAGTGCTGGTCATGGATTTTACTCCCATAAGTAGATTTGTCTCTACTGATACCATTTCATTGACCTCAAAAGAGGAAGCTTAACCAGATAATCTGACCTAACCACACACCCAAAAACATCTTTTTAAAGCACATATTTCTTGGATGGAACAAAAAAAAAAAAAAGTGTATGGAGTGGAGGCAGAGAGATCCAAAGTATGGTAGAAATTTGACTTGAGGGACATTCTCCATTGTTGAGTTACAAGGATCCAAAGAAAGGACCTGAGAATAGCCCCTAGAAGTTAAGGACTGTCTCCAACTAACATGTGACAATGACCCTGGGGCTGTTGTCCTATGACCTCAAGGAACTGAATTCTTCTAGGAGCAGGTTACTCCACAGACCTACAACCAAGACACCAAGTCCAGGAGCTAAGGTGATGGCTCAGTGAATAAAACACGTACCATGCAAGTCTGAGTACAGAACACCAGCATGTATGGAAAAAAAAAAAATCAATCACTATAACAAAGGCACTTGTGATCCCAGCCACACCTAGGGGCAAGAAGGGAGGGAGAGACAAGAGAATCACTCTGGGAAGCCCCAGGCCCAGCTCACCAGGCAAAACCAGAGGTGAACAATGTGAGACCCTACCTCAAAGAAGGTAGAAGATGAGACCTGAAACTTGTCCTGTAGCCTCCATGCACATCAACACATGCATACATACATGCAGACAAACATATATACAGGGAGAGAAGAACCCAGGTGATTCACCACCTTGATTTCAGCCTTGTGGTATGCTGAGTGGATACATTATGCTATACTTCTGCAGTTCCAAGCTGTGCGCTAACAAGTTGATGTTTTAAGCCACTAAATTTGGGATCATTTGTTACATGGCAAAATAAAGCTTGTTTACCTTTTGCTGTAATTGTTTACATAGCAGCAGCCCCATTGACTAAGCTACTTATAGGTAGAGATGGCCTCATGCATTACCAATATCTCTCTGGGGTCTGCCCAAAGGGGCTGCTTACTAAATACACTTTCAGGGTGGGTAGAAAAACGAATGGATAGGTGGATTTTGGAATCTATGATGCCATTGTTTCAATATTTGCTTTAAAATGGGAAAAGGGAGCCAAATGTAAAAGATTAAAAAGAGAGAGACTACGTAAATGAATAATGAAATTAGGATAGAATAAAGTAATTATTTTGCCACACTTTATTATTGACTTTTGCAGTGTGCAAACTCCCTCATCTGCTCAAAGTCTGTCCATTGTGTAATTCAACTTTTCATCACTGTGACAAGTACCTAAGAAAATCAACTTAGCAGAAAATATTCATTTAGCCTCACAGTTTCATAGTTTGAGTTCGTGACAGGCTGGCTCCATGCGTTGGGGTTTGCAGCAAAGTAGAACGCTCATGGGAGAGCAAAGCTGCTCACCTCATGGCAATGTAAACCAGAGAGAGGGCAAGGGCCCTGGTCTACAGTGCGCCTTTCAAGGGCGTGTCCCCAGTGACCAAATTTCTTCTACTAGATCCCACATCCCGATGCTTTCATCACTTCACAGCAGCACCATCAGCTGACGATAAAGCCTTCACCCATGAACTTAGGACTCGATCCACTGCACCCATCGGTCAGCTCTTGCCTTTGTACCACCTCACAGCACCAGAAGGTGAGGTCAAGAAAGTGACGCCTCTTGCATACTACCAGGAACAACAGTCTATCCCAGGTTGTCAGCCTGGTTTCCAGATCCCGAGGTCACTGAGAAAGGCATGTTTCACACAGATATTGGTTGGGGCAAATGCCCAGCTGCCCTATTTTAAGAGGGCTCTTATTCTCGAGCTCTCATTCTAAATGTGATTTTCTAGCATCCCACTGAATCTCTGAGCCACCCAATAACTGCTTTAAAAAGAGCAAGTTTCCATTGTTTGCAACCAGGTTCCCTTGACTGATACATACACACCGTGGTCACGCTGGCTGACAGACGAGTGCTTTTTCTATTTCCGAAAGTCTGCAGAGACAGCATAAGCTCTCTCAGTTACCTGTTGTACCAGTCAAGGTTCTTAGCTGTGCACAAAAGAACTCTCCTTAGCTAATTTAAGGAGAAAAGAAATGTATTAAAAAAAAGTGCTGATAGCTCTCTGGGAGTGTCTTTGGGAGGTCCTCCAAGGAGAAATAACAGAAAAATCATACCATCTTCCACACAGAGGGTCCCCATCAACGGGTCCCCGACATGGGAGCCACAGGAGCCACCAACAGCAGTGCACACCGTAAGTGTCCACCAGCAAATCTTCCATAGCTGGCTCTGGATGTCGCACGCCTCTGCCCTTCCATGGTAGAGCAGATGCCTCAAGGCAACTGCTTCTTGGGATTCCAGGCCTCCCTTCTGGAGTCTGACCCAGTTGCCTCTGGTTGGAAGGACCTCAGGTCTGCAGTCTACTCAAGGGAAACTGGGAAGCACACTTCTCTGGATTCCCTTTTGAAGAGACAGAAAGTCAGAAAAGATGAGAAATTTCCCACACTTAGAAAGAGTGCTGGGTGTCCAAGTGGCTTGCCCAGCTATCCTGCTTACACCAAGGAGTTTGATTGAACACAGGTGTTGAAATGTTGAAAAATGCTCGACTTCAAGAAATTCATCGTAGAGGTTAAACAAGCTCCTACCTTCGGCAACACTCCAATTGAACTAGAGTTCTCTATGTACCGTCTTCAGTGGAATTCTATAAGAGCCTGCCAATGCCATCCAAATTGGGCTCTGATATGAAGATCCTTTCCACTTCCTTTTATACCAGTGAAGAAGAAACAATCTGGGGGCTGGAGAGATGGCTAAGGGGTTAAAGGTGCTTGCATGCAAAGCCTGACAGCCCAAGTTCAATTCCCTGGCACCCATGTAAAGCCAGATGAACAAAATGGCACACTGCACACCTGGAATTCCTTTGCAGTGTCAGGAGGCCCTGGCATACCCATATTCACTCATTCTTTTTCTCTCTCACACACATACATAAGCAAATAAATAAAAACTATTTAAGAAAACCAAAAGCAGGGCTGGAGATATGGCTTAGCGGTTAAGTGCTTGCCTGTGAAGCCTAAGGACCCTGGTTTGAGGCTCGATTCCCCAGGATCCACATAAGCCATATGCACAAGGTGGAGTGCATTTGCAGTGGCTGGATGCACCCATTCTCTCTCTCTCTCTCTCCCTCTCTCTCTCTCTCTGCCTGTCATTCTCAAATAAATAAATAAAAATAAACAAATTTTTAAACCTAAAGTAATAATTCTTTTCTTCTTTCCTCTTCTATATACTCCTTAGTCAACTAGACTCTAAAGCCATGATCTTAAGTACTCAACTGTCTTTTTAGATCATCTGTTTTCCATTCTTCCTCCCATTCTGCCGCCCCCATTCAGAGCCTTATCTACCTACTCCAATAAACTGTATCTGGGCTGGAGAGATGGCTTAGCGGTTAAGCGCTTGCCTGTGAAGCCTGAGGACCCTGGTTCGAGGCTCGGTTCCCCAGGTCCCACGTTAGCCAGATGCACAAGGGGGCGCACACGTCTGGAGTTCGTTTGCAGTGGCTGGAGGCCCTGGCGCACCCATTCTCTCTCTCTCCCTCTATCTGTCTTTCTCCCTGTGTCTGTCACTCTCAAATAAATAAATAAATAAATGAACAAAAAATATTAAAAAAAATAAACCGTATCCCATATTTTCCAGCATGAAGCAGCATTGTTAGTTTATACTGCCCCATATTCAAACCACAAAGGAATATTGCAGCAAGCTGCATTGTTCAGCGCTGAAAGAACAGCAGCCCTTCTATCCCTTTGCCACTGCTTAGTAACAGTGCACAGACAATTCAGAGGCCACTGGAATAACAGGAACTCAAAGTAGGCATAGTATTAATATGGAATGAAATTCAACTCCAAAACGTTATGCTAGTCATATGGCCTCAGGCAAGACCCCTAACATCCCTGAGCCTCAGGGTCCTTATCTAAAAAGCTGAAGTATGAATACTGGGCTCATAGAATTGTTGAGAAGGCCAAACATGGTAGTGCACACCTTTAATCCCAACACTCAGGAGGCAGAGGTAGGGGAATCACTGTGAGGTAGAGGGCAGCCTGAGACTACAGAGTGAATTCCAGGTCAGTCTGGGCTAGAGAAAAAAAAAAAAAAAAAAAAAAACAGAATTGTTGAAAGAATGAAATGATGTGATAATCTAAAGTGCCTATGGCAAATCCCTGATGTATGCTACCTCTTAGACAAGGCTTCAATATCCAAAGTGACCCTGAGTAGTAAGATACTAAAGCTGGAAAAAAATACCATAAAATTACAAGACGTTACTATCAGCATAGCTATTAATGTTATTTCATAAATAAGTAAAAAGACGTGGCTACAGCCTTGATCAAATGCGCTTTCTGGAAGTTGCTCTGAAAAGGAGCAGTGAGTGTGCATCCTATGTGGACGTTTCCAGAATGGTTGAGCCATAGAAAGTCTCAGAGCTGGCTTTCGATCCTTGTGATTCGCAGAGGCAAGGGCTCTGTTGTAGTAGGAAACGAGACCTTAGCCACACTGGTCAGCAGCAGGACTGAATCCAGCATTCCTAGCTGTGTCAATATCACCACAAAGACGTCCACACCAACCTTCTCACACCCTGTAACCAAGCTGACAAAGAGGCACCCACTATCCAACATCCTCAGAAAAACTAGCCTCAGAGTAGCCAGTTGGAAGTAATTTTCACACTTAGAGTCATTCTCCACTCCTAGGTCTGAGGTACCCAATCCCCTATTATTATTAATCTTTTCAGAAAGCTAAAAATGGAAGTAACAATTTTAAAGCAAACTTTGGAACTATTACTGTCAACATCACACTGAACGTGACACCAGCAGTCCCCCAAAACTTTGTAAGAGAAATAGGGACAGAATAGAGTTAAATGTAAGTTGGCAAGAAAAGGAGAAAAACCCTGAAAAAAAAAATACTTAGGATTTTTTTTTTAATCACACAAAAATCACTTTATAACAAAAGACAGAGTGAATACCACAAAGGGCTATACAATATATCCTGGGGGAAAGAATTGAAGAGTACATACAGTTGTCCCTCATGCTAGACTCAACCCTGACAGTCCTTCCTCAGGCATTCTTCCTTTGCCTAGATTGACCGAGGCACCTGCCCTTGAGAATTTCATAGTGTTCTCAGCCTCCTTGTCATCAAAGCTCTGGAAGGTCCTGGTTCATCGCCAGCATGCTGCAGAAGGCCTGGCTAGGATACTATTGGGCTGGAGAAATGACTCAGTCTTTAAAAGCACTGACTTGCAAAGTCTTTGGGCCTGAGTTCAATTTCCCAGCACCTGCATAAAGCTGGATGCAAAGTGAGGCATGCGTCCATGATCCCAGCTAGTGTGGCAATCCTCTTACACTGGCTGGACACCCTGTCTCAAAGAAGGTGGGGCACAGATGCTTAGATGGATGATAGAAGATAGATAGATGATGATGATGAAGATAGATAGACAGGCAGACGGACAGACAAAACTGAGATGGAAGCCTCCTCCCTGTTGACTAGATGTCATGATGCTGGAACAAGCCACGCAGTCTACTGGGGGAGAAAAGTCATCAACAGTCTTAACCAGAAGTGGACTCTGCAAGTTCTGTGGTGGTCAGCTAAGCCAAATGTGCCAACTGGTGCAATGATGGCATGTCTGTTATGGGGGAAAGCTACAGCTAGAGAGCTCATTAAATTTGAAGACAGCTGATTGAATTTGAGGCCAGCTCCACAGGAGGGAATTCATGCCTGGTACCAAACGCCTAATCAAAAGCCTATGACTGGGAAGGTCATAAGCCCTAGGGGAGAAACTACTATTGCTGTCTGACTAAGTGGTTATGTTCTTCCCATCAAACACCCTCTAAATACTTATCACATATACATGATACCTATATTAACTCTTGCTTTTGGTTAGAGAAGTTTCTCTTTTCAGATGGCGGTAGCCTCTAGGGAAATTCAAATCTCATCAAAATCCTGAAAAGAGGACACAGTGGGATGCTCAGCAGTAGATGAGACACCTCTATCACACCCTTCAAGGCTCAGGGGCCATTGCAGAAGAGGTGGCAGAAAGAATGTAAGAGATGAAAGAAGGGGAGGAGTGATTTTCAATATTGTCTTTCAGAAACAAAGGGGCTATGGCATTCATGACCTCACAGTGGCTGACACGACCCAAACAAGACCTGAGTAATAGAAGGGAAAAGATGATGGCAGCGAAATAGAGGAGGCTCTTGGTTAGGGAGGGTCCATCACCCTCTGCTGAGGCAGTTGCATTCTATGAAGGAATTCAGTGGAGGGAGTACAGGGGAGGTGGGGGAAAGGGAGGGTGATGAGAGGGAATGATGATCATAGAATAGTATCTATATGCATGGAGATTGTTGCTAAAAAGATAAAATGAATAAGAAATGAATTTAAAGAGATACAATAGCACTGGATTGCAGAGGCCACCTCAAATTCTGTCCGCCCAGATTTACTCTTTCTCAACCCAGAGTTGGAAAAACACCCCTGAAGCCACAGGTACTTCTGAGATCCGGGATGCCACTGGTCCTCATGACTGGTCCACACGGAGAAAGTGCTGCAGCCGAGAAGAGGGGAAGAGCCTCACTCGCTAGCACAGGATCCCAAGTCTTGGCGGCGGCTTCAGGAATTCTGAAAGAAAGGACCAGGTGTGTAGCAGTCTGAAAGAGGAAGGGCTGGGGGATGTATCATGGAGCTAGCATACTCTTTTAAAAATATATTTTATTAGGCCAGGCGTGGTGGCACACATCTTTAATCCCAGCACTCGGGAAGCAGAGATTGGAAGATTGCTGTGAGTTCAAGGCCACCCTAAGACTACATAGTGAATTTCAGGTCAGCCTGGGCTACAGCAAGACCCTACCTCAAAGAAACAAAATATATACATATATATATTTTATTTTTATGTATCTACTTGAGAGAGAGAGAGAAAGGGGCAGATAGAGAGATAGAGAATGGGCACGCCAGGGCTTCCAGCCAATGCAAACAAACTCTAGACATATGTGCCACCTTGTGCATCTGGCTTATATGGGTCCTGGGGAATTGAACCTGAGTCCTTTGGCTTTGCAGGCAGGCAAGCACTTTTAACCGCTAAGCTATCTTTCCAGCCCTGCACTCGGCTTTTAACTAAATTACATATTTCAAGCCTACATAATTTTATGTATAAGGATCTTATTTATATTTCATGAAAGTATGAGAAAAAGGCCTGTGGTCTCTATTGTGTAGTGGTGGTAGAGGCAGTGTGTGTATGTGTATGTGTGTGTGCGTGTGTGTGTGTGTGTGTGTGTGTGTGTGTGTAGAATGTATGAAGAGAACTTGAAGAAAAGTCTGGAGGACAAATGAAAGGCTGTACCCATGTGTGGACTACAGAGAAGTGACTTTTGAGGACACCCAACCTGCTGCTTAAGTCCATTTCTCCCACTCACTGCCTTTTTCTTGACTCACAAAATAAATCTCCCAGTTCTACCACGGACACCCACAGCTTTCATGAAGAGCTCACAGCAGGGACCCCCAAATCAGAATTGA
The DNA here is from genome assembly GCF_020740685.1 of Jaculus jaculus. NCBI lineage: Eukaryota > Metazoa > Chordata > Mammalia > Rodentia > Dipodidae > Jaculus > Jaculus jaculus. The sequence continues at coordinate 26,560,886 of NC_059118.1, forward strand.
CACAGACAGAAAACACATCCTACCCCCAAAGGTAGGCCCTTTATGTGGGTCTTCATGTCAACAATGCCAAGTCAGGAAGCAGCTATCGATTTTCCATGGGAAAGGGAACTAAGGAAATCGAAAGCTTGTGGGGGATTCAGGCAGGCCAGACAGAGGCAACTATCTCATCTCTCCGTGTTATCTTTCTCCACAGTTCAAAAATCAATTAGTGATGAATTTCTCTGGAAAGTTCTTAAACAATGTTATTTCATTAAAGATCTGTACAGGCACCATCAGATTTGCTTTCCAGGTGTGAATTAGAAAATTGGCCTCGTCCTTTTAATAATTTCCTCCTTGCTGACATTATATCAGTCTACACAATATCTAGTACCAGCTGAATTGGAGCTGCTGGGAAGCACAATAATCCTTCTTTTCCCCTCCAGTAATACAAATGAAGGCAGGGAGGATGGAAAATGTGGGCACCTCCTAGAATAGGAGCAGGAGGCAAAACAGGAAAAATCCAGAAGTCAGAAAGACTAACTTCAGAGGACAGATTTTCATGGTTATTGCCAGCAAATAACAAAAGAAGGCTGGAGAAGGAATAAAAGACTTTCTGAAAAGGGCGAGGAAAGAGGCCAGGAACTGCCTGTTGCCACAGCAATGTGCCTTGCAGGGGAGGCTCGGACCCATATGACTATCTCGGTCAGCGTGTACCGAGGGAGCAGGCCGGAGAGGCATGCGTGGCTGAGCGAGGACGGCACTCCCCGTCTGGTCACAATGCCTGGCTGACACCACAGCATGCAGTTGCTTTCTTCCTGCTTTCCTCAGCAGAAAGAGATGAACCCTCATTAATTCAGACTAATTTGCTAGAAGGCCAACCAAATAGACAGTAGTAAGATGCTTATAAAGGATTCCATTTTATCACTTTCATTTACACATAGTAAAAAGAACTAAGTCTGCCTTTGATGAATAGATAAAAATGGTCAGGAGTTAGCTCATTAAATCATGATTTAAAAATAAACTCACTAGGGGCTGGAAAGATGTCTTAGTGGTTAAGGTGTTTGCCTGTGAAGCCTAAGGACCCATGTTTTACTCCCCAGATCCCATATAAACCAGACACACAAGGTGACGTGTGCTTAAGGTCATGCATGTACACAAGGTGGCACACGTGTCTGGAGTTCAATTGTAGTAGCTAGAGGCTGTGTTAATCCAATTGTCTTTCTTTCTTCCTTTCTTTCTCTCTCATTAAAAAAAAATAATAATAAATTAATTAACTAATAATTTTACTGATTGAATAAAATTGTATTAAAATACTACTGTGGCAGGCAGAGAAAATAAGCAAATTGCTCTCTGTCCTCAGGGAAGGTGCAGTCTGGGGAAAAAGCCCAGGTCAGTTGACAAGAAGATATTTGCAACAGGGTAGAGTTTCTGTGATTCGAGGTCAGCTAAGCCAAGGATGATGGGGATATGCAGAGAGGCAGCTTAACCAGAAAACCATGGATGCGTTTCTGGAAGTATTCCCAGAACTAGATCTTAAAGGGCAGTTAGATGGTAGACAGATTTGAGTGGAAGTGTTTGAGGAGAGGAAATGGGGCAAGGAGAAAAGACGGGGTGGGGCAGGGGTCACAGGGCCATCCCAGGCATTCATAGAATGCTGCATTGCAAACCACATAGCTTACCCATGTTTTCTCATTTTCACCTCCTAACATCATGTGCATTTTCTGGGCAGGAAGGTTCTGTTGCTTTATTTCATTAGATAAAGATAGAATCCAGATGGTTCTTCTCCACACACCACAGCTGGTAGAAACAGCCAAGGAATGAAATCAGGTACCTTGGACTCCAGTCTCTGCAACCTGTCAGGTATCTGATGGAAATCATAGACTCCTTCCTCAGTAAAAGAATGCACAAGTGCTCACGTACACACAAACAGTTCACATAGGAGTGTATGGTATCCAGAAGCCCTTGAAATCAAGCCAAGAGTCCCAGCTCACAGCTCCTTCTCAGAGCAGAGCTTCTCTGTGCTTACACTGGAATGGCCCTATTGTGGCATGTGAAGTGACTCTGCTGACGTATTCTAAGTGGGTAACATGCAGAGATCAAACACAGATTGTTCAGCCTTAGAGCTGAATATTCTGAGATACATCTAGACATGGTCTGGGAGGCATAGCTAATGGCAACTGTGTCTGCCCAAAGTGGGTTGTAGCTCTTGAGGGCTCTAGGGATCCAGTTATAGTTACAGGGAGTGTCTGGAGGTTGGGCTGGGAGACTGGGCAAGACCACATTAGGTAGATGCGGTTGAAAAACTCAGTGGCAAGAGGCAGGCAGGTATCTAAGGAAAGAAGTCTTCTGCCTCTGGGACAGAATCTCAAGCAACCTTCTGCTCATGGCCATCCTCCCGAGTTCTAGGGTCCTGCTGGGAACAAGTCACCTGTTTTTGAATAATGGCACCAAGCTCTCCTGTCTCCTAACTGTAAGGTCACACGTAGCTGTTCACCCCATGGACAGTGTGGTTCGGTGCCTTGCCCATGACAAGTGTTCAACAACAACACATTGAAGTCATACATGGATGCCACTCCTGCACATGTGTGTGCACATATGTGGAGGTCAGGATTTCAAAATCATCTCTTGAAATGACAAAGAAGGAAAGGATTTGGGGGGGGGGATTTTTTTCTGGACTGAGGAGATGGTTCAGTGAGGAAATTGCTTGTCATGCAAGCAAAAGGATCTACGTTTACAGACCCAGAACCCATATAAAATGTACTGCATGGTGGTACATGCCTGTATTCCCACAGGTAAGGGACACAAGGGTGGGTGTTCACACAGGTAAAGGACACAGGGGTGGATTGAATCCCTGAGGCTTACTGGCTAGCTAGTCAAACAGGGCTGGTGACCTCTAGGTTCAGTGAGAGACCCTGTATCAAAAAAAAAAAACAAGGTTGAGGACTAGAGAGATGGCTTAGTGGTTAAGGTGTTTGCCTATGAATGCCAAGGACCCAGGTTCTATTCCCCAGTACCCACACAAGCCAAATGCACAAAGTGGCATATATGTCTGCAGTTCGTTTGCAGTGGCTGGAGGCCCTGGCATACCTGTTCTCTCTCTATCTTTCATCTCTGTCTCTGCCTCTCTCTCTCAAATAAATAAATAAATAAATATTTTTTTAAAAAGGTTCAGAGCAATTGAGAAAAGCACCCAGTGTCAACCTCTGGCCTCCACATATATGCACACATGTGCAGGAGTGCCCATACATATGTATGCCACACACACATATAAACACACATGTACTCATACCACACACATACAAACACACGTACATTCATATCACACACATACACTCATACCACACACACACATACACAAGCAAGGAAAGATAAAACCTTCCGCTTCCAGGCTTTATATCTCCACAGCCAGTTTTCAGAGATTCCTCTCCCTTACCTGGGTGTCCACAGACATGAAACTTGTGTGGGCCTCTGTGTACATCTGCTGCTCTGCATTGTACCTGACCCCCACAGCAGATAAGGTCTCAGTGGGTCACATCCAGGTTTCCAGGAATCCCAGGGTCCATCCTCCTGGCTCCAGATGAGCAAAGCAGGTGACCCTCAGATTACACCCCAACCCTCCTTCTCTTCACCACCCCCCCCACACACACACACAGTGAGGACACCAACGAGGAAAATGCAAAATTTAAATGATCCCCACAGGAAAGAAATCAACATCTCTTAGAGACCAAATTCGAGGACCAGAGTAGAAACTGAACATTCTAGAAGTGATAATTGGTCTCATTTATCTAAATTTAGAAGGTCTGAAAAGGGAAAGAGTAACTATTAAGACATGTTATTTAGAAGATAAGCTTTTAATCAAAGAGATGAGTCAAACCCAAACTCGAGCCAAAATCCTGCTCAAATCAGAGGTTTGAAATCTCTGTTCCTTTGGGGATAAAAGTCAGATCTTATTTAACTTGAAAATAAATACGAATTTTCACAAGAAGAATAAATTCTACCAACAAAAATAGGCCATCTGATAACTGGTGGGGGTGGGGGGGGACAGAAACAAACCAAAGCCATTACTTGCAAATCAGAAACATTCTGAATAAAAATACTGCCCGCGAGCTGAGAGATAGCTGAGCTCTGTGCGTTGGCATTGTTTTGAAGCCACTTGGAACTTTTCCAGTTCAAATGACTTAGGTGTGGGCTGCCTTGCTCTACTACATCCGCCAGCCCCACCCCAGTCTCCCTAGATGGTTTGATCCCCCCTCACGCTCAGTCTCACCCACGGCAAAGTGGGATTGCTGGCCCTGTAGTTTTCCCATCTTCAGAGCAGTTCAACAAGGCTTCCCAGCATGCCTGAAACAGGTGAGAAGGTTATGCAAGCGAATGGGGCATGTTCCCTGTTGAGCTGTCAACTCACCAGTCATGTGATAGTAGACAGATGTCTGGGGCGTTAAGCCTCATCCGCGAAGGAAGTAACACCCCTTAGGACAAGTCTGAAGGTTAAGCAGGACATCATCCCACGCAGAAATTTCGAACATCAAAAGGAGGGTAGAGGGCAGGACAGGATCAACTGCAGGTGAGGAACACAGATGCTTTGGTTTTCTGGGAATCCAGGCACTGAGGGCACTTGATCTCACCATGTGGTGGAGGACAGCCATCTTGAGAATTTCCAATATGAAAATGATAGGTGTTTGGAGTTGGGGATTTTTTTTTTTTTTTTGTCTTTTCATTGTTCTCACTGTTTTTACACTGCTGAGGACTGAACCTAGGGCCTCACACATGCTAGGCAAGCATTCTGCACCTGAGCTACATCCCCAATCCTTTTAGTACGTTTTTGTACTCTTAAATAGGGTCTCACTATTGCCTAAGCTAGCCTTGCACTTATTCTGTAGCCCACAAAGGCCTTAACCTTAATCCTCCTGTGTTAGCCTTCCAGCAAGCCTGGCTTGGTTTGCCTTTTTGAGACAGAATCATACTATATAGCCCAGCCTTGGAATTCTCCTGCCTCTGTCTCCTGAGTACTGGGATTGTAGGCTTATACCTCATTCCCAGCTGTTTTGAGAAGTAATTTTTAACAAAAACATATGGGAAGATTTACAAAAAAAATAAATATCAGTAATTCTAAAGACGTTTTGTTTTAAATCATGAAATTGACTCCATAAGTAATCTTACTCAAAGATAATGTACCTGGTAGAAGTTGGAAACTTACTGAAACCTCAGTTGAAGATTTTCAAAAGAAGAAGTAACAAAAAGCTGGGGATGTATCTCAGAGGCAACGCACTTGCCTTAGGATAGTCAATGAGGCTCCTAAAGGAATGGTCCCAAGGAAAAGCTAAGGTCCTCTCAATCCCCTGCCTCTGTGGGTTAGCCTCATTTGTGTCCACTGCAGACCTGCTATGGGTTCCTGCTAAAAGATCTTCACTGGGTTTGTGCATCTCTATAGCCCAGGGCATGTACCTCTGCCAAGTGGATCCCTGAATAATATGTGCCTGGTACAGAGCATAGAGTGAGCTTAGTGCCCACCAATCCTTTGCTCTTCTTCATAAGTTTCTAAAGGACAGCACTTCCCGAAGATGCGTGGACTGGGCGTGTCCCAGGAGCTGTGAAAGTCAAGACTGCGGTCCACTGTGGGGCACCTGCATGTCCACCTCCTATACACATGTGCACACGACATGGGTCTCCGAGAGGCCTGACTAGTGCTTGTTATCACGAGGGCGCTGTGCAGGAAACTGTGCTCCTTCCCAGATACAAGATTTAGAGCTGAGAAATAGGTCAGTCACAAAAAGGAAAAGCGTCACAGTGCTGGAGAACCACTCTCGGTAGCAGTTATTCCCTTTTCACTTCTCTTCGTGACACATACCACAATCCAATGACATATTACACATCTGTGTGCTCATTTATGGGGGCTGGGGAAATAGCTCAATGGATAAAATTCTTGCCTCATAAACATGAGGACCTGAATTCAACCCCCAGAACCTATGTAAAAGTGCTGAGCATGGTGGCAGGCGCTTATAATGCCGGCGCTGGGGAGGCAGAAACAGGGCCTGATGCTCACTGGCAACCTGTCCAGCCTAATTAGTGAGCTCTAGGCTAAAGAGAAAGACACACACACACACACACCATGAATGTCTTTAAAAAAAACTGTGCATAATGTAAAAAGCTCCCATACGTTTCAGTCCTCACAACCTAGGACAGCACCTGGTGGTAGTGCATTGTCAATAGATATACATGAAGTGAATGAACACAAGAGTCACCCATCACCCCCTAGTCTTTTTTTTTTTCATGTTCACTTCTTCATAGGATGAGGAAGATGCGTAGATGAGTGTGCTGTATGTATGCATTAATCAAGCAGTAAACATAAAAACATTTGTTGAGAAATCACCATATTCCAGGCATTGAAAGTATCTTCAAAACGGATGCATTTGGGCCTGGGGAGATGATTCCGTGGTTAAAAAGTACTTACTGCACAACCCTCAGGAACAGAGTTTGGATCCCCAGAACCTACATAAAGCCAGATGCAAGTAACCCATACATCTGTAGTCCCAACAGGCCCACAGCAATGGGAGACAGACAGTTGGGTAAATCTCAAAGTTTACAGGCCAGCTAGTCCTGCGTCTTCAGTAGCAAAATAAGTAAATAAAGAAGAGAGAAAGAGCCTGTCTCACACAAGGTAAAAGGCAAGGTTGTCCGCACACCTCTGCATACTGCATTCCCATCTCCACATACAAACACGCCCCCCAAAAATATTTTTTTTTAAATTTTTTATTGATTTATTTGAGAGCGACAGACACAGAGAGAAAGACAGATAGAGGGAAAGAAAGAGAATGGGCGCGCCAGGGCTTCCAGCCTCTGCAAACGAACTTCAGACACGTGCGCCCCCTTGTGCATCTGGCTAACGTGGGACCTGGGGAACCGAGCCTCGAACCGGGGTCCTTAGGCTTCACAGGCAAGCGCTTAACCACTAAGCCATCTCTCCAGCCCCCAAAAATATTTTTAATGATATGTAAATCTGGGCATGGTGATACATGCCTGTAATCCCAACATTTGGGAGATAACAACAGGAGGGCCAGGAGTTTAAGACCATTCTCAGCTACATAGTAAATTTGAAGGCAGCCTGGGCTACATAAGATATTGTATCAAAACCATCACACAGAAAAATAAAGCCCTGATGTGCAGGCTACAAAACAGACACTCAGTTCCAAACAGAGGGAGGGGATGTTGGGGCCTTCAATCCAGGAAGTCCATGCATCTGGGATGCATAGGGGTTTCACCAAAATGACTAACTCAACCACAGCAGCAGCAGATGTGGGAAAGAAAAAAAAAAGATAAAAGCTATTGATGGCCATAAATAGCTCTCCAAGTCCTTTCTCTCATAACATCAATCGTTTCAAAATAACCGAAAAATTAGGAGAAAGTCCCTGGTTGGCACCGAGGATACAGTGACTTTTAAAGACCTAAAATGCCAGGCAGAATCGAGAGCTTTCAATCTGAATACCAACTAGAAAGGTGGCAGAAATGCATGCCTCTATAAGAAACGCACTTGATGTAGTGGTATAAAAGTGTTACACTCAAAATTAATTCAAATTGGCTTTGTAAGGAGCACTGCCACATAAATTTAAAAGTGGCTCAAAGTCTGCAAACAAAGAGTGATGACAAATGGAAATATATTGAGTTAGGGGAGGCAGGGGGCATGGGGTCATCTTTATTAATGATCTGAAAGAGTGAGAGTAAACAGCACGTTAATGAAACTTGCAAATGATGCTAATTTGGGAGGTGTTGCTCTGATCACTGTGGACACAGAGGGAATATAGATGAACCTTAAGTGGTAATAAATATGAAGGGGAAACAACACAATGATATTCCAGCTAGAATAATGCAGAGCATGCTGGACTCCATGACTGGCCCATTCTCTCCTCAGAGCACTCTGTCCTTTATGTTTGGGGGATGGTGACGGGGTGGACAAGAATGTAACCTTAACTCAGAAAGGTTACATCCCACTTGTGCAATTTTGTTTGGCTGGCCCTTTAAAATTCCACAAAGGAACTTTCCCCGGATTCAGAGAGAGAGTGGTGCTTACCCTTGGATGAAGGGGTTCTATAAATTACAGTGCAGGAGAGGCTGTTAAAAGAAACAACCAAATAATGAGGGAATGGAGAGATTGACTGATGAGAAATGACCCAGAGGGGTAGACTTTGGTTAATTGATGGCTAAGTGGTAACATGATAATGACCTGCTGAGATCACTCCATGACAAATAGCCATGGGAAGAAAATATTTAGTATCCCACAAGGAACTTCATTCTGGCTGGCAAACAGTGCCTGTCCCAGCGCTGCTCATCTGCTAAATTTTACCTGCCTCTGAGAAGCCCTCATTCTGGGTCTTTCTCATTTCATCCCACCTGCCAGCAACATTGCCAGTTACGAGCCTTTCCCTGTTGGCCCTGACCAGATGGAATACATGTGTGCAGGATTCAGAGCCCCCAAGCTGAGGACAGATAAAGGAGCCAGCCTCAGACACCAACCTCAACCCAGAGGTAGGAGGAGTGGGAGAAGAGAGGCCTGGAGTAGCTCTCTTCTCTTCTCAAACCAACCTCCTCAGGCAGCAAGAAAATGAATGTGCTCACTCTATGCAAATGGCCATGGCTGTATGCAAATATGAATTCTGATACTGTTTTTATTTCCCAGCAGGTTCACCGGCCAGATTTATGGCTTCCAGCCGGAGATCTGCCTGGGCTGTGTCAGTGGCAGTTTGGGGATGGGAATTAACAGATCATGTCTCAGGCAGCCTGCGACTCAGAATCCTAGAAAGTCAAAACAGAGAGAAGCCAGGGCCCGTTCCTCCCATTTCCTCATTTGACTCATGAGGATGTAGACGATAATAAAAGTCTGTTGTACACATGTTTGCACAAAGAGAGGCTACCAAGGGTCACACAACACTGCTTTACAGATGACACTAGTGAGCTTTTAACACATTCCTCAATCTGTATTTTGGAGGAAGGAAACTGACATCAGACTAGCTAGTCCTTTTGGTTTTTCCTGTATGTATGTGTGCATGCACATGTGTGCACATGCATGTGTAGACTAAAAGTTGATGTTGGCTGCCTTCCTTGGTCTTTGATCGCTCTCCATTGTACGTACTGAGACAGGGTCTCTCAGTTGAATCCAGAGCTCACTGATCAGAACAGTGTAGATAGTTTCAACTGGGCATCTTCTGTCTCCTCCCTCTGACAACTGAGAGCACAGGCAGTCTGCCAAGCCTGCTTAGCATTTACATGGGTGCTGAGGGTACAAACTCTGCTTCTCAAGCTTAGCCAGAGAATACTTTATTCACCGTACCTTCTCCCCTGCCCCAAGACTGGCTAAACTCTGAAACAAGGCCACAGAGCCCATGTCCTCCATGTCTCAAACAATACTTCCTCTAATCCATCTACCCTAAAGACACCTAAAGGCCCATGGATCTTATATCATGGGATGGAGTGAGCTTTTCAAATGGCCAAGCCAGACAACTCCAAGCTAGGACTTCCACTGATTCCTAGATGGATCTGGGGTGTGAGAACCCTCAGCAGTGCTGATTCGAATATTGACACCTGTGTTGCAAACACCTTGAACGTCCACAGCCCTTTCTCATCCTCAGCTTAGGCAGCACACCCAACTGTCTCCACTATGACACTCACGCTCTCAGGGGCTCTACAGCATGCTCAGAGAGCACCAGACAGAAAGACACTCTTCCCTTCACACAGGCCAGCACCACAGGACATTCGGAGTATGTGATGTCTTACTCAATTTTCTTAGCCAGCCTAGGAAGCAAACAGAATAGTTGTTAATAACCAGCTTCATTTATTTAGTGGACAAATATTTACTGAACACCTATCACGTGCCAGATATTCAGCAATGAACAAAACAAGCAAGACCCCCAGTGTCATTCCATATATAGAGAGAAGAGGCAAATAGAAAATAAATAGCTATCAAAAAAATAAATAAGATAGTTTGGGGTAGTAACAGGTATAATGAGGGAGCTAAAACAGATGATTATCTCTTTCAGTGAGGTGGTGAGGAGAGCCTCTCTGACGTGATGACGTGATGACGTGATGACATCACCGCTCCAAGACAAGAAGGAGCCAGTCAAGCAAAAATGAGGAGGCTGTACATTCTGACAGCAAGAACTGGAGAGGCAGGCTGGAGAGATGACTTAACAGATAAGGCACTTGCCAGCAAAGCCAAAGGACCCAGGTTTGATTCCCCAGGGCCCACATAAGCCAAATGCACAAGGTGGTGCTTGTGTAGGAAGTTCGTTTGCAGTGGCTGGAGTCCCTGGCGTGCCCATTCTGTCTGCCCCCCCCCCTCTCTTTAATAAACAAATAAAAATAAGATATATTTTTTTAAAAAAAAATAACAAGAAATGCAAAGGCCCTAGGGTCAAAATAAAGTTGAGTTGTCTGAAGAGCAGAGACACCTGCAGCTGAGCGGTAACAACGCCATGCCGAGTGGTGAGCAAAGTCTAGAAAAAGCCAAAATCATGGAGAAGTGGCGAGGACGTGGTGAGGAGTCAGGCTGTTATTTTAAGAGTTTAAATGCTGCCTCCCCATTCCAATGGATGATTCCCCTAAGGCTCGGAGGACTTCATCAAGTTCTAAAACATCACTCAGCAAGGCAACAGACCATCCAGAACCCACACCCAGGAAACATGGCTGATGGTTTGCCCTTACACAACTTCTACTGGGAATCTCTCAAAGCCAGAAAGCCTAACCCTGTCTCAGCATCCTCACACTCCCTCCCTTCCCTGGATCTTTTCACCCGGCTGGGCAGTGAGGGTGGGACTTCCACACAGAACTATAAAACTCAAGATAAAAACGGCAGGTCCAGGGCTGGAGGGATGGATTAGTGGTTAAGACGCTATCCTGCAAAGCTAAAGGACCCAGAATGAATTCCCCAGGACCCCCGTAAGCCAGATGCACAAGATGGTGCATATTTCTGGAGTTAATTTGCAGTAGCTAAAGACCCTGGCATGCCTATATTCTTTCTCTCTCTCTCTCAAATATAAGTAAAGATAAAATACAAAAATATTTTTTAAGTGGCAGGTCTAAACCATGTAGGATTGTCCTTCTCAGCTTCCAGTAAAATAAAATGAGAAAATGAGAAGGTGTATTACCCTCCCAACACTGCCCAGAGACATCTTTGTAAGTTCTAGAAAGAGCCAACCCCTGCCTAGTGGAAACCATCCCACCATGCAATCCTTTTGGGCCATCAGTACCCAAGCGTGGCAGTAAAACGCGGTTCTACATGCTGGTTGGGGGATGTAGGGAACAAGCAAAGAGAGATCTGCATGTTTCCCTATGGTTCTGTTCACAGGCCTGAGACCTTGCAGTCTGGCACCTGTCAGGTTCATCCTTGCCTGCCCCCACAAGGTACACTGCAAGGCGCAGAAGTGCCAGCAGGGGTTACTGTACTGTCTCCTAACATTGCCAAAGACTGCACCCCACTTGTGTGCCCACAGCCTCCCGCTGGCCTTCTGGCTGCCTACAGCTTGTGAGCTTCCTCCTTGCCTGTCTCATTCCAGACATCAGCCCAGCAGCTCCACCTCTCTCCTCATTCTGGACAGAGGAACCTCCTGCTGGGGCCCAGGCTCAGCTGGGTAAACACCCCACCAAGGACCACAGGTGTTGTCTGGCGTGAGCTATGTGCACATCCAGACCCACCTCACCATGTCAGTCAGTACCTGAGGCTACCACAGAGCCACCAGCATGGGGCAAAGATCTGACACCAGGGGTCTTCTCACAGGGCAGAATTTTCCCAGCTTTCTTGGGGGTCGAAGTTCCTGTTTGGACCTATTGGAGAGCCAGAGCACCCAGTGTCGTTCTAAATTCCCAAGTTGACACTGCATTACACTTGCAGACAGCAGTCCATGCTAATTCTTGTAACTGTTTAAAAACCTGACCTAGGACTGGAATGGGATCTGTAAGAAACTAAGAGAAGACATTTCCCAAAGGCAGGACTGTCCTTCATCTAGGGAGGTCTGAACTTCCCCTCTAGGGTCTTCCAGGAATTCAATGGCCCACACCCTAGAGATAGAGTTTTGCAGTTCTAAAGTTTCCAGAAAACATAGCCATCCTCTGTAGAGAGCTCTGTGACTTCAGAAAACCCAACACACACCCTGGTGATTGTCAGGCGCGAGGGGGGAACTGGGTGTGGGGATTGAGAGAGACAGAGAGAGCCATGGAGTCAAAGCACCCTTCAAGCAAAAGGCTTATTAGAGCTGACAGACGGATGGTGTCTAAAAGAAAGTTTCGGCCTGTCCAAGGAGAGCAGAACACGTTCTTTCCAGATCCATACAAGCCTAGGAAGGGTGGTGGTGTGCTGTGAGAAAGTCAGTCCAAGGTCAGGTGACACCATCAAACTATACCAAGAGACACAGTGTGGTTTGGGCTGTCACAGTTGTTTGGAGAGTCTCAAGGACATTCCTGGATAAGGGACACCTCGAAGAACAATGGACCTAGTTAGTAGTAACAGTGGTCAGTCTTTGGGCCCATGGGCAGAGAAGCTGAGTGTGTAATTACTCTGCCTGAAGCCTTCTCTGGAAGGCTTGATTTTAGGTGTTTTGACCAGGTCCCTTCCTACCAACATATCAACCATGATCCTATGGAGCCAGCCATGAACTGGAACCTATTGTAGTCAGAAGTCCACATCAGAAGACTGCTTTCTGACAGTGTGCTTCCTGGGCCAACCTACTGGGAACAATGGAATCAAGGGGCTGGAGTAGCATATGCATGCCTTCATTGGGTTGCATAGGAAGGGTGACCTTTGGCTCTGAGAACTGTGTGAAACAAGTCACCAGTAAACAGCATCTTCGGGTGGGAAGTTGGGTACTAGACGGCCACCACACTGCAGAGCCCCGAGATCTGGTTAAACATTATCCCTAGGCATGTCTGTGGGGCTGTTTCCAGATGAGGTTAGGGTCTGAATCAGCAGGTTCACAGAAGTAGTTTGTTCTTCCCAGGGTGGGTAGACATCACCCAGACCACCTAGGACCCAAAGAGAACAAAAGGTAGAGAATAAGAAATTCAGCACTTATCCCTGCCTCATATAACTCAGTTAGCTTTCTCATTACTGGGACAGAATATATGACAAAAATAATCTGTTTAAGGGGTGAAGAACTTACTTCTGCTTGCAGTTTAAGGTTATAGTCCATCACGGTATGGAAGGCACGGCAGCTGGTTCTTAGCTACTTCTCTCCTTTTGATACAGACCAGAGCCCTGGCCCATGAGATGGCACTGCCCACAGCTAAGGTAGGCCTTTCTCACCTCAGCTAAACCAGCTCTTGTTGTTTCTTTCTTCATTTCATGTCCTTGACCCACTTTCTGCAATTCCCTCCTCTGTATTCCCCAGCATTCTTGGCCCTCTTTTCTCAATGTTCCACACTACCATTTTTCAAGCATCCGTCTCCTCATGGGGTCCTTAAACTTGAGGTCAAAGCAGCCCCTGGTCCCTGTAGCGTCCCCGGGCCTATCACAAGGCCTAGAACAAGGCAGCTGGAGCACATGAAAGAGATGTTCTTTCCTGTGTTTATTCTGCTTCCCATCAGATTTCCTGTGTAGGAAGAGGCGGGTCACGGGAAGTAGAAAAGTCATTCTTGTGGGTCTCCTCAGTAGATGAAACACTCTGCTAGGTGTGTTTTCACACACATCATCTGGATCCACATTGTGACCAATGGCTTCATTACAGCCCCAGACTTCAGGACGCTTCTAATCTGTAGTGCAAGCCGAGCAGATGCATGACCAGAAAGTACTTTGATAGGGGCCGGGGTCAAAACTAGCCATTTGCCAGATTTCAGATGCAAGAGGTTTTAAAGTATGGTCTTCCTGTAGGTTCCGGAGGAAAATGGCACAGTTTGGGAGACTTGTACCAAGACATTAAAGAGGGTGATTCTGCCTGGCCCTTGGCCATTTATACACATCAGTTCCCAGGGAGATGACTGTTGTCTTTATCTACGCAGTCCCGTCATGACATAGAGAGCTCTTTATTTCTGACACATTTAATATATGATCCTTTCCCTTAAATGCAGGGCTGACCCCATCTGCATGACACATCTGCCTTCACGGAGCCCTCCCTGTCTCACGGTGGCAAGGTCAGGAAGCTGGGCTCGGCTCCTCATTACCCTGGGTCCCATCTACTGTTTTCCTCTCCCATTCCATAACCTGAGAGCAGGAGTCTTAGGCTGATCCTAGACAGGGGGTTGGGCTTATGCCCTTCTTTTGGTTCGAGAGATTTTTTTTTTTGGATGTGTGTGTGTGTGTGTGTGTGTGTGTGTGTGAGAGAGAGAGAGAAGAATGTGTGGAATGTGGTTGTGTAACATGTGCACGTATGTAGATGTACATGTGCATATGCCCCATGTGTATGGGAAGGCCAGATTGCACACTCACATATTGAGAGTAAAGTCTTTCCTTCGACTCAGAACTGACATCTTTGGCCAGACCAGCTGACCATAGAGCCCCCAGAAATTCTCTGGTTTCTGCCCCCCAACAGGATTGGGGTTACAAACATGCATGACGAGGCCTAGCTTTTTACATGGGTGCTGGGCAATCCAACTCTAGCCATCTCAGTCCCTCCTGCAAGTGCTCTTACCTACTTAGCCAACCCCCCCCAGCCCTCAAACGACATGTTTGTTTTGTGTATGTGCACAGTGTGCATGCATATATGTACACATGCTCATCTGGATACACGGGTGTACATGCACAGGTGAGTGCAGACACGTGAAGTCCAGAGGTCAATGTTGGCTGTCTTTCTCAATCACTCTCTGTCGGGCACTGCCAGGCACAGGCTGGAGCCTTCAGGAGAGGGGCCTGAGGTCCCAGGCATGGCTATGGACCCCCAGGCTACAGGAGGCCACTCTCTGTCCAAGCCCAGCACACCTGAACTCAGGCTCTTTCCATAGCCCTGTAACCTTTGTCCAGTTGCTTAGGAAACTCCTTATCAGCCTTCACACACTCCTGAGACTCCAGATCACCTGACGCCCCCACCCCACCCCCACCATTACCTACATGCTAGAATAAATGTCCCCATATGCTAATTAGGCATCAGAAATGAACTTGGTACTCCAATCCCCTTAGGACCCTTCCCCCCAGCCTCAGATGCTTATAAACCCATTTCACTGACAATAAGCTGAGAGAGCTGTTCAACTTTCTCTGGGGAGTGTTTCTCTCATTGCCTGAATGCCTTCAGATGGGGGGGAACCACAGCTGGCCCCCAGAGCAAGAATCCAGAAACCTGCAACTCTCCACTTTATTTATTTATTTTTCTTTAAGTGCTTTTTAATTTTATTTTACATTTATTATAACAGGATATACTCTTGTATCCCCTTGCTCCAACTCCTGATACCCTGGGGGACCTCCTCACTTGGTTATGGTGTTCACTGTGAAGAGGAAAGCCCAGTTGGAAAAACCAATGCGCCCAGAACAAACCTCGACCCCAGACATGAGCACAGCCATCCAAAAGCATATTCCAGCGGAAAAGGATGCCCTGCCACCATGCCCCAAAGGTGCCCATTAGAGAACCTTTCTGGTATTAAATTCTTCCATCATGCCAGGAAAGAGAATGGCTGGCTGCGCAACCACTGAGATAGTTCAGGTAAATATACTCTATTATCCTCAAAGGAATTCGATTTCTTTCCAAATCACCCTGGTCGGCTTCTATTCCCTAATCTCTTTTATTGTTGACATGGGGTTCTAGGTGTGGCCGTGGCTTTTAATGTGGCTTTGTTTATTTTAAACTCACTACTGGCTTTCATCTGGATGTAAATCAAATCCCTCTGCCCAGCCGGGCTCCTCCTCATTGTTTAAAGGCTGATCACATCTCTTTTTGAAAAGCACAGTGTACTTGTTACCCTTGTACAAAGCAGCCACAATTTACTGGGCTGAAAATCAATATATGATTGAATCCAACTTGTGCTCCTCTCTGGAATTCTTAAAGCCTCACAGCTGAGATACCCACAACACTGTCCCACCCACACATTTACCTTCCAAACCTGGAGGGAAAAGAATTTTACAATGAATGGAAGGAACACTGAAGGAATGGCTTTAAACACCCAGGGAGAGATTCAGCGTTACTTGGGAACTAGCAGACTGTCCTTGGGTGAGAAAATAAATGACAAGTATCAAACTGAACCAGAGGTCGCCTCTATAATCTTCAGCCTATTGGAAGGAGTCGCTGTCTGGAACCTATTTTTGAATTTGCTTTTAAGATATCTTAGCTCTTCTACATGGTTTTTAAAATACATGATCTGAAAGGATTAGCACCTCTGGGCTGGGAAGATGGTTCAGTGGCTAAAAGTGCTTGCTTGCAAAGCCTACCAGCCCAGATCCAATTCTCCAGTAACCATGCAAAGCCAGATGCACAAAAGTGGCACATGCATCTGGAGTTTGTTTGCAGCAGCAAGAGACCCTGGTGTGCCCATTTGTTCATTCATTCATTCTCACACGCACACACTCTCTCTCTTTGCTTACAAATAAATAAAAATATTTTATAAATGATTTTGCACCCCTACTATGCAAATACCCTGCTCCCACCCACCTGGTTTACAAAGTGGAGCTATGAACTACTCCTTTCTAATGAGAGGGAACCTCAGAAAAGAAGAATGAGACTAAGGCTATCACTTTCTGGTAGCCCAGCACCAGAGACAGCCCTGTAGTCAGGCAGGTCTTTCTGTCTTCCATCCCACGATCACGGAACAGAGGGCTTTGTAGCAGAACAGCAGGACTAGAAAGTTGCACATTTCACTTTTACATTCTTGAAGGCAGATTTCCAAGCCTGGGAAAGGCCTAAGAAAGCTTTTGCTCTCGTTCCTCCCAGTGGGAGAGAGCACTCCTCTGGGAGGCTAGCCAGAAAAAAAAAAAAAACAGGCTCAAAGGACACTGAAACAATGAGCCTCACGTCTGGCTCATGCTAGAAAGTCACAAATGCATGAGAAGGGGCTGGGAAGGTTTCTCAGTCGGTGAAGAGCTTGTCACACCAACATACGGACCTGAGTTCAGATTGCGGGCATCATGAAAAAGCTGGACCGTGGTGGAACACACCTGTAATCCCAGCTCTGGGGAGGTGGAAACAGGACAAGCCCTTGGACTTGCTGGCCACTTATACTGGACAAATCAGTGAGCTCTGGATTTACTGAAAGAACCTGTCTTAATAATGGTGATGATGGTGATGATGATGATGATCATAATAATAATAACAATATAATAATAATCATAAAGGGATGGAGAGATGGCTCAATGGTTAAGTTGTTTTCTGCAAAACTTAATGACCTGGGTTCAGTTCCCCAGTGCCCACATAAAGCCAGATTCACAAAGTGGCACATGATTCTGGAGTTCATTTACAGTAGCTAGAGGCTCTGACATGCCCATTCTCTCCCTCTCTCTCTCTCTCTCTATTTCTCTCTCTCTCTCCATCTCTCTGCCTGTAAATAAATATAATAATAATAATGTGGAAACTGATGAGGAAACATCCAGCATCTACTTCTGGCCTCCAAATACACACACACACACACACACACACACACACACACACACACATGCACACATACTACACACAAATGCACGAGAAGAGTTATTGCCTTTTTGAATATGGGTGTTAAGAATGGGGATGGGCAGAGACAGAAGAATAGATCTCAAGTTGGAAAACATGGTCGAAGGCCAAATCACCAGTGTGTTCAGTAGATAATGTGACAAGGGCACGTGGAACAGTGGCATCGGATTCCTACATGATATGCCATGCCAGTTGTTATTGTTTGACTATGAAATGTCACCCACGGGCTCATGTGTTTGAACAGTTGGACCCTAGCTGGTAGCACTGTTTGAGGAGGTTGTGGGAGCTTTGGAGTGGGAGGCATGGCTGACAAAGCTGTGTCGCTAGCGGTGACCTTTGAGGGTTATGGGCCAGCCCCACTTCTGGTCCACTCTCTGCTTCCTGTCCTCCATCATGATTTTGACCAGTCACCTCATGTTTCCAAAACCACAGACTGAGCAAACATAGCCACTATGCCTTCCCGCCAGAAAGAGCTGTATCCTCCTAAAACGTGTCACAATAACTCCTAAATCGTTCCTGTCAGATATTTTGTCACAACTAATACATCAATTATGATTATTACAATTCCCCATAATATTTTCTTTCCAGAAACAACTTTTCACTCTGTTTTTACATACCTGTGTTTTATCACTGTAATCAAAAGCCTGACAGGAACGACTGATGGGAGGAAGGGCGTCTATCGACTCGTGATTTCAGAAGGGCGCAATTGATGGTTACTTAGTATGGGGTGCTTGAGCAAACCACCACGATGGCAAAGGGAGAGAGTCACCTCATGCAGATAGAAACCAGCAAGGGGCTGGAGGGATGGCTTAGCAGTTAAGGCCTTTGCCCTGCAAAGCCAAAGGTCCCTGGTTCAATTCCCCAGGACCCACGTTAGCCAGATGCACAAGGGGGCGCATGCTCCTGGAGTTCATTTGCAGTGGCTGGAGGCCAGTGACATGCCCATCCCCCACTCTCTCTCTCCCTCTTTCTCTGTCAAATAAATAAATAAATAATAAAATATTTTTTAAAATATAGAAATCAGCAAGAAGGGAGGGGACCGGTGACCAGGAATAACCTTTCGGGTGATGCATCCAGTAACCTACTTCCTGCAGCTAGGTCCCCACCTCCCAAAATACCACTGCTAGCTGAAGACGGTCTTCAACAAGTAAAACAGGTCAGACATTTTATGCTCAAAACACACCAGAGGACGTACCAAACCAAAGTGCTGGGGGTTGGGGATGTGGCCCGGTTGGTAGAGTGCTTGCCTAGATGCATAAAGCCTCAGGTGTGATCCCACGGTAACCAGGCGTGGGACACACAGCCATCACCTCAGCACTCAGGAGAAAAGGGCAAGAGGATCAGAAGTTCAAGGTCATTCTCAACTTACAGGCCTTCCATACCTTACTGTCTTTCTTTCCATGTGTGTGTGTGTGTGTGTGTGTCTGTGTGTCTGTGTGTCTCTGTGTGTGTGATGTGGTGTGTGTGTGATGTGGTGTGTATGGTGGTGTATGCACAGGTGTGTACCCTTGCAGTGCCCCATGCGCTCTTTTGCAGGAGAGGGCGCTTGCCTGCATGGCTGGAGCAGAACACTGGGTATTCCACTCTACTGGTCTTCTACCCATTCTTTTTGTGAGCCCAAGGCCCTTACTGCTACCTGGAGCTTGTGGGGTTTTTGTTTTTTGTTGTTTGTTTGTTTATAAGCCCAGGCAAATCCCTGGTCTCTAATCCCCCTTGTGGGACTGGGGTTACAGGCACACATAGCCATCCCTGGCTGTCTACGTGGGAGCTGAAGATTCAAACCTGAGCAGGTTCATGCTCCCTCGTGTGTGCCTCCTACTTGCCCAGGAAGCGCGCTTAACTGCCGGCCTGTCTCCCCCCCCCTCTCCGTTTGCTGTCTGGAATATGATTACAAATTTCAGTCTGTCCCTACTCAGTAAATCATTCCCCTTATGGGAAAAAAAAAATCCTTTTATTAGTACACAATTACACCTCCAGACAAAAAGCTGTTTGTGGTGTATAGTTAAGCTCTCCTTGTAATATTTGGAGTAGAGCTAAGACACCAAAAGAGGGAAGGAAGAGGGAGAAAAGAAGGGAAATGGGAAGGAGGGGGAGAGCTAGAAAAGGAACGAGAGAAAACAAGACACAGAGAGAGAGGGAGGGAGGGAAGGAAAGAGGGAGGGAGACTAGAGATATTTTGAAAAGAAGGAAAAGAACTACGACTTTCAGGCTGAAGGGATGGCTTAGTAGTTAAGGTGCTTGCCTGCAATGCCAAAGGACCCAGGTTTGACTCCCCAGGACACACATGAGCCTGGAGTTCATTTGCAGCAGCTGGAGGTACTGGCATACCCATTCTCTCTCTCTCTCTCTCTCTCTCTCTCTCTCTCTCTCTCTCTCTCTCTCTCTCTCTGTGTGTGTGTGTGTGTGTGTGTGTGTGTGTCTCCCCCTCCCTCTCCTTCTCTCTTTCTGTCAAATAAGTGAATAAATAAGCAAATATATAAATAAAACTCTAAGACTCAATAATGCCATTTGAATGCCTTGTTCTAGCCATGTCTGAAACCATGGCCTCTTTTCAAAGCTATGAGTTTACAACCCACTTTATTCCTCAAGTTGGTTTTAACTGATTTTTGATCACTTGTAACTAAAAGAAAAATAAAAAAAGAACATGTCCTCTATACTTTCCTCTTCCCCCTTTCAAATCTATTGCCTACCTTTCAAGTCCCAAAGAAAATGTTGCTTTCTCTGTGATAACTCAGGATCATGTTGGAAAACTGGCTATAGAAAAAGGAAAAAAATCAAAACAATTTTTAGACTTAGGGCTGTAGCTTTCTGGTATTTGCACTTGTGTTTCTTTGGATCAGTGCTCACTCTTTCCCAGAACACACTGTGGTTCATAATCTTGAGTGACACGCTCATCCCCTCGTGCAGTGCTCCTCTCAAGGACAACAACTGTATCTTCTTCATCCTCATCTCCCAGGGCTGGACTTGCAGATAGCTTCAGTAAATACTTAAGAGTGAGAAAGTAGCTTAGCAGCCATGGAAGGAACAAGCAAAAGGAAAAAGAGGCTTAAACATGCTTGAAAAATAAAAAAAATAAAAAATTTTTAAGTAGTGTATGGTGAGAAAATACTGGGAAAGACTTTCTATGAGAGAAAGCGAGAGAGTGAGAATTGGCACACCAGGGCTTCCAACCGCTGCAATCAAACTCCATCCATACACATGAGCCACCTTGCGGGCATGTGCAACACTGTGCACTTGTGTGACTTTGTGCGTCTGGCTTATGTGGGATCTAGAGAGTCGAACATGGGTCTCTAGCCTTTGCAGGCGAGTGCCTTAACTGCTAAGCCATCTTTCCAGCCCTGGCAAAGACTTTTAAACTCTGGGGAAAAAAAGCAGCAATATATTTCAGGGGTTAGGAGAGACCGTAGTAAAGGCAATGTGGACAGTCTGGAAGGGAATAATGAGGATGAAGGTGTAGGGATAGAGGTCTGCTAGGGTGAAGAGGAAGTAAATGCAGAGGCACAAGCCCCCTGCTGCAGGAGAGTATGTGACAGTGTAGGCGACCTAGAAGGGCAGACTGGCCCAGAGTCATCGGCCCAGGGGAATTGAGAGGAGTTGAGACAAGACAGAACAAAGCCACAGCCAATCTGAAGCAATTCAATTTTAGTCCTTCCCCTGTGTGCACGTCTGCATCGCGTTCAATTCCATGATTTCCGGCAATGACCCACGAACCACACTTAAGGCTACAATTACTCTCTGGGAATAAAGGGCCCGACTGTAACCTGTCTCTTCCCCCAAACACATCTCATTCCCCTGATTTACTTTTCCAGCGTTGTGCCAGACTGTGCTCTTGAAGCAAGTACACGGGGCAGCCATGCCCAGCCAGTAGGGCAGCAGGGGAGAAATTAAAATCAGCCAACTGCAGCCGACAGGGAGATACACCAGGTTGCCCTGACAACTAATGGGCAGAGCTCCGGAGAAATAGATGGAGATGGCTGAGGTCAATGGGTAATAAAATCCTAGTTAAAGGCAGGTTTTTCTCCCCTTCATTTCTGCTGATATAAACATGAGGAAAAAGAAATGATAATTGGGAAGCAGATTCCCTTAGAGATGGTGCCAGGCAGGAACTGTAGATTCTAAGCATATGGCTCTGGGCTGAACTGAGGGTTAAACCAGGACACATCAAGAGGCTAGATACTCCTGTTCAGACACAGTTGCCCTCAAAATAAAGTCTAAGGGCATTGAGAAGGAAAGACAGCTTTTACTAAGTATCTACTGTGTGCAGAGCATGTCCTTAGGAATGGGGTACCGCCAAGAAGCCTTGGAATAGTATGCTGTGGCTTCACTTCAGTTCTTCTCTCTGACATGTGGGGGATCTGGGCAATTATGCTTTTTGCTGGTTGAGGCAATGGTGAGTAGGAGGGAGGTAACACTCTCCTCACAGGTGGTAAACATGGAATGAATGGCACCCCATAATAACAGCTGTCATCCATGAGCCCCTACTCCGTGCAAGCACCATCCCCAGTGTCTTGCATATGTTATCACAATCCTCACAGACAGCTACCACTACGTCTATATTTTACAGATGAGCAAACCAAGACATGGAGAAGTTAAGGACCTGTCCTGAATCTCTCTGGTGGTAATGATCCACCTTTAGAATCTGGGCAATGCCATCCCATCAGCAACGCAGCTATCAAAGGCAGAGGTGCAGGGCTACAGAGATTGTGGAGTGATTAAAGCTCTTGCCTGTGAAGCCTAAGGACCCATGTTCTACTCTCCAGATCCCACATAAGCCAGATGCACAAAGATGAGGCAAGCACAAGGTCACACATGCCCACTCAGTGGCATAGTGTCTGGAGTTCAATTGCAGTGGCTGAGGCCCTGGACCAATTCTCTGTCTCTCTCTTTCTCTCTCTCTCTCTAAAATAAAATAAAAAAGCCGAGGTGCAAGCTTGTAATTCCTGAATTCAGGAGGTAAACATAGGAGCATCAGGAATTCAAAGCCAGCCTTGTCTACATAGCAAGTTCAAGGCCAGCCTGGACTCCATGAGACCTTGTGTCAATAAAAGACAGAGACACAAAAAGAATATTGATGGAAAAATTTGCATATTGTTGGATACAACACATGTCATAATTCTGAATGTGTACATACATTGTTTTAAAATTACAAAATAATAGCACTATTTACCTATGGGTAGAAAAAGACAAAAAATGGAGAAATTTGGAACCATAGGAAGAGATTACCTGCGTTAAAAATGAAATCATTAAACTAAAATTTAAAAGAGAGAAGCAGGGCAGTAGCATTCACTTTTAATATATTAATTTCTGCAAACATCCCTTGCCTGCAAAAGACCAGGTTCCTAGTGCTTTGGTCTCTGACATTATTGTAAAGAAAGCAAGCCCTGGAAAGATATGACTAAATAAGAGGGTGACAGGCACCCAGAGAGGAGAGTATAGTGAGCTGCATGCTCCCTGAAGCGGGTGTGACAAATTCTGCAGAGACAGAGAAAGTCTGGAAGGTTTTACAGAGGATGCATCCCAAAAACTCAGATCTTTCCAGAACCATGGCCTCGAGTCATGCCATGTATAAAATAATGTAGCAGTTTACTTCTGTCATTGCTGGGACAAACTATTCAAACAGAAGTAATTGAGGGAAAGAAAAGGTTTTTGTCTTACTGCTTTGAGGAGAAGTTTCATGCTGGTAGGAAAAGCATGGCAGGAGCAGACAGCCAGTGCCACATCTTCACACCAGCAGAGAGGAAGCACAGCCCATTGGGCTGAGCTGTAACCCTTAAGGCTTCCCCCCCAGTGATATACTTCCTCTAGCAAGACTCCACCTCTGAAAGACTCCATAGTCTTCCCAAATAATAACACCAACTGAGGATTAAGTATTCAAACACGTGAGTTTGAGGGGCATTTTAGGTTCAAACTACTCAAATAATAATAGCTCATACTGGTGAGCCCTTACTAGCAGGCATTATGCAGGGTTCTTCAAGTATGCCCAACTGAATTCATGCAACATCCTTATAAGCCTATCACCACCCTTTCTCAAGGACAGAATTGAGGCTTAAAGAGGTAGAAAAGCTGCCCAAGAGCACATGGCCCATCAAAGGATCTGAGATATGGAAACAACTTCCTGAGAAATCCAGCCCTCTGTCCCCAACCCCCAACCCTCTGAAGGCAGTTCCTAACAACACTGAGGAAGTTTGGGGCAGGCTAAAGTGGACTGTGAAGGCAGATGCAACTCCTGCTAAAGATCTAGGCCAATTAGTCACAAATGGGCATATGAGGCAGATGACAAAAGACTCTAGAAGAGAGATCAATTCCTGAGTCCTCGTTGTGTGATGTCAAGGTCAATATCTCTGGGCTTTCACCCCACCCATCCAGAGCAGAAAGAAAGGAGCTACTTCCTACAAGCTCTCACTACTTATTCTATGAAAATGATGGTTGTTTTTTTCTGGTTACCTCATCAGGTTTATCACTACAGGCCCAACAAGATCTGGCCTCAGAAACCTCACCTGCTCCTTACTATGCATCCTGAGTTCTTCAGATGCCCTTTTATCTACCCTGAGCAGTAGCTACTGTGTGAGAAGGCCACTAGTTACCAAAGAAAGAGAAGGTCCAGCTCTGCTGTGTATGGAGGAGGTTGACTAAATGAGAAAGAGCTTCCACAGAAAATGGTTGGATTGCATGGCTATGTAGAAACAGAGCCCAAGTAGCACACTCCAGGCTGACAGTAGACCTCCATGTGACCTTCCCCCACACACGTGAGTGATGCTGTACAAGAGGGGCTTCAAGCTAGGTTTTGAAAAAAAGTGATAGGGGGATATCACAGATGGAAATTGGGTATCACACATGAAAGAAACTAAGGCCAGACGTGTACCCCAGACCAGGTAGGCTGGAACAGAGAGTCTGTGCAGACAGGAAGGGGAAAGGAGGGAGATGAGGCTACTGAACTGAATGCAGGACTAACAGGAACTAGGCTCAGTACAAAGGGAGTCCATAGACCTGGCAGGCTCTCAAGGGAGGGAATAGCTTGTTAAGAAATCTCCTGGCTGGAAGATGATTTAAGAATTCTTTATACACTAAGCAGATGATAATCATAGCGTCTAAGCCAAAACCCATGTTAGACAATCTAAATAAAAGGCAAAACAGGGCTGTAGAGATTGCTTAGTGGTTAAGGTAGTTGCCTGCAAAGCCAACTTTTTAGCCACGTTTTATTCCCCAGGACCCACATGATACACATGCACAAGGTGGGTGCATGTGTCTGGAGTTCATTTTCAGTGGCTAAAGACCCTAACATGCCAATTCTCTCTCCCTCTCTCTCTCTCTCTCTCTCTCTCTCTCCTTCTCTCTCTCCCTCTCTCTCTCTCTTTCTCTCTCTCTCTCTCTCTTTCTCTTTCTCTTTCTCCCTCTGCTCCCCCTCTTAAATAAATAAATAAAGTATGTTTAAAAATAAGGCCAAATATGGCTGGGGAGATGGTTCAGCAGTTAAAGACACTTGCAAAGCCTGCCATCCCGGGGTTTATTTCCCCAGAAAACATGTAAATCTAGATGCACAGAGTGGAGCATGCATCTCGAGCTCAGTTGTAGTGGCTGGAAGTACTGGCACACCCATATTCTCTCATCTCTCTCCCTTTTCTTCTCTCTCTAATGAATAAATACACGTATTCTTTTAAAAGAGGCAAGATATTGGAAATTAGGATTTACGGTGAACACATCATGTACTTTCTTCCTGTTGTAGGTTCCTCTACATCAGCATTTCCAAAAGTAGGATTTGTATAATACTCATTCCAGAGAAGGAAAAGAGTGTGACCAAATCCAAGTTAAAATAGTACCTAGAAATTAAGGGAGCCCCAAATAATCTTTACTTAATTCTCTCAAAAATACGTTCACCAGAGCTGGAGAGATTGCTCAGTGGTTAAAGATGCTTGCTTGCTTTCTTACAAAGCCTGAAAGCCTGGGTTCAATTCCCCAGTACTCATGGAAAGCCAGATGCACAAAATGGGATATGCATCTGGAGTTCATTTGAAGCAGCAACAAGCCCTGGCATGCCCATACACCACATTCTCTTTCTCTCCCTCTCTCCCTCTCTCCCTCTCTCTCTCTCTCTCTCTCTCTCTCTCCTGCTTGCAAATAAATAAATAATATTTTAAAAAACATGTTTCACCATCAATATTCCCATGTTGCAGGTCAGAATCCGAGGCAGACATCATGCCTGATTGGCTCATGGCACTCAGAGCACAGGTTTATTCCAGACAGACTGACTCCAAAGGCAGCACTCCTAACCAATGGGCACAGTACATGGCACAGTTCAGAAGCAGTAGGTTAAGTAAATCTCAACCTTTTGTCTCCCACGGGACTGCTCAGAAAATGTTTCTCATTCTTCCTCACTCCTTCCCACTTCAGCTGTGACTCAGAACAGTTTGGATTTATCAACAACAACAACAGCATTACTTCTCTCCCCATCACTTCCTTCAGGACAAGTGGTCACCTGGTGAACACCAGGAATCAGGAAGAGAGAAGAAAACTGACCAGGGGGACAGGCCACCATGGCCTTCTTACCAGAGAAAGAGGCAGGAGATGCAATAGCTGATCCCCACTTACCTCTCTATCTCCACCAGTATCTTGGTCTTGTCTTGTGGGCAGTCTTGGGTATCCTTCCTTTGGTCTCAGACCAAACAGGATGTGCCAGAAGTCTAAGACCCAAGGACCCTGAGGAGGAATTAAAGCAATCATGGGTGGGACAGCTCATATTTACCACTCAACATAGAAAAATTTCACTATTTTAACAACCAGCCCTGGGCCCTATCATAGTCTATCTGCGCTCAACTCTCAAGCATTTCCAAAGCCCATTTAGCCTTGATCTTAACTAATTGACTGGACATCTCTGGGATCTCAGCAGAACAGACCTCATCTTCCTTGTCTGATTTTAAACTCGCGAGAACAGGAACCGGCTCCAGAAAGGATGTCTGAAGCCAATGTTCACAGCACTGCTACAATAATGGAATTCCTTCCATCTCCAAGATTTGTCCTCAACTGGGCCATGACTGATTGCCTTACAGGAAGCAGAGGCCACGAGGGACATGGACGTCCACCCAGCCATGCCGTTTCCTACTCGTGGGACCTAAGTGGCTCCTCCCCAGAAGTCACTCGTCTGAACCGCATGCTGCCTTGTGTAAGGTATGAGCTCTGGTACCCACCTCTCAAGGACGCTGTGAACACCACGGAGATAATTCCAGAACAGCCCCCAGCCCAGGGCCTGACACAGCCAGGAAGTGTGACACACACACACAGCTGTGTTCCTTCTCGGAGACAGCTCACCTTCCACTGGCCTATTCAGATCCCATAGAATGAGTCCTAGACAACTTTTCCTCATGACAATTTTGACAATAAAAATAACAACTGAAAAGACCGACCACAGACTGGGCTGAGATTGCAGATTGGAGGCCACAGACTGAACCAAGATGGAAGGGCAAGTTCACACAACGGGGAAGCTGCGCATGGACAGGAGGCGGCCACGGCGCTCCCCGACTCCTCAGCATTCACTCACCCCTCCAGCATGAGCACCCAAAAGGTCCTTGGGAACGAGGCCCCCTCAATGAGGTGCTAGGCCCCACTCCCTCTGCCGAGAGAGGGGTGTGAGGCCCGGGCTGCCAATCCAAGCACCCTCTCGTACAGCACAGTGATTTGTTCAGAGATAGACACGTGGCCCACACTTACCCGGTGGGATGCATTCTGGGGTTGTGTTCAAAATACAGGTTAAAAAGAAGTTGGCCTTCTGCTGAGCTTGAAGTGAAAAGGGGAAAGACCTGGAGGAGACAAAGACAGAGCCTGTCAACAGTAAGGCTAGCAGGGCTGAGAGCAGAAAAGACCGCCGCCCAGCCACAGAGTCCCCAGAGGCAGCCGAAGCTGACTGGGAGCTAAGGCGTCCATGTCCCCCATGCTAGCTAAATCTCCTCCTGCGCCCCACACTGAAAGGAGGGTACCAGAGTGTGGCGTGTGTGTGGGAGAGGCTCTGGACATTGCCTGTGCGCAGGAAAGCAAAGGGAGAATGCAAAAAACTTTAACCAACAAGTTGCTGATGTGCCAGGACCCCACTGAGCATAAACACCAATGTAAGCTCCTCACACATGCTGTGCAGCCCATAATTATACATGTCACACACACACACACACGTGCACACACACACGTGCACACAGGTGCCACATTCATCACATTCATGCATATAGTCACCTCTCTCCCCCCGCACACACTTTCCCTCTTCTCTCTCTCCCTCTCTCTCTCTCTCCCTCTCTCTCTCTCTCTCTCTCTCTCTCTCTCTCTCTCTCTTTCACACGCACACTCCACATGCAGAGCTCTGGCCTTGGAGACTAGATGGACCACACCAGGCCGTCACGTAGCCTTGCCAGCAGTCTCGTTCCAGGTCTCATTGCTTCCATCTACAGCTCACCATGTGCACATGCACACACACGCACACGCACACGCACACACACACCCCTGCCGTTCTCCCCCTCACTCACTGTCTGCCAGGCCTCCCTCCTCTCTCAGCCACATAGAACAGCTTCCTTACCTCAAAAAGCTGTCCCTGACTCATTTCGCTCCATCCCTGCCAAGTTCCCATCACCACTTGGCTACTTTGTTCTTCCACACAAGGAATAATTTTCCCTGCACCCTGCTTGGGTTTGTACACGTCCGAACATTCTCTGTAGCAGCAGGCACATTGAGGCAGGGGAAGAGGCTAGCAGCAGACTGGGCCGGGTTCAAAAGCAGCTGTGCTTTCATACACTATTGGACCTCTACTCTGGCCCTAATCTGTGGGCAAAAGGATTTCACCATTAGCTCCATCCTTGCCTGTGAGCTTCTCATAAAGTTCATGTCCATGTTGAAGGGCAGAGGGCTTTGGCAGTGTGACCATATTATAATGTCCTTAGATCTCCATCTTAGGCTTCTTGCCCATGCCCACGCTCTAGGCAGTTTCTTCTGCTTGCTATCCTGAAGAAGCTGCCGAAATAGAAGCTGACTCAAGGCTATATGAACTTTAAGAACCTGGTGAGTTACCGACTCCCAGGGGTGTTGAGAGGCTGGACTTCCATCTCACATCTGTTTGGGTCAGCCCCTTGTGGCGTGTCCCACCCACCCATCCCCCTGGCCTTTTGCCTTGCTAGCTCTCCATTAAGGAAGAGGAGTTGCCTGTCTGAACAGAACATACATTTGTCCCAAGTGATTTTAATCTGAAGAGAGGTGGCCAGAGAGATAATGACACCAACCAGCCATTGTGAGGAATGTGGAAGTTACCATGCCAGCTGGTGTTCTCCCCCAGGGCTGACCAGACAAGTGTCCTTGGTCTACCCTGCTGAACAGAACAGGCCTGGTACCGGAAGGAAGTCGCTGAGAGGCCTCTGTGGTGTGAAGTGAGCATTGCCCACTGACTTCTGGGTTTTCTCATTCAGCAAGCAAGCCATCGCATGTACCCGGTACCAGACACTGCACACAGCTCTAGAGGTACAAAAATCATCAGGGTAGATGGAGACAGTGTTCGAACTGAGCCAGAAGCTAGAGGTAGTGGAGAGATTTTAAAATAAGTTTAAAAAAAGACTTTCCACCCATGCAGGAACTCATCTAATTTTGCTGAGTAGAAGCTGTGAATTAGGAAGGCGAAGGAAGTTCCAGACACACTGCAGAGGCAGGGCACACAAGCAAGCAAAATTAAGTGAAGATAAGGCCCAGAGCAGAGTCTGCGGAGGGACAGGAATAGAAAAAGACCAGTAGCTCCAGGCCCCAGACCTAGGTGCTGAGATAAACAGTTTGAGCTTCCTCCTGAAGATCTGTGGCAGTTCCTAGAGAAGGGCTGGGACGTGAGGGAATACGGACTCTTCAAGGCATGGTTGCTGAGAAGTGTAACACTGCAGGGCTTTGTCAAAGAGAGGCTGAGATGAGGAGAGAACTCAAACCACAAATGCTCTGGGGGAGACGACCTCCAGGACAGTCAGTCCTCTTTCTGCATCACAATGCTTCTTTTGCCTTTCTTCCACCCCTACCTCACGAATGTGGACGTTTCTTGGGTTCTATCCATGACTCTCTTCTGGCCCCTCCTTTCTCAGTGTGACAGTAATTTTTGAACTATAGGTCGCAGAGACTTGTTAGAAATGGGAACTTAGGGGCTGGAGAGATGGTTTAGAGGTTTAGCACTTGCCTGTGAAGCCTAAGAAGTTATGTGCGAATCTCCAGGTACCACATAGTGTCGCACATGCACTCAAGGGGGCACATGCATCTGGAGTTTGTTCCCAGTGGCTGGAGGCCCTGGCGCACCCATTCTCTCTCTCTCTCTCTCTCTCTCTCTCTCTCTCTCTCTCTCTCTCTCTCTCTCTCTCTCTTTCTTTTTCTCTCTCTCTTTCTCTCAAATAAAAAAGAAATATGAACTTAGTAGGAATTTAGGCTCATGGGCTCCGTTTGGCCTACAGGGTCAGAAACTCTGGGGTGTGGAACCCAGTGATGCTGTTTCAGCAAGCACCCCCACTCTCAATCATTCTGATGCTCGCTGGAGTTTAAGGACAACTTGTTTACACTTGGGAAGAGAGGGAGTAGAAGAGGAGAGTGGAAGGAAGAAAGAAAGGAGGGGGGAGGGAGGAAAGAAGGGAGGGAGGGAGGGAGGGAGGGAGGGAGGGAGGGAGGGAGGGAAAGAGGAAGAAAAGAAGGGAAAAAGAAGCAGAGAAGAAGAGAAGAGAAGAGAGGAGAGGAGAGGAGAGGAGAGGAGAGGAGAGGAGAGGAGAGGAGAGGAGAGGAGAGGAGAGGAGAGGAGAGGAGAGGAGAGGAGAGGAAAAGAAATCAGGATCTCAGAGCAGAGCCTAGGAACTGTGTTTAACATGCACGCAGAGATGACAAAACCACTTGCCTGCAGCAGTGCATCTCTGAATTTAATGGTCCCCGCAAACCCCCAATGACCTTGTTGAAAAGGTGGACTGTGATTGGTAGAACCCAAGATTCTGCTTTTCTGACAAGGAGTTGCCAATAGCACTAGCCTACAGACCCAGCCTTTAATAAGGAGTCTCCTGTCTCCTTGGACTGTGGGCTTTAGCTGCCACCTATATGTTTTAATTAGCATTTCCCTGATGGTGAGTGTTGCAGTCAGGTTCGCATTGCTGGTAGAAATCACCCAACCAAGAGAAGCTTGTGGGGGAAAAAAAAGAGCTTTATTTTGGCTTACAGGCTCAAGGGAGAATCTCCATGTTGGCAGGGAAAACAACAACATGAGCAGAGGGTGGACATCACCCCCTGGCCAACATCAGGTGGACCATAGCAACAGTAGAATGTGCCAAACACTGGCATGGGGAAACTGGCTATAATACTCATTAGCCTGCCCCCAACAATACACTCACTTCAGGAGGCATTAATTCCCAAATCTCTATCAGCTGGGAACCTAGCATGCAGAACGCCTAAGTTTATGGGAGACACCTGAATCAAACCACCAGAGTTAGGGATGTTGAACATTTTCTTAAGTGCATGTTAGCCCTTTGTAGTTCTTCCTCTGAGAACTCCCTATTCAGTTCTCTGCCCCATTTTTGGAGTTGGTTATTTGATTTCTGTTGTTTAGTTTTTTGAGTTCTTTGTAGATTCTAGATATAACACCTGTGTCAGTGGTATAGCTGGCAAAAATTTTCTCCCATTCTGTGGGTAATCTATTGGCTCTGCTTATGGTATGTTTGTGCAAAAGCTTTTTAGCTTCATGAGATCCCATTGGTTGAGTGATTGTTTAAAGCACTTGATTACCTGCCTGAGGTAACAGGTAAGACCGTATGGCTGAAGACACCATATGCTGCTAGCCCAGAACATGGAGAAACCTGGCTGGAATCCAGAAGAGAGCCAGTCCCCAGACAGGTAGCCCATCTAGTACTAGAAAGCGCTACATGAATACTGGGAGAAAGTAGCCAACAATAGTCAGAGCAACCAGGGGTCCTATCTACTCAGAAGCAAACACCCTGACAAGATGCACACACCGATTTTGTGGTGGCACACAGCCTTGGTGGGTAACCAACAGTTTCTGATTGGCTAAGCAGTGCACTCAGTGGGAAGTAACCTATATCTGGAACTGGGAACCAGGTCAGAGTCCTATGGAGACAAAGGTTATGTTCTCCAGTGTCAAGCTCCCACTAGTCTTTGGCTACCAGAGGGGTTACATCCATCAAATTCTCCCTAAATTAATAACAGTTATCCCATTTAATCTATACTGACTTCACTCTCCTTTGGAGAATCTATTTTTCTTTTTCGAAAGGTAACAAGACCCAAGGAAATAAACTACCCCTTGCACTTCAGAAACCACAGAGGAATTGGGGAGAGGAGCAAGTGTGCTGCTTCCACACTGAACCTGATAATCAGCACCAGGGTGAAGGAGACAGACCCTGAGGATACTCAAAACACACCAAAGCAGAGATCCAGAGGCTCCTAAGAGCTCATCACTGAAGTAAATTTAAAACTCACCCACCTTGGCTCAGGGAATTTTGTGGGGTGGAAAGATTGTAAGAGCCACAGGTTGGGATGTCATACCCAGAGTAATCCCCTCCCCCCAAAATAACTGACTGCTGCTCCCACAGTGCATAACCCATAACCCCATGGGGAATACATGCCACCCCACTGAGAAGGTCCTCCAGCAGAATGGGGGCAGGAACAAGACAAAGGATAGTACCAACACATGACATATCCATTCTAAGTGTGTCCGTTGAAAAAAAAAAAAGAAAAGAAAATTCTACTTATTCTCTATATTCACTGAATCAGCCTACTCACATAAACTATGTCCTTAAACCAAAGCAGGGCGATTTTTAAGAAGACATTTCCCCAGAGGGACAGCCCAAATTCCCAAGTTTTTTATGCCATTCCTTTGCCAAGGAACTCCAGCCCCTGCCAAAGAAATATGCCCTTCCCCCTTCCCCCCACGTATGTAATGTTTCCAAGGGAGGCTTTGAGCACACTCTGCCAAGCCATCAGTGAGCTCTGTTAGGACCCAGGATGGAGACAAAACAAAGGGCATTGTGGGAGAGTGAAAGGTCTCAGGAGACTCTGGAGGAAGGAAGTTGAATGTTGAGAACTTCTCAAACTAGTCTTCCTAGGGTATGATGGGTAGCAAACTTGCCCCAAAGGATGAGAGCTCAGGTTTCTAGGCTCTGCAAAGTACCTGGGCTTGGGCTACAGTAAGTGAGTGGGCCTGACGTGTCTAAGAGAGCAGCACTGTGCACCCTATGGCCTATGCGCCTAGCCTTTGTTTTCCCAAGTCCACAGCACTGCCAGCTGTGCTTAATGCAAAAGCGTTTAGAGGTCTTGTTCCCAGGCCCCCTTCTCCATGGCCTGTGACCTCCATCCTGGTCACAAAGTGGTGGCCAGAAGAAAGCATCATTCTTGACTTCCCCAGTGTGGGTAAAGGGAAGAAGCTCACTTCCTGGGACTTAAGGGCCACCTTATTAATTCACTCTAAAATTGCCCTTGTTCTCAACTCTTGGCACTTCTAACTAATCTTATTCCCTTAAATCTGCAAGGTTGTCCCCACCTGGCATTTGTGCAGCTGGTGCTGTTAAACCTAAATGTAGAAGGTTACATGTATCTCTGCTAAAACCTTATTATCTCCAAACCCTGTTCTAGCCCGTCAAAATCACTTCAAGCCACTGTTGTATCTTCAGTTGCAGGATTATCTATCCAACTTTCTATTATCTATGAGCTCAATGAGCATGTCTAAAGCATGGGGCCATCTTTTTTGATGATTGCCATCCTGACTGGAGTAAGATGAAATCTCGAAGTTGTAATTTGCATTTCCCTGGTGACTAAGGATGTTGAACATTTCTTTAAGTGAGTATTGGCCATTTTTATTTCATCCCTTGAGAATTATCTGTTCAGTTCTCTACCCCATATTTTGAGTGGATTGTTTGATGATTTTTTTTTTTTTGCTTAATTTTTGAGTTCTTTGTAGATTCTAGATATTAAGCCTCTGTTGGAGGTATAGCTGGCCAAGCTTTTCTCCCATTCTGTAGATTGTCTGTTGGCTCTGTTTATGGTATGCCTGTCTGTATATTAGTTTTTTAGCTTCATGAGATCCCACTGGTTGAATGTTGTTTATTTTCTTGGACTACTGAGAAACCCTAGAGTAATGAGTCAGTAGAGACCTAGGACTAACCTCCTATGAGACAGTAGGAAGTTGTTATAACTTCTCTGGTTTTCAATATCATAATGTTGTGGTTGCTACTAGCTACAAATTCTACAAAGTATGAAGTATTTAAAAGTTTAGGCTTTGGAAGCAAGACTCTTGGGTAAACCTTGATATATGACCTTGTATAAGCCACATAACCTTCCTGCACATCAGTTTCCTCGTCTATGAAATGAGTGGTTATAACATAAAAGGCATATAATTATACTATATACTATACAATATAAGAATATAATATATATGTCAGATATGTTATACTATGTGATAATATAATACATATTTCACACAGAAGTATAGGAGATACTTAAATAAATAATTGTAAGAATATAAAATAAAGCACGTGATAACTGTAAAGACTGTATGGTGGTTTGAATGCAGAACATTCCCGTTGCCTCTCACTGGGGCCAGGGACTTTACAGTCCAACCCTTTGCCAGTGCTGTCTATCCTGCCATGCTCCCCTGCCATGATGAGATTTCTCTTTGAAAAATGTAAGCCAAAATAAACCCTTTCCTCCCATAACCTGCTTCTGGTCAGGTGTTTTTTTCTCAGCAATGAGACAGTAGCTGCACCAGAGAGTAACTACTTTATGAGGTTGTTAGGAGTATTATATGAAGGCTGAAGAGATGGCTTAGCAGTTAAAGTGCTTTCCTGAGAAGCCTGAGGACCCATGTTCGATCTCTTTCCAGACCCCATATAAGCCAGACACACAAAGGTGAGACAAGAGCAAGGTCACACACTAGGTAGTGCAAGCGTCTGGAGTTTGATTGCATGGCTAAGACCCTGGCACATCAATTCTCTCCTCTCTCTCTCTAAAATAAAAAATAAATATTTAAAAAAGAGTATTATATGAATAAATTCATATAAAGTGTTTGACTCACACCTGGCATATACCTAAGTGCCCAGTGGACAGAAGACAAAAAAAAAAATAGCTTAATGTGAGGAGAGTAAAAATTAAAGGAGACGCCCTATAAAAGTTCTCAGGAAATATGGTGACCGGTGTCTTGCTTTTTGAGATACAGTCCTAGTTTACTTTGACTGCCCCAGTATAATTATTAGCAGGGTCCTGTTCTAGACACAAAAATGCACTATGAGGAAGGACAAGTTGTCACCTTGAAAGGAGTGTTGTTATGTGCTTACAGCCATTAAGTACCGAGGACCACTCAGCTTTGAACCTGAGTCATCCTGACCAGTGACTGTAAAGACTGAGGCCCAGAGGTTTCCACCAACACCTGATCCTTCCATTGATCAGCACGTGCATCATATTCATCTTGTCTCTCAGACTGAAGACACTGGCAGGTCTACATTGTGGACTCACAGTTCCCTGGGCCCAACCGTACCTCCTCCTCCTTTCCCTTCAGCAAATGTTCCTCCCCCAGACATCCTGCTAACTCCACCTCAGTACCTGCTCCCCAGAGGGCTCACCTGACTCAAGGCCCCTTTCATTCTCACCAGTGACCCATGGAGATGTTAATTTAGACTCACCCTATCTAGGGACCCTGGACATTGCCTGCACCTCACCCATCATGACGCCTCTAGAGATACGATTATGTGCAATATGCACTTTTTCATCTTAACCACCAGGATAATGTGACTGCAAGGCATCAGACTTGCTCCAGCTAAGTGCACAATAGTATACAGTGTCCCCTAATGTATCTCTGTGTGGAAGACTTGCAGTGGTAGCTCAGATCAGAGTACAAGGTTAATTTGAGAATACTTAGTGAATCCATGGTGAGCTGTAATGACCCCCATCCATACTCCTTCTCT
The DNA here is from genome assembly GCF_020740685.1 of Jaculus jaculus. Lineage (NCBI taxonomy): Eukaryota > Metazoa > Chordata > Mammalia > Rodentia > Dipodidae > Jaculus > Jaculus jaculus. Next base: position 26,596,359 of record NC_059118.1, read on the forward strand.
TCCTTGGGCATGGCAGACTTCCTCTTAATGGACCGCCATTCATTTCCCCTACATTCCTGTGTCCACACATCTGTCCTGTCCTCCCAGTTTCCTCTCCTCCCTACAAACTCCCCCGACTCTCTGTAACCCATTCTGCTTCTTTTCTTCCTCATGAGGCTTCCCACAACTTCACTACAGCCACCATGAACTGAATCCAGCAGACCGAGGCCAGCATTCCAAAGGTCTCCTGCAAGTCACATATTGCCTTGGGCAATTCCCTACCCTCATTCAGGTCCACTGAGTGAACAGGAAGCTGTCATCTGTCTGAAGAACCACCCTCTCAAGGCATCATATATATATGTGTGTATATATATATATATATGTGTGTGTGTGTGTGTGTGTGTGTGTGTGTGTGTGTGTGTGTGTGTGTATGTATGAAGTATGGGTATGGACAGTGAAATGAAGGAGTACAAGAGCTTTTACAACTTTTGAAGGTCCCTGTAAGAGGGAATCAGGTAGTTTTGATATAGTTTAGGGTCACTGGACTTCAAAAGTAAAATGTGTAAATGTCCTTAAATCTGCCCTTGCAACCTCCACTTTACTAGAAATCAGAGAAAAATCTCCCCTCTCCTTAGAATAAAGGAATTACCTATATCTGTTTTTCCATAAACAACCTGGGAGGGAGTTCCCCTTTCCTAGAATTTAAATCCGATCCTGGCATTGTAGTTGGTTAAGCGCAGGCTCAAAACATCGCTTCATGGTTGACCTCTCCTTGAGCTAGCTCCTAGTCCCAACCAATCAGCCCTAACTCCGGCTCACCTAAGCCTGAAGGCAAGGCCCACCACAATAAAGTTATATGTAGCTGCTGACCAGGTGGGCATTTCACTGGCTGTTCATCTCTCCTGAACTTCCAGGTCCCAAATGGGTTCTCTGGCCCCTCCTGTCCTTCACACGGCAGGAGTTCTCTGCACTTTCTCCTTCTTTCCTTCCTTTAACCTAATAAAGACTCTCCAAACCTTACCCTCTGTATCTATGAACTTTAATTCTCTAAGTTAACAAGAGAAGAATCCAGAGTACATTCGTGCATTGGCATATTGACAAGGAACCCCAAAATTCCCATTTTACCTGTATACTCTGATGGTGCTAGACCATGCTCTGCTGCTGGCTCCTCTAATATTCATGGCAGCCTTAACCTGTCCTACCGGACCTAAGAACCTAGGAAGAGCCTGGTACCTCACTCCCTTCCTACTGGAAGATGCTAAGCTGTTAGCAGGTTCTGTCAGAAAGACCCCATAGTGGAAGAAGCAGAGCACTCAATGCCCACTTCCTTCTGTTGAGAAATTACCTCATGAACACAGGCTATATTCAAAAACCCCTGCTCCTTCCTGGGCAGGCACACATAGTTTTCTCTCAAATAGACTCTCTTACTTCATCATCCACACCAAGTGAAGAAATCCTTCTTAACCTTTCTCATCATTTACCAATCACTAAATATATCCAGTACCCACTGTGTGCCAAGCAGAGATGAACCTCTTACCCTCAGGCTTCAGGGTCTGGAATATAACAGTTGTACTGGCTTGTGAAACCTCTTTGCTTCTTTTTTCCTTCCTTCCAAACTTAAATTTCCTACTAGCAAGCACATCACAAGATCCCCTATGTATAGAGCCTGAGACAATCATGCTTGAGGAGGAAGTAAGCACAGTTCAATTTTAATATTCATTTATTCACTTGTTCATTCCACAAATATTTATTAGGAATTGATTACATGCCAAGCACTGTGCAAACACCTAGTATGGCATTGAACAGAACAAACGTCACTCTTACATAGCAGCCCCTCCTAGTGACCGAGGAAGACATTAAACAAATAAACTCATGCTTAAGTTTATTGTCATGAATGGAAAATATTTGGAGGGAAATTAAGTTGTGAAGGACAGAGGATGACAGAATTACCCAATTAGAAAGGTCTCAATGCTGAACCCTGAAGGATGATCAGGGCTCATTGGGAGAGGATGGAATAGGTGACACATCCCACCTGCCCTCCTCCTCCTCTGGCATGCTCCCCTCTTCTGCCCAGCTCAGGACCCAGAACAGAGAACCTCCTCCAGCCTCTGCCCTCCTTCCTGTCTCCAACCCAGTGGAACAGTTTTCCCCCAAACTTGATGCTTCTCCAGAGTTAATCCACAGCGTCCGCAAAGGCATGCTGTCGGGCCCAGGAGAGAGGCCCAGGAGGCTGCCCAGCGCTGTTCCCAGCAGCCGGTGGTCGCTTGTGCCACATAGGACCTGGGCTTCCAGACAGCAGCTCTGCATTGGCTGCATTAAGAATGATTGTGGCAATAAAGTTCTATTAGCCATCTGGAGCAGTTAACACTCTCCAGGGCCAGGCATTAGCTTGCTGATGGCTGCCCACAGATGCGGGCCAAGAGAGGCTCCCAGGGTAAGGACGAGTGACTGTCTGGAATGGAGGTCAGTTAAAGGGGGAACCAGCAATGGTCACCCTGAGTGGCAGGACATCCAAATATGCCGGCCAAAACACTCTGCGTGAGTTCTGTTTCTGGTTTAAATATGATCTTTAAAAAAAAAAAAAAAAAAAACTTGAGAGGTGTAATTCAGGAAACAGTTCGCCTCCACCTAGATAAAGGTAAAGGTACCTATGAAGCAGGGAGACTAGCATCAGAGCGCCTGCCCCATGCCTGGACGGGTCTCTGGCTCTCCCGCCAAGGGCTCCATCAGCCAAACCTGGGTCCAAAACATGGTCCAGTATGGCCATTTAATTACCTGCATGACATTTGGGACTCACATAACAGCTCTGAGCCTCAGTTTCTCTCCTATGAAGCCAGCACAGTCACCCTTTTCACTCACCTCCAGGATGACAGAATACGGGAGGTGGAGTCCCTGCCCACACCCCTATCATCTCAAAGCTCCATAAACACAAGCATGGTACTGAGAGGGGCCGCAGTCTTGGCCAGAGGTGGGTGGGAATGCAAGTCAAAGCTGACAGTGAGTGAGAAGCACCAAGAGCCCTCATGTTCTGATCCTGACCCGGTGCCTCCAGCTCATAGCTCAGGACCCAGTTATTTATTCTTCAGCCACGCACTTCTCCATCCCCACACCTCGCGAGTGAATTAAATGGCAACACAAACACAGGTGTCACTATGATTTATGGAGTAATTAATAAACAATTAAGGTGTCTTGGAGCACAATTACACATTTCATTTCAGCTGCCTTGCATGGCGACGACTTGGCTTGCCCACAATCAGTGTTAGGAGTAGTGGCTTGTCCATGGTGGTGGTAGATATGGAAGGATATGAGAGATTTATGTAAATAAAGTCAGTATGCCAGGGCCTCCAGCCACTGTAATCAAACTTCCTTTGCATGCGCCACCTTGTGTCCATGTGTGACATTGCATGCTTGCAGCACCTTATGGATCTGATTTTCCTGGGACCTGAAGAATCAAACATGGGTCCTTAGGCTTTGTAGACAAGCGCCTTAACCACTAAGCCATCTCTCCAGCCCATCATTAGTTTTCTTGACAACAGCCATTCTGACTGTGGTGAAATGAAATCTTAAAGTGGCAAACTAAGCATTTCCCTTGGTGGCTGAGGATGCTGATTTTTTTTTTTTAGTATCTGTTGGAAATTTCTGTTTCTTCTTTTGATAACTATTCATTTCACTAGCCCATTTGTAGATTGACAGTTTAGTTTTGGTATGGGTTTTTTGGGTGTTTAGTTGGGGCGGGGGGGGGTCATTATGTATTCTAGATGCAAATCCCTTGTCAGAGGAATAGCTGGCAAAGATCTCAGTTGACTTCTTGTTTGTACTACTGATAGTTTCCTTTGCTGTGAAGTAACGTTTTAATTTCATGTCGTCCCATTTGTTGATTCTTGGTGTTATTTCCTGTGTCTGGAAGTGCTGCAGTCAGGTTCACATTGCAGCAGGAATCACCCGGCCAAGAGCAACTTGTGGTAAACATATATATATATGTATGGCTTACAGACTCAAGGGGAAGCTACATGGTGGCAGGGGAAAATGATACTATGAGCAGAATGTGGACATCACCTCCTGGCCAACATCAGGTGGACAACAGGAACAGGAGAGTGTGCCAAACACTGGCAAGAGGACACTGGGTATAACACCCATAAGCCTGCCCCCAACAATACATTCCCTCCAGGAGGCTTTAATTTCCAAATTGCCATCAGCTAGGGACCTAGCATTCAGAACACCTAACTTTATGGGGCACATCTGAGTCAAACCACCACAGGAGTCCAAAAACTTACTACCTGTTCCTATAGCTTCCAGTGTGTTGCCTATGTTTTCCTCTAGTGTTTTCAACTCCTCTGGATTTATAGAAATGTCTTTGATTCATTTTGATTTGATCTTGCATGAGGTGAGAGATGTGGATCTGATTTCATTCTTCTGAAAGTGAATAGTCAGTTTTGCCAACTGTGTATGTTTTAGATGACTTTGTTGAAAATGAGGTGACCATAGCTGTCTGGGTCTATTTCTGGCTTTCCATTGTATTCCATTGATCTATGGGTTCATTTTTGTGACAGTACAATTTAGCCCTTGTCACTGTGGCTCTGTAATATGGTTTTAGATCAGGAATTGAGGTATCTCCAGCACTGTTCTTTCTACTTAGCTTTGCTTTGGCTGTTCAGTCTTTTGTGCTTCCGTATGAATTGTTGGATTTCCTTCTCTACTTTTGAGGAACATGCCATTTGAACTTTGATGGAAATTGCATTGCATCTAAAGATTACTTTTGGCCACCTTCACAATATTGATTCTGCCAATCCAGAATCATTGGAAAGTCTCCCCAATGTTTAGTATTTTCTTGTATTTTTTGTGTGTGTTTTAAAGTTTTCTCTGTAGAAATTTTTCATATCCTTGGTGAGTTTTACGCCTAGGTGCTTTATTTTGATGGGAGGGGGAGCTATTGAGAATACGTTACTTTTCCTAAATTTATTTCTCAACAAGTTCATTGTTGGAATATATAAATGTTACTGATATTTGTATTTCTCTTGTGTTCTGCAACTTTGCTGAAAGTATCTATTAAATCTGAGTCTTCCGGTAGAATTTGAAGTGACACTTAAATATAGAATCATGTCATTGAACAGTGCCAGCACTGGGTTTTATTTACGTGTTTTGCTTGCTACTTTCAATTGTGAACTACAATGGCATCGTGAGAATGGCACAGGGTCAGACAAACCAGCATTCAAGTCCTGGCTCTGCCACTTTCTGGCTGTACAATTTTAAGCAAGTTATTTAAGCTCTCTTGCATCTTACAAAATGGGAATCATTATTTTGAAGAATAAATGAGCAAACACACTTAGCATAGTGCTGACACATGGCAAAGACTCAGTGAAAATTAGCTTTATACTAACAAACACACATACTTTATAATCAATCAGAATTTAAATGCCACAAAAAAAAAAAGACCCAATTCAGATCTAGAGCCAGACAAGCTGATAGTCAAAAATCACTCCTTCCCTGCTTCTCCCTTGGCATTGGCCCATCTTTCACGTCAGGGTTCTTTTTCCCTTCCATTGAAACACCAATAATAAACAGCTATTTGTAGAAAACATACCATAGCTCCCTTCAAAATGTAGTTCTCCATGGCTCCAGGATGGGATGGGAATATAGTTTTCAAGTAAAATCGAGAATTCCCATACAATAATTAGAACATACTCATGCTTGGTCTAGATAGGCTGTCACTGAATGGGCTGCTGCTCTGGGAGGTCTTCCACGTCAGTAATCCTCCCTGCAAATGCCTCACAGACTGCCCAAGAGACAGGTCTCTGATTCCTGATCCAATCAGGTTGACAACAGACATCAACCTTCACAGCATCTGTGTTTTAATCCACTGAGCCTGGAAACCTCAGGTGGGAACTTTTCAGGGAAAGGACTACCACACTATATTCTATTTTCCCCACTGTAAAATCCCTGCTAAAACCAATTTTGTTGTCCTAGGACTTTCTCACACAGGTATGAAATTACATTTATTGGGATCGACTCAGGTTTTCTTTTTGTTTTGTTTTTAGGGGCTTTTTGTTTGTTTGTTTGTTTGTTTGCTAAATATCTCTAAATTCAAATAAGCACCAGAATCTTCTAGAGCCCAAATAATTGTTTTAACAGCCTGTGTGGAATTTTCTCTACTTTTTCCCTTTACACTGTCCACCCTATCACAGCAGGAAAACATACACACATGGGGAAAAATTAACATGTTGGTGGATAGATAAGATGCCCAAAAATGGGCTGAGAGATGACTACAAGTGTGGAAGTATGGATAGAATTCCTAAATCGTCATATTTTTCATTCAGTATTGGTAAACATTTTTCCCACAGCCATCTGTCTGGACTCCAGGTTTACAACTAAATTGACCTTTCTTCTGTAAATAGCTCCACGTTGGTCTGCCACCATACCACACTAAACACGCCTGATCGCATCTAAATAACCCACTTTTTTCATCAACTTTCTGTAAACTTTCCTCTTTCTCTTTCAAGTCATCTCACCATGCCTATCTGTTTGCAACAATCCTACACCCTTCCATACTCAATGCCCTGTCTTTCTTCAGTATGAAAGTATTTCCTCTTCCATGCAGGCTGTTAAGAGAATTCATTATTTCTTTAATTGTACTTTTTTTTTTTTTTTCACGTACCCCTCTAGAACACATTTTTTCACACTAGATTTCTTGGCTACACTTTTAGAGGTTTGCTCATGAGCTCCACAATCCTTTTCTCTGAATTTTTACTTTGTTCATGATCTTTTTCTGCCAATAGACCACACAGACAGAACCCTAACCGGGATGTCAGCACTGACCAGTCTTTTACAGGCTGCCTATCATTTTTTGTAAACCAGCAAATTGCTTTCTGTTGTTTAAGAAAATCAATGTTGTTCTCCTGTCTTCCTTGACAGTTCCTCTGTTCTGCTAAAGCTCTCTCCTGCGTTGTCCTTTTGCTCAACCTCAGTAATAGCCACCTTTTCTGTTTGTTTACTAAACTCCCTCACTTGGGTGGTGACTTTTACTCATGATTGTATGTTTCCTACGAGAGTTTGAACCGTGAGGGTCTCTCAAGCAGTAGGCATCAGAAAATAAAGATGGATTTTTGCCTCCTGATGGGCTGCAGTAAACGAGCTGTCAAATGCTTGCCAGCCCTTCCTCTGGGGTAGAGGAAAGAAGTAGGGGGACGTGCTGTCCTCTCCTACCCTGTACCCATGTCATCGGCTCAGGCAGCATTTTCAGGAACCACACCTGAGCAGCAACAGACGCAGCTCTTGTCAGCTGGGCCTCCCAGGGACTTGTGAGAACCTCTATCTTCACCCCATCTTGTAAAAATGGAGTGTCCTCTACTGGGTCACTCTGTCTTGCCTGAACCAAACTCCCGCATCACACCTTCCTCTGAGGGTGCTAACAACCACTTTCCTCCATGGAGGAGACTGTCATGAAAGGGAGATTACTTGCTTGGACTGTCCTCAGAAAACCAGCTTACTTTAAACCTCCACTACGAACATCACCATTCCTTTAAGACTTCATCACGCTCCTGAAGAACCCCAGCATCCTCCAGGGAGAGATGAATGAGTCGCTCTTTTCAAAGCAGTTATGGGAAAGCAGGAAATGGTCTGAGTTAGAATCTACAGACCTGGGTTTGAGGCCCAACTGCTAGCATTTTTGTAAATGTGAAAGGGCTGTGTCACCATGAGTTATCTCCTCAATTGTGTGACTGAGCAAGACTAATTCCAGTCCTGGAGTCCTGAGCGAGGCCCTTCCAGTGCGCTCCCGGACGGCAGATATTTTTCTGCTAAGCACTCCATGCGAACTCTTTAGGGAAAGAGAACCTGTGATAAATCAAAGACTAAATAACAATAGCAGGGGCTACGCCATATTTTCATAGCATGTTTATGAGGACATCATATGGAACAGAGCTAAAGGGCTTACTGAAAGTCAGAATATTTTACGTCTATTGCTGTTGCCTTATCTTCCAGACCTGTCATTCTGACATTGGAGGAAATTAAATTGGTCTGATGTGATTGGTTCCCTTCACAGTCACACTGGTTTTCATCCAGTACCCTCTGGTTTTCTGGTATTTGTAAATTAATTATTTAATGATTTGTTGCAATATCTCTCACGGGATAATAGCGCCTGTCACTGCACATGACATTTATAATATGTTTTTGAGTTTCTTGGCAGTGTGTTTGCAGTAAATGTAAATTATTATTGTTGGCCTCTATCAAAGGTGTTGAACGATCAAGCATGAGGATGCGTGGACAGGTTGGGCTCTCCCTCCAGGCAGGATAACCCACTCATCGAGAACTCTCTCTGGGAAAGGGAACTATAAAAAGAAATCATCCTTATCCTCATGTAATTTTCAAAGCACAGCCATTTTTCCCTTCCTCCTTCCCCCTCCCTCCCGCACCCCCCCCCCACCTCCCCATCACTCATGGTGACCTGTCTGCGAAATACTCACTCACACCTTTTGAGTACACAGACTATTGAGTCCAAAGTGAAGAAATCTACCTTATCCTAACACCCATCCATCAACGCAAGGATCTGGAATTCAACCCTGGATCCTCAAATCCCAGTCACAAGCATAGACAGAAGTCTGTGACACTTTTTCAGAGAGTACTATGAAAGACAAAAAGAAAAAGAGAAACTCAGAGCAACAAGATTCTGGCTAGCTGAGTCAGGTCATACAGACATGGGGGCCTCAGTTGTCCGCTGAAGGGATTTGAGTTGATGGTCCCCAGAGGGTCTTTGGAAGAAGAGACCTGCTTCATATTAGGATCTTAGTAGCAGAAGCATGCTCAGATCAAAGGAGAACCCGATTTCTGACCACTGACCAGAAAACCTATTGAGTATAATTTCTAGTGGGAAACACATGGATTTAGCCAAGGACTGGATTGAGAGGAAGCCAGAACACTGAATAGAGCGGTAGAGGGTTTTTGTAGTTACTGCCTGCCTTTCCCATTATTTATTGGTTCCTTCTCCCTCCTTTCTGCTTTAGGCCCTTAAAATCTTTACCCCTGAAGACTCACAAAATTTCCAGTTAAATATTTCTTCTCCATATTTCTGCTCAGTTTTCACAATCTACCTACAGCCCTGTCCTCCATTGCTTCCTAAAGATCTTCTTGGTGATTCAATTTCATGAAAAAAAAAAAAAAAACTGGAAGTTGTATGTGAGTGGCTAATAATAGCTTGCTGCTTTACATCCTAATTGAAAACGTGAGGACCTTACAAACAAAGGCCATTTGAGCTATGTGGCAAGGAACGCGGTCTGGTGCCTTCTCCAAGCACCCAAAGCTCTCTCCAGTCAATTATAGACATCCTATTTTAACTCACAACTCATTCTCCCACTAGAGAAAGAGAGATAGGATAACATTAAAAAGAGATTAGCCAGGCATTTAATCCCAACACTTGGGAGGCAGAGGTAGGAGGATCACCATGAGTTCGAGGCCACTCTGAGACTATATAGTGAATTCCAGATCAGCCTGAGCTAGAGAAAACAATTCCTCAAAAAACAAGACAATAAATAAATTAATTAATTAAAATAAAGGAGATTAAAGACTGAAAATTTGCCAGCCATTTTGGAAGTGAGAAGAAGGCTGGGGAGATGCTTCAGTGGATAATGAACTTGTCACCTAACTCTGAGCACCTGAGGTCAGATCCTCATACCCCCCTGTGAATGCCGGAGCTATTACGATGGGCTCCCGTAATCCAAGGTCCTCCCATGGCAAGAAGAGAATTTCCCTGAACCAATGAAAGGACTGATGAACAAGGAGCCAGCCCACCTCAAAATAGGTGGAAGGCAAGGACCAACCTGAAAGTCATCCTCTGACTTACACACACACACACACACAGCCACATATATGCCCATACTCACACATAAATGTGCATACACACAAATACACTAAATAAATATATTTTGTAAATGAGGAGATGTCCACTTTGCACCTGGGTCCCCTGCATTGGAGATTAAATAATTGGATTAACAGTAACTATCTCCTCTCCCCTGGGCACTTGGAGGTCCGGGAAGCTGCAACATGGCTGGATGAGAAAAAGAGGCCCTGAGTTCTAGTCTGTTCTTCTCACGTATTCACTGGGTGATTCAAACACATCTTTGGGGCTGAAAAATCATAAGAACTGACCAGAAGGTTCTCTAAGTTCTCTTTTTAACTCTTAAGCCTTTCAGCTGTCACTTTTGCTCGTCTCTTCCCGGGTGAAGAGACTGTAATATTTTTATCACCAAAGGGTGACAGGATAATCCACTATTCCTGCTGACTAAGGATAAAGCCTTACTCCAGATAGTAGCTTGTACTTTCTGTTCAAAGGGTGCACCCTAGACTTTAAGAGCTGATTCCTTCCCAGACTCACTTCCAAGTGGTGGACCAGACTTCCTCCTCTAGCAGCTCTTTGAAATTTATAATAGTGGTTTGCTCTGTTATTTTTTACCACCACTGACATTCCAGAGAAGTGGAGCCTCACTGCTGCCTTTAGAGATGTGCTGTGCATCCTTAATGACCTCAGCATTCCCGCTAGAGAAGGTGTCACCTTCACAACCCAAATCCAGCCAGAACTCGCAAGCTAATGAGATACCTGATGTCCCCATGCACACAGCAGGAAGCTCGTCTAAGTTTCCAGTCCCAGATGCTCTGGCCCATTGAGCTACCAACACAAGCCAGAAAAAAACATCTGGCAGCCCACCCCACACACACACCTGCAGCTCCAGGAGCGACACAGTGAAGGGATGCCTATGAGGTCTTCACAGAAAGGAGCCTGCCGAGTGATTCTAGAGGAGTCGGAGATTCTCAGTTCAAATGTAGCTCTGAGATTTACAAACCAATCACTTAACCTCTCAGTGCTTCAGTTTCCATTTCTGTGAAACAGGTGGTAACACCTGCTGTGCCTTTTGTAAGGATCAACTGAGGTGACAGGTATGAAATAAAACTCCTTCTAAACCAAGACTTCTTAAGGAACAGTGGGAGCAAAGAATGATTTCAAAGTAGGCATGGTAAGCTCCCTTCTTACTCACTAGAAAGCATCCTGAATCTAGAGAAGGGCCTAGCAATAGATATGCTGAAAAGAGCTCTAGAACATTCTCATCCACAATGCACTAACATGTGCTGTGCACATGGGAGAAGCAATTGCCAGGATGTGACCACCATTCCTAACCAACATCTGCATAACTCTGGAGGGAAACATGCTGAAAAGGTAGATATGAGCCTAAGGAACTGTGAAGAACTATTTGTCTCTGAGACAGGTTCCTGGGTCTTTTCAGGTGGGAACAAAGTTAAATAGGAGCTTTGTCACAGATGATACCCAGCATGACCTATGCTAGATTTACCAGTGAAAATAAGTAATGACCAGGGTTCTCTGGAATTCCCCCTTTTGTAAAATCTTGCCTAAGGGGCTAGAGAGATAGCTTAGTGGTTAAGTGCTTGCCTGTGAAGCCTAAGGACCCCAGTTCGAGGTTCAATTCCCCAGGACCCACATTAGCCAGATGCACAAGAGGGCACACATGTCTGGAGTTTGTTTGCAGTGGCTGGAGGCCCTGGCATACCCATTCTCCCTCTTGCTCTCTCTCTCTCTCTCTCCTTCCCTCCCTCCCTCTTTCTCTCTCTGTCTGTTGCTATCAAATAAATAAATAAAAATTAAAATCTTGCCTGAGGTTGACCAAATCTTGCATTTACATTCAAGATCCTAAAACAATAATCTATTAGCTAAAATTCAGTAGTCACAACCAGGTGAATCTGTTTGCTCTTCTACCCTTATCCTGAGATGGGGCTCTTGTAGTACGTAGACATAGTAGGAATGGTGAGTTCATCACTTTTTGGCTGGTCACAAATGTCAGGCTTTATGCTCAGCCCCCACCCCTAGCTTACCCCATCCAACACACCCAGAGAGGCATCTTAAGCCAACCCCATCTATCTGGCTCTGCATCTGAATCCCCTTCTTCACATCAAAGAGGCCTGGAAATCACCAGCCAGGTAGTTCCAGATCTGGGATGAAGTTCAGCTTCAGATCCTGAACTTCATTTGTCCATGTTGGGTAATAAATCCCCAGTCAACTATGCTTAGCCAGAATCATGTGTACATCATCCTCACACAGTGACCTCTACACACTGTATCAGTTACATTTTGCATTTCTGTGAACAAAAATGCCTGTCAAAAGGCAAGTGAGAAAGGGCTTATTCTGGCCCGTGACGGTACCGCACACGCCGAGCGGGGAAGGCATGGTGGCGGTACCACAGGAGCACGAGGCACTTGGTCACATTGCGTCTACAGTCACAAGTCACAGAGAGATGAATGCTGGGCACTCAGTTCACTCTCTCCTGTCTTCCTTTCTTATTCCATCCACTACCCCGGTCCATGTGGCCCACATTCATGGTAATCTTTCCTCAGAAAAACCTTTCTAGAAACACCCTCAAAGATATCCCCAGGGTATGTTCCATGGATTTCAAAACCAGTCAAGTTCACACTGGAAATTAACCATCACAGATACTTTTGATGTGGGAGAGAAGCTCTGAGGGGGGTTACAATTCCCACTCCCACAGCTCTTATGTCTCTCGAGTCTTGAGTTCTTGTCCACATTGGCCAAGAATTGGAACATGGACTCAGAGAAGAGTAGATTATGAGATTTATCTTAGGGACAGTTAAAAGAAGAGGAAAAGCAAAGAAGGCTGGAAGAGGGAAAAGAAGCCTGGAAAATCTCCCTCACATAGGGAATAGTCTCTCTGCCGGGAAGAAGACTCTGGGGAAGGGAAGAAGAGGAAAAGGGATGAATGGGGCTTACACGGGCATTTCAGGTCTATTTATGTGAACTGCCCATCCAATTCAAATGAGACTCATCACCAGGCTCATGTGTAGGGAGGGTCTCGATTGGCTAGTGGGCCCAGGAAGACCACTGGTTTAGGAAGGGCTGACCCACAAGGGCCAAGTTGTGAAACTGAAGAAGAAACAGTAATTTATTGCTGAGGAGGGATTAAGAACTTGTGGTTTACTACCATCTCAGATAAGACTACATCAGATGCAAAGTTTCATTCCTGCCAGGGCAAGCAAGATAGCCTCCATGTTTCTGTGGGCCACTCCCTAGCTGACTACCTATCAGGAAAAAGGTACGTTGTCCCTTATCTATAGCACCTCTGTTAACGGCACTTCAAACACCTGCGTACTTGATGGTGCTCTCACTAATCCTGTCTAACTATGCTTACATGTAAAATAGATTCTATGGCAGTTTTTAAATAGCCATGGAGCTCTGACCTTTTCTCCAGGTAAAAGTGGAATCTATATCATCTACTCCCCTTGAAGCTGGGAAAACATAACTGCTTCAGTTGGTACAGTCTGGTTGACTTGATGCTACGTGACTTCTAAGGATAAGTCAGAAAAGACCACATAGCTCCTAGCCTCTTGGGACACTCAGTCTAGGAAAAGCCAGCTAACCTGTCAGAAGAACATCTACCTTGGGATCAACAGAACCCCATTTGAGCTCCCAGGCGACAGCAAGTACCAAATGCAGCTACAGGACTGAGCCCAGGTTAGACATCCATCCTTATTAAAACCTGATGACTCCACCCTAGCCAACTTCCTCTCGTGACTACATCAAGGACCCCATGGAAGAACACCCAGTCAAGCAGTCAGAATGTGACTCCATAGGATTATGAACAAGAGTAACACCACTAAGTTTGAGGATAAGTTATTACACTCTAAAAGTAAGTGAAACTTCTTTCTCTAATGTCTAAAAATGGTGAATACGAGGGTTGAGTATTTGCTTAGACCACTTCACGCCAACACAGGCACCGACACTCTGCACATGAGCATCAAACCTGCTAAAACCTCCTGGAAGCAATCCTGACAACACTCAATTAAGAGTTTGAAACATTCGTTGGAGAGATGGGTTAATAGTCAACGCACTTGAAGGCAAAGCCAAAGAACCCAGGCTCATTTCCTCAGTACCCATGTAAAGCCAGATGCACAAAGCAACACATACATCTGGAGGTCATTTGCAGTGGCAGAAGGCCCTGGTGCACCCAATCTCTCTATATCTGCCTCATTGCCTCTCCTTCTCAAACAAATATATAAAAATAAAAATAAATTTTCAAAAGATTTTAAAACATTCATGCCTTTTGACCTCTCAGTTGCAATTCTTTATTTATTTATTTTTTTTTTTTTGGAGGGGAGACTTTTCAAGGTAGGGTCTCTGTTGCAGTCAGGTTCATATTGCTGGCAGAAATCATCCAACCAAGAGCAGTTTGTGGGGAGAAGGGGGTTTGTTTTGGCTTACAGGCTCAAGGGGAAGCTCCATGATGGCAGGAAAAAAACAATGGCAAAAGCAGAGTGTGTACATCACCTCCTGGGCAGAATCAGATGGACAATAGCAACTGGAGAGTGTGGCAAACACTGGCAAGGGACATTGGCTATAATACCTGTAAGCCTTCCCCCAACAATACACTGCCTCCAGGAGGTATTAATTCCCAAATATCCATTAGCTAGGAACCTAGCTTTCAGAACACCTGGGGGACACATTAATCAAACCACCACATTCCACCCCTGGCCCCCTTAAACTGATAACCATGCATGATATAAAATGCAATGAATTCATCCAACATTAAAAGTTCCCATAATTTTTACCAATCCCAATGATGTTCAAACATCCCCACAGTCCAAGTTCTCTTAACTGAGCCATAATACCAAAAAAAAAAAAAAAATTTAAAAACATCAAAATGACACAGAATAAACACTCACACTGCAAAAAAAGATGCCACTGGGCATATCAAAGAAATATTCAACCAATACAAGATTCAAAGCAACCAGGGCAAACATCGAACTATGTACCTCCAAGTCCAACAACTCTAGTCAATGACAAATCTTCAAGTCTGATAATTCTAACAAGCAACAAGTCTCTGAAGTTCTAATTTCACCCCTCCAGCTAGGCTACTCACAGTCCTGGAAAATTTCATCTGGGGCCAGCAGCTCTCCTTGGCAGCCATCTTTTGGTTCCAACATCTCCTCTGGGTCTCCACTGCAAACTACAGTCCATCCTCATGGCTCCATTGGATCTCCATGCAGGCATCCAGCAAACCTTGCTTCTCACTGCCCATGGCCAGTTTCAAAACACAAAACTGCGTTGCAAATTCAGTGACTCTCTCTTTCCTCCATTTCTTATACTCCATAATACCTGGTAGGGTGCCAATTTGTTAATCCAGGGGTGAATAAAGCAGACTTTAAAGAACAGAACACTCCTTTAGCATTCAGGCCCTTTCTTTCTGTGGTTCCAATTCAGGTCAGCTGGCCCAATCTCAAAGGTTGTAATCTCTCCATTGCAGCTGAATGGGTAGTAGTTTTACCCAAACATTCCATTTTTTTCTGTGCCATATCTCTCTGTTCACTACAGTCCATTTCTACACATTCAACCCTGCACAACTTCTCAAGACATGATCATAGCAGCAAGCCTCTCATACAAACTGCTTCTAGCCCAGTCCAGACAAAACTCTTTCTCACCCTCATAAGCCAAACCTCACAGTCCATAGTTCTTACTGCATTAAGGTCTTTCAACTCTGACCATAATAGTCCATCAAGCTGTATTTACAACACGGCTAGGTGTCTAGGTGTCTCTTAGGCCTACTCACAGCACTACTAGGTATCTCTTAGGCCAAGGTTTCAAATTCATCCACATTCCTCTTGAAAATCAGCTCCAAAGGCCAAAGCCACACAGTCAGATGGTTAACAGCAAATTCACCCACTCCTGGTACCAACTTTACTATTGCAGTCAGGTTCACCTGACCAAGAGCAGCTTGTGGAAAAGAAGGGGTTTATTTTGGCTTCCAGGCTCAAGGGGAAGTTCCATGATGGTAGGGGGAAATGATGGCATGAGCAGAGGGAGGATATCACCTCCTGGGCAACATCAGATGGACAATAGCAACAGGAGAATATACCAAACATGGACAAGGGGAAACTGGCTATAATGCCCATAAGCCCACCCCCAACAATACACTGCCTCCAGGAGGTATTAATCCCCAAATCTCCTTTAGCTGGGAACCTAGCATTCAGAATACCTAAATTTATGGGGGACACCTAAATCAAACCACCACAATCTCACTCTAGTTCATGCTGGCCTGGGACTCATTCTGTAGTCCCAAACTGGCCTCAAACTCACTAGGCTCCTCTTACCTCTACTTCCATGTGCCAGAATTAAAGGCATGCACCACCACATCCAATAGTTGCAATTCTAGAAAACGAATCAGCTGTAAAGATACACATTCATATTATCTGTAATAAAATATTAGGAATAACCTAAGTATCCTACTGTGACACTGGTTAAATGAACTATTTCATATTTATAATAAAATACCCCTGTTTGAACTCAGATATTCAAAATAAATCTGGTGGCAAAATATTCCTGACACACAAGTAAATAAAAATTGAGGAAACAGTATGTTCCTTATATCAGAAATATACCTGGTTATCTGGTCATACAACCAGTCTTCAAGATGATGCTAAAGAAAGACAAGAAGTCTACAAAAATCAACCTGAAAGGTTACTTTATAGCTTATTCATACAGTAGAAGGATGGAATTTTGAAGAATTTCTATGGATGCAGGTTAAAGCTAATGGAAAAAAAAGCAGAAATAGCAATATTATTTATATTAAATGCTCCAATAATAAACATCACAATTACTTCTGGCAAACAGTTCTCTAAAAGGCATTTGAAAAACCTGACCAGGCTGGGCATGGTGGTGCACGCCTTTAATCCCAGCACTTGGGAGGCAGAGGAAAGAGGATCGCCATGAATTCGAGGCCACTCTGAGACTACATAGTGAATTCCAGGTCAGCCTGAGTTGGAGTGAGACCCTACCGCAAAAAATAAATAAATAAAAATCTGACCAACAGGTCTTGGGAGATTGCTCTATGGTTGAAGGCACTTTAATGCAAAGCCTTCTAGCTCGGGTTCATTTTCCCAGCACCCAAGGAAAGCCAGGTCCAAAAAGTGATAAAGCCAGATCCAAAAAGTCGTGCATGCATCTGGTGTTTGGTTGCAGTGACAAGGACTCTGGCATACCCATACATACACACACACACACTCACACACAAAAGTTTTTCTTAAATCTGGCCAAAAAATGTCTCAAGAATAATTGGCTTTGTATCGTTGTATCTGACAAGGAGACTTATGAAGTTTGTTATTTTCAAATAAGTCAAAATAAGAATGATCAAAATCTGAGGACTAAAGCCCGGTGTGGTGGTGCACGGCTTTAATCCCAGCACTCGGGAGGCAGAAGTAGGAGGATCTCCATGAGTTCGAGGCCACCCTGAGACTCCATAGTGAATTCCAGGTCAGCCTGAGCTAGAGTGAGACCCTACCTTGAAAAAAAAAAAAAAAAGCTGAGAACTAGGTCATCTCCCTATAGACCTTTGTCGGTTTAATAAAACAATTGAAATATCCATGTGAAAAAGAAATCTAGAACTCTATTTTAATTAGTAAATGATAAACATTAGACACAAAAAACACATATATTTGGAAGAAAAGGGCTCATGTTATAAAAATTACTGTGTCCAAACTATATTATATTTCCAAGTTTTTATTTTCTTCTATAATTTTTATATATTTTTCACATTCTCTATAATGAGCATGCATTACTTTTATAATCAGGAAAAAAGTAAAGAGAAATATGAAAATATGTGAGTCTCAAACTCTCAAGACTCTGAACAAGTCTTTTTTTGCCTCAAAACACCAACTAATTCAGAAGGGTTCACAAGATCTGCTATCACAGTTATTGCAGAGTTCCCAACACTTCACAGGACAGTGAGTATCTATGAAGCAAAATAAGCCCCAAAAAGAAGGAAAAGAAAACAAATAGAGACCCAAATGCTAATGATCATAAATAAAAGCCTTAAAGAGGCTGAGAAATAAATTACAGCTTTTATTTAATCCATCTGAGGCTCCTAGAATGCTGGCAATTTCATGAATACCAGAATGTGACATCTCATGTATTTTGCTTACTGCAGAACCATAGGACTGTAGCCAACTGTGAACCCATGTATAAGGTGGAGGTAGGAGAAGCTTAAATGGGGCCATTGATTATGAGCTTCTGGAATCTCCTTGAAGACTTATATCAGAATGAGTTGTCTAAATTTCAGTTATCTAAAATTAAATATATTTCTTAACTCGGTTATGTCCTTCTAGCCACATTTCAAGTAGCCAATAATTTTCATGTTGGGCCAAACACAATGGGACATTTTGACTATTGCAGAAAATTTTCTGATGTACAGTGATGCTCTAGGGATTGGTTCAGTTTGGATTCTCTCAGTTCTTAAGGGCCAGCAGTAGAGAGATAAGTCATTTGGTAGAGTGCTAAGTCCTTGCCTCAAATCACGAGAGCCCAAAAATCACATCAAAAAGGGGCTTATAGGGATGGAGAGATGGCTTAGCGGTTAAGCACTTGCCTGTGAAGCCTAAGGACCCCGGTTCGAGGCTCGGTTCCCCAGGTTCCACGTTAGCCAGATGCACAAGGGGGCGCACGCGTCTGGAGTTCGTTTGCAGAGGCTGGAAGCCCTGGCGTGCCCATTCTCTCTCTCTCCCTCTATCTGTCTTTCTGTGTCTGTCGCTCTCAAATAAATAAATAAATAATTTTAAAAAAAGGGGGGGGGCTTATGGAGATTGCTCCATGGCTAAAGGTGCTTACTTGCAAAGTCTGATGACCCAGGTTCAATTTCACGTCAATTCCATGTAAAATTCAGGTTCCAAGTGGCACATGCATCTGTGATCACAGTGTGTCTATGACTATGGAAGGTGGAGCCAGGTGAAGACAAGGCTCATGGGCCAGAGAGTCTGGCTTGTTTTGTTTTGTTTTGTTTTGTAGTCTCACAGCTTGTTCACAGCAACAAGAGACCCTGTTTCAAAGAAGGTGGAACACAGATACCTCAAAGTGAACCTCTGACCTTCACACATGTGCTACAGTACATGCACAAAAATAAATAATAAATATTTAAAAACACAGGTGTGGTGGCCCAAGCTTATACTCCTAGTGCTGCAGAAATGGAAACAGAAAGATACCTGGGACTTGTTGGGCCCCAAGTCTAGCGTAATTGGTGAGTCCCAACTAGGCCAATGGGAGATCCTATCTCATAAAAAGAGACAGGCTGAGCGTGGTGGCGCACACCTTTAATCCCAGCACTCAGGAGGCAGAGGTAGGAGGAATGCTATGAGTTCGAGGCCACCCTGAGAATACACAGTGAAATCCAGGTCAACCTGGGCTACAGTGAGACCCTAACTCGAAAAAACAAAAAGGAAAGTAAAGAAAAATAGACAGCTCCTGAGGAACAACAACCAGGGTTGTCCTCTGACTTCCGCATGTACACACACACACATGCACACACATACCTGCACATATAAAAACGTGAACAGACACATACACACACATAAAAGCACAAGGGCACTTACACACAGAGACAGAGAGAGAGCCAGCAGTTGAGTGCAATAAGGATGGATAACAATGGAATTCAAAGTTAACAAGTGAATTGGAACCCAATGTGCATACCTATCAGGTTTTTAAGATCTTGGAATTATTACTTAACTTCCTAAGTCTCAATTTCCTTACCTGTAAAGTGTGAATAATAACATACATTTCATGCAAACCAGCTCAGAACTTATACGTGGTAGGTGCTGGGAAATCAGTAGCCATTACACTAATGAGGTCCCACAACGTCCTTGCAAAGGCCTACTCAGAACTCAGGAACCTTCGCACTCAGAATCAGCCTAGACACAGCAGTACTTCAGTCTTCCTGCAGGATCTCACGTTTGCTGTAAGCCCGAGCTGATGACCACAGAGGCAGATGGGAAGAACATGGTAGTCATCATTGCCCCTGCAGTGGCACCTTCAGCCCCCTTCTACAGATGAGGAAACTGAGGCCCAGTGATATTATCAGTGGGGCAGCTGGGACTGAAACCAGGTCTTGGGTGCCCCCACACGTCCCTTGTTACCTAATGGAAATGGCTTACCAACATTTCATTCAGGAAGCCTTCTGAATCAGTCTACATCCCTCCCTGAGTTTTATTTGGCCATAAAAAAAAATGAAATTATATCATTTGCAGGAAAATGGATTGAACTAGAGATCATTTAAACAGAATAAGCCAGACTCAGACAAATATTGTATATTTTCTCTCATATGTGGAATCTATGAGATGAGAGAGAGAGAGAGAGAGAAGAGGGGTTATTTGAAAAGAGGAAAGGAATCAGTGAGAGGATGGAGTGGAGATGAGAGGGTAACAAAGAATGAATACAACCGGAGTACATCACATAGACATGAAGCCCATTTTTGTTCAGTGCATATACGTTAAAAGAAAAAAATTAAAGACACAAAGTAAATAAACTCCTCCTTGGGTAGGATGAGCCAGACAGGGGAGATAAGAAGAGGTTGGTAGTTCTGCCTTCGGCTCCCTCTATTCCCAGAGAAAGAAGAGTACAGAGCAGGTCCACAGGGTTACACAGAAGCCACCATTGCGCCTCCAGACATTTCCTAGAGGGGAAAGCAAAAGAGAGACCGACCACACAGCTTGTAGAGACAGAACTGAGTGTCCTTTCTGATCAAGATAGAGCTCTGACCTCAGGAAGGAAGATGGAGGGAGAACTGCCTTCCAGGGTGGTCAGTTAGGATAAACAGAAGCAGCACAGCTCCCATTCAGCTCCTACATAAAGCACAGTTAGGGAGTGAGGGAGCCAATTTCAGGATGACAGGAGTAGGCATCAAAAGGATATGTGGAACCTACGTCTCTTCTGCAGCCCCGCCTAACCACGTTATAACTACGCAAGGGCTCGAATGGGCACCACAGCTAATTAACCGCGGCCCCTTTAAAAAGGGAGCTCTGCTGATTTTTATAGACGCACTGAACATAACTAGCAGGATTTAAACTCAGCCTCTCCTTACTCATTTATTTTTTCTTCCCCCTGTAACTTGAACCACGTTTTCCCCAGGTTCCAAACTAATGAAATGCTTATTTAGAGGCTGAGGCCATCTGTAGCTGGTACTACCACGTTCATTTCTGCTCCCTACCCTCAGGCTGATGAGATGCTGGGGCATGGGGAATTTCCCAGGATGCCCTAGCCCAGGAGCCAAGTTGTGCGGGGAGGAGATGCTGGGAAGAGAGGTCAGGCACGGATGCTCCTCTGCTTCAGAATGGTGGGCTCCTGCTGCTCTGCCAGGCAATGCTGACAGCTGGCATCCAGGCAGCCTCACTTGCCAATGGGGCACATTAACTTGCATGTGGACCTGGAAGCTTCACCCTGGCACCACGGGTGTGGGTTTCACACATTGGTGAACCTAGAGATCCAGGTCACCACGTGCATCCACCCCACCTCATTTTCTCCATCAGTGTACAACAGAACACCAACCTGAACACTTCATCCACCCTGCTTTGCTGCCCGCTTAGGGATGGCTTACACATGCGCACACACACACACACACACACACATACACACACACACACCGTTGACCCATGTGATTTTTAAATGTCAGGTGAATTACATTCCCCTCAATTAATAAAGTTGGCACCAGGACCCACCTGTCACTGTGGGTCCTTGTACGCTCTCCTGACAAGTGTTCCCTTGCCCCCAGCGTTGGCAGCCATGGTCCCAAGACTGTGTCTGTCCACAGTGAGGACAGGTGAGAACAGCTGGAAGAACACTTGCGGCCTTGCCCTTAAGGAGCCCTTTGGATGGCCAGTGTCTCGTTCGCACTGTCCTTGCAGCAGCCTGGCCCTCTAGGACCCCCGCCCCTGCCTATCTAGGTAAACACGGCTTTCTTGTTTCTGGCCATTTTTCTTTTTCTTTCTTTCTTGCTTTTTCTTTCCTTTTTTTGTGGATGTATATGTATGTGGTGTGCATGCATGTGTTTATGCATGTCTTGGGGAGCTCATGCATGTGTGCATATGCATATAGAGGCCAAGGTTAATATCCTGTGCCTCTCTTTACCTTACTTATTTAGACAGGGTCTCTCCCTGAACCCAGAGGTCACTGATTTGTCTAGTCCACACACTGTGTCGTCCCCAGGCAAACACCACCACACCCAGCACTTAATCTGGATTTGGCTTTTCATATTTGTCTGGTAAGTGCTTTGCCAACTGAGCCCTTTACCCAGCTCTGGTCATATCTCTCTCTCTCCCTCCCCCCTCTCTCTCTCCACTCCCCTCCAGTTCTAGACTCTGTATGTGATGATAAAAACTGACCACTTCTTCCCTAAATGTGCTTCAGCCTCCTGTCTGGCCCCTCCCTTCTTCCTGGCCTGTCTAAATCCCATCTCTTCAACTCCATTCAGTGAATGTGTGAGGTCAGCCTTCTCTGCCCTACATGGTCTCGGCTGCCCATTCTTCCCTTCAGCTCCACGGAAGACCAGAATCTTCCTGTGCTGTTCCTCATGTTTCTCCAACTCCTGGGGCGATGGGGGGATGGGAAGCAGTGCTCAAAAAGCGTTTGTTAGCCAGGAGTGGTGGCACACGCCTTTAATCCTACCCAGAGATAGGAAGATCGCTGTGAATTTGAGGCCACCCTGAGACTACCAAGTGAATTCCAGGCCAGCCTGAGTAAGACTGAGACCCTAACCTCAAAAAACAAAAACAAAAAAAAAAATGTTTGTGACCTTCTCTCTGTCTCTCTTTTATCTCCCTCTTCTTGCAAATCAATATATTTTTTTTTAATGTGGAATAGATGAATTGCCTGCAAAAGAAGAAACAGCCATGCAAATAAACACAAGGTAATCATTGTTGTTTCCACAATAAAAGCCCCTAGGAACTCAGAAAAGCGATCAGTGAATTCTGCTAGGGTACGGTATGTTCCAGGCTGAGGATACCAATGGCACCTGCTGCTTGAAGGTTGGCCTTTCCTCTGGACACCACATGGTAACCATATAATGCTTCCTCCCTTCCACCCACAGTGATTTCCTCCTTCACTCCTTCCTCCCAGTCTTTTGGGGTTTTGTCTGTTTCTGTTGGTGTTTTTGAGACAGGATTTCTCTACATAACTCAACTTGACCTTGAATGCAAGATCCTTTTGCCTCAGCCTCCCAAGTGCTGAGATTACAGGCATGTGCCACCCACATACAGGCTTATCCCCCTAAAAAGAAGAACAAAGAAGCGTAAAAGAAAAAGAAAAGGCAATTCTGGAGAGAAGATTTATTAAAAAAAAGAAGTAAAGAAATGAGAGGGCAGAGGTGGTGACATCATATAGACCCTTGATACTCAATGACATGGCTTGGCTTTTCCAAAGGCAGCACAGAGGCCTACAGACCTCCTCCCCAAGGCCATGTCTGGAGAAGACCTACTGAGAGGTCCTGAGGAGGTGATGACCACTGGCCTTGGCCTCTGGTCCCCACCTCCACAGCCTTCCATTGAAACGCACAGGTGCCCTGAGCCAAGAGTACTGGCCAACTGCACTGGATGCGGCCCCCACCCCCACCCTGAACAAGACTTCTGAGTGACGCTACCAGACTCTCCTGACTCACAGGAAGGGCATGGCAATACGGCCGCGATCTCCTGATTCAGGTGATTCTATGCTTCAAATTGCTTCAGTTCAAACTCTGTGATTTTTCTGGGCTTCTGGGAGGAGAGTGTATTGATTCTGTGTTTTGATAAGGTCAGCAGTGATGAGCTCTGACAGTCAAGCGGATGGCCTGTCCCCTTCCCCCTCCATGAGATGTGGTTCCACATGCAGAAAAGGAGGGAGAGAAACAAAGAGAGGGAGGAGGAGGCATCCTTTGTCTCAGTGGCTCCGCAAAAACCTCTTTAAGCCCCATCAGCAAAAGTGGGGCTCGTCTGGGGTTGCTGTGTAGGAGAAGCGGTAAGGGCACACTTGATCTTTTCCGTGTGCAGTTTCATTTTCCTTTCCTTTCTGAGGGTTCCTGCCCTGCAGCCTATCCTCCTGATGGTGACTCATTTTCCTCCAAAGAACCAATTAAGTTCTGCATCCCATCAGCAGACTCCCAACGACACTGATTAACGTTCAGAACCGGTAGGATTGTTCAGATTGAGATGAGTAGGAAGGCATAGAGATGCCCCTCTGAGGTTTCACACAGCTGATTTGCACTTGATGAGAAAAGTGCCTGGATTTTTTTTTTCTCACTTAGCAGTGACCCGGCGGGGGGGGGGGGGGGTGGAGCTGGCCGCAGCTCTCTCCCCAGAAAAAGGCTGCATCTCCCTAAGAAAAGCAGGCATTTTTCCAGACCAACCTTGTCAGACAAGGGCTGGTGCTTCTTGGAGACATTATGTTTTGGATGTGAAGTGCCCCCCACGCCCCTAACAAAAGACGCCTGCATGGGAAGGCTTGGTCTTCAGCCGGTGGCACTACTGGACCCTAAGGACACTAACGTCATCAATGGCTAGGAGGCAGTGATGAGTTCACAGCGGATGGGCTATGAGGACACAGGGCCTGATTGGAAGAAGTAGGTCACTGTGGATGCCTTGGAAGGCTATACCTTGTCCCTAGCCCCTTTTTCTGAATCCCTAAACAGCTCCTTTCCCCCCACCCCATTCTCCCACCATGATGCTTCTGCCGGGTCACAAGCCTAAAAGCAGTGGAGCTAGCCAGCCACCGACTGAAATCATGAGGAAAATAAATCTTTCCTCCTTTTAGATCTCTCATGTCAGGAATTTCATCACAGAAAAGAAAATGCTGGCTACCACTGAGACATCCCAGATAGTAAGCAAACCCTGTCCAGTGTGAATAGGAATGCTGTTCCAGAAAGAAGATCCAGAGCGTTTGTTAAAGTCTCCGAAAGACTCGTGATCCAAGAGAGGCTAAGAATGGTTCTCCAGGGGTAGTGGGGTGGGGATGATTGGAAAGATGCCTCAGTGGTTAAAAGCACTTCCTTGCAAGCACAAGGCCTCGGGGAAGCCTATAGAGGAGCAGAGGCCCAGGAACTGAGAAAGCTCATGAACAGCAAGCTCCAGGATCAGCAAGAGACTCCATTCAAATAAGAATGGGCAGGAGAGTAACGGAACAGGACACCTGGTGCTTCACCCTGGCCACCACAGGCTAGTGCACCTCACTGTGGCTGAGCACAGGGGGGCGCCACATGGGCATATAGACACGGGCACACCCCACATGCAAACACACATGGCAAGAAGAAAGAGAGAGAAAGAGTGCTACATACAATCTTTTCAAAAATCCTTTTGTATTTATCAAGTCCACCCCCCACAAAAACACCTCCCAGATGGCAATGTCGTGCAGGTACCCACAGATGCTAAGGCTAAGACAAAGTGATCTGCCAAGTGAACCTGCAGGCTGTGGAGATGGATCAGTGGTTAAAACACTTGTTTGCATAGCTTGCCAGCCTGGGTTCAAGTCCTCAGAACCCATGCACAAAGCCAGAAGCATAAAGTGATGTATGTGTCTGGAATTTATTTGCAGCAGCAGGAGGCCTTGGTGTGACCATAGTCAACACCTCGCTGTCACGCGTGCGCACAAGTTCTCTCTCCAATATACAAAAATATTTTAAGTGAACCTGGACAAGTTAATCAAATCTTACTGCTCTGGTTATCTAATGGTGCCACTGGAACCAAGCTCCATGACCAGTTTCTTAATGGGTCTGCTGACCAGTGGAAAGGGATATAAGTGTTGATGCCCACATTACAGTGTCAGTTAGACATCAGCTGCAGAATTCTTCTCAGATCCAAGTGCAACTGGATTTGAACCAACTTGAATATATTCAGAGCCACTAACCAGCTTGGTTGGAGAGTCTCAAATCACAACATCAAACACAGCAGAAATCAGAGCTTCTAGTGCTGAGTGGGAGCCCAACTACGAGACACAGCGTGGAGCGCTTCGGGCACAGAATCTCATGAAACACCACAACTCTGTGAAGTGCCAGCGTCTCCATCTTACAGATGAGGAGTTAGAAGATCAGAGAGGCAGCGTGGTGGTGATCACAATACAAGTGTGTGGAGGTGGTGGGATTTGAGCTGCTGTCTGCATGACTTGAGAGCCCAAGCTTTGGACACCACACCATGAAAGGAGAGTTGCTTGGAGAAGAGAATCCCTGGGAACAAGGCAGCAGGAGCCTGGAATAAATAAACTATGGCTGTAAGCAGAAAAAACAGAATCAAGGGGGGAAGGCAGAGTCTCATAATATAGACAGATCTGAGGGTAGTTTTATTTTTTTTTCCCTCCCAGTAAGATTAGACAGTAAATCAACACAACTATTATACCCACAGACCATGTTGCAGTCAGGTTCGCATTGCTGGCAGAAAACACCCAACCAAGAGCACTTGGAGGGGAAGCTCCATGGTGGCAGGGGATAAGCAGAGGTGGATATCAACTCCTGACCAACATCAAGTGGACAACAGCCACAGGAGAGTGTGCCATACACTGGCAAGGGAGAGCTGGTTTTAATACCCACAATCTTGCCCCCAAACAATATATTACCTCCAGGAGGCTTCAATTCCTAAATTTCTACCAGCTGGGCACTTAGTATTCAGAACATGTAAGTTTATGGGGGCCACCTTAACCAAACCACCACATTCCACCCCCAGGTCCCATGAACTGATAACCACTCACGGTGTAAAATGCAATGCATTAAATCCAACTTTAAAAGTCCCCATAGTTTTTATCAATCCCAATGATGTTCAAATATCCTCATAGTCCAAGGCCTTTTAACTGAGCCATAATACCAAAACAAACAAAAAAACCATAATGACACCGAATAAACATTCACACTGCAATAGATGGCATTGGACATAGCAAAGAAATATTCAAACTCTTGTCAGTGACAAGGCTCGAAGTCTGATAATTCTAACCAGTGACTAGTCTTGGAAGTCCAACTCCACCCCTCCTGCTAGGCTATTCACAGTCCCAGAAAACTTCATCCAATGCTTGCAGCTGTCCTTGGCAGCCATCCCAAAGTCCTAGAATTTTACTGGATCTCCACTGCAACCCATGGTTCATCTTTATGGCTCTATCAGAACTCATGCCATGTAACAAGCCTGCTCCACACTGCCCACAGCCATTTCCAAAATACAAAACTGTATTGAAAATTATCTTGGCTGCATTGGTTATACTCCATAGTACCAAGTGGGCTACTAATTTGTTACTCCAGAGAGGAATAAAGCAGATGTTGAAGAGCAAGACACTCCTTCAGTATTAATGCCCCTTCAAAAAAAAGTCTGCATTGTTCCTATTGTCCCAATGCAGGTCAACTGGCCCAATCTCAATGGTTGCAATTTCTCAAACAACTGCATCTGAATAGGCAGCAGTTTCAGCCCAATGATTTCATTTTTTGTGCCATATCCCTCTGCTCACACCAATCCATTTCTATGCAATGCAACCCTGCACAAGTTCTCAGGACACAGGCACACCAGCAAGCTTCTCACACAAACTGCTTCTACCCCATCCCAGGCAAAGCTCTTTCTCACTGTTGCAGTCAGGTTCACATTGCTGGTAGAAATCATCCAACCAAGAATAGCTTATAGGAAAAAAAGAGGTTTATTTTGGCTTACAAACTTGACGAGGAAGCTCCATAATGGTGGGGAAAATGAGGGCATGACCAGAGGGTGAACATCACCCCCGGCCAACATCAGGTAGACAATAGGAACAGGAGAGCATACCAAACAGTGGCATGGAGAAACTGGCTATAATACCCATAAGCCCACCTCCAACAATACACTGCCTCCAAAAGGCATTAATTCCCAAATATCCATCAGCTGGGAACCTAACATTCAGAACACCTAAGTTTATGGGGGGACACCTGAATCAAACCACCACATTCTGCCTCTTGCCCCCATAAACTGATAGCCATACATGATGTAAAATACAATGCATTCATCTAATTTTAACAGTCCTCATAGTTTTTATCAATTCAAATGCTGTTCATACATCCCCATAATACAAGCTCTTTTTTAACTGAGCCATAATAACAAAAAATAGCCTTTAAAAATCAATAATGGCACAGAATAACCATTCACACTGCAAAAGATGACATTGGGCATAGCAAAGAAATATTAAACCAATACAAGATTTTTTTTTTTTATTTATTTTTGGCTTTTCTTTTTTTTTTTTTTTAATTTAATTTATTAGTTTTCTTTTCAGTAAATACAGGCAGTTTGGTACCATTATTTAGGCTCATCTGTGATCTACCCCCTCCCATTAGACCCTCCTTATTATTGAAAATGGGTCGTGCATTGTGGAGTTAGCCCCCAGTTATTAGTATGATAAATGTCTCTGAAAATCATGACCCAACATGTAACTCTGACATTCTTTCCGCCCCCTCTTCCGCAAGATTTCCCTGAGCCATGTTGGGTTCATTTTTGGTCTGCTTCAGTGCTGAGGTGTTGGGGGCCTCTGAGGCTCTGGCTCTCTGATTTGGTAGGAGTTGATTTTTCTCTGAATTGATCTCCTTCCCCTTTGTGCTGGTATCCAGTTCACAGGAAAACATCACCCTTGCTTATTTCGCCAGTTGTCCTTAGTTTCAGTTGGGCCCCTTCTGAGGTATGTTGGGGCAGCTCTCTTCTTAGGATCTGCATCTATCTGGAAAAGAGAAGCAGATTCTCCAACGGAGAGTGAGTTAGCACCCAGAAAATTGAGATAACACTTTTTTGATAGACAGTTTGATAGGTGTAGGCCCTCTTATACCCCGTGATTGATGGTAGCTTGATATTGTAGAGTGGGCTTGTGTTTGGGTATGGTTCTGACTTGTTTCCCAGCTCCAGCTAAGGGTCTAGTACCACTGAGTGGATCAGTTAGCCAAATCAAGAGCAATTGATTCCTCACCATGGCTGTGTACCACTATTGCACTTGTATGGGTATCACATCCGGTTAATTGTTGCTACTTAGGTTAAACAATGTGTTGCTTGGACAGATCTTGGTCACTTCCCCCAGTCGCCTATGTAGCGCCTTCTGGCACTAGACACGCTGACTGTCTGGGGACTGACTCTCTCCTGGCTTCCAGCCATGTCATTCCATTTTACGTGTCAGCTGCGTATGGAGTCTTCAGCAATAGGGTCTTACCACTGGCCTTTGGTGGGTCATCAATTACTCTGACAGAAGTCTGTCATTGTTTTGGGAAACCTTGTAGGTTTCTTTGATCAAAAGCTCATTGTGGATTGTAGGCCCAAGCTGGAAGTGGGGGTTACAGGTCAGTGTCCACTAAGAAATTGAGGAAAAAGATAACTAATATACAAGAGTTAGAGAGAAGAGAGATAGAGGGGGGAGGGGGAAATACAAGATTTAAACAGGGCAAACATCAAACTCTGTAGCACCAAGTCCAACAACTCTATTCAATGACAAGTCTCCAATTCCAATAATCTAACCAGCAACAAATCTCTGGAGTTCCAGTCCCACCCCTCCAACTAGGATGCTCACAGTTCTGGGAAACTTCATCTGTGGCTGGCAGCTCTCCTAGGCAGCCATCTCATGGTCCCAGCGTCTCCACTGGGTCTCCACTGCAATCCATGGTTCATGGCTCCATGCAGTCTCCATGCAGGCATCCAGCAAACCTACTTCACACTGACCATGGCCATTTCCAAAACACAAGACCACATTGCAAACTCAATGACCCTATCTTTCCTGCATTTCTTATACTCCACAATACAAAGTAGAGTGCCAATTTGTTAATCCAGGGGGGAATAAAGCAGACTTTGAAGAATAGGACACTCCTGGAACACTCAACCTATTCCAAAAGAGTCTACATTCTTCCTGTTGCCCCACTGCAGTTCAGCTGGCCCAATCTCAAAGGCTGTAATCTCTCAATTGAAGCTGAATGGGCAGCAGTTCACCCAAAGATTTTCATTTTTCTGTGCCATATCCCCCTACTCACAGTAGTTCATTTCTATACAGAACAACCCTGCACAACGTCTCAGGTCACAGGCATAAGAGCAAGCTTCTCACACAAACTGCTTCTAGCCCAGTCCAAGCAAAGCTCTTTCTCACCCTCATAAGCCAAACCTCACAGTCCATAGTTCTTACTGCATTCAGGTCTTTCAACTCTGACCAGAATAGTCCATCAAGCTGTACTTACAGCACTGCAAGGCACTCTTAAGCCAGTGTTTCAAATCCTTGCACATTCCTCTTGAAAATCAGCTCGAAAAGGCCAAAGCCACACAGTCAGGTGTCTAGCAGCAATCCCGTTCCTCAGCACCACTTTACTGTTGCAGTCAGGTTCACATTCCTGGTAGAAATCACCTGACAAAGAGCAGCTTGTGAGAAAAAAGGAGGTTTATTTTGGCTTACAGACTCAAGAGGAAAGCCATGATGGCCTAGAAAACAAGGGTTGACATCACCCCCTGGCGAACATCAGGTGGACAACAGGAATAGGAGAGTGTGCCAACCACTGGCAAGGGAAAACTGGCTATAACACCACTAAGCCTGCCCCCAACAACACACTGCCTCCAGAAGGCATCAATTCCCAAAACTCCATCAGCTGGGAGCCTAACATTCAGAACACCTAAGTTTCTGGGGACACCTGAATCAAACCACCACACTCATCCTCTAAGCCAAACCTCACAGTCCATAGTTCTTACTGCATTTGGGTCTTCCAACTCTAACCAAAATAGCCTATCAACCTTATAGAACCATAAGGCATCTCTTAGCCAAGGTTTCAAATCCTTCCACACCCCTCTCAAAAATCAACTCCAAAAAGCCAAAAGCCACACAGTCAGGTTTCTAGCATCAACAATCCCACTTCGCAGTACCAGTTTTACTGTTGCAGTCAAGTTCGCATTGCTGGCAGAAAACACCTGACCATGAGCAGCTTGTAGGGAAAAAAAGGGGGATTTATTTGGGCTTACAGACTCTAGGGGAAGCTCCATGATGACAGGGGGAAATGATGGAATAAGCAGAGGGTGGACATCACCTCCTGGCCAACATCATATGGGCAACAGCAACAGGAGAGTATGCGAAACACTGGCAAGGAGAAGCTGCTATAACACCCATAAACTCGCCCCCAACACCACACTACCTCCAGGAGGTTTTAATTCCCAACTTGCCACCAGCTGAGGACCTAGCATTTAGAACACATAAGTTTATGGGGGACACCTGAATCAAACTACCCACAGATCTCTTCCAATAAAAAGTTCCTCACTGAAGCCCCTGCCGAGAAGCCTTATATCCTTTCTTGAGCAGAAACAGCTGTGATTTGCTGTGGATGATCCTTTTGCCACACCTGATTAGATCACACATGCTGTCATTGCTAAGGCGCTTCTGGGTGCCAAGAAAACCCAAACCTGCAGGACGGCTCAGACCTAATTGTCTCGTGTCTTAGTTTTGGAGAGTCCCAGATTATGGATGCTCTTAATTGACAAAGTGGTCTCCTTTGAGAAATGATTTAGAAATACAGGCCATCCCCAAACTGGGCTTCGATTGCCTTCGATGTGTGGCTAACCAGGCCACCGGGCTGAGCTGCCGCATGCAGGGAAGAGCACATAGGACTGTACTTGGGATGCGATGCTCTCGCCAGGCCTGCAAATATGCAGTCACTTCAACTCACCTTTCGTTGGCTGGAGCTCAGACACATGGTTTCACCTACCTGGCTGGGAAAATGTAGTCTCGATATGCCTGTGAAGAAAATGTTATTCCCAGTCCTCTTGTAGCTGCAAAATTCTATCTCCAGAGCCTTTAGCAAGGAAATAGACTTTCTTTCCTAAAACAGTCATCCTAAGGATTTACATACCAAATGGAAAGGCCACACATGTGGCTATTTTACAAGCCTCCCCAGCCCCTGCCTAAGGCTATGTTTACAGAATGACAGGATGCTCTCAGGCCTCTATTTTAATGGAAAACTTCACTCTTCCCCTTTTAGAACTGCTGTCTCATTGACCTGGCTGAAGCTTAATGTGGAGAGACTGAGGCACTGAGAAGTTGAAGGGTGCCATTAAAGGCAGCAAATGGAATAGAATAGATGGCATTTTAAGGGAGCTATCACTGGAAAAGTAAAGCTTTGTTCTTAATTTCAAGGCTAATTGGAGGAATCTCTCTGTGTGCCTATCCTAAATAGCCTTTGACATAGTTATTAAAGACTCTGATCAAACAAAAAAAAAAAAAAAAAAAATCACAACTGTTAGTAGAGTCACTCACTGAAACACTAGTCTTTTGCTTTACCTCTAAATATCCATTCTAACTTCCTTAATCTTCTTAATCTTGACTATTTCCAGGAAGGCTGTATTAACTTGGGCCCTAGAGAGTGCCCAGGCATGAATACAGGAGGGAAGAAGGAAGGACAAGGCGAGGGAGGGAAGGAAAACGCTCTTCTGTAATGTGTTTTAAACTGTTCTGACTGCAAATAGAGGGGCTTTTTTATTAGTGCTTTAAAGAAAAAAAACCCAGTGTAGTAAAGCAGACAAGAAAAAATTATATAGTTCTGAAACTGAGCTGGAATTATTGGATGGTCCAAAGTATGGCCTTTTCCAAACTGTGGGTATGCTCAGACCCTCCAACTGACCAAAGTCTACTCAGTGATCAGCATATGCACCCCTCAGTACCGCCCACACTCTCCCGTACCATGTGTCTGCTCCCCATTGGCACACAGTCATCTCCAGGAGCTAGTACAGAGCCTTCAGGGGCCTGAGGGCAGACACCTGTGAACACAGCTGAGCTCAAGACCCTGTGGGTAGGTAAACACGTCCTTGCTGACCTTAGCCACCAGGAGCCTGTCAAATGTTCATTTATAAAATATATTCTAGCCCCCCCCCAAAAAAAGATCACGACAAAGAGCCAGAAATGGCCAAAAGGCACAAAGATCCACACTTCTGGGCTCCAGCTTCATGACTTGAAAGTATCAACTCTGAGTTCTCACCCAGGTTTTTTCCAAACACAATGTGTTATCCAGTCTACAGGATGTAGCAGGTCACCAAAGTCAGAAGGATTGACGCATCCATTCCAAACAGGCTCTCTGGGGTGGCTGGTGTAGAGACTGAAAACATTTCTCTTTCATTTCCTGTTCAGATTTTATTTAGAGGGAATGTCCCCGAATGGAATAGCGAGTGCTCAGGTTGTTTTAAGGGCATCTTCCCTTTCTGTGACACCATGAGCCTGCTCTCCATTTTTCCAAGCTCCTGAGAGAAAGTCTGCTTGCCAACACTTGAGTGATTTCACCTCTAGCGTTGCCATGGTGATGCACATCCCTGCACAGCCTGGAGAAAAAGGTGCAGCTCCAAGTGATGATGAATATGAACGAACCCCAGCAGCCTCTCAGCAGGAGAGGAAGAAGAGGGTCCC
Source organism: Jaculus jaculus (assembly GCF_020740685.1). Lineage (NCBI taxonomy): Eukaryota > Metazoa > Chordata > Mammalia > Rodentia > Dipodidae > Jaculus > Jaculus jaculus. The sequence continues at coordinate 26,629,510 of NC_059118.1, forward strand.
CTGGAGGAGCTGGGCTGCACAGAGGACTGGATGCACATGGCCTCTGCCCTCAGCCTGAGGTAGACTCTTCCTACCTAGGAGAGAAACTAGCTGGCAAGGGCTCAAAGGACCAGAGGAGGAAGGAGCCAAATGTCCAGGAAACATGCATAGAGACTCTCCAATATGGTAAGCTCTGGAGAGCACGCTGTCCTGGGTCTATGAAGGGTCTCCATGGATCCTAGGGGGCCTTTGCCTTGCAACTGGACTATCCCATCTATTGGTAACAACAAAACACAAGTAAGGAGCTAGAGATATGGCTTGGTTGGCAAAGTGTCATGAAAGCACAATGACCTGAGTTCAGATCCCTAGTACCCACATAACGGTCATGTTTAGAGGCAAGGGTCTGTAATCCCAGAGCTGGGGAGACAGACAGAGGATCTCTAGAGATTGCTAGCTAGACATCTATCTAAATGAGTGACCTCTGGGTTCAGTAAGAGATCCTGTCTCAAAAAAAAAATGTGAAGAAAGAGAAAGACTAAGAATGACAGCCAATATCAACCTCTAGCCTCCACGTGCATACCCATGCATGTGCATGTGCACCCACACACACATGCACTCACACACATATGAGCATGCATCCACTCATGCATGTACACCACCCAGATATAAATTCCATAAAAAAGCAAAACAAGATAATCCCTTCAGAATTTAAAGCTGAATTCTGCACTCTGATAGGCACGGCAGCCTAAGGGAGGGTTTGGAATATAGCCCCCCCCACCCCATTTCTCCTTCCTCAAACAATAACTGCAATAAATCTGCCACTGATTCAGAACTTGCTGGGTGCTAGGCACTTGAGGCGTTACATTCATCTTCACAAGAAAACAACTCCAGGTAGTAAATAATCATCAGAGATGGAGAAATGGGGGCTCGGGGGGATAAACTGACTAACTCAAGTTACATAGCACGTGAATGGACAGACCAAGATTTTCATTCAAGCAGCCTCAACTTGGAATGATGTGTCAGGCATACCTCCATGAAACTGCATTTCTGGTTCAGGCTGATCCCATTCCAAAAGAAAACAGTGGCACACACTTGTTTCAGAACTCAGTTTCGTTCAGCTTTCCACAGTTTGCAGTAACAACCGAAGCCCCTGTTTCTTTCTCATCTCGTAGGTGCTGAATGTTTATGTCTGATTTGGTTAAGTCTCCACAGGAATCTTACAAGGTAGATGTCAGTACCTCCACATTCCATTTGAAAGATTTATCCAAACTCAGGTGGGTGTCAGAGACTAGTTTTGAAGCCATCCCTGCCTCCAAAGCCAGAGATTCTACAAATCATTACATTGGCTCTTTCCCTGCCAGGTTCTAGATTGGGTAACAAGCTCTGTAACTTGAGGGGAGATCCAGAAGCCTGGTAGGATGGGGACATTAAATGCCAAGGCCACTGTCCTTGGGCTGCCACCTGCCTGGTCACATTAACAAACCCCCAGAAGTGTAAACATATCTCCATCTTATTTCCCTTTTCACCAATATTAATTGAATCCCTATTGTACACAGACCTTTTGCCAGCACAGAGACACAAAATAAAAGGTCCAAGCCAATCGTTCCCTAGAGACAGCCATGACATTCAGGGCCACATTGAGTTCTCAGTGACTTCATGCTCGTTTAATAGCAAGGATGCGCAGCAAAGTCACTCACTGAATGAACAAGGTCATCACACAAGCAAATAAGTGGGAAGTCAGGATAGGAATCCAGGGGAGCAGCCCAGACCACCCGAATTCTGGGGTCTGAGGCTGTACAGTAATAGTGCTTCACAAGAGCTACATGCTGTGTCAGCACTGACAGGGGAACAACTGTGCCCGGGGATTGAGGATGGATGCTAGTGGAAAAGTCTTTGGTGCAGAAAAGACTAGGGCCATGGACCAGAGAGAAACTTTAGCAGTTAAGGCATTTGCCTGGGAAGCCTAAGGACCCAGGTTCAATTACCCAGTACCCACATAAGCCAGATGCACAAAGTGGCACATGAATCTGTAGTTCGTTTGCAGTGGCTAGAGGCCCTGGCACGCCCATTCACTCTTTCTCTCCCTCTCAAATAAATAACTAAATAATATTTAAAGAAACAAACAAAAAAGACAAGAAGCAGCTAAAAAAAGGGATCCCTGTTGACAGTCTACAATCTCCTTAAATGAAATGAAAGCAAAATGTCATATACATAAGAACTTTCCCTTTTCCAGACGATAGCTGTCACCAATTCTAAAATTCCTCTAAGCCCATGAACCCCGACACCCCTGCCCCACCAAACTAGAGAAAGGCCCACTGCCTGTCAGTGATACACTTGATCTGAGCGGCGACCCACGAGAGAAAGCCATTCCTTTGGCAAGTGCCATGCGAGGCTGTTGCCTCACATAGGTTCCACAGGAGCACACCAGGATGCAAAGCTGCCCTGTGGAACTCGAGTCTTTCCCAGCCTGTGTCCTGGGCTTCTTACTGAAGCCTCCTGGACTATGGAAGAGACAGGAGCTACTAAGACAGAAGGAGGGGAGGGGCAAAGCTGTGCCCTCCTCAAACTGGAAGTCACCTTTCTGGGCCCTGTTTTTTTGTTGTTGTTTTTTTATCAGCATCTGCCAACTGGACAGTCCTTCCTCATGGATTCTCAGATTGCCTAAGGTGATGAATGGTCCCCTCAGGCCCCTTCTCCCTGGGGTTTTGCTGTGCTTCCAGCAGCATACCTAACAAGCTTTGCTTTCTCTTGCCCGTGGGTGTGTGATGTATGTGTGTTCCCAAGCGCACGGTGGTACGTGTGGGTGCCAGCGCGTAGTCAATGCAGAGTGTCTTCCTCTCTTATTTCCCCACCTTATTGATTTTCTTTTACCTTGTTGTTGTTGTTGCTCAAGACAGAGTCTCCCACCGAGCCTGATTCAGTTAGACTAGCTAGCTAGCAAGCTGCAGGAATTGTCTTATCTCTGCCTCCCCAGAACTAGCATTACAGGCACATACCACCAAGCCTAGGTTTGTGCACGGGTGCTGGGGATCTGAACTCACGTCCTCATGCTTACAGGGAAGCACTTTACCCAATGAGCCAATGCCCCGCCCTTTCATTCTAAGCTTTCAAATCAGACGCAATCAGAAAGGCCCAGAGCACATGGCAGAACATGTGACTAATCCGCATGCTGCCCACTGTGAAGATGGACAAAGTAAGGCCTTTCAGAACCAGGGACATGGCACCAGCAGCAACAGCCACTGCAGAACGGATCTCGAAAGCACAGTTTAATCAATAATATGACAGACTGATACCAAGTTCCCAGGAGGGCAGGGTCAGACTGCTTAGCTGGGAAAATCAAAGCATTTCCAAAATGATTCTGTTTGAACTGTGCTCTGCTCACTGCCTGTACACACGTTTACAAGGCCAGCTGGACTCAACGCCATCATCCAATTAGCACATGCCAGCATCAACTCCCCAGGGCTAAATGAAACAGGCAGGATGAGATGAAACTCTAGCCCCACTACTTTTGGAGTAGATGTCCAGAGGCACATGAAACAGCCGGAGGAGGCAAAATATGCCAGCTGTGGGTAGCTGACAGCGCCACCACAGCCCAGCAGCAAAAGCAAAGGGTAGGACTTGGTACGACTCCATGGGGACATCATTACTGTGCCCCTTTTCTGAGCCAGGCAGTGAGCCAAGCCCCAGAGAGTCAGAGATGAAAGCGAGTCTCTCTCTTCTGACCAACTCCACAGTTTAGCAGGAGATGCAGCCTGTTAAAAAGGCAATTATAAAATCCGAGATAAGGACTCTGATAGACTGAAGAATAGGTGGCTCTGAGTCAGTTAGAGAAGTGGCAAGGAAGACTTCCTGGAGGAGGTGATGCATGTACTAATGCTTGACAACAAATTAGTGATGTGCAGAGCTCCTTCTGAGTTACTGAGAGCTGACAGGGCAGAAATGGAGGAAGGCAAAAAAAAAAAAAAAGCTAAAACGTGAATGTTTTCTGCTGAGTGTGGGGGAATATACCTATAATCCTAGCACTCGGGAGGCTGAGGCAGGAAAATATCAAGGTTGAGGCCTGGGCTACATAGTAAAACATTGTAGAGAGAGAGAGAATTCCTACCAGTGACATGGTTTGGATGCATCACCCAGAAAACTTAAACACAGATTTTGAGTTTGAGATCTAAGAATTTGCACTTCTAATGTGGTCACAGGTGCTGACGCTGATGATCATGCATCAAGAAGCACTTCCTAGAACCACTTGGGGATGTTTGGATTCATCTTGAGAAGTGAGAGAAAGCAAGCTGGGTGGAGAAAGCTATTTAATGATGATGATCAGGGAAGAACACCAGAGTTGTGTTTTAAGATCACTCTTGAAAAAAAGGTTTGAGAATGAATCAAAAAGTATGGAATCCGGGACAGAAAAACTAGTTTGGAGATAGTTATAGTTGCAGGGATCTGTGCCAAAACAAAGAAAGTTCCAGAAACCATGGGGACAGTGATATATGAGAGATACTGGGTACAGTCTGTAGGTAGCAAGACAATAGATTAGTTGCATACAGGTTTTATCCACAGTTAGATAATTAGATGCCACTCCCTAACCTACTCCATGAGGGGCAGGGTATAAGGGGATGGGATTGGGATTGCTGGGTTATGTTTTGTACATGTTTCATATATAGAAAGTAGCAAAGGAGGGGTACCCAGACTTGAGCTCTAGACAGGTACTATCTGAGAGAGAGATTTGGACACCATCAGTGTGTGGAAGCATGAGTGACATAGAGGAAAAATGAGCAGAGAGCAAGGGGTACACTGAAGAAAGGGACCCCAGATCCATGTCTTTGAAATAGCAGAATTTTAAGATGGTGGCACAAGTAACCACAACCAAGGAGTACAAGGAATGTGTCATTTGTCCCTTCAGGAGATAGTCACTAAGACAGAGCTAAGACAACAAAAGGTTTCCTGAAGAGAAACAGCTATACAGGAAGACGACATAGCAGAGCCGTTAAGGAAGCAGATGTCTGTGAGCATCTTAATTTCTCTTGTGGAGGAATTAAGGTGTCCCATACTGGGTTACTAAAGAACAGCAAGGTCTTGGCCCACAGACGAAGACAATTGGGAAGGAGCTACCACGGGGCAGTGAGACCCTCTTTAGTGGGGATCTGAGCTTCTCATCTTCATGACTCCTCCAAGGAATGACTAGGGAAATGCTGCCTAGAGTTCCAGAAGCACCAAAGGCTGAAAGATGACGGGACAGTTGTGGGCAATTTCCAAAGTCTCCCGGCAGCAGATACATGTCATGAGCTCTCACTACAGGTACCAGCGGAGAAGGGAAATGACCTGACCTTGGTACCAAGGAACAGCTCCAAGGGAGTCATGAAAGCCCACACTGGGAAAGCTCAGGAGGTGAAAGTGTGGAGACTGTGGGTGGGGAGTCATCCTGCAAAGAAGCTCTGTGGAGAAGAGAGAGGCCAGCAGCCAATGACCAGAGAGAGGTTTAGGGCCAGAATCTCCCCGCCACCACCACCACCATCTCTCTCTGTATGATTACCTCTACCTCTATCTCCACCTCTGTCTCTCTCCACAGAAGCCTGTGGGTAGGAGAACCTCAGCAAGAGGCGAGCAGAGGCTGAAGCTGGGGGCAACCAACAAAATCTCACCAGGCAGAAAGACTTCCTCTGTCGCTGAGCCATACACAAGCACTTCTGGCGCCCCCACCTTCATTCCCTGGAGGTCTCACTGAGCTGCACAATCATAAGTCATTGTCCTAATAGCTTTATTAGAAGAAGAAGAAAAAAAAGCATTAAATCTCAGTTTAATGAAGCCAAGACTCAGAAGGCTGCAGGAAACACACTCCTCATCTCACTTCCCTGGCCTCTTGGGAACCTACCAGAAAGTGCTCAGACTTCATGGCTGGGGCGATTAACCTCAGACAGGAGTAACTCTGACCATAAACATGTTGCGGGCTTGTTTTCTTCCTCAAAGGCTAGATAATAAGAACAAGAGTCTCCATGTCATCGCAAAGCAAAGAGAGTCAGGTTGGAGTGAGCGCCTGAAGCCTTCCTGCTCTCAAATCTCTGCCTTGATCAATAAAAGATCACAACGAGGCAGCTCAGAGCTTAATTATTTACTATTTCTGTGCTTTCGTATAAGAGAAATTTTCCAAAGAAACCAAACTACATGCTCAGTGCCATATGGAGTCGATACCCTGTGCTCCACGAGGTGTTAATGAATTAATTAATCAACTAATGGCAGTGAAGGTCTGTGGAGACCACGATGCTCAGCTCCCAAAGGGGACACTTTTCACTTATCTTGGCAATAACTTTAAATCATTCCTTTTAAAAATTCTGGATAATTTCTTCACCAGGCATCCATTAGGTTGTATATCTTTTCAATGTCGATTATGTTAATAATGCCTTTCTATGTTGTTTTCATGTTATTTCCACTTTATAAAACCAAGTCCCAATTATCTGTGAAGATGGCAGACTGAGGAAGCTCCTCCTCTTAGCCAATCAGCTGCAAGCACTTTCCTGAGTCCAAGATGGATGCCCTGCTAACCTGCTCCCTAGCCTTTCTTCCCTAGAGAAAGGAGAACTCAAAACCAGTGAAAATAGGGAGAAAATCAAGGAAATGAAAGGGAAAAGAACAGAAAACCATGTCTAAAATAGTGCATAAACTAAATGTAATGAATAATACATTGATGAGTCCTTGATGTAGTATTAATAACCATCAAAAGCAAGAAGGATAGTTTTGAAAGCTTCTTGATAGCGGTAAAGAATGCATATAAGAGCAGCAGGAAAAATTAGGACTTGCTTTTGAGGAAGGGGAATGGGCTAAAAATGCTATTAAACAAAACTCCAAAACATGACCATTAAAAAAAAAAATTTAACATAAGAACCCATGACATTACATTGGGTTAGATACAGGCCAAAGGGAAGCATTGAGACAGCTTGACAGACCTTTAAGACTTCAACCAAATTCCAGGACCACTAGTGGAAGGGAGACCCTGGCCAGACCAGAAACAAAGTGGGTTTTAACAGAACGAGTAAGATGAGGCGTAAGAAGGTTCTGAGGGGCTGGAGAGATGGCTGAGCAGTTAAGGTGCTCTCCTGCAAAGCCTAATAACCAGAGTGCAATTCCCCAGTACCCATGTAAAGCCAGATGCGCAAAGTGGAGCATGTATCTGAAGTCTGTTTGGAACAGCAGCTGGAGGCCCTGGTGCATCTCTCTGTCTCTCCTCTATCTCTGTCTGCTTGGAGAGAGAGAGAAAAGAAAGAGGGAAAGGAAGGAAGAGGGAAGGAAAGAAGGCTCCAGGGAGGGCCCGGGAGATGGCTCCATAGTTAAAGGACTCACTGCACAAGCCTGAGGACCTGAGTTCAGATCCACCAGCATCGTGTCAATGACAGTCATGGCAGCATTCATCTGTAATCCCAGCACTGGGAAGGCCAAGACATCTCAAGAGCTTGATGGCAAGCTAATCCGGCTGAAATGGTGGACTTCAGGTTCAGCAAGAGACCCTGTCTCAAAACGACCCATTTACATCAACAAGGAGGGTCCAATGGGAGAGGGTAGATCATGGATGAGCCTAAACAATGGTACCAAACTGCCTTTATTTGCTGAAAAGAAAACTAATAAATTAAATTTAAAAAAAAAAGAATGCCTAAGACAAAAAATAATAATAATAATAGGGTGAAAAGCAATTGCAGAAGACACCTGATGTCAATCTCTGACCTACACACACACACATGAACACACATTCAGGTGCGCACACATGTGCACCTGTGTAAATGAACATACATAGGCAAACAGGCACATCACATATACATGTACTTGCAAAAGAAAAAGAAAACGAAGGCAGCCCTGATGGACCTCACCCAGTGAGATGCCAATTTGGAAGGATATAAAGGGGCTCTATGCTTGTTTTAAAAACACGTTTTATGGAATGTATACAAAGTTAAGTTCTGGTCCAAGCTGGGATTTGAGAAATCACTGAGCCCTTTTATCAAGGCTGTTTCAGTGATTGGGCTATAAACAGGCGGAAAGCAGCAGAAATGTAATCAGTACCGAGTGTGTGGATTATCTGCAGCTCAGCTACTTGGGCTTCGGGAGCCAACGTATGCAAAAAGACAGGGAGATCAAGGCTGGCAAATAACACTGTGGGGTTCACACCAAAGCAGTCTCTCCTCCTCCCTCTCCCTCCCCCCTTCTTTCTCTCTGCCACCTCTGTATGCGATTGAGGAGAAACATTGTGAGAATGGATGGACAAAGGGAGAGTGCAGTTGCCAGGGCTGACAGACTCGCTCTTGGCATTACAAGCAGGTTTCAGAATGCATTTTTCTGTAGAAATGTTAATGAATACCATAACTGAGACCCATCAGGAGGGCAGGGTAAATGTGAAAACAACCAGTTCTGGGGCCAGGGAGCCCACAGGGTCCCGGTTTTACCATACTCATGCTGTGTGCCCTTGGGCAAGCTACCCAACCTGCCTGAGCTTTGGTTGCTTTTCATACAGAGCCCTTGTGAGAATTAAGTCACAGGTAACATGATGACTAAACTAGAGAAACCCAGAAGATGCCCAGGCAGCAATAACTTTATTAGGAAATTAAAAAGCTATAGCACATTATGTGGGCTTTTGTGGGACACACTTGGAACCCAATCATCACTATTTCTATAAGAAGAGCGGTCTTGGGCTGGAGAGATGGCTTAGGGGTTAAGCACTTACCTGTGAAGCCTAAGGACCCCGGTTCGAAGCTTGGCTCCTCAGGACCCACTTTAGCCAGATGCACATGGGGGCACACGCGTCTGGAGTTCATTTGCAGTGGCTGGAGGCCCTGGCACACCCATTCTCTCTCTCTCTCACTCTCCCTATCTCTCTCTCTGTCTGTCACTCTCAAATAAATAAATAAAAATAAAATATTTTAAAAAAATAGAAGAGTGGTCTTAGTTCTAGCAGCCCACTTAACAAAGAGCTATCCTCTGAAATTAATTTACAAATTGGGCACTATCTGTTCTTGTGTTTTATCAGCCTTTACAGATCAAAAATCACTGGATACATTTAAGAACACAAAATGTATTATGCATAACTTGGTTGCTCATAAAATTATCATGTTTGTTATATTTAGAGATATGAGAATTAGGGGAGAAAAGAAATTCAGAAATAATATATGAAGGAATTTATTTTCTTGGTTTTATTTATTTATTTTTTTCCTGTTTGAGGAAGAAAAAGCAAAGGACTCTAGGGAATAGTATCCTTGGGTCTTCACATTGTTAAAGTGGCTCAGCCTCCCTCTACAGGCGAGTCAGGTCAACGGAGGAGAGCCCTGTAGCGTAAGACACTGACTCCCAGTCAGAGGAGTAGATGGAGTGACAAGTGACCACGGGCCACCAGGAAGTGCCGTCCAACAGGCCCAAGTCTTTGTCATTCCTCTGAGATTTCATCAACCTTGTGTTTCAGTCCAAAAGGAAGAGTGGAGATGACATTTGTCAGTTTGCGACTTTAATAGTGTCTCCCTTTTGAGCCATGTATGAGGTTTCAAAGAAAGGTTGGAGAACCTGTGGTACACATTTCCTCAAAGGGAAACAACCATTTGGACTTGCAAATATCAACTGTTTATTTAACAATACCTTCAAAAAGAATGAGACATCAAAGCAGAAGGACTATTTGAAAAGACACTACCATGTTTCCATGGAATGGGAGTAGGGGAGAGGAACAATAGGCAGTAATGGGTGGGGGGGCTGAAGAGGTGGTTTAGCAGTTAAGGCACCTGGGGGCAAAGCCAAAGGACCAGGGTTTGATTCTCCAGGACCCACATAAAGCCAGATTCACAAGGTGGCACATGAATCTGGAGTTCATTTGCAGTAGCTAGAGGAACTGGCATGCCCATTCTCTCTCTCTTCCCTTTCTATCTCTCTAATAAATTTATAAGTAAATCCATATATATTTTGGTTTTTTGAGATAGGGTCTCACTCTAGCCTAGGCTGACCTAGAATTCACTATGTAGTCTCAGGGTAATCTCGAACTCACAGTGATCCTCCTACCTCTGCCTCCTGAGTGTTGGGGTTAATGGCATATGCCACCATGCCTGGCTAAATAAAATATTTTTAAAAGACAATAATTGAGCTGGGCATGGTGCTGCATGCCTTTAATCCCAGCACTCAGGTGGCAGAGGTAGGATGATTGTCATGAATTCAAAGGCTACCCTGAGACTACATAGTTAATTACAGGTCATCCTGGGTCAGAGTGAGACCCTACCTCAAAAAAACCAAAAAAAAAAAAAAAAATTAAAAATACAATAATTGCAGGGGATTGTGATAAAATTCCCAATGGGGGAATATATATATAAAATCTTCCTACACACATATTTTAAGTTGAAGGACACAGAGAAATCAAGCTGGAACTGAGCTAGAAGTTTCCTCCTTGCTGACTAACTTTCATAGTGCCAGAAGGTGCTATGCAGACTTCTGGAGGAGAAAATTCTTACTCAGACTGGACCCTGAATGCTACATGGCCAATCAGTAAGGCAAGATTTGCAATAGTAGCATGGCTGTTAAAGGGATAACCAACTGCTTTGTGTTTGGATTTGAGGCCTGCTCCATGGGGAGGAAATTCATGCCTAATACTGTAGACCTAGTCAAGAAACCATGGTTGTATAAGTCACGGGTCCTTTGTGGGAAGCTACTGCTATTGTTTTCCTAAATTGACATGTTCTGTCTGTCAAACTGCCTTCTAAAGCTCTCTGCTTTGGTCAGAGAAGCTTCTTTTTGCAGTGGGCAGTGGTTACTCAAAACTGGGCAAAATGCTGAGAATAAGTAACTGTTTAGTACTTAGTCATAAAGGAACATTGCAGAAGAAGGAAAAAAAAGAATGTAAGAGCCAGAGGATGGAGTCGGGTGTCGTGGAACACTGTCTCCCAGACATGACATGGCTGTTACACTCATAAACTCACACCAGCTAGGGTCACCTGCACACAATCTACACAAGATGGGGCTCATCAACACCCTGTCATGGATGATAGAGCAGCGCATGAAGCCCTGTTCCTCCCTGAGAAGAAACTGACAATTTGGGGTTGCCAGGGGAGGTAGAGTGGTTTGCTTCAGTGGTATGACCATTGGTAAGTTGCCCATGATCTGATAAGTAACCCCCACCATCCGTGTGCAAGCAGCACTAATTAAACTCCAAGGTGTTAGGTCAGGACTGGCTCCCAAAATGGAGTCACCATGGTCAGTAGAATGGTCACAGAGGCATAAAGAAGTGTATTATCAACATTCCTCAAGAAACCACCCCATCATTATCCCTTCCTTGCCTAACAGTGCCCCAGGTCCTGGTTTCCTGTCCCTTTATTTCCTAAGTCACATTATCACTGTTCTGGTGTCACATCCTAGCTATTTTAAATGGTTAATGTAATGATCTTTCCTAAATGAACTTTTCTATTCAACTTAACAAACGAGTTCTTTTTTTCCTTCCTCACCTTCCCCCAACTGAAAAAAAAAAAAAAAAAAAAAAAGCCCACTACCAGAAAACTCACGTTGGCTGTGCTCCTCTCTTGTGAGCCCTGGAAGCTCATGCTTTTCCCCAATAAAAGCTTTCATCTTTGCCTCAGAGTGATCCTGCCTTTTAATCCAGTTTGCAAGCCTGTGTCTGTTTGTTGTGGCATTGATGCCATTGATATTGGGTTATTATTGAAAGGTGTGTATTTATTCTCATCATTCTTCTTGTTTTTAGTGCTTCCTGATTTCCTTTGTTTGTTTTTTTTTAAAGTCATTTACTTTTTTAATTAAACATATTTATTTATTTGAGAGAGAAAAAGAGGGAGAAAGAGGAAGAGGGAGGAAGGGAGAGAGAGAGCGAGAAAGAATGGGCATGCCAGGGCATTCAGCCACTGTAGACAAACTCCAGATGTATGAGCCCCCTTGTGCGTCTGGTTTACATGGGTCCTGGAGAATCAAACCAGGATCCTTTGGCTTTGCAGGCAAATGCCTTAACCACAAAGCCATCTCTCCAGCCCCTACTTGCTTGTTTTAATTGTTATTTGAATATGGTTTATTTTTTCCTGTTTCCTCATGTGTGTTCTTAGCTTTCTCTTCAGCATGTCTTGATTTATATGCAGCTGAAAGGATCCCAAACTGACCTGGAGTCTTCCCTCCTTGATCTTCCTCTTTCCTCACCTTACCCTCCTTTAGGAAGACATTTGCAAAAGGTAATTTGCTTTGTGACAATTTTATACATGCATGTAATATATTTGGGTCCAGTTACCTCTATTAACATCTCTTGTCTCCCACCTACTTTCACGGACCCCCTTCTTCTTCCTAACTAGGCCCTCTTCTACTTTGATGTCAAGTTTTCATGTGAACCTTGTATAAAGTTTGGAAGTGACCAAGACTACACAAATCACTCTGAGGCAAAGATGAAAGCACACAGGAAAATAATAAAATAAAAATATTGATATAATCCTAGAAGTCTTGTATCTTATCATACTACAGTGAAATAAACTAGAAATTAATAATAAGAACTGATGGAGGGGCTGGAGAGATGGCTTAGCGGTTAAGCACTTGCCTGTGAAGCCTAAGGACCACGGTTCGAGGCTCGGTTCCCCAGGTCCCACGTTAGCCAGATGCACAAGGGGGCGCACGTGTCTGGAGTTCGTTTGCAGAGGCTGGAAGCCCTGGCGCGCCCATTCTCTCTCTCTCCCTCTATCTGTCTTTCTCTCTGTGTCTGTCGCTCTCAAATAAATAAAAATAAAAATTTTAAAAAAAAAGAACTGATGGATATAGATAGATAAGAATTAAACAACACACTGGGTATGTGTGTGAGTGTATGCATGTGTGCAGGTCTTCATGCTCACATCACTTTACTGAGGGAGCTATCTCGTCAGGTAACTGAAGACATCAGAGAGGAAATTTAAAAGTTCTTGGAATCAAGTGAAAGTGAAAGAACTTACAAGAACCTTTGAGGTACAGCTAAGGCAATTCTAAGAAGTAAGTTTGTAAATAAGAGTGCTTATATTTTTAAAAAATCAGAAAGATCTCAAATAAGTAATAGAAATATACCTGAAGGCCTTAGAAAAGCAAGATCAAGCCAAACCCCAAATCAGTAAAGTTGAAAGAAAGGATAACGATCAGGGAAGTATTTAATGAGATGGAGACTCTGAACAATAAAGGAGTCAATGAAGTAAAGAGTCAGTGATTTAAACAGATAAACAACAAAAGCAAAGCCTTAGCCAAACTTGCCAAAACAAAAATAGAGAAAACTTGAATTTATAAAAGGAAAGATGAAAAGTGAGTATTACAACAGATGTCAACGAAATCGGGATGATCATTAGGAAATATTTTGAAAACATATATTCCAAAGGGCTGGAAAATCCAAAAGAGACATATAAATTCCTAGACATATATGACCTACCAAAATTAAATCAAGAGGTTATAAGCAGTATAAACAGATTTTCAATGAGCAACAAGAGTGAAGCCGAAATAAGGAATCAACAGTGGGCTGGAGAGATGGCTTAGCAGTTAAGGCACTTTCCTGAAAAGCCTAAAGACCCATGTTCGATTCCCCAGGTCCCACATAAGCCAGAAGTACAAGGTGATACAAGTGTACAAGGTCACACATGTACCCGAGGAGGTACGCAGTTCAATTGTAGTGGCTAGAGGCCCTGGCATGCCAATTCTTTATCTCTCATAAAAAAAAGAATCAACAAAAAAGATGAAGGATCAGACACTGTAAAATTCTGCAAAATGTAATGAAAAGTTAATTCTAATGCTCCTTAAACTATTCAATAAGATGGAAAGAGAAGGAACATTTCCAAGCATATTCTATAAAGCCAGTATTATCTAATACCAAAATCAGATGTCAGTGAAAAATAAATAAAATTATACATCAATTTCCCTACAATCATGATATAAAAGTAATCAGTAAGATATTTTCAAATCAAATTTCATGTTATATTTCAAAGTTTATATACTGTGGGGGTAGAGAGATTGCTTAGTGATTAAGGCGCTTGCCTACAAAGCCTAAAGACCAAGGTTCCATTCCCCAAGACCTACGTAAGCCAGATGCACAAGGTGGCACATGCATTTTTAGTGGCTGGAGGCCCTAACTTGCCAACTCTCTCCCCTCCCCTTTCTCTCTTGCTGTGCCTCTCTCTCGCTCTCTCTCTCTCTCTCTCTCTCTTCCCCCCTCAAGTAAATAACTATAAATAAAATATTTTTTAAAATATTATACACTGTGATCAAATGATTTTATTCAAAGGACACAAAGATGATTCAACATGCACAAATCAATAATAATATAGCTTATGTGTAGACTAAAGAACAGAAATCACATGATCAATACAAGCAGAAAATGCCTTGGACAAGGTTAAGCATGTCTTCATGATGAAAGCTCTTCAGAAAATAGGAATGAGGGCTGGAGAGATGGCTTAGTGGTTAAGCGCTTGCCTATGAAGCCTAAGGACCCCGGTTCGAGGCTCGGTTCCCCAGGTCCCACGTTAGCCAGATGCACAAGGGGGCGCACGTGTCTGGAGTTCGTTTGCAGAGGCTGGAAGCCCTGGCGCGCCCATTCTCTCTCTCTCCCTCTATCTGTCTTTCTCTCTGTGTCTGTCGCTCTCAAATAAATAAATTTAAAAAAAATTAAAGAAAATAGGAATGAAAGGATGAAACCTCAAAATAATAAAGGCTATATACATGTACAGACAGCCTCAGGTTTGCTGAGATGAACTTCCAGACCAGGCACAGTTATGGAGGGATTTATTGAAGCTTACAGATCCAGGGGAAGTTCCATAATGGCAGAAGAAGCTGGCCTGCCTTCACAGGTCCAAGCAGAGAGAGAAACCTAAAGCCACACAGCACAGCACACTTCAGGAACTCCAGCTAGGCACACTTTGCATATCTTTAGATTGAAATCTCAAACCCACCACCACACCTTAAGTATGACACTGCCTCCAGCCAGGTGGCTGCAGATGCAAACTACAAACTAATAAAACACTGAATATATTGGGGGTCAACTATTCAAACCACCACAATACAGAAAACATGCAAACCTCTATACTAAATAAGTAAAAACTGAAAGTATTTTCTCTGAGATCAGGAATTAGACAGGATAGCCTTTCTCTCCACTCTTATTCAGTAGAATGAACTTAACTAAATTAATAAGGTAAGAAAGAAACAAAAGGGATGAATTCAAATTATCCTTATTTTCAGGATCTATTATCCTCTACTTAAAAATTTTAAAACTCCCCCAGAAAACCCTTTAATCTGATACATACTTTAAGCAAAGTAGCAAAATATAAAATCAACTTATAAAAAGCACTAGTTTTTCTATATACCAATATTGAACTTGACTAAGACCTCAAGAATAAAGACCCTATTCACAAGAGCTCCAGAAAAGTAAAATACCTAAAATGAAGTCTAACCACGGAGGTGGAAATGAGGACTTTAAAAACTGAAGAAAAAAATTGAAGAAGATTCTAGAAGATGGGAAGACTTCCCATGCTCATGACTTGGAAGAATTAGCATTGTGAAAATACTTTACAAATTCACTGTAATCCCCCCAAAATTCCAAGGATATTCTTTATTGGAGTAGAAAAAGCAATGCTAAAATTCATAAGGAACATAAAATACCCACAAAAAGACAATATACTGCTTAACAGAAAGAACAATGTGAAATTGTCACAGTATCTGATTTAAAATTATACTACAGAGCCATAGTAACAAAAACAGACACATAGACCAGTGGGATAGAATAGAGAACCTCAGAATAACCCCACACAACCACCGTTGCCTGATTTTTATAAAAGTTCCAGAAATGTATATTTGGAAAAAAAAAAATACAGGGTTGGAGAAATGGCTTAGCAGTTAAGCGCTTGCCTGTGAAGCCTAAGGACCCTGGTTTGAGGCTCAATTCCTCAGGACCCACATTAGCCAGATGCACAAGGGGGCACACAAGTCTCAAATTTGTTTGCAGTGGCTGGAGGCCCTGGGGTGCCCATTCTCCCTCTCTCTCTCATCTCCCTCTCTCTCTTTCTCTCTCCCTCCCTCTTTCTCTCTCCGTCTGTTGCTCTCAAATGAAAAAAAAAAAATACAGCCTCTTTAACAAACAGTTCTAAGAGAGAACATGTGGTACTTGTCTTTCTGATCCTGGGTCAGCTTACTTAGTATAATCTTTTTCATATGCATCCATTTTCTAATAAATTTCATAATTTTGTTTTTGTTTATAACTGAATAAAACTCCATTCTGTACATATACCATATCTTTATTATTCTTCAATTGATGAGCATCTGGGCTGAGTCCATGTCCTAGCTACCATGAAAACTTTATTTTATTTTATCTAATTTCAACAATAAACATGGGTGAGCAAATATCTCTAGAGTAGAGTGCAGAGTCCTTAGGTTATATGCGCAGTGGTGGTACGGCGGGCAGTATGGCAGCTTTATTCTCAACTTTTTTTTTTTTTTTGGCTTTTTGAGGTAGAGTCTCACTCTGGCTCAGGCTGACCTGGAATTCACTATGTAGTCTCAGGGTGGCCTCAAACTCACGGCGATCCTCCTACCTCTGCCTCCCGAGTGCTGGGATTAAAGGTGTGCGCCACCACGCCCGGCTATTCTCAACTTTTTGAGAAACCTCCACATTGATGTCCACAGTATGTATGTAAGTAGGAGTAAGAAGCAGAAGAGGCCAGGAAATGGGAAATCGGCCATAAGAGGAGGACCAAAAGGAAGGAGAGCTTAAGGGAGAGGGAGACAGAAGAATGTAGGTTATATGAAGTAGAGGGGTCTAATACTCGGATGTCAGTTTGAAGCACAGACGGGAGTAGGAGCACGTAGGATAGAGTGAGGGAGGATTCATGAAAAGTAAAGACATGAAAATAATATTTTAAGTAGTATTTATTTAAGACAAAGAGAGAGGAAGTAGCAGACACAGAGAGTATGTCCTGCCACTCTGAATGAACTCCAGACTGGGTCCTGGGGAATCAAACCTGGACAATCAGACTTTGCAAGCAAGTGTCTTGAACCAGGGAGTCATCTATCCAGTCCTATTTTTTTAATGAGTTTGAATCGAAGGTTCAGAAGATGAACATTATCCATCTGTAGGTGAATAATGTGGCTCCCAGAAACCATAGATTATTATAGAAAAATCCCAGTGCCAGCAATAGGACACTTCCCAGTAAGTTGTTGGTCAAGGAAGCCTCTAAGGCCCCCAAACAATGCAAGTTATTGCCACGGCCCTTAGTTGTTCACCTTACCTAGAACCTAAAATTGAAGACACCAGTAGTTTTGATGACAGGACAATGAATAATCAAACTTAAATAGTGCTGAAAGAAGCTATGTGGGCTGCTATGGGAGAAAAGCTATCAACAATCTTACCCAGCAGTGGATCCTGCAAGCTACACAAATAATCAGCCAAGCAGGATGCGTCTACTGGTGCAGCTGTGGCTTGACTTTTGCGGAGGTCACCAACTGCTCTCTGATTAGATATGAGGCCCACTCTAGGGAAAGGAATTCATGTCTGGTACCAAACACCTAGTCAAAAGCCTATGTCTAGGGGTGGTCATAGGCTCTAAGAAGGAGGCTACCACTGTTGTTTGTCTAAATGAATATGTTGTGTATTCATTAAGTTGTTCCTTAAATATGTAAGCCTATGCTCATAAATTAGTTAAAGAATCTTCTTTTTATAGATGGTGGAGACTACTGATGAGACCCAAAACTCATCAAGGTGCCATTGGAGTATTCAGTGCTAAATAATACACTGATGCCACCCCCTTCACTAGGAGGAATGCTGTAGGATGCTACCATCCAGGCATGGCATGACCATTGCATCCATGATCTCAGTGACTGCACACAAGATCCACACAATACAAGGCTCGTCAACCTTCCATCAAGGATAGGCAGGGAGGACTTAAGGCCACATCCCCCTCTGAGGAGTTATAAGCAGTTAATGGTGGCTGGGGTGAGTTGGAGTTGGAGACATTCAGTGGCATAGCCATTGGTAGGACTCATGTGCTCTGGCAAATAATCCCCCACTCATACAGGCAACACCTAACTAAACTCAAGTGTCACTCATAAGCAAAAAAAAAAAAAAAAAAAAAAAATAAGAAAGAAAGAAAAAGTGGTGGGAAGGAGACACCAAACTAGAAGAGAGTGGGCTGGGAGGATTACTCAGTAGTTAAAGGCACTTGCTTTCAAAGGCTGCCAACACAGAGTCAATCCCCCAGATCTCATGTAAAGCCAGATGTACCAAGTTATACATGCATCTCGAGTTAATCTGTAGTAGCAAGAGGCCCTGGAGTGCTCATATTCTCTCTTACTTTCTGTCCCTCTCTCTTTTTCTCCTTTCTCTCTCTCAAATAAAAATATTTTTCAAAAAATATAAGAGGAACTACTTGAGCAGATTTTCAGCAGAAGGGAAATGGGGAGGGGTACCAAAAGAAGGTAATAGGAGGGGATTATACATTATATACATGTGTAAAAATTGTCAATAAAAATATCACCTGGTTTTTAAAAACAGCTCAGAATATTGGATATCTTATATAGAAGAATGAAACTAGAACCCTAGCTTTCACACTGTACCAAATATCAATTCAACATCAATATCTAACACTTGAAACTCTAAAACAGCTAGAAGAAAATACAAAGAAAACACCTCAAAATATAGGCATAGATAGAACTTTCTTAGAAAGTCTGATAGCATGTAATATAATCCCTAGAATTAACAAATAGGACTGCATGAAATTAAAAAGCTTCTGCACAGCAAAGGAAACAATTAACAGAGTTTAGAGACAACCTACAGAAAGGGATAAAATATTTGCCAAGTATACATTTGGCAGGGAATAAATACATAGAATCTATAAGGAATCCAAAAAATTTAAACCCCAAAACAACCACTTCATCCACTTAGTAAATGGGCACATTAATTAAGCAGACAGTTCTCAAAACAAGAGAGCCAAATAGCCAATAAATATTTGAAAAAATGTTCAGCATCCTTAGGCATCAGGGGAATGCAAATTAAAACTACATTAAGATTCCATCTCACCACAGTCAGAATGGCTATCATCAAGGAAACAAATGACGGGTGGCCGTTAGTGGAGAAATTCATAACTGGTCAAAGTGCTGGGAATCAGTAACTGTTGAGTGCTCAGGCATATATAGTACATCTATATCACCCCCTCCAAGGCTGAGGGAATACTGTGGAAGAGGGGGCAGAAAGAATATAAGAGCTAGAAGATGGGGAAATGTGTGCTAAGATGATGTCCTCTGGAAATGGCTTAGATGCTGCACTCATGAATTCACAGTAGCTGTGTTCACCTGCACAAGATTGGGCTCCCCAACATTCTGTCATGGAGGGGAGAGAGGCTCGCAAGGCTTTCCTGTTGTCTAAGGAGCCATGGGCAATAACTGCTGGGGGAGAAGGAAGCATTCTCTTCAATGGCATAGCCATTGGTAAGTTGCTCATGCTCTAGTGAATTAACTCCCTCCCCTCTCACATATGCACGCCCATGTGCATGAAGGCAACCCTGATTAAACTCGGTGGGCACCTAAATAAAAGGATATTTCAGTAGAAAGTTTGTAAAGAAGGAGGCATTCAGTGGGAAGGAAACAAGAGAAGGTAATGCAGTGGGGAACGTGATCAAAACACATATCTAAGTTAATACAATTTTACGTGTGCATAAAGTTGTCAAAGATGAATAATTTAATTTAAAAGAAAGAAAATGAATGACAACAAATGTGGGCAAGAAAGTAGAGGGAAATCTATCCTCATATACTGCTCAGGGGAAAGTTAACTGGTTGACTCCCAATGAAATCAGTATGGAGGCTCCCTGGAAAACTAAAGATAGAATTATCATGGTCCAGTGAGGCTATTCCTAGATATTTACCCAAAGGGATCTAAATCAGCCTTCCACAGAGATATTTGCATGTCATGTTTATTGGACCACCATTCACAGCAGCCAAGATATATAATCAGCCTATATGTCCGTCAAGGATAAAGAAAGTGTGTTACAGATAAACAACAATGTTTTATTCAACTCTAAAGAAGAATGAAATTATGTCATTTTCAGGAAAATGGATGGAACTGGAGATCATGATGTTAACAGAAATAAGCCAGATTCACAAAGACAAATATCATGTGTTTTCACATTTTTTTCTCTCATGCCAAATCTAGATATAGATAAAATATGGAAATAGATATGGTTGCTATGAAAGGACATAGGTGACTATGTAAAGGGAATAAATGGTCTAACAGGATAAGAAGAGGAATAAGAATTAAGTTTTTGTTTTTATTTATTTATTTGACAGTGACAGACAGAGAGAGAAATAGACAGAGAGAAAATGGGCACGCCAGGGCCTCCAGCCACTGCAAATGAACTCCAGACACATGCTCCCCCTTGTGCATCTGGCTAACGTTGGTCCTGGGGAATCGAGCCTCAAACAGGGGTCCTTAGGCTTCACAGGCAAGCACTTAACTGCTAAGCCATCTCTCCAGCCCAAGAATTAAGTTTTTAAAAGAAAATAAAAGTACTATAGTTCCTGTAAGTGGTCAAAGTACTAAGAACAAGTGACTATTGAATGATATTCCATTAATAGTACATCTATATCACACCCTCCAAGGTTCAGGGAATGTCATGGGAGACAGGATGGAAGATAATGTAAGAGATGAAGAATGAAAAGGAGTGTGGCAGAACCAGGTTTCCTAGACATAATGTGGCTATGGTACTCAAGAACGCATAGCAGTTGTGAACACTTGCACAAGACCTGCACACGAGGGGGCCCGTCAACATTCTGTCAGGAATGGGGGGGAGGCTCATCATGTCCCATCCTGCCTATGGGAATCTATAGGCAGTTTCTGGAGGAAAAAGATATTTCTTCGGTGGTATAGCAACTGGAAAGGTGTCCATGCTCCTGTAAATAACCCCTCCGCCCATGTTGTTGTAAGCAACCCTAATAAAACTCATTGGATCATAAAAATAAAAATAAAAAGACATGAAAGTAGAAGAGGGCTAGTGGGAAGAGAAAGGGGTTCAGAAAATATAGGGGGGAAAAGAAGTAGAAGGTAGTGGGGTGAATATGAAAAAATACATTATATGCATGTATGAAAATGTCATAAGAAATTCATTATTATATACAATTAACATATGCTAATAAAAAACTTTAAATATAATACTTCCAGGTATATTCTTCCTCTACATGTTTTTTCAGAGCTGTCAGGGGCTTTGAGACAAGGCAATAAAAGATAACTACTTCCCCTGGATGGTTTCTGATATCACTGGCAAGAACAGTCCTGAACTTCCAGGTTCTCTTCTCTGTTCATTACTCTTAGATCTTGTTCAAGGCAAATTCATTATAATGGTATTTCACATGACATTAGGGAATGCACTATGTGATCCAAATGTGAAAGCAATGAAGATTTCTCCTTCTCTTTTTTACCTGCTGTCACAAAGTAAAAGGACACCATCAACCCATAAAAGGTAACAACCCCATTCACTCTCATCACCTCTGCTCTTTAGCCTGTGATATGTTCATTCTTAGCGAGGGGAGAGGGATTTATAGGAGCGTTTAGGTCCAGACCTGCCATCACCTCCAGCAATCTTAATTAATCATGCAGATCATCACTCTCATTTCTTCAAAAATGGACTGAGTTCATTAGAACAAAGATTGCTGAAAATTTTTTCTCTTCCTTCAGATGTTCTACAAGTTTCTGAAAAAGAGCCCCTTAGCATGAAAATGAAGATCTAGGGCTTCGCAACCACTGGAAATTTGCAAAAGGTTTTAAAAGGGATATGTTCCTAGATTCATTTTCTTTACAGTTTTAGGTTAGTATAACTTTATTTTAGGAACTGATAATTATTCATATTGAAGAAGTATTAGGAAGCCAGCAATCACCCATCTGCCAGTCAGATAGACCAGCTAGAGTTTCTGCTCACACAATGAGTGTATGGACACAAGAAAGTTCTCCTAAGTATTCCTTCTTGCCCTAAAATGCTGTAAATGTCTTCCACATACAAAAGTCATGCCTTCCAAAAATGCAGCTAAGGTTCAGAAAATGTTCTCTGCTTCCTAAGTGACCATTATTGGGTTTGGGGTTTTTTTTTTCCCATGAAAACAGGCTTCCATTAGGGGAAAGAGGCACCTAAGAAAAAGAGAGGAAAATAAACAAGCCCTAGAAGGGATAAATTTTCTTTATCCCCTCCTGGGAGCCTGAAGAATCTCTAGCAAGACTGAAGCCATAGCCAGGTATGGTGGCGCACGCCTTTAATCCCAACACCCAGGAGGCAGAAGTAGGAGAATCGCTTTGAGTTCGAGGCCAGCCTGAGACTAATTCCAGGTCAGCCTGGGTAGCACGAGACCCTACCTTAAAAAAAAAAAAGAAAAGATTAAGACATGTCAAACAAAGCTACTCTACTCTTATTAAGTAAATAGGGAAGAAATTAAGGCAAAAAGTGCTTCATAGTAAATGAAAATTTGCTATGGCATGCCTAGAAACAAAGTGGTTTGCTATAGACCTGTCTGGCCCCTATGACCTTCTGCACCCCACCCCCACCCTTGTTAACCTAACAGTTCTGATCTCTGACCTATTATGGCCCCTGTTCTCTTCCACAATGCATGGGCCAAGGTTGGAAAATGGGTCTCATCTCCTACACCAAGTCAGGCTGCTCAGTGTGAGTATTCACTGTTCTTGAATTGAGCAGTGACTGAGAGTCTTATCCTCCTAAGTTAATACATTATCCTCACACCATTTGGGGGATTTTTATTATTGCTTTGTTTGCTGTTGATTGGGGGCAGGGAGGTTGGTTGCTACTGGAAAACATGGAACTCCTGGGTTTGAGATGATAGATTATTTTTTGTTCACCCAATAATAACCAGAATTTCAGCATTTTTGTACCAATCTCCTAAGCTCTACTTCCTACACAGTGACATGAAGCGGGCCATCTGGTCCACTGAACTCAAGAGGCTGTGTCATAGAAGCATTCTGAGCTGAAGGAACCAAACTCCTTCACAATGGATGTCAACAATGCTACTCTTTGCTCTAAAGTAAGATACCTCCTTCTCTTGCTCTTCTAACACTGTGGTCAAAGCTAACGTCACATGGAAGAAGGCATTGCTTCTAAGGCTAGCAGAGCAAGGATTACCTCACTCATGGAATACAATAAGCCCATAGGAGACTGTCTCAAACAAAATCCATCCCTTATTTCATAGCATCTTGTCATTTGAATATGGTTCCATTTTACCCTGCTCCGCTGGCTAATCCAGTTAACCAGCTCAAGGTAGACTAAACCCACTTCATTTGTCTTAGATAGCAGCATTTAACTGGGGCCAGGAACAACAAATTCCAATTCACAAGGTGAAACCCTGCAGTCTTGATCTCAACAGAGAACCCTCAAGTCCCAGACCCAGTGAGCTGTACTAATCTCATGAGCCACCAGGGTCTACCTCAGGAGAGGCACGTAGGTTTTCTTTGAGGTTTTGTATCAGCCTTTTGACTTGACCCAAACATCAATCCAGACAAAGCAGGGTGTACTAGTGATTGTACAGATTTGGTGTTGGGCCACAAGGAAAAGGTATAGAGAAATCGTGTGGCCCATAACAATCATGATCAAATGATCCAAGGCTGATCTGAATGCTTCGTATGACCGTGAGAGTGACCCAAAGCACTTCAGCTAACACTAGGGACAGGTTTCAAGGCATCTTCTCTGTTATTTGACTGTCATCATTGAGAGAACTGCCTACAAGGCATACCCAAATAATTCATTAGTTCTCCACCAGAAAGCTCCCCTGAGGGCACAAGAATAGTTGACTGCAGAGAATCAATGCTGCTGTCTGAGACATGTGAATGTCTCTTATGATTCCTGCACTGAAACTCAGTGTAAGAAGACACCACACCATCCTCTCTAATAACAGGGTATAAGGGCTGAAGAGACATGAAAAACATTATTATTCTCCTTCATGGAATTTTTATTTTGTAAGAAGGTATCTAAAAGTTTCAAGGTTTATCAGCCAGCCATGCTGCCAGAGGTGTGATAAGACTGTGGTCCGTGCCGTACTCTGAATTTTCTGCTTTGACAACTGTAGTCATCTGATAAGATTGACCACACAAAATGCAGGCTGGATTATTCTAGAAGCTAGAAAGTCAAGACCAAGGTGTTAGCATGTTTGGGGTCTCCTGAGGCCTCTTTTCAGTTAGCAAATTGTCTCCTTCATAGTGTTTTCATGCGGTCTTTTTATCTTTGAACGTACACTCCTAATGTCCTTCCCTTTCTAATATGGGCACTAGTAACAGTAGATTAGCACTGAGATATTGGGATCATATTTAATCTCAATGTTGCAGTTACTTTCATGTTATTGTGACAAAATACCTGACAAAAAGCAGCTGATAGGAAGAAAAGTTTATTTTGGCTTACAGTCTCTAAGGGGAAACCTCATGATGGCAGGAAAGGATGGAAGAGCAGAGACTGAACAACACTTCTTGCCATGGCATGTGGAAAACAGCAGCAACAGAGTAAGCTGAGCTCTGACGAGGGGGAGGCTGACCACAACTCTCCTAAGCCCTAGCAACATACTTCCTCCAGCAAGGCTTAACCTCCAAAATGGCCACAAGCTGGGGACCAATCATTCAAAACAGTTGATTCTGGGGGAATATCTGATTCAAGCCATCACAGTTAATTACCTCTATTTTTATTTCTTTTCTTTTTTCCTTTGAAACATGTCTCACTAAGTTTCTCTAGTACCCCTCAAACTCACAATCCTCCTACTTCAGCCTTGCCCTGCTAGCCTTATAAATAATGTCTCCTTCCATGTGAAGTTAGCTTTGACCACAATGTTAGAAGAGAGACAGAAGATCGTATCTTACTTTAGAGCAAAGAGTAGCATTGTTTACCTCCATTGTGAAAGATTTGTGTTCCTTCAGCTCAGAATGCTTCTATGAGGTAACCTCTTGTGTTCAGTGGACATCTGGCCCTCTTCATGTAGCTGAAGGTAGCTGAGATTACCACCACACCCACCTTAATGATCTGTGTAAAGATTCTTTCTCTAAGTCACACTGAAAGTTCAGGCTTCAACGTATGAATGAGGTGGCACAATTCACCCACACCACCACTCAACATCATCTGTGAAAGTTATGGATATGGAAAAGTTAGAGGCATACTAAACTGTAGTCCACTCTCTCTTTGTTTTGTGTTAATTAGGAACTTTACTGTAGGAACAGATTCTAGTCTACTCTTGTGAGCAAATGGTACTTGGGGGACTCTTCTGAGCATATATTGGAAACTTCCATGTTAACATGAACTAATATTAATTTTCATATGTTCGTGGCATGAAAACAATTGATGATGTCTAGCACCATCAATGTCAAAAAGAGTTGTTGATGATGTCCAAAGCCATCAGTGTCTAAGTGCCATCAGTCTGTGTCATAGACACAGTGGCTAAGTCTGGGTCCCTTTTCCTTGTGCAGATCGAAGGAAGCTCTATCCTTACTGCAGTTCCCCAGCCTACACAGATGGATGTGGACTGCATTTGATCTCTCCTTTGAGAGACCTCCATACCACTTGGAATCATATTTCCCCTCACAGTTGCTGAAAATACATACACAGGGACAGATATTAGAGAGTAGGGTGGAGCAGAATGGTTTCTCATTCATTTTAAGCTTCATGGCCCAACCAAATGAACTTCCAATGTTTTCTGCCCACTTAATGTTCTGTGTCAAGCAACAAAGTCCAAGTGGTTGACACCATCTATATCAGTGTTTAGTGCTCCTTTTCTGAGCAGCAATTTATACTCACTGCTCTTTGCCTGGAGCCAAGGGATTTGTACCTTTTTGCCAATTTAAGCTTGGCTTACACAGCCACAGCCTTCTCTGAGGATACCACCTTAATCCACAGCATCTGCCGTGCCAGGGGGTAGTAAGCTACAGCCTGTGGAGCAAATCCAGCCTGCTGCATGCTTTTGTAAATAATGTTTTACTGGGATAAAGTCATAGCCATTTGTTCACACACTGCCTCTGGCTGCCTTGGCTCTGCAAGGGCAGAGTTGAATAGTTGCAACAGAGACTGCATGTATGGCCCACAAAGCCTAAAATATTTACCTTTTGCCCCTTTAGAGAAAAAGCTTGCTACACCATCACCAACAGAACCACCTTTAAGGTCTTGGTTGATTTCAACAAAAGAGCTCAAGGGATTTTTCCAGAGTTAGTGGGGCTGCTCACAAGAATTTATCTAGATTCCACTAGTCCTGTTTCTTATTTTCCTGTGGGTCCCCTTCATTAACATTTTACACCCATCCAGGACTGTTAGAGCCCAAATGTCTCAACTGTGGTTTGTGCTGTAAGTGTGTGTTTTTCTCAGAGAGCTCCCCCCAAAGGGCCACAGATCTCCCATAGCTGCCAGAACTCTGCACAAGGGCAAGCAAAGACACCTCTGAAGCCTTTCCCACTTGTCCCCATTGGATCTAAACTTGACATAACATTACAGAACAAGTTGAGTCTTATGAGTCTCAGCCGTTGCCATCCTTCCTCCCTCAACACACCCATCCTTCATCTCCTAAGCGTGCAGCACAGTTTTAACGGCTTCTGTCCGTTGCAGTCGCAGACTTCCCTCCAATCACTTGGCATAAGTGCGCATCTCTGCACCTGACATCTGAGTGGAGCGCAAGCATGTTCGTCCCAGCAAACATTAGCACTCACTGCTCCAATGGAGCTGTTCAAGCCAGCAACTGCCCTGGAAAGGAAGTCCCCCTGCCTGAGGAGAATTAGCAACAACCAGGACACCACTTAGGCTTGCTGACTTTGAAGTTATTTCCTATCCTCATTTTGCAGCCACTTCCCCAAATCCTCCTTGCTAATGGGCAATAAAGTGGAGGACCATTGATTGTCCAATTGACCATACAACTCAAAGAATATGCTTGCTACCAATTCCATACACTTTCCCCAGGAACAGTGAAGAAGTCTACAAGGCTCTCTTCTTTTCCCTTACAGAAAGCCATGTTTCCATCAATGTTTCCTCTTCACCAAAACTGGCAAGAAATGGGAGGGTCTAAGATTTCACCCTGTAAGTTAATGTTACCCTGGCACATTTCATGGGTGCTGATAGGATAGAGAAGACCCCTGAGCAAAAAAAGATAAAGATCCACTTGTTACTCATATTACTAGCAATAGGCAGTCTTTTTGTACCAGTTCCCTGAAGCTCAGTTCCCCCCAGAGCATATGAAGCAGGCCAGAGAACACCAGCATCGCAGTGGGACATGCCGTAGCTCCTTGAGCTTAAGGAGCCCGCCATATGTGCTCTTTGCTCTTGAGGACAGTCCTGCAGCTATTTTCTGGGATTTTGTTGTTGTTGTTGTTGTTTTTATACTGTACAAACAACCTTAAGTAGATAGCTCAGAAGAATGGGAAATAAAGGCTTAGTTCAGA
This sequence comes from Jaculus jaculus, assembly GCF_020740685.1. Lineage (NCBI taxonomy): Eukaryota > Metazoa > Chordata > Mammalia > Rodentia > Dipodidae > Jaculus > Jaculus jaculus. The sequence goes on from NC_059118.1 coordinate 26,656,856, forward strand.
ATATGAGCATAAAGCTGGTCACACTGGTGCGTGCCTGTAATCCATGCACTCAGGAAGCTGAGGTAAGAGGATCTTGATTTCCAGGCTAGTTAGGAATACAGAGATTCTCAAAACAAACAAATGAAAAGAGAACAAGAGTAGGAAGGAATGCATAAATGTAACAAACCCACAGAAGATTGTCTCCTGCCAGAGCACTGATTGAGAAGGGTTTATTGCATCCATCCTCGATGAAAAAGGATGGCATGATCATCTGTTGATTCTGACACTGACACTTAATATTGCATATAGCATGATTACTTACAAAAATGATATAAAACCAGATGAACTAATACAATAGTCCAGTAGTAATTGCTAAATAAATATATTTTTAAACACTGCTGTCCAATAAGCCAGTAAGAATTAGTTACAAAATATAATTGGAAAAGATCATATTCAAAATAGCATTGGGAAATATGAAATATTCAGAGACAAAGTTAATAAGAAATATACAGAATGAAGTAAAAAAGGATCATAAGTTTTCACTAAGGGACATAAAAATAATAATTGAACCAGTTGAGAAACAATCTTATGTTCTTGGGTAGGAGAATTTGCTACCATAAAGATGTCAAGTCACTCCAAAATTCATTTGCACAGTTAATATAATTCCGGTTTCCAAAGATTTGGGTGTTAGAATTTGGAGAAGATAGGAAAATTGTGCAGGGAGATATTTGACCCCTTGATTGAACCTAGATTGTTGCACCACTGTGGTCATCATCAGGTGGTCAGCCTCTCTAGTTTGCTAGTTTAGCAGAACAAAATCAAACTCTACAGCTCTGTGTGACTTAGGAAAGGCATTAATACTGCTTCCTCTCACTCATTTCAAATTCAATGCTGTGATATCTATAAATATATATCCATGTAAATATATCTTTCAAATAAATAAATATATTAAAAAATCTTCAACTTAAAGGCTTTACTCTATTGGATTTTCCCACTATGGCCAGGTCCCATGACTGAGATTTCTGCAGCTGACCGTATGTGTAATGACTCAGGGAGAAACAGAATTAGAATTCATTATGTTGCCATCACCAATGACTCTTACAGCACTCCAACAAGGACGTTTTAGTCACTATTCAGTGTTCTGTGCTCTGATTGTGAAGAACTGGCTAAAATGTATCAGTAGGGCTACCCCCATACCCAGCACAGTCCTTTCCTTGGCTACTGCACTGTTTTGCTCACCTGAAAATGATCAGGAAATAATTTGAATCTCCTGGTTCTCCTCCCTCAGCAACACTTGGGATATGGTCTATTTTTTTTTAAATGATTCCGAGTCTAGCATGACAGTCATCCACACAGAAGTCCATGTTGTTTGAATTTCTTTGCCCTAATGAGCTAGTGCACTTTAGACAAGAAATAAGAGCCCTGGGGGCGGGGGTCACATCACAGCCAATGGACCCTTTCCCAACCCTCCCCATTCACCACAAAACTATTGAAAATATATCCATGTTTTTATCATAGCCATACTATGTTAGTCAAACTTTCATTGCTATGATAAAACACCTGACATAAAGCAAATTATGGGGGCTGGAGAGATGGCTTAGTGGTTAAGGCACTTGCCAATGAAGTGTAAGGACCCAAGTTCAACTCTCCAGATCTCATGTAAGCCAGATGCACAAAAGGTAAGGCAAGCACAAAGTTCAATTGCATGGGCTGAGGCCCTGGCATGCCAATTCTCTCTCTCTCTCTCTCTCTCTCTCTCTCTCTCTCTCTCTCTGTCTCTCTCTTGATTTATGAGAGGAAAGGTTTATTTTAGCTCATAATTTTAGAGGTTTCAGTCCAAGATTGACTGGATTCTCTGTTTTGGACACAAGGTAAGACAGAATATCACAGCATGTGTTAGAAGCTACTCACCTCATGGTAGCCAGGAAGTAAGAAAAGAAACACAGAAAAGGACTGGGGCAAGATATGTATGCCCTTCGAAGACATACCCTAAGTATCATACTTCCTCCAATTACATCCCACTTGCTAGCAGCCCATTGATGAAGTTAATGCCTTCATGAATCAATCGCCTCTCAATGACATCACCAGTGGGAGACCAAACACTCAACACATACAATCAGCCTTTTGGTGGGACACTTCCTATGCAAACCATCTCCAATTCTGATCACATGTCTTCAGGACAGCTCCATAATTTATAAGGCTGGTGTCAAAATGAAAGTGTTTAAAGTTGTTTTAAGATTTCAATACAGCAAGAGCAGCACAGTATCCCAAGTGTGCGGCGTATGTAGCCGTGGGAGTCCCATATTCTGCATTTATGTTCCAGCTCTGCCCAGGGCTTTCAGCCTAACACTGAATTTTGTGAAGTCTTACAAAGTCCGGCACTGCTTTGGCATCAGTGGCATGGAAGTAAACCAGAGAAATAATAACTCCTCCAATCGCTCATACGTGAGTTTTGACCCAGCATAGGATAAGGTTCTGTGGTGGGTAAAGATCTATGTGCAATCTAGTTATTGCTGAAACAGTAACAGAAGGCGACCACTATTACAGCCCTGTGGACCCAGCCATCCTTCAGATCTGCAGCTCTGGGGACTTCACAATACTGCCAGAGAAGTCAGATTTAGAAAAGACAATCAGATCATCCCAGAGGTTTTGCTGGATGACTTCAGGCAAAAGGACCATAGAAGGAGTGCCTGCCATGGAAAAGAACATCTTAAATTGACAACTAGCAACTTCCATATACCCTACACACGTTTTTAGGTGTTGTTTTTGTTGCTGTTGTTTTGTTTTGTTTTGCTTAAAGTGTTTCAGAAACTACAAAGTCTCACTTGAAAATCTGGATTTATGTCTCCCTTAAATAGTCATGTCTCCTTATGGCAACTATGTGATAGACTTGAAATATCACTGTCTTTGGACATGGTGCCAGCTCTCCAGGACCCCATGGTCTCCCACCCTCCCTAATACCCTGTATCACCTTGACTGCATTATATCCATCTGACCTTAGCCTTGAATTTATGATGCACAGGCTTCGTGAGTTACTTTTGCTTTAAGATACTACCAAAGACACAGACTCTATCATGGACCAACATCTGACTGACTACAATGGTAGTGTGATTTGTTGTAATTTCTCTCATCAACCTTTAGACTCTCTGAATGCTGCATGCACATAGGTATACAATATTACATAAGAGATGATGATGATGGATGATTATGTTAATAGTTGTCATTGTTAAGCACCTGTCAGTTATGGTATAAAGATTATTATATGTATCTTCTCACTTAATCCTGATATACAATGTAGAGTTTTTAAAATATTTTTTATTTATTTATTTATTCAAGAGACAGACAGAAAGAAAGGCAGACAGAGAAAGAGTAAGTATGGGCATACCAGAGCCTTCTGCCACTGTAAACAAACTCCAGACATGTGTGCCACTTTGTGCATCCAGCTTGGGTACTGGGAATCTAACCTGGGCCATCAGGTTTTGCAGGCAAGCATCTTCAATCACTGAGCCATCTCTCCCGCCCTACAACATAGGGTTTTGGCACAGACATCATGTGACTGAAGTATCGCTTACTTTTACCCAACATCTGCCGCAAGTGATAGCCTCAGGCCTTCTCCCACTATTCCAGTGCTCACCAAACCCTGTGGCTACAGCAGGACACTGTAAGGTGCTGTCCCAATAGCCAGGAAAGACAACTTCTGCTCCTTCCCCATCTGTCTTAGCTGCCAAGTCTCAGTTAACAAGAACCCCAGGTCCTCTTACTTTGTGACCTCTTCATAATGGAATCTCAGAGTGCTGCATTCATTAATGGTAGTAGGTAGTAGGTAATCTATATCAGGAGAACCCAAAAGTCAAATTTGACTCTCATTCTCACCAACTTCCCAACCTCCAGAACTTACCCTTCAGAATGGCTCCTTTCATTCTTCCCCAGAGCCTGACTATTGTTCCCCAAAGGTACCAGGAGGTTGCCTCCTGGAATGCTGCTCTACCTTTGCTTTTGGGTACTCTGGACTCAAAGGAGTCTCTCAGGCTCCTTACCTTATAGTAGCAAGTCTTAATCCATTTTTGTTTGAGGGCACCAACCTGAGTAAGTCTGAAATTCTAGGTTTCAATATTCTTCTTCAAGATTCTTGTTCCAACCCATACACCTGGAAACATCTTATAAAGCTTTTAGGACTAGATGACTAGCTAGTGCTAAATCGTAGTCCCTATTAGCTCCCAAAGTCCCATAATGAGAAAGATTGTGTCTTATTCGGTGAAGATTCTCCAAGTATAGTACACTAAACTCATGGTCTCTACCAGCCTTAGGGGAAGCTTCACTGAGCAGTGACTGAGAGATCAATACCTCATGTTAGCCTCCACCAGGAAAAACATCCAAGATAGCCTGGGCCAGCCATCAACACTCAGGAGGCCAAATTGCAAATTCTCTTCTGGTCTGGATGAGCAGAGAGCATGAGCCAGGCCTGTGGATGTTCCTTCAGAGGATCACTTTCCGTTTTCTGCTTAATGAATTGCTTCTCTCCACTAGAGGGATATTTCAAGAACCAGTACAGGACATCTAAAGTCATATCACGCTTGTTTGAGGCAAGCTCAAGGAAATCTTTCAAATTCTTAGACTCCTGTGTTTCTTTTTCAATCGTCCTTATCAGTTTCTGCATCATTCATAAGCCACTGCCATGATGTGATCTCCTGTTACAATTTCCCAGCTCACTCTTATTCAACATTGACTGCACTTGCCATAGCTGTTTCCCAGAACATGAGCAAGGACAGTTATCTCCAATCACAATGACTTATGACTTACTGCTCTAAGCTAGTGTGTTTCATTCTTGTAGCTTCAATTTCCCGGAATGGCATTTCTTGACATTGTTCTCCAAGGGAGGAAGGCAGCAAGAAGGTAACAGAAAAAGACCTGGAAAAGAATTGGAAGAACAAGAGGACAATTTCCTGGGGGGGAGGAGAGTTCTGTGCCCACAGCTGTAAGATGGATATATAAATATCACTAGTCTGTTCATCGTATTATCAAATGAAAAATCTCTTTGACAAGGACTTGTTAAAAAGAAGAAGGAATTTGGTGGATGGGAGACATAGGGAGGAAGAAAAGTGAGGATGGTGGGAGGAGATTGTGCTCAGGGTGTATTGTGCATATTTATGTTGTCAATAAAAATAATTAAGCCCATAAAAATACAAAAAAAAATCCTTTCATAAAGTGGTAAGTGGATGTTGCGGTTATTGCTTGTCTGGGACACGCAGTGGAGTCCAGAGGAGCAAGCTCGGAGAATATAAACCCCTTGCTCACAGGGCCACCTTTTCTATTTCTCTTAACCACAACCAAGGACAAAGTACATCCTCCACTCCCACTCCATACTACACTCTGGAAGAGAAGAAGGCTAGAAGTAACCAGGAATAAGAAGTGGAGGAAAGATGATATAAAAAGTAAAACAGGGCTGGAGGGATGGCTTAGCAGTTAAGGCATTTGCCTGCAAAGCCAAAGGACCCAGGTTCAGTTCGCCAGGACCCACATTAGCCAGATGCGCAAGGGGGGCGCATGCATCTGGAGTTTTTTTGCAGTGGCTGTAGGCCCTGGCACACCCATTCTCTCTCTCTCTCTCTCTCTCTCTCTCTCTCTCTCTCTCTCTCTCTCTCTCTCTCTCCCTCTTTCTCTGTCAGATAAATAAAAATAAAATATTAAGGGCTGGAGAGATGGCTTAGTGATTAAGGCATTTGCCTGCAAAGCCAAAGGATCCCAGTACAACTGTCCAGGACCCCCACAAGCCAGATGCACAAGGGCGCACATGCATCTAGAGTTCATTTGCAGTGGTTGGAGGCCCTGGTGTACCCATATTCTCCCTCCCTCTCTCTCTCTCTTCCTCTCTCTCTCTCTCTCTCTCTCTCTCTCTCTCTCTCTCTCTCTCTCCCTCTTTTTCTTTCTTGAATAAATAAATAAAAATATATTTTGAAAATAAATAAATAAAATATTTTTAAAGTGAAACAGCAAGTCTGATACTAGCAAATTCTTCAGTTGCAATTCATTTAAAGCAATGATCACAGCCAGTGCTGCAGACATAAACAAAGAAAAATTTTCTAAACACTATTAGCTGTGAGTTCATGAAAAGCACTTTTTTGGGGTGGGGGGTTGAAGTAGGGTCTCACTCTAGCTCAGGCTGACCTGCAATTCACTATGTAGTCTCAAGGTGGCCTTGAATTTATGGTAATCCTCCTAACTCTGCCTCCCAAGTGCAGGGATTGAAGGTGTGCACCACCACGCGGGGCTGAAAAGCACTTTTCTCTCAGCCTCACAACAGAGATCAATCACCTACCTACTGCGAGTCCCTTAGGGTTGGATAACTTTTGTGGAGCTCCTTGGTCTCAGGCTGATCTTCAGTGGATGTTCAACAGAATTTGGCTCACTCGCTAACAAGGGTGACACTTGTGAACAGCCATAAAATGACAGTCTTCTTACTGTAGTCCCAACTGACATCACTGCTCCTGGGTCACAAGGCCAAGCACTCGATTCCTTCTTTTAAGAGGGTCTAGTTATTTGTAGCACCTTGGGACACTGAAATGGGAGGTAAATATTGTGTGAGAACGAATGTCCTCTGTTTTTCAGGAAGAAGATATACAATTTCTAAAAGTGTTCTTGGCCCACCAAATGCCAAGGTCTCTGCAATTGCAAATGTGGCTTCCAGAAACCCTACATAGCTCAGCCAGGTAAGAGGAAAACCTTACTCTGGAGAAGTGGGGTCGTGTTGTAGACCAGCCCACGATGTACATTCTGCTCTCTATGATTTACAAAGGTCCTTAGACTAAGGTAGAGTTTTGGGATTCCTTGGTGGTTTTGAAAGGATTTGAAATTTTTTTGTTTGATGGTTGTTGTTTTCCAGTCTCAGATAATGACAGTGACCCATAAGAACATACTGTCAAGCTGGAGAGATGGCTTAGCAGTTAAGGTGTTTGCCTGTGAATCCAAAGGACACAGGTTCAATTCTCCAGGACCCACACAAGCCAGATGCACAGGGTGGTGCATGCATTTGGAATTTATTTACAGTAGCTGAAGACCCTTGCACATCCATTCTCACTCTCTCACTTTCTCTCTCTGACTATTTGCCTCTCTCTCTCTCTCTCTCTCTCTCTCTCTCTCTCTCAAATAAATCAAAGTTATTTATTAAGAACACATAGTCATACAAGGAGAGCAGACATGTTTATATGTACATACACATGTTTACATGTGCATACACAGGCAAATTCCCTCTATGAATATTTTACATTCTCGCTTAAAGCAAAGTGCTTTGGACAACCAGGAAACTAAGGTATAGAATGGTACAACTTGTCTCGGAACACTTCTAATGCTAAAACTTCCAATGATCACTTAATTGGTGATGACTCTTGTAAGTTATATACTTTCCTACAATATCTCTAATTTTCACAACAATCCTGTGCTATAGTCAGTTCCACGTTGCTGGGATGGACATCCAAACCAGATTTGATTTATTTCAAGCTTACAGATCCAGGAGAAGTTCCATCAAGTGGCGGGAGAAGCTGGCTCCCATTCATAAATCCAAGCAGAGAATCAGGACCAATCAGCCAGCACCAAAGCAAGCAGAGCCAGAGCTTAAAACCTCTGTGCACACCTTTAGATGGGAATTCATATCCACCCCCAGTGACACACAGACCCTGTAGCAGGAGTCAGCTGAGGCTGTTAACTCTACTTTAATAAAACACTTGAGTCTATGAGAGACACACATTCAAACTACTACACCCTATAAGGTAGATGTGATTCTCTGTTGAGATAGCTGAGACTAAAGGGCTAATAAAGTTCCAAAGAAAATTCCACTTTAGCTCCTTCCAGTGAGTATGAAGGAAATTTTATTTAAAACCAACAAGCATAAGCAGACATTTCAGCATAAAACAGAAGCCAAAACACTATGTGAATGGGGGGGGGGGCGAATAGGAAAAGGACATTGTATAGTACTTTAAAGCGAATGGGAAAATTCTTTCTGTCAATTACTATTGCTATAAAACAAAATAAATTTAAATGTATAAAACAATGACTAGGACTGAGAAGATAGTTCAATAGGGTCATGCATCTATATACACATACACATGCAAACATGCACACACACGTATGAGTACACACACATCAAAAATTTAATAATAGGGGGCTGGAGAGATGGCTTAGTAGCTAAGACATTTGCCTGAGAGGCCAAAGCACCCAGGTTCAATTTCCCAGGACCCATGTTAGCCAGATGCACAAGGGGCACATGCATCTGGAGTTCGTTTGCAGTGGCTACAGGCCCTGGTGTACCCATTCTCTCTCTGTCTCCTCTCTCTCTCTCTCTCTCTCTCTCTCTCTCTCTCTCTCTCTCTCTCTCTCTCTCCCCTTGCAAATAAATAGATAAAAATATTTTTAAAATAAATAAAATTTTAAAATAGGGCTAAAGGGATGGCTTAGAGGTTAAAGTGACTGCCTGTAAAGCCAAAGAACTGAGGTTTGATTCCCCAGGACCCACGTAAGCCAGATGCACAGGGTGGCACACGCATATGGACTTCATTTGCAGCCGCTAGAGGCCCTGGTGTGCCAACTTTCTCTGTTTCTCTCTCTCGATCTCTCTATCTCTCTCTTTCTCCCTCAAATAAATGAATAAACAGTTTTTAAAAAATAAAAAATAACTCAAATAATATAAATAAAACTCTATCACCTTGTCCATTTTACCAGAATATAAAATTGATATTAAAAGTGACCTAAATGGGATATTGACTACTTCATGTTTACTGAGACCCTGGGGCAGGGTCAGATGGTAAGAATTCATATGTAAAAGATCCACAGACACATAGAATTTATACTTTTTTAAAAAATGTGTTGATTTGGCAAATTCAAGTACAATAAAATCTCCATTACTAATTCTAAACCAGGGAGAGCTAAGCAAGGCCAAGTTTAAATCTGCTCGTGTGCCATCTATAAAGAAAGGCTACTTCAGCAGTTTAATCATGTAAACAAGATGCGGGGTCAGGGAGGGTTTGTCTATAACCTACTTAGGAAAAACTGTTCTTAAGAACTTTAGCACTTTAATCACTTTAATTGTTTGTATGCCAATTAATTGGCACTGCTAATTATAAATGAGTTATCTGTTCATTAAAGCAGGCTTAGACTAATGTCAGCTCAAAGCACTCAGCAGGTAATGAGCGTTGTTGTGTTATCTGCAAGTAAAAACTCCATTCCTTTTAGACTGTCCATACTATGACCAGAAAAGGCTATAATTTGTTTTTCACTAATTCTGAGTCATTTCAATAGGCTAATCTAATAAGATTGTATTAAATAAAATTTGAACTACAAGTGGCAAAAGAAAAAAAAAAAAGAGGAAAAGAGAAAGGAAATCAAGGATCACAGAAGGCTTTCCAACATGGAACATCTTCTTCTTGCCCAGAGGCAGGACCTCTGGAAACCACACAGAAATGCCACTTTATGGCCCAGAACCCAATGCCCTAGAAGAGACAGGGCTCATCAAAGGGGGGATTTCTCATGAGTCGCCAATTTCTACTCACAGTTAACACCCTGGAAGTCTACACACATGGAAACTTCACTGGCGTTTGAACTTGAACCTGTGGCTACTAATGAGTTCGTGGTTGCTATTTGCAGTCCAGCCTATTCTCTCCAACTGAGGGAGAAAGTCCTGACTTCCTGTCTTTGCTTCTCTCACACACCATCAGGAAGGCAGCTGCAGAGTTGGGCTTTCCTCAGCACGCAGCAGGGGCAGCCATGGGCAGGCTTACGTAAACCCAGAGTAATTCTGACACATTGTTGTGCCAATGAATAAATAGGTAGTTCACTGAGATGAGATTTCTGAGGAAGGAAAAGAATGAGGAAGTATAGAATGTTTTCTAACAACACATGTAAAATAGGTCCCAGCAGTCACAAGAGGCTGCCAGATCATTCCCACCCAAAGACTTCAAGGCAGGAGCAGAACTGGTAGATTCGGGGACAGGGAGGCAGGTGGGTGATTGGGCTGGAGTGGAGTGAAGTGGGATGGTCACAGGCAGCAAAGCCAGGCAGGTGCCAGGCAGCCAGATAGATGGCTAGTCTTGTGCGTCAGGGTGAAGACTTGCTCCCCGAGATGGGAGGATTTTGAAAGAAAGAGGAATGTGGTTTCTGGGAAGAAGCAAAGACTAGAAGGGAAGGAACAGGGCACTTCAGGTGGTTTGTGTCAGAATGGTAGCAATAAAGTGATGAGAGGTGATCTGACTGAGGACATGCTTCTCAAATAAAATCATCAGGGTTTCCTGTCGTGTGATGCACGAGGTTAAGTAATAGCCTCTTCTCTTAGATTTATGCCCTTCCTGGAACCACAGGATATGACCTTCTTTGGAAATGGGGTTGTTAGAAATGTAATTAGTTAATATAAACTCATACTAAAGCAGTGTGATGGTTAATCTATATTGCCAACACGACAGGGTCTAGAAACAGGTAGACAAATCTCTGGGGAGACGATGAGCAAGTTTCTAGATTAGGCTAATTGAGGTGGGAAGATCCATGCTGACTGTGGTCAGCACCATCCCATGGACTGGGCTCTGGACCAAGGAGAAAGCTAGCTGAGCATGGACATCCACCGTGCTCTGCTTCCTACCTGTGGATGCAATGTGACCAACTGCCTCCTGTTTCTGTTGCCGTGCCTTCTCCTCCACAGTGGGCTGTATCCCCAGGAACCGTAAGCCAAAATAAATGCTCGCCTCCCTTAAGCTGCTTCTTATCAGGTATTTGGTCACCGTAGCAAGAAAAGCAATGAATGTAAGTAGGGGAGATCCTTAACCCACCGTGACTAATGTAAGACAAGAAGAAGAGACAAAGATAGATATGCATGAAGAGAAGAAAGCATCTGAAGATGAAGACACACAGAGGAAAATGACCATGGAATGGCAGAAGCAAGACTGAGGTTTACAGTCACATGCCAAATAAAGCCAAAGACGGCCAGAAGCCACCGGAAGCTAGAGAGAGGCCTGGAGCCACATCTCCCTGTGTCTCCAAGATGGGGTCAACTCTGGCAACCCCTTGACTTTGGACTTCCGTCTGCTCCAGTGCTGTAAGATTCTTTCCTGGTCTGTTCTCATGGAGCCATGTTCCTTCTTTGTGAACTTATTTCATCCATTGCTTATATTATCACCCATATTACTATTTTAGACGTTACTACCACCTAACATCGCACTCTAAGATCCAGAAAAGCAAGAGTTGGATCACTTTGATTGGCTTCTAGTGGCCCAGAAGAGCCCGTGCTACAAGGAACGTGTCAGTGAATGAATGCGTGAAAATGACTCAGAATTATAACCACCACAAAAATGAGATGAAAGACTGAGACAAAAGCAACGCCATGGGGACGTGTTCTGAGCTGAGCCTGTAAGTTGAGGGTAGAGTCTGAAGAATGAAAAAGAGACAAGTACTAAGGGAGATAAAGAAGCCACATGGTGATAGGAAGTCCTAGCTGTGAATTGCAGAGCGCTCCAGCAATCAGTTCCTGAAAGGAACCTTTGGGCTGAAGAGATTGCTCAGTGGTTAAGGTACTTGCCTGCAAAGCCTAACAACCCAGGCTGGATTCCCAGTACCCATCTAAAGCCGGATGCACAAAGTAGCACATGCATCTGGAGTTCATCTACAGCAGCTGAAGGCCCTGGCACACCCATTCTCTCTTTCTCTCCCCTTGCAAATAAATTTTTAAGTGAGAGACAACCTTTGGAATTTTTTAAATTTTACACACTGTATTATTATATAGTCCAAATAGGACTTAGATTTATGATCATCCTGCCTCAATCTCCCCAGCTCTAGAATTAAAGATGCATGCCACCACACTCAGCTACTGTTTGCCTCTGTATTGATGGATCTGTGACATGCATTAGAATGTCACCATTTATATTCCATTGCTGTGTAGTAAGTTACTTTAAATCTGGGTGGCCTAAAACAGCCTTCTTGTTTTGTTTTTATTTGGTATTATAGGTAACAGAGAAAGAGTTCAGCTTAGCTACTAATCTCTGATCAACATATTGTCAGCTGTGGCAGCTGCAGTTTGAACCCACTCTCCCAAGATACTTTCTTCACTCTCCTGGTTAGCATTGCTGGGATCCTTGCTGTCTCCTCTTCAGAGCTGCATCTGGGTCATCTCTGTGTGGCTGGGGTTTCTCATAGCCTAACAGCCTCAGGATAATTGCTTAGGTTACTTGCAAGTTGACTCAAGGGACCAACAGAACAAGATGCCCATCTTCTTAGGCTTCACCACCTAAGTACCACTGTCATATTATGTCCATACTCAACTGGCCAAGGATGTCACAAAGCAGCCCATATTCAAGTACAAGGACCACAGACTTCATATATCAATAAGACTACCAAAGGGCTGGGAAGATGGCTAAATGGATAAAGCACTCACCGCTCACGCCTGAGTACCAGAGTTCAATCCCGGAACCTCACATAAAAATCCAGAAACTGTGGTGGGCTTCTGAAATCCCAGAACACTGAAGGTGAAATGAGACAGGGAAATTTCCCAGAAAGGTCATGGCAAGTGCAGCAAAGAAGAACAGCACAGCAAGATCTAGAGAAACCTTGCTTCAAAATAAGGTAGAAAGGGCTGGAGAGATGGCTTAGCGGTTAAGCGCTTGCCTGTGAAGCCTATGGACCCCGGTTCGAGGCTCGGTTCCCCAGGTCCCACGTTAGCCAGATGCACAAGGGGGCGCACGCGTCTGGAGTTCGTTTGCAGAGGCTGGAAGCCCTGGCGTGCCCATTCTCTCTCTCCCTCTATCTGTCTTTTTCTCTGTGTCTGTCGTACTCAAATAAATAAATTAAAAAAAAAATAAGGTAGAAAGATCTAGAGAAACCCCACTTCAAAATAAGGTAGAAAGAAAAGTGATGACCCAAGAGGTGTTCTCTGATCACACCATGGCATATGTGCATGCACATATTTTATCAATTTTTTATTTGCTTTTTTATTGGACAGGGGGAGAAAGAGATAAAGAGAGAGAGAATGAGCATACCAGGGCTTCCAGTCATTGCAAAGGAACTCAAGACACATGCACAACCTTGCACATCTGGCTTACTTGGAAACTGGGGAACCAAATCTGGATCCTTAGGCTTCACAGGCAAACACCTGTAACTCCCAGTACCAGAGATTGCTTGCTACTCACATTAAGCTGTTGACTAGAGAGACCTTGAGGTCCCCAAATCAAGACAGGTTTCTGTCAAAGCACTTGATTACCTGCCTAAGGCCAAAGCTAAGAACCTATTGCTGAAGACACCATATGCTGCTGACACAAAGCCCTGAGAGACCTGGCTGGAATCCAGAAGAAATTAAGTCCCCAGACAGCCTGTATAGTGCTGGAAACCTCCACGTAAACTATTATGGGAAAGTGGCCAACAAAGGTCTGGGCAACCAGAGGTCTAAGCTACTTTGAAGCAAACACCCTGACACGATGTACACACCAGTGCGGTGGTGGCACACAGCCTCAGTGGGTAGCCAATAGCTTTCTGGTTGGCTGAGAGATCTGCTCAGTGTACAGGAACCCATATCTGAAATTGGGAACCAGATCAGAATCCTATGGAGACAAAGATGATGTTCTCCAGTGTCAAGCTCTCACTAGTCTTTGGCTAAAAGAGGGATTACATACATCAATTTCTCCCTAAATTAATAATTCTTATCTCATTTAAACTATGCAGACTTCCCTCTCCATTGGAGAATCTGTTCTTCTTTTTCAAAAGGTAGTGAGACCGAAGGAAATAAACCACCCGTCCCACTTCAGCCAAACCACAGCTGAAACCACAGAGGAATTGGGAAGACGAGCAAGAGTGCTGCTTCCATGCTGAGCCTGATAATCAGTGCCACAGTGTAAGAAACAGATCCTGAGGATACTCAACACCTATCAAAGCAGAGATCCAGAGGCTCCTAAGAGCTCATCTCTGAAGTAGACTTAAAACTCACCCACCATGGCTCAGGGAATTTTGCAGAAGAGAGGGCAGAAAGATTGTAAGAGGCACAGGTTGAGACATCATGCCCAGAGGCATTCCCTCTCCCCCCAAAAATAACTGACTTCTGCTCCCACAACACATAAACTATATAACCCCATGGGGAACACCTTCAACCCCACTGAGGAGCATCCCCAACAGAATGGGGGCAGGGATGAGGGAAAAAAGGGTACCAACACATGATGTATCCATATGAAATACGTTGTTAATAATGGTAATACTAAATATTTAAAAATAAAGATGTATACATGGGGACATTCCAAGCAGTCTTTCTTACACCATCAATAAAGAGCCAAGCATGAGTTGGTGTGGTGGCATAAACCTGAAATCCCAGCAATGGGGAAGGCCGGGGGCAGAAGAAGAATCAGAAGCCTAGCTTGGGCTGCAAAGTGAGCCCCTGCCCAAAAACAAACAAGCAAGCAAACAAAGCAGTGACATAAACTAACATTCTGGGACTTTGATGTCTCCTCTATCTTAAATGTTTGCTTCAAGTATGGGCCTAGTGAAACAGTCCCCTTTCCATAAATGAAAAGTAGTCACTTCCTCCTTTGGTGTCACCTGCTCCCTACATCTATAAATGCACATCGGCCTGCTCAGTCTTCTCTCTCTTCGGATCTCCCCAGCTTCACCTTGGAAGGTGGTCTGACTCCTCTCCATCCTCCACAGTCATTGTCCTCCTTGTACGCAGATCAGCGGCCAGGCTTCACCTCCTAACTGTATCTCCAAATGAGTGAAATCTTTACCACCTCTCCATTTCAAAGCCTGGCCAGCCTCTTCACTTACAGACCTCTAATCCTCATTTTCCTGGTCGCCTTAGCTGAGAACCTTGGAACGTTTTGTCGGGGGGTGGGCTGTACTCCCCCTCTATACTTTTCGACTACATCCTCTTAGAAAATCGGTCACCAGCTCACATCCCGTTCTTCAAGGGTAGCCTCTCCTAAAAACGTCCCATCACTCCTGTGTCCATGGCTCCTTCTGTTATGGAGATGGGTCGCTGTGCCTAACACATGTCATTCTGTTTGATAATGTCTCTCTTCATTCCATACTCCCTGCACTCTCCTGCTATATTAACACCTCTTCCAGTTTGGAACTTACATATTAAGTTCCTACTCCTGCATCTTTGCTCATAAACAATTAATATGATTACTGAACAAAGTTAATCAGTATATCGCCCATCCTCATGAGTAACAAAATATCATGGTCTTCAACTTCCAATGAGCTCCTCTCTTGTCGCCTTTTATCTTAGCCCAATAATATAGTTCTCTGATTCTGTTATATCTCCTAAGTCAACATTATTTATTGTTTCTTTTCTCCAGTCAATGAATATTTAGATTCACACACATATTAAATGTTTACTTGTTCATCTTTCTTGGGTCCAGTTTCAGAAGTGTTTCATCATTTTTATACCAACGGTTCTCAAACTTGGTCTTATGTGACAATCACCTAAAGGCACTTTTTAAGATCCTGATACCCAGTCTGCGTCTTAGAACAATTAAATATGAATCTCCAGGAACCTCAGGATTGATTTTAAGACTCCTCTGGTAGTTCCAATGTGCACTCAAGGTTGAACACTTTCATTTCAGAAAATCATTCAACATAGGTGTCTCAGGTAGTTTTTTCTGTGGTTTTGCACTACAGTTGTTTGGGAAGATATTCACCTTCATTATAGGATTTAAGGTAAATAGATACGAATTTCTAAATTAAACTACTTTTCTTTTAACGTGTAAAAGAGATGATTCCAGTATCTTCTGAGTACTATCATTCCTGAAGTGAAGTATGCTATCAGTCTAATTTCCTTCCTCAGCCAATAATCTTTATCTGTCTTCTGGCTGCTTTCCCAGTTTTCTCTTTGTCCTGAGATTTTCAAGTTTCGTTAAAATGTGTCTGAATATGGAACTCATTTTACTTGAAAATAAATACTTATTAGAACTTATTATGTTTCTGAATGTGAGGGCTTATGTGTTTTAACATTTTGGAAATTTTTCAAGGCATTATTTCTTCTAATATTGCTTTTTTACTCCATTCTTTCTATTACATCATCTCAAAAATCCCATTTTATATATCTCAGGTCTTCTCATTCCATTCTACATGTCATTTAATCTTGCTTCTATATTTTCTTTTTTGCTTTAATCTCTCTTCAGGGTCTCCCAGTTCACTTTTTGGTTCATTATTGTTTAATCTGCTACTTAATCTTTGCTGAATTTTGTTGTTATTGCTTTAGTTTTCAATTATTTCATGTCTTAACCTCTAGACATTCTTTATCTTATATATCTTATCATGTTTCTAATCCTTCTTTAAACATACTTCAGTCACAGAATGTATCTCATAGTTCTGAAGCTTTGGACACCAAGCACTTCTGTTGTACTGCTGATTGTCACTTGTAATGGATTGGTGGCTTGTTCGTGCTGTAATTATGGATTGTGAGCTGGAGTTTGGAGGGCTTTGGCTACAGGAATCCCATACCATCTGGATTTAAAGTATGTTCCTTCATAAAAGTGTTCCATAGGCTTACTAGTCTGGGACCAATTCTGTGCTAACATCTTCTTTGCTTCAATTTCCTATACCACACAAGTAAGTACAACAGGATTTTACTTATGAATTCTTGTAAGACACTTATTCCCTAGACAAAGCCAGCCAAGCATCCTCACAAGATGGTTTTTTTGGTTTTTTTGTTTTCTTTTTTTTTTTTTGGTTTTTCCCTGTAGGTGGATAGATTTTCATATACCATATCACTGAGCGGACGGGCAGTGAGAGCTCTATCTGAGCAGGGAATCTCGGTTCAAACACCCCACTGCATGAAGGCCTCCTCTCCAATGACTTGTACTTAAAACAGAATCCATGTGGCAACTCCTCCCAGAAAGTAAGTGCCTAGTTACTACTCTTTCCTCTCCTCACCTCCTGAATGCTGTGTTATGCATTCAAATACTCATAAGACATTTAAAATGTTGTTTATTTCCATTTATTTCACATTTTGGATTTTATTTTTATTTATTTTTTTTATCCAGGAAAAAAAAAAAAACTGTTCAGGATAACTCTAGTAACTTGCTGTGGATAGAAATGCCCACAGCTTTTCCTTTACCTTCTTTGAAGAACAGACAGCAATTTAGACTATGGCTCACATTTTTGTGAAAACTTTGATTACTTAGTACTTGAAAATGAGTAAGGATGCTTCTTATTTACAATGAATGCAGAATGAAAAGAGGAAAGAAGGAAGAAAAGGGGAAACTTGAAAGTTCTGGGTAAAACACAAAAATTCAAACAACTATGCTAAATACTAGTGTGGTTTTACTTAAAAGGAACCTGTTAACTTTCCTCCTACATTTTATTCTGTAATAATCTAATAAAACATTGTTGAGTCAATGTAAGAAGTCACTTTAAGAATGAGCATAATGCAGGAAGTCCTGAGGGCAGAGATTCTACAGGGCTGGGAGGTGTGGCTCAGCAGTCAGGTGCTCATTCAATACACAGAAGGCCTTGGATTTCTGGGGGAAAAAAGCAGAATTGGGGAAAAGGATAGTTATTTTGCTAATAATCCACCACTCATAGTTCAAAGCAACTTTAACTTTCTATTCCTAATGTTGAGATGTAAATCTACAAAAGACTTAATTGGCCTTCCATTTCATAATTCATTTAGGGAAAGGGAACCCGAGGTGTGAATGAAATTTAACAAGAGAAAAGTAAAGATGTGAGATAAAATTAGGTTTTCCCAGTAAAAAGCTGTAGGTTTCCATTACTCAAATTGTTTTGAACACAAACAAGCTTGGATCGCTGAAAGACAAAAAAACTTTTACTAGCTAGTCAAAGCTTCTTAATATTGAGAGCCCTCACATCCTCTTTCCATCTTCCTGCGCCTCACTAGCGCCATCTCCTCTCTATTTGACTAGCAAGACCTCAACTCCAAAGTCTGTGGGGGTTACTCTCACCTTTTCTTTTCTGATAATTTTTTTTAATACACAACACACACCAAAGCAGAAATTCAGAGGTTCCTAACAGCTCATCACTGAAGTAGACTGAAAACATACCTACCAAGGCCCAGGGAATTTTGCGGAAGAGTGGGCAGAAAGATTTTTAAGAGCCACAGGTTGGAACATCATGCCCAGAGGCACTGCCTCCCCGACTCCCAAATAAATGACTGCTGTTCCCACAACACATAACCCACAACCCCATGGGGAATACCACCAACCTCGCTAAGGAGGGCCCCTGAGGACTGGGGTTAGGGAGGAGGGAAAAGATGGTATTGACACATGATGTATCCATACAAAGCATGCCCTCAAAAAAATAAGTAAGCTGGGCATAGTGGTGCACACCTTTAATCCCAGCACCTGGAAGGCAGAGATAGGTAGATCGCTGTGAGTTCAAGGTCACCCTGAGACTACACAATAAATTTCAGGTCAGCCTGGAGTAGAGTGAGACCCTAACTCAAAATACTCATAATAGTAATAAGTAAACAAATAAAATATTAAATAATAAAAATAAAAAATAAATCTGAAAAAAAGTCATTCTTACTACTGAATTAACAGCCAAAATAAATTGCCTTTCAGGCTGGGAAATTTTTGCCCATCAGCCCATGCAAAAGCATAGCACAATTAATTACCTATGTCTGTGCCCTGGCCCTCAAACCAAGCCCTTAGCAATGTGAGAGAGGGAGTTAAAGTTTTATGGCTCTCCCAGGTCTCCCTAGCTTGCTGTGGGTTTGATGCAGGCTCAAATCCGGGAGAATGTTTAAGAAGAATGACTGTCCTGGTCACAATCATCATTATCATCAAGCCTTGCTACCAATGGAGCACATGCCTCTCAGGTGCAGGTATGAGTCCTGGAATTTTTTGTATTCTTATAATCATCATCCATTTTACACATGAGCAAGACAAGTGTTGCAGTCAGGTTCACAATGCTGGCAGAAATCACCCAACCAAGAACAGCTTGGGAGAAAATATCATTTATTTTGGCTTACAGACTCGAAGCTCCATGATGGCAGGGGGAAACGATGGCATGGGCAGAGGGTGGACATCACCTCCTGGCCAACATAAGGTAGACAATAGCAACAGAAGAGTGTGCCAAACACTGGCAAGGGGACATTGGCTATCATACCCATAAACCCGCCCCCAACAATACACTGTCTGCAGGAGGCGTTAATCCCCAAATCCCCATCAACTAGGCACCTAGCATTCAGAATACCTAAGTTTATAAGGACACCTGAATCAAACCACTACATTTCACCCCATCCTCCATAAACTGATAACTATCTAAGATGAAAAATGCAATGGATTAAGTCCATCTTTTAAAGTCCCCATGGTTTTTATCAATCCTAATGATGTTCAAACATTTCCATAGTCCAAGATCTTTTAAATGAGCCATAATACCAAAAAAAGTCCCCCCCAAAAAAACCCATAATGGCACAGAATAAATATTCATATTGCAAAAGATAGCATTGGGCATAACAAAGAAATAGTCAACTAATACAATATTTAAACAGGGCAAACATGAAACTATAGCTCCAAGTCCAACAACTTTAGCCAGTGACAAGTCAAGTCCAGTAATTCCAACCAGCAACAAGTCTCTGGAGTTCTAATTCCGCCCCTCCAGCTAGGCTACTTACAGTCCTGGAAAACTTCATCAGGGCAGGCAGCTTTTCTTAGCAGCCATCCCATGTTCCCAGCATCTCCACTAGGTCTCCACTGCAATCCATGATCCAGCCTCATGGCTCCATCCGGTCTCCATGCAGGCATCCACAATACCTGCTTCACACCGCCCATAGCTGTTTCCAAAACACACGACCACATTGCAAATTCAATGACCCTCTCTTTCCTGCATTTCTTATACTCCACAATGCTAGGTGGGGTGCCAGTTTGTTAATCCAAGGGGGAATAAAGCAGACTTTGAAAAACAGGACACTCCTTCAGCATTCAGGCCCTTTCAAAAGAGTCTACATTCTTCCTGTTGCCCCAGTGCAGGTCAGCTGGCCCAATCTCAAAGGCTGTAATCTCATATAATTGCAGCTGATCAGGCAGAAGTTTTAGCCCAGATATTTCTTTCTGTGCCATATCCCTCTGCTCACACCAGTCCGGTTCTACACAATGCAACCCTGCACAAGTTCTCAGGACATGGCCAAAACAGCAAGCCTCTCACACAAACTGCTTCTAGCCCAGTCCAGGAAAAGTTCTTTCTCACCCTCACAAGCCAAACCTTACAGTCCATAGTTCTTACTGCATGCAGGTCTTTCAACTCTGACCAGAATAGTTTATCAAGCTGTACTTACAGCACTGCAAGGCATCTCTTAGGCCAAGGTTTCAAATCCTTCCACATTCCTCTTGAAAATCAGCTCCAAAAGACCAAAGTCACAAAGTCAGGTGTCTAGTAGCAAATGATACCATTCCTCCATAACAACTATACTGTTTCAGTCAGGATCACATTGCTAGTAGAAATCACCCAACCAATAACAGTTTGTGGGGAAAAAAAAAGGTTTATTTTGGCTTACAGACTTGAGGGGAAGCTCCATGATGGCAAGGGAAAACGATGGCATGAGCAGAGGGTGGACATCATCTCCTGGCCAACATCAGGTAGATAATAGCAACAGGAGAGTGTGCCAAAACACAAGCAATGGGGAGGTAGCTATAACACCCGTAATCCTGCCCCCAACCATACACTGCCTCCAAGAGGCATTAATTCCCAAATCTCCATCAGCTGGAACCTAGCATTCAGCCAACACCTAAGTTTATGGGGACACCTGAATCAAACCACTACAAGTCTCAGAGAGAATAAGTAATTCAATCACGTTCACATAGGCATAAATAGTGGCTCCTAACATCCTTTTGCACAATATTCTAGACAGGTAAAGTTTTCTAACTTTCCTATGGAGTAGACCAATTTAAAAAGTGTACCTCTGTGTGGACACAGAGGGTGTTGATGGGTACCAGCCACTGCTTGTGCCTTTAAGGTAGCTTTTGTGGGGTTGGGTTGTACGATCTGATCAGTAGTATACTCTAGGCCACAAATCTGATTCCAAGCACTGTAATGTTTTCAGCCTCTGGGCTGTGTGAACTCTTTTCTGAGAAGAAGCACTTTCTCCCCTAAATAGGACACCCACAGCAGACTAAAGAGTGATTCCACCAAAGTTTGCCTGGCCAAACCAATGAGTTTTGGGAGCTTTCCTACAGAGCATGGGCCAGGAGTTATAGGAGCATGGAGATCCCAAAGCATCTTCATTAACAGGTCTCATCTCAACCTGGGGTAACACCTTCCTGGCCAGATAGAGCTTGATTGTCCACCCTCTCTGTCCTCTCTCTCCCCCTGACCCATGAAACCCCACATATCATTGCATACTGCTGGCTGAGATCTCAGGCAAGGATCTCAAGACCCTTCCCCACCCCTCTCCTTCAATGGGGATTGTCAACAGGCTTAATCTGGAGAGTCACTTGTATGTAGTGACAGCTGCTTCTCATAAAGATGGCAATAGTCGTTTTTCTCAGAGGACCAAGTCACATGCCAATCTGAGTACTCAGTGATGCTGTCTCAAAAGCCTTCAGTGTCTACCCCTAACACAGTTAGGATTTCATTCATTCCTTTCCAGTCATTTCAAAACAATCTGAACTTTTCTCTGCGAATGGTCTAAACTGCTTAACTCTAGTCACTCATTGCTGTTCGCTACTTAAAGAGGACCAAGAGCCAGTTCAGTGAAGAGCATGGGTGGCATATGCGCGTATGGGTGCATGGGGGGAGCAGCCCAACCTTGACCACCACAGCAGCCCACAGCAGTCCCATCCTGGGCACACAGTGACAACATGGCCGCACAGCTCCAGCACTGCGACGCCAGCGCTTGCTAACGGAAACCCTGACAAATGCAAAGCATGAGCAGCGTGAGCAAGTGCCAGGGTAATAATTTATTTTTAATGCCACGCTGTCTTTAACAGTGCAATTTCCTCCAGGGTGTTTGCTTTGAGATTGCAAGATAATTACATCTCAGAAACCAGGCTAATTACAGTTAACAGTCTGAAAAAACCAAAGGAATCCTTCCCTATACCCCACTTTCTTTTTTTTTTCTCCCCTACGAGAATACTACACAAACTCCAGTTAAAACATGGAGTATCATTTATGAAACCAATTTGATGACAGTAGAGAGAGGTTCATTCTGCCCTTCTTGTAGCACATGGGTAAGTCACAGTGGTGTGGGGTAGGTGGCCCTCACTAACACGACCTTGGTGCTTGGAACAAATACTGATGCCATACAGAGGAAGCAATCACAGCAACTTTCCAATAAAAATTAATGTGTAAATGTTTCTGGAAGAAAACCAGGGATTGAGCATGTGTCTGTGCTGCAAATGTGAGGATACCTGTGGTTTTCTGGGGATTTTTGTTTGTTTGTTTGTTTGTTTGTTGTTTTCTTGTTTTGTTTTGTTTTTTCAGACATGCCTGAGAGATGCTTTGGGATAACCAACCAAACTGGGTCAACTGTAGAACTAAGGACCTGAAAAAGATATGACAAATCATCTGGTCAGTAGGGTTTATTTTTTATTTATTTATTTATTTATTTATTTATTTATTTATTTATTTATTTGCAAGCAGAGAAAAAAAAAACATAAGAAAGACAGACAGAATGGGCATGCCTAGCCACTGCAAACAAACTCCAGATGCATGCACCACTTTGTGCATCTGGCTCATGTGGGTACTGGGGAATTGAACCTGGGTCCTTAGGCTTCACTGGCATGCACCTTAATCACTAGGCCATCTCTCCAGCCCCCTGATTAGTATTTTTTATTATTTCTCAGCAGACAAAATGCAAAACAATGTGTACTGTCCACACAGACTTCAAAATAATAATTCTGGGGCTGGAGAGATGGCAGTTAAGGCTCATGCTTATAAAGCCAAATGACCCAGGTTTGATCCCCCAGGACCCATATAAAGCCAGATGCACAAAGTGGCACATGCATCTGGAATTCGTTTGCAGTGGCTGGAGACTCCAGCACACCCATTCTCTCTCTCTCTCTCTCTCTCTCTCTCTCTCTCTCTCTTTGCAAATAACTAAATTAAAATATTAAAAAATTGGGCTGGAGAGATAGCTTAGTGGTTAAGGTGCTTACCTGCAAAGCCAAAGGAACAGGGTCAATTCTCCAGGACCCACATTACCCAGATGCACATGGTGTCTGGAGTTGGTTTGCAGTGGCTGGAGGCCCCAGAATGCCCATTCTCTCTCTCTCTCTCTCTCTCTCTCTCTGTGTGTGTGTGTGTGTGTGTGTGTGTGTGTCACTCTCAAAGAAATAAAAATAAAATATATTTAAAAATTATAATTCTGTGATTTGTTCATTTATTCACGAATATGTCTTTACCCTCTTATAGGCATACCGCTAGGAATATAGAGGTAATTTTCCTGATTTTTTTTATCCTTCTATCATAAAGTTCTCCTAATCTTATATTTATTCTTATTAGTGCTCTTTTTAAATTTTTATTTATCTATTTGTATATGGGAATGCCAGGGTCGTTTGCTCCTGCAAACTCTAGACTTATACACCTCATTATGTCTGGCTTTACATGGGTGCTGTGATATTGAACCTGGCCTAACAGGCTTTGCAAGTAAGTGTCTTTAGCCACTTAGCAATCTCCCCAGCCCCTTCAATTCATTTTAATGCAGCTCTCAGATTGCTATAATTTGGCTGTGGCTTGTCCCTCAGAGGCTCTATGCTGGAGGTCTGCTCTGCAGTGTGGAGGTGGTGAGGTGGTGGAACCTTTAAGAGATGGGGCCTGTAGGAAGATAATTAGGTCATGGGTACGACTGTCAGAGCGGATGAATATATGTCTTATAGGACAGGGTTGTTGTACAGGAACCTGACACCCTACCTGAATCCCTCCTCCCCATGTACCACTTGCCTCTTCTGCACACACTCCTGCCACTGTGATGCTATCTGCTATAAGTCCCTCACCAAAGCCAACCAGGTGTCAGTCTCCTGCCCATCAACTTCCCAGAGTATGAGCTAAATGAGCTTCTGTTCTTTAGAAGAAGTACCATGCCTTTGCTGCACTAAAACCAGTCCCTACTGACTGCAATAAAGATTCTCTCCTTTGGGTTTTATTTTTGTGGGGGGGGGGGCGGTGAGGTACGGTCTTATTCTAGCCTAGGCTGACCTGGAATTCACTATATAGTCTCAGGCTGACCCCAGACTCACAGCAATCCTCCTATCTCTGCCTCCCGAGGGCTAGGATCAAAGACGTGTGCCACCACACCCAGCTCTCATTTGAATATCACAACGTCTACTCTAAATTCTTTGAACTTTTTCATAATTTGTGTATGATTTCTTGGTTTACCTCCAGTTTCTATTAGTTGTTTCTAGAGCCAAATGCCGCAACTAGCTCTAGCTCAATTTGGCATCCCATAAGAGTTTAGGATTATGTTTTTGTTTTATCCATTTGTGAGACATGGGGAGATGAATTAGAAAAAGAGAAGAGAAAAATCCAGTATTTCAAGCTTACAGGTGAAATTCAGTTCTGTTCCTATAGTGGCTTCAGAACTTAACCCACGTGACACCGTTTTCTGAACCATCTCCTTACTAAGCCAGACTTCTCAGTCAAGCTTCTGAAGACCGCCAGTGATTTCCCCTCCGTACAGCTCTCACTCAGAAATGCGACATACTGGTCTTTCCATCAGCCTCCTTGCTAAAGGCTCCCAGTTGCTAATAATGTAAAATTTGCATGCAAATGGCATTTCTCATAGTAACAGCTCCCTAGCAACACTGTCTACTTCATTCATTCTTTTAACAAACATGTACTAACTTAGCACAGCAAAGGAAGGAAGCCACCATCTTCATTCCTGTTCACCAGGTCCCCTTATTAGCTCTCAATTAAAAGAGGAAAACCTGATAGTCTAGATTAATGAGGATACGTAGTGAGACTGCATTTTACTAGGGAAGGGTTTCCTTGCTCTAAAAGTCAGTACACAGGCGTGATGTCTCCTTTCCTTCCTTCTGTAGACCCTGGTGGGAGGTGGTAAGTCAATGGTATTAGCCTTCCTCTTCTACTCCAAGGATTGCCTGGAAAATGTTCCCAGAGCCCCTCTTAGGCCTGGCCAGCTTCCTCTGCTAATTGTCCAACATAGGCATGCATGAGCATTATGGTCTTAATATTCAGATTAGGCACTAGGGGAGGGGAGGTTCACCTTATACTCAAATCTAAGCCATTCTCCTACCCAGTTTAATCACAGAGTCCTAAATCAGCATTACTGGACACTTGCGCCTGAAGTGGACTCTTAATCTCTATTTTTCTGCTGCTCATTATAAACTTTGCTTCCCCATAAAGACCTTTGGAAGGTAGGGAAGCTAGATAGGACATGATTTGGTTATCAGGCCATAAAATCATCACATTAGCCAAAATCATTAGGCAACCTCCTCCGGTCACTAAGGAAAAAGTTATGAAGTACGCCCTCTTCTGGTAGGAGTTTGTGATCTAGTGCAGTGTCTTACCTGCCTAGTAAATTGGTTTTTTTCCATCATCATTATCTAAAAGAAAGTGTATCTGTTACCAGAGAACATTTGAAACGAATGCTATACGAGGTTTAAGAAAGATTTCAGTATAGAAATGTGGGGATTTTTCACAATGAGGACACAGTGACTATGCTACAAGTTGCGAGGAGCCTTTTGTTTAAAATACACCAAAAAAAAAAAAAAAAAAGAAAGAAAACCTTTACTAACTACTAAAAGGGGAGAAGTAAAATGGGCACATAAAGGATATACTCTCCTGCTAGCCCACAATGTCTAGGCACAGTTCTGAGAAGAGGAAACTACCAGATGGGGACTGACTGGCTTTTCTTTAATGGGAAAAGAGAAGAGCTCAGACCCGAGAAGCACACAGCTAGGAGAATGCTCACGCCCAAGAGGTTGTTCAAGGCCCCGCCACACAGCTAACTGTGTGGTTCTTGCTCCCCCGAGCTCATGCCTGCCTCCAGTGGGAGAGTGGGGCTCATCATAGCCATAGAGGCCAAGTATTTAGTCACAGGGAAGTTAAGGGGGAAACGAGGGATGGCTGTTTAAAGCAACTTCCTTCAGAAGAGCTTTCATCTCCCATTCCTCATCCTTTTGAACAAGTCTAGGGCAGGTAAAGGGCAGGAGCTGCCGTGTAACAAGAATGCCGTTGCTGAATTGTTCTCATAAAGTTGGGTCAGCAGTCAGCCCCAGTTAGCCTGTACTTCCATGAGCTGAGAAAATCCCATTATTGGGGTCTCTGCTGGTCACATAAAGCATGCTGGCCAGAGTGGTTGGCTCACTTTTAGCAGTCCAACTGCAACCTTACAAGATTAAGCTGAGAGAGAAAAGAAGAATCTAATAAAACTCAGGGCAGAGAATTTGAGTTGAATTAAATTTTAGTTGGTAGCAATGAAGAGAAGGAAAATGATTTATATAAAACACTCTAAAAAGGGTTATATTTGAAATTTTGGGTTTGTTAATTCTCTTAATGCCTTAGCTATTTTAAACAATTTAAAATAGAATGATTGGGTTTTAGATATGCCTCTTTTGGTCTATGTGACTTAGGTCATATAACTCAATTAAAAACCATCCAATAGCAAATCATTTCAGCTTCAAGACAAAAATGCAACAGAAACTATAAAATTCTGGGTCCCTAAAGCTCTAAAAGGCTGAAAAGTGAGGCTATATTTTTTTTTTTTTTGGAATAATCCAGGAACATTTGTAGGAAAAGCTTCCCTAATAACATGCTTTTTCCAAAATTTTCTTAAGTTCACTTACAATCCTCTAAAGAGATGCCCCAAGCAAGTACGTTCTGCTATCGTTTCATGATGTGACGGAGCTATGCCTTTGTCTGCTCCTCGTCCCTGTCACCAATGATACTCTTTATTCATTCGCTCAAGAAAACTGTTTATCTGGGCTGGAGAGATGGCTTAGCAGTTAAGCACTTGCCTGTGAAGCCGAAGGACCCTGGTTCAAGGCTCAATTCCCCACAACCCACATAAGCTAGATGCACAAGGGGGCGCATGTGTCTGAAGTTCGTTCGTTTGCAGTGGCTGGAGGCCCTGGTGCATTCATTCTCTCTTTCTCTCTGCCTCTTTCTCTGTCTGTCTCTTTCAAATAAATTAATAAAAATAAACAAAAAGAAAACTCTTTTTCTGTAAGTGGACCACAGATGCAGAGAATTAGCTTCATCACAGCCCTTGATTAATGGCACTCACCCATTGGTCACTGCCTAAGCTACTTTTATTTATTTATTTCTAATAATATATTAAGAATTCATCAAGGTATCATCCAAAAAAATAAATAAACTAGAATCTTGATAGGGATCCACATCATGCCACATGCTTCCCTCCACCTCAGTCCACAGCCTCTTCTCCCCATCCAACGTAAGTATCCTTCTGAATTTCGGGTTAATTCACCTACTTTCCTAGTTATATAAGTTTACATAGTAAATATTAATATGTATGCATATATTTTATATTAGTGTTTTGCTTAATTTTGGCATCATGCTGTAAGTAACATTTGGAGAATTACTTTATTACATAGAGGATACTGTGTAGATGCATCCATGTTGTTAGAAATTACCCTGGTCTGCTCGTTTTTATCTGTATGGCGAGTCTGCAGCCGTGTGTTCTGCCTCTCTCCTACTGTTGGGCATGCAGGCTGCTTCCAGGCTTCCGCCATTGTGAACAATGCTGCTGAGGTTATTGCTGTACGTGTGTCCTACTGCGCATGCCCGAGGGCTTTCTCTTGGGTATCATCCTAGGAGCTGAATTGCTGAAGATAGAAAACTATGAATATTCAACTTTAGAACATAATGCTAAAGCCTTCTAAATTAATTGCAGGCTCAACTTCAGAAGACAATGTCCTATTCCTTTCCATAGGTATTGAATTCCTAGTGGGCACTGTCAGAAATTTTGATTTTTACTTAATTAAATAAGAATAGAATAACCTCTCATTGTAGTTGTGATTTTCATTTTCCTAGTCACCAGTATTGCTAAACATCCCTTTGCAAGTATATCCAGCCATATAGTGATTATTTTTTTCCTTTTTTGGTTTTTCGAGGTAGGGTCTTGCTCCAGCCCAGGCTGACCTGGAAGTCACTATGTAGTCTCAGGGTGGACTCAAACTCACAGTGATCCTCCTACCTCTGCCTCCCGAGTGCTGGGATTAAAGGTGTGCACCATCATGCTTGGGTTTTCTTTAAATTATGAGTTATTCAGTTTATTTAGGGAGAAATTATGAATTATGAGGTTTACTGCAAGGGGAATTAAGATCCAGGGAGGAGGCTAGCTAATAGATTCAAAAATCCTCCTCCCTGCCAGGCTGGGAAGGGAGAGGGGGTCTCTCCATCACAGAGCGGTCTCCTGGGATGAAAAGGCTCTGGCAGATGCTCATGCACGCATATATGGAAGCCAAAACATAAGAACAAAAAACAGAAATCTCCTTCACGTAAAAGACCAGAGCAGATTAAGAAATAGTGAAGGACTCTGAGATCAAAGACAAACCATATATGTAACACAGTGAGAGAGCACCCCAAAGCAAGACTCGTGTAGAAGGTGAGCAGAAAAATACCCAGGCCTAAAAGAAGTGCCCCCTCCCCCCGCCCAGGGTGCAAAAGGAGAGACAAAGATTTACACACCAGTGTTTACATGAAATGCTGGAAGAAAACAGTGGGCCAATTATTTTAAATCCATGTAGCCTTCCCATTTTTCTACTGGATTATGTGAGCATATGTGTATATGTATGCTATTATTAATTTGCAGGAGTTCTTTACATATTTTGATGTTATTCTTTCACAGTTCTACACATTATTAACATCTTTCTATGCTTAAAACTTTCTTTCAACCTTTTTTGTTTTGGCTTGGTTTGGTGGTTTGATTTTGTCAAGGTAGTGTCTCACTCTAGCCCAGGCTGGCCTGGAACTCACCCTGTAGTCCCAGGCTGGCCTCTAACTCACAGTGATCCTCCTACCTCTGCCTCCCAAGTGCTGGGATTAAAGGAGTACACCACTACACCCAGTTTCAGGTGCTTTCAACCTTTTCAATATATCATTAGATCTTTAATCCATTTAACATGAATATAGTGGGATGCAAGGCTCCAACTTCATCTTTATCCATATAGATAATGGATAATGAATAACTTAAGAAGGTTTTTTTTTTTTCAGCTCTGTTCACTGGTCACACTTTCTTCCATACTGTGCTTACATGTCACTTCTGTCCCATACTGCATTTTTATATGTGGTTCTCTGTTATGTTCCTCTGCTCTACTTATTTATCCCTGTGCCAACCCTTTGATCTTACTTTTCAGAAATAATCTGATGATTTTTGATAGTTTACCCCAACCTGTAAATTTTGGAATCATTTTGCTGAGTACTGTGTTTTCAGGCCTTAGGCTTTTGATTGAAACCATACTGTATCTGTATATGAAATCAAAATCTTTAATCCCTTAATAAGGTCTTATAATATTCCTTAAAGAGATAGTTCATATCTTTCATTGGATTATACCAGAAACATTGTATTTGATTATTAAAATTTTATATACTTGTATTCTCTTTAGTTTGATTAATAGTTTTACTGGCATAGAAAAATACAAATTGCACTAATCTTATACCCAGCCACCTTGTTATATTATTCTATTTTTTTCTAATGATTTTAAATGATTTGAGCTTTCTGTGTAAATTATCACAAGCTACAAAATAATGGCTGTTTCATTACCTCCTTTTTTTTGGGGGGGGGTTCAAGGTAGGGTCTCACTTTATCTCAGGCTGACCTGGAATTCACTGTATAGTCTCAAGTGGCCTCGAACTCACAGCAATCCTCCTACCTCTGCCTCCTGAGTGCTGGGATTAAAGGCGTGCACCACAACGCCCAGCTTTCATTACCTCCTTTCTGATCTTTATGTCTCTACTTCTCTTCTCTTACCTTATTGAAGCATTCAGGCCAAACAAGACAGTGCTAAAAAGAAGTAATACTAGAAGAGAATGAGTCCTTTTCCGATTTCTTCTCATCTAGCATGCATCCTGCACATATCAACTACTTTCTCATTGCTAGAACAAAGAGAGGAAGAGAAAGAAAGAAAGGAAGGAAGGAAGGAAGGAAGGAAGGAAGGAAGGAAGGAAGGAAGGAAGGAAGGAAGAAAGAAAGGAAGAAAGAAAAGAAGGAAGGAGGGAGGGAGGGAGGGAAAGAAGGAAGGAAAGAAGGAAGGAAGGAAGGAAGGAAGGAAGGAAGGAAGGAAGGAAGGAAGGAAGGAAGGAAGGAAGGAAGGGGGAAGGAAAGAAAGTTCAACTAGCATCTTATGGAAGGAAAAGGGTTTAATTTGACTTGTAGTTTCAAAGAGAAGTTTCATTATGACAGGGAAGGCATTGGCAGGATGGAGCAGGAAACCTGTGTCACATACCACCAGAGTCAGGAAACAGAGAATGATCAGTGAGTCAGAGCTGGACGATAAAACCTCAAGGCCGGCCCTAGTGACACACTTCCTCCAGCAACGCTCCACCTCCTAAAGATTCCATAACCTTCCCAAACAGCCCCACCAGCTGGGGATCATGTTTTCAAACACGTGAGACTGTGGAGGGCACTTTATGTGCAAGCTACTACACTGAGTGATGATTTCTTCAGTTCTGTGACTTGCACCAATCACTGTCCAGAACTTAGTCTGACATAGATCCTTCTGGATCTATTGACCTGAACATTTCATGAACGCTTAACACCCAGTACGTGCAAAACTCACCATCCAGTCTCAACATCTCTCACCTCATGCCTGATGCTTCTTTTTTGTTTGGTTCGTGTGTGTGTGTGTGTGTGTGTGTATGTGTGTGTGTGTGTGTGTGTGTGTGTGTGTGTATGTGTGTGCCTACATGTGGGTGCATGCACGTATGTAGATGCCAGAGAACAACTTCTGGTCTTGTCCTCAGGAACAACGTCCACGTTTTTGGAGACAGGGTCTCTCTCATTGGCCTAGAGCTTACCAATTAGGTTCAGACTTCTGGCTAGAGATCCCCAGGGATCCTGCTGTCTCTGCCTCTACGGCACTGGGACTATAAGCACACCATGCCTGGCATTGTTTATTTGTTTGTGGGATCAAACTCTAGTCCTTGTGCTTGTGAAACAAGTACTTTACAATCTGCACTATCTCCCCAGCGTCTACCTGTATTGCTTTTGACTTTATGAATGACACCATCATGCATATGCTCAAAAATAACGGAGCCTGTCCGGGCACGGTGGTGCATGCCTTTAATCCCAGCACTCGGGAGGCAGAGGTAGGAGGATTGCCATAAATTGCAGGCCACCCTGAGACTGCATAGTGAATTCCAGATCAGCCTGGGCTAGAGTGCGACCCTACCTCTAAAAAAAAAAAAGGAAAAAAAATAACAGAGCCTTTCTGAACCTGCCTCTTCCCCACATTCCCTCTCAGCCATCAAGTATACTGATTCTGATTCATTAATATTGTTTTAACCTAAGCCTCCTTCCACTCATTCTACCCATCCTCATCCCAATCTGTCTTAATGTCATATATTTCCAATCCATAAACAGTGTTATCTTGCCCTTGTCTAAGTCCTCTTCCATGTCACAGCTAGGACAGCTCTCCAAATATCAAACCTATTACACCATACTTATGTTAAAATCCTTATGGTTCTTCAAGATTTGGAGAAAAAGTTTAAATATCTACCAAGGAGCAAATGTCTGCCATCTTGGGCCCTTCTGATGGCCCCCAGGAGACCTCAGCTTCCTCCCCTGTTGTCCCTGCTCTAACGCTGTCCTCTGGCCATCCCAGGCCCCATGAAACTCCAAACAAGCCACATAGTCCCTCATTGGAAGGCTTTTGTACATGTTGTCTCTCCTCTCAGTGGAGCATCTTCCTACCCCACTTCCTTCCATCCCTATCTGGATCCGTCCACCCGTTCCCACACCCCACCCGCTCATCCATTAACGTTCAGCAAATACATCACTTTTTCCAGAAAGCCTTTCCTGCCCTGAAGTTGGTCTCGCCTGTTTCTCCACATCCCTTGAGAGCAGAAAATGGTTTCATTGTGTTTATAGGTAATACAGTGCAGGACCTAGCATAAAGGGCTCTGTGAAAGGTTTTGTAATGTAGAGTGACTCCATCTGATCTCCATTTAAGAAGCCTGTCTTGGGCTGGAGGGATGTCTTAGCAGTTAAGACGTCTGCCTGCAAAACCAAAGGACCCAGGTTCAATTCCCCAGAACCTACATAAGCCAGATGCACAAGGTGGCACATGCGTCGGGAGTTGGTTTGCAGCGTGTAGAGGCCCTGGCACACCTATTCTCTCTCTCTCTCTCTCTCTCCCTCTCTCTCTCTCTCTCTCTCTCTCTCTCTCTCTCTCTCTCTCTCTGACTCTCTCAAATAAATAAATGAATATAACTTTTAAAAAAGTAAAACTAAATTTTAAAAAATGAAGCCTGTCTTGCAAAGCACCTCTCCCCACATAATGTGTCCCATCGCTTTGTCTACAGCTTCCCCTGGCACACATCCCACAGGATTTGGCCTTTTGTCTAATCCCCGCCACCAGCAGCTGCTTGCAGGCTTGCTGCCCCATCGATCTTGGTGCTCTCACCACCTGCATAGCAGAGCCCAGCCCAGCCCAGCACTGATGCCAACTACATAGCCACAGTAAGGAAAACAAATTCTCTCCCAGAGCCTCCCAAGCAGCAGAGAATGTGCATTGAATTCTTCTGTGAGCTCTTAACGCTACTTCTGCCTGCGTCTCCAAGTGCTCAGCCTCCGGCCTCCGCCTCCGTGTGGCTTAAGCGATGCAGCAGAGGTCTCTGAGGTAGTGTCTTATGTGAGTTACCTCCCAGGCAAGCCCTCTCCATCTTTCTTTGCTGCTCTACAAGGAGCAGCTGTGGCATTTGAAGGTTTCTTTTTTTCTTAACTTTGATTTATGGGTGTGAGTGTGCATGTGCACACACGCCATGGCACCTGTGTGGAGGTCAGAGGGCAACCTTGAGGTGTCCATCCTTGCCCCGCCTTCTGTGAGACAGGGCCTCTTGCCACTGCAAACGAACTGGCAGCCTGCAACTGGGCATCAGACTGCTGGTCCATAAGCTTTAACTTCTCCTGACTCTACCTTCCATTGCCATAGGCACATTGGGATCACAAAGGCATGTGCCACTTTGCCTGACTTTATGTGGATGCTAGGAAATTGAACCTGGGTTGGCAGGCTTTGCAAACAAGCACCTTGAACCACTAAGGCATACCCATAGCCCCACACGTCTGTTTGTCTGGCTTTGTTTTGGGCATTTTTTTTTGTTTTAAGAAAGAAACCTTGCTATCACATTTTGTCTAGGTTTTCCTCCCTAGAAATAATCAGCCCTCTCCTCCACCGCTGTCACGCTCTGCCATTTAAATATTAATGTTATGGAAACAGAAGAGAAAAAAAAATTGGTCTTTCATCTGATATGCAATGTTGAGGGAAATTAAGATTAATAAATGGTGACAAGCTCTATAGAGGAAATAAAAGTTAAATTGCCTTGGACTATTTTCAGAAGTTGTTTCAGCAATGAGTATATTTTATTGAATGCCCCATAACTGTGACAGTTCTAAAGGCCTGGTTTCTGATGACAGAATCTCAAAGGACCAGAACACTTGCCTTCTACATAGTCCCAAGTGGGGAATCCTTGTAAGAGCAAAACAGAAATGTCTACAAATTGGATTTTCTTAATCAAATCCCAAGTAAACCACTGTCCCGAGAAAAAGCAAATTTCAGACCTAAAAAAAAGTTTTTTTTGAAGTAGGGCCTCATTAAAGCACAAGCTTACTTGGAAGTCACTCTGTAACCAAGGTCTTGAACTCATGGCAATCTTCCTACCTGAGCCTCTTAAGTGTTGAGATTATAGACATGAGACACCATGCTCAGTGGGGCTAATGATTTTAAGAAATAAATGTGTGTATAGTTTTCATTTCTTCGGCCAGATAAATGACCTCATGAACACATTCGCACACCCTGGGTCATAGCCAGATTTGGCCCAGTGAAGCCTTCGGATCCTGCCCTGGGCTCGTTCTCACAACCTGCACTGTGCTGGACCTGCCAGGGCTGTCAGTGAAAATTCACGCAGTGATTCTTTTTTTTATATATATATATTTTTTTAATTTTTATTTATTTATTTATTTATTTATTTATTTGAGAGCGACAGACACAGAGAGAAAGACAGATAGAGGGAGAAAGAGGGAATGGGCGAGCCAGGGCTTCCAGCCTCTGCAAACGAACTCCAGACGCGTGCGCCCCCTTGTGCATCTGGCTAACATGGGACCTGGGGAACCGAGCCTCGAACCGGGGTCCTTAGGCTTCAAGGGCAAGCGCTTAACCACCAAGCTACAGCCCTCACGCTGTGATTCTCAAAGTGCTCCCTACACCAACAGCACCAGCACTAGCTGGGTACGTAAGGGAAATGCAGGTTCTCAGGACAAGACCAGGTCTATGCGGCCAGAAACTGGAAGCCACGCCTCAGGAGCTCCCGTTCAACAATCTCCCCAGAAAATTCTGATTCTCCTTCAGGTTTGGAAACCTCTGATTCTCAACCCTGGTTCCATGTTTGCATCACCAGAGAAATTTCTTTTTTAAAATGAGGCCAGAGATTCTTGCTTAACAGGTTTGGGTGAGGCCAAATACTTATTTTTTTTTTATATGAATATATCACATGCACTGATAGTTTTTTTTTATTAACATTTTCCATGATTATAAAATATATCCCATGGTAATTCCCTCCCTCCCCACCCCCACACTTTCCCATTTGAAATTCCATTCTCCATCATATTACCTCCCCATTACAATCATTGTAATTACATATATACATATTTAAAATACCCCTAGACAGTTCTAAACAGCTAGATCGGGTGTCTGGTTCATGCTCTCTTTCTTCCTTCCTTCCCTCCTTTTCCTAATTCATAATTAGTACATATTATTTAGCAAAAGAATGAGTTTCATCGTGATGTTTTCGTACATGGATACAATGTATTTTCGTCTTGTTCTCTCTCTTACCAAAAAGACCCTCTTTTGCCTCAAAAAGACACCCACCTACTTGCATGTCTTTTTGTAAATCCAGATTCTACACATGAGAATACACAATATTTGATTTTCTGAGTCTGGCGTACTTCACTTAACATATGTCTGTTCTTTATGGCTGAATAATACTTCATTGTGTGTTTACCACTGCTGCTTTATTCATCTCTTGATGAGGCACCAAGGCTGACTCCCATAACTTGGCTAAGTAACCACAGATATGCAAGTATCTCTCCAGCATGCCGATGTAGTTGTCTTCTCAAAGCATCCGACCAAGGGCAGCTAGCTGATGGGAGTAAAATTGTTTATCTCGGTTCACAGTCTGGAGGGGAAGCTTCATGGCGGCAGGGGAAAGATGGTGGAGCGGAGGCTGCACATCACCTCCTTGCCAACATCAGGTGGACAACAGCAGCAGGAGAGTGAGCCAAACTCTAGCAAATGGAAAGCTGGCTATAATACCCTTAGGCCTGCCCCGCAACAGCAAACCTCCTCCAGCAAGGCTCCACCTCCCAAACCGCCATGGACTGGGGACCAAGCATTCAAAACGCAATAGCTTATGAGGGACATCTGATTCAAACCACCACATATGCTGACTTCAGTCCTTCAAGTATGTTTACCTAGGAGTGGTCTAGCTAAATCAAATGCTACTTTTAGGTTTTTGAGCAACCTCTACATTAATTTCTAAAGTAGTTGGACTAATTTACATCTATACCAGCAATAGATCAAGCTTCCCTTTCTCCACATCCTCGTCAGCATTTGTTTGTTTTCTTAATGACAGTCAGGCTCCAATTTTTGATTCAGGGATAGCAACAACCTCAGAAACAAGCCCTCAATTTCCAGTCTTTTCCCCTGTTCTTCACCCCTCATGCTTCTTAATCTACCCGTCAGGGTTTTACCAGGAATCCAACAGTTCTCAAACTTTACCATGTATCCACAGAGCTTATGCAAAACAGTTCTGCTGAGCCTCAAACCCAAAGCTTCCGGTTTGGTAGGCATGGGAAGCCTTAGAATTTGCCTTTCTCACATGTTCTCAGGTGATGTAGCTGCTGGAGAGGCTCCTGACTCGTGGTCCTGGAGCCCCTCTGCCTTGGTGAGGGCGGGGAGCGGTATCACACCAGCGAATTTGCTTTGTGGGGCTTCTAGCGTCTATTCTGTGGAGTTCTATGCTTGAGACAGAAGCACTGTAGGATCACAGTCAAGAGTGTGGCCTCAGAGTCCCAGTATTTAATAAACCTTAAGCCTCAATACCCTATTCATAAGCGGGGGGAAAACACAGGAACCAGTTAGTAGGGCTGCTATGAGAATTAGACATATGTAGCAACATGAATAAAAGTTCCTACCACAAAGTGCTCAAAAATATTTATAATTAGTGACACACTTGCAAAGTTACAAATAATGAACTATAAATAAATAGTCATAATTACAGAGAAAAGCAGCTCTTTCTAATTCCTTTATATCCCAGCCCTCCCTCCACTAATTCAGAAACTAATGCCTAGGATCCATGCAGACAGATGAATCAAAAGGCCACATACTTTCTATTTATTCTCAGAATCACTTGTTCCTTTTTTCCCCCACTCCACCCCCCAAAATGGAGAGACTATCAATGGGCCACTGTGAGTTTAATGAAGGATTATTTCGAGTCATATCCAAGAATAGCAGGAATAGCAGGATCACCTAGAGGCAAGTGAACGCAGCCCTAAACAAGTGCGGCAGGGAAATGCAATACCATTCTAAAATCCTGGATGACCAACATCATACTGCTTCAAACTATGCCATGACTCTCCACTGCCTTAAAAACAGGAAGCAAATTGTTTCTCATGGTGAAAGGGGTTCTGGCCCCCTTTTAGCATCTCGTCCCATAATAACGTGCTTAGATCTTTTCCCAAAACAGCCTGTTCTGTGGGATCACAGTGTTTTGCCCCTGTTGTCTCCTCAGCCTCCGTGCCCTTTCCTCTGCATGCTCACTGAAGCAATGTCTATCTATTTTTAAGATTCATTCAGCCATCACTGCCTTAGAAACTCCCTGATCTTCGGGCCCCACGGCGTATGTCCCCAAGGAGAAATGTGTCATGCTCTCTCTCTGGTTCGTCTCCATGCCATGCAGTCCGCTGTGGTGTGGAGGGGTGCCAAGCCTGGCCACTGTCTATGTATGGCCTCATTTTTTTTGCTGTGCTATATCCACGCCACAGTCGGAGCTGTGTGCTAATCATCCTGAACCACACACCAAACACAGCCCCTGAGCCATCACACTGGAGGCTCCCTTGTTGAGTGAGAAATGAACCAGTGAGGGTAGAAGGAAGAAATAAATATTCAATGGATTGTAAGCCAGTAAGCTGGAGACAATTCCTGGAGGGCTGGGGGAAACCAGAACAGAAGAGATCCAGGGCAAGATTCAGGAGAAGGGAGTGGCCACCCCAGCAGATCCCAAGACCAGATTCATGTTCCATAGTGCTGGTGGCTACAGAGCATCAGGAAGACTAGCTGCCTATCTTAGTTAAGATAATGACTTTCAATCATTTAGGGGGCTAGAGACATAGCTCAGTTGGCAGAGTGCTTGCTTTGCATGCACAAAACATTGGGCTCAGAGGCTGGAGAGATGGCTTAGCACTTAAGGCACTTGCCTGCAAAGCCTAAGGACCCGTGTTCAATCTCTCTTCAGATTTCATATAAGCCAGATGCATAAAAGTGAGGCAAGGGTAAGGCTGCACATGCCCACTAGGTGGCAAAAACGTCTGGAGTTTGATGGCAGTGGCTGAGGCCCTGGCGCCAATTCTTTCTCTCTCTCTCTCTCTCTCAATTGCTAAAATAAAATTTAGAAAAAATAATAATAATAATTGGGCTCAATCCCCAGCACCGCATAATCCATGTGCAGTGGTACATTATATTCCCAGCACTAGCAGGATGGTGCACGCCTTTAATCCCAGCACTCAAGAAGCAGAGGCAGGAGGATCACTGTGACTTCGAGGCCAGCCTGAGACTACGTAGTGAAAACTCCAGGTCAGCCTGGGCTACAGCAAGACCTTACCTCAAAAAAACAAAATAAATAAATAAATAAATAATCCCAGAACTAGAGAAATACAGACAGGAGGATCAGAAAAGTTTAAGGTCATCCTCAGCTACATAGAACTTCTTTATTCTCTTAAAAATGATCAACAGCCTCCAAAGTCTTTGCATATATGTAACCTAGGACTTTCCATATTTTCCATACTTTACAACTGAAATTTGAAAATGTTAAACAATTGCTTTGCTAATTCATTTAAAAATAATAATAAAAAAATTATTTGAATAACCACCTGCATAAAAAATCTTTTATTATGCCTTTAATCCCAGCACTCGGGAGGCAGAGGTAGGAGGATTGCTGTGAGTTCAAGGCCACCCTGAGACTCCATAGTGAATTCCAGGTCAGCCTGTGCTAGAGTGAGACCCTACCTTGAATAAAAGAAAAAAACTTCTATTGAGAAGTGTCACATTACGTTCTACTTTTGCAAAGCTCTTTGATACCTGGTTTAGTATAGAACATCTATACTCCTGTATCTGCGTTCAACCTTCTGTGGTGTGACTGATTCATCATGTAACCTCTAAAAATCTCAGCCAGCCACTCATGAATAAATGGACTGAAAAGGAAATAAAATTTTAGGGCTATTGTAACAATAGCCTTGATCTTGTGGATTCTGTGGGAGGATCACAGAGACATCCCACCAAGGAGTATGTGAAAGTTAAGTTCTGTTGTTAGCTTGATCAGAATAGGAATCGAGTGATTGAATCAAGTGGGTAGGGATTGGAGGGCATTTCCAGAAAAGTTTAACTGAGCAAACAAATCCTTCCTCCAGAATGGGCGCCCCCTTCCCTTGGAGGGCTATTACATAGGAAGCTCCCTTTGCCTGGCTCCCCTTAGGTGAGTGTCTACCCTTCCAGCTCCTCTGTAGACATTAGAACCAGCCTGCATCCAGCCTTGTGGATTAAGCACCTACCAAATTCTTTGACTCTCCTGCCTATAGGCAGCTGCCCAGTCTGTCTCCTATAAGCTAGTCCAATAAATCCCCTTTAAAATACATATTCATTTTATTGGCTCTATTCCTCTATAGAATCTTGTCTAATAAAGGGTATCATGCCTCAAGAACTGTTGAATTGGTATATAGATCATCTATGGTCATAAATACTGGAATAACGGTGACTTGAATAAGACGCATTATTTCTCTCTTGATAATTTGCCAAAGTGCTATCGTTAGTGACCTCTTTCTGGTGGTTCTACCTTCCCACATATACATGGTCCAAAGTGGCACTCCCAACAATCTCTATACTCCAGCCAGCCGGGAAGGGAGAACGTGCCCTTTAAAGAGACTTTTAAGTGCGTGTCTCAGGCAGGCGTGTACCGCTTTCTCTAGCATCTCATGGACCAACCTTGCACACGAAAAAACTATTGCTGAGCTGCAAAGAAGCCTGGGAGGTGTCTTTAATCTGGCTGACGATATGTTCTATCGCTATTAAAGAGGACGAAAACAGATATGGAGTAACTCCCACTCTCTGCTACATCGCCCTTGCATGGCAGGTTCTGCCGGGCACAAGCCTGGAGAGGAGCATGGGGCAGGCTGTGACTTTCCTCACCCCCACCCCAGAGGCGAGAAGAGCAAGTGCTGGAAGAAGCAGGGTCCACATAGCAGGATGTATTTGCCGATGCACAGAAAATTCATGTAAGGAGCTACAAACAGGAACCTAAAACCCATCACAATAGAAACATTTTAGCTAAGAGGGAAACTGCCAAGTACCAACCAAAATGAAGTTCTAGTTAGTACAGAGACCACAACCATCCCACGAAACCTTCACAAGAAGAAGTACATAGTTCCAAGCCTATCCCTTCCCCAACCCCCAGCCTCAGCCAGCATCCCGTGCCAGGTTCCCCTCCACATTCTGGTCACATTCAACGCTTTTCAGCTTGAAGACTGCTTATCCCAGAGTCTTTGCGTGTGCTGTCCCCTCTCCTAGAATCTTCTTTCCTCTACCGCTGCCTGGCCTACACACACTGATCTTCCAAGTCTGTGGAATAAATGAAGATCAACCAAAGAATAAACAAAGTCTGCTTTCCTATTATGTAGCAAGCCGGCCAGCCAGCTACCATCACGTGTGTTTTGTACACATTCACAGTCAGAAATGTGTGTGGGAGAAAGGCTTTATGGTGGGGGAAGGGGATGGAGAAGACCCTGGCTGTGTCCTAAATGGAGACTTCTTGCATGGAAAAGCAGTAATGAGGGCTGTGTGGTTGGTTAGAGATACTTTTTTTTCACATAATTTAATTAATCTTAAATAGGGAGTAGAGGCAAAAAAAAAAAAAAAAATTGGGAAAACTGGAGTTGATTGGTACAGATAGTGGTCCAGCAGTCAGTAAACCTGACTTACAGGTAGCAGGCTGGCTTCCTGAGCTGGTTACGTTATGTCTGGGTTTGCTTCGTGTGCCAGTTTCTGTAGACGGTGGAGCAGAGTTGAATTTGCTACATGATCTAACAACTATCATTGTATATTCAATCTCTCAGGACTCCAGCTGCAGCATTTCCTCCTAAAAACCAGCCCCCAGGTTAGGATAGTTCTACCTGAAATATTCCTGGAGCTTCCAGAACTTCTCTTGCCTAGCTTCCTGGTGTGGTTTGAATGTAAAGTGTCCCCCATAGCTTCATGTGCTTGTGATTAAGCTTCATGCTCAATCCCTGGCTGGTGGAGCCTTTGGGAGGTGGAGCCTTCCTGGAGAGGTATGTTATGGGAGATGGACCTTAATGTTTATTTGTCCAGGCATACTGGGTGTCCACTAGCTCACTCTTGCTGCTACTTTCCAGCTGGTATGATAAGATGTGATGCCCAACCTCTGCTCTGCGATGCTTTCCTGCCGTGATAAAATCTTCCCTCGTAACTATAAACCTGAAATAGGCCCTTTCCTCCCATGAGCTGCTTGTGGTTGGGTATGCTGTCCCAGAAATGATAAGGTAACTGATATACTCTCACAAACTTGTAGGTAATTTCCCAATAGTCTTTAAGCTCCATATTGAAACTCCTTTTTGCTTCAGTTCTCTGTGTTTAGCACCACCATACAATAAAAGCTCCATAAAAATTATTTAATGGGGCTGTAGAGATGGCTTAGTGGTTAAGACGCTT
Source organism: Jaculus jaculus (assembly GCF_020740685.1). Classification (NCBI taxonomy): domain Eukaryota; kingdom Metazoa; phylum Chordata; class Mammalia; order Rodentia; family Dipodidae; genus Jaculus; species Jaculus jaculus. Next base: position 26,697,931 of record NC_059118.1, read on the forward strand.
GCCTGCAAAGCCTAAGGACCCATGTTCTACTCCCCAGATCCCACATTAGCCATATGCACAAAGGTGAGGCAAGCGCAAGGTCACATATGCCCACTAGGTGGCATAAGCCTCTGGAGTTCTATTGCAGTGTCTGAGGCTCTGGCACACCAATTCCACCCCTCTGCTCTCTCCCCTAAAATAAAATAAAGGGGCTGGATAGAGGGCTTAATAGTTAAGGCATTTGCCTGCAAAGCCAAAAGACCTCTGTTCAACTCCCCAGGACCCACATAAGCCAGATGCACATGGTGGTGCCGGCATCTGGTGTTCGTTTGCCTTGGCTGGAGGCCCTGGTGCCCCATCCTCTCCCTGTCTCATAAGCAAATAAATAAATTTTAAAATAAAATAAGGGTCTGAAGAGATGGTTTAGCAGTTAAGGTGTTTGTCTACAAAGCCAAAGGATCCCAGTTCACTTCTCCAGGACCCACATAAGCCAGATGCACAAGGGGGTGCATGTGTCTGGAGTTCATTTGCAGTGGCTGGAGTCCCTGGGGCGTCCATCCTCTCTCTCTCTCTCTCTCTCTCTCTCTTCCTCTTTCTCTCTCAAATAATATATAAATGTATATATGACATATAAACATATAAATAATATATAAAGAATAAAATAATGTTTTCTCATATTTCATGGATGAATGAAGTGAATGGTTGAATATCAGCAAGCAGAGAGCAGTGTCCCTCTGCTTCTCAACTCGTGTTTACAGGACCTGCTGCAAAGAGTAGCTGAAGACATGAGTCTATATTGTTTCTGCCCACTGAGCCAGTGTGGCATTCCAGCACATCCACTCACCAGGCAAGAGAAGGCTCTGGATCAAATTTAAGACAGTAAAAAAGAGTGAGCTGTTTCAAGATTGGTCAATTCTCCACCCACGGATCCAACCTATCTGAGATGTGACAGCTGCCTCAGAGTCTCCTCCTGGGCTGCATTTCCTCCTAAACATGAATCACTGACAGTATGCTACAAAATATTCCACTGGGCTCTGGTGCTGCCCATTTAGCAAGGAAACTGTTTGTGCTGAAGTTCTAGCATAAACCTGCCAGCTGTAACGTATCTTGCTGCTCTGACCCAATGATGACCCACAGTACTCTACGTCTGGGCTGTTTTCTTTTATTTTCCATCCTCTGAAGATTGTCAGAATTCTGCCTGGCTAAGCAATAAATCCATCTTTTCAGGGATCAATCGCAGTGACTGGCTGCAAAAACCTGGAAATCCAATTAACTGCAAAATAAATAAAAAGCGAAAAATACACTGAACCTGTGACATAAGTCAGCTCACGAATGTTCTGGACATTAAAATAAACAAGAAGAAATTTCAACTTCACTTGTCTTTTTTTCCTTTTTTTTAAAACCTGATTATTGATAAATTGAACGTTGGTTCCAATTTTATCCCAGCCACAATTTGCTCAAGTATGCATCTGTTGGGATGGCTAGCTCTGTGCTAATTATACCACACAGGCTCTCTCCACAGAGAAGCCAACTGGGCGAGGATTACCTTACTACCATATGTAAAACTTTAGGCCCTCTCTCCCTTCATCTTTTTTACACCACATGTGTTCTTAAAGGGGCATAAATCTGCTCGAAAGCTATGTGGGAAATATGAGTTATTTTGGCTGACTGGGACATTTTGAAAAGGACAGAGTTTTCATCAGTTGGTTGCATGAAAGGCCTTCCGCTTCACTGCTGCTGAGGTCCGCTGAGCTGGCGGCATCACAAACGGAGCCACTGGGCACTGGGCAGCCTTCCTGATGCAGAGATTGGTTCAGAACCTTCAAGGCGTGAAGCCTCACACCCAGCTGTATGTCCAATTCCTGTCAGTGCCCTGGAAAGGACCCCATACGGAGCCTGAGCCATCAGGCAACCAGCGGAGGCCACAGGACAGAATAAGGCAACACATGTGATACGGGAAATGGCCACTTGAGCTCCCACTGGTGGCTGGAACGCTTTCATTATGTCTCGTGGATGTACCGGGGTCCAGGTCCCAATGCCTCTAAACCCATACTTAGGGTCCAAAAGCACTTCTTTTTTAATTTAAAGATTTATGAAAAGACTGTTTTTGCTTTGATGAGCTATAAACTAGCTCTTCTATTATCCTTCCTTTTTTTTCTTCTGGCCCTGCCCAGGCCATCACTGAATTTTCTTCCCCCTGAGCATGAGCACCATACTGACAGAGGCTATGGGTCAGTTGATGCCACCACGGAAAATAAGAAAATCCAGTCTACTGCTTCTTGATTTTTCTGTCAGGAAAGAAAAATAACACAATGTTACTTTAAAAAAAAATAGCTCTACTTCATCCTATCTCCAAATGCTCCCTGAATAAAATATGGTATCAGCAAATGTGAGAAGTCCCTCTCAAACTTCAAAATGGGCCCATGTGGACAATTTTGATTCAAATCACAAATCATCTGCTAACCTATTGATTTGTTTTTACTAAAAATACTGTTTTGTTTTCCAACTTTATTTTCAAAATTCTAGTTACCTACAAAACATAAAAAAACTGAAAGAGAACAAACGAGATGCTGGGAAGCCGCCACCCTTGGAGACATGAACATTAGTAACTATAGGCCTTTCCACAGTCATAAACTAAACTTGCTGCCACAGGGAACAGAAAACACACAGGGCCCAGTGCTATCTCCTTAAGTCTAGCTGGAGATCAGATTTATTCAAGGAAATTACTAGAAAACAGCCTCAGTGTAAGACATGAATAAATTCACCCTTTTAGACTCAAGCCCAGTAGCTGCATTACTTATTCAATCATTTATTCAGCAGATAGTTCTTGGATAGTAAGTCTATACCAGGCACTGTGCTTTGCATTAGGAAGCTAGCACTGCATGCAAAAGCTGAAGTCTGCCCTCCTGGAGTCTCTAGCAAGCGATGCATGCATCCACAGGTCACAGAAGCAATGAGTTAACTCCATGGGAAGGAATGGGAGGTTCAGCATAGTGTAGACACGCATTGTTTTGTTAACCTATAGTTTCATCTTTTCATTTTCATGTAGTGGCTCCGGCATCAGGAAGGCAGTGGAAGCCTGGGGCTCTTATCTTTCCAATCCCTCCTTCTTCTCCAAGGCAGGTAGTTACAAGTACCAAATAAGTTTCTATTCTCACTGTGGGGTTTTTTGGTTTAAAACTGTTTATTGATCAATAAAAAAAAAAAAGTAGAAAATCACAAAGCCATTGCCTGGGGAAAGTGTACTAGTAATTTTACAGCAGGCTAGATAGTAAGGAAAGATTACAAATGTTAGTAGGCAGGAGATCCAGCTCTTGCAGAAAACAAGTCAATCCTGACAGGAAAAAAAAAAAAAAAAATCCACCCCTCATCACTGACCTTGGAGAGCCTGGGCAAGGTCAATGGCACAGTGAATATGAACATATTGGTTCTATTCCCAGACTGTTTACTAGCACTATGGAAAAGTGGACAGACATCAGATGCATTCCCATATGCTTAAAAGCAATATAAAAATTGGAAATAACAGACTTAAGGCCCCAAAGGAATGCAAAACAGAATATACAGAGGCTCTAGAACAACAGTTTTAAATAGATTTTTAAAGTTAATTTTTAAAATAAGACTATCAGCAGGACATATTGTTGCCACCACAATTATTTATACTAGTAACTCTGACTCAACCAAGTCTTCGTAGGCTCAAAAAGACAAGAGTACACCGGCAACATTCATTCATTCTTTCAGTCGTCCTTTCTCCCATCTGCTCACCAGGAACAGCTAGCTCATCCTGCTGTGGGTGTGAGCGCCCAAAGGAGCGCACTCACCCCTATAATTCACAATGACCTTAACCTCATCTAAGAAGAGCATTCAATCCAGTGTACCTTTCTTATATATATATAAGATTTATCAGCTGAAAGTGCCTTCTGAAAGAAGCAACATGCTCTGGACCTAAACAGTCATCCAACCATGTATTTTGGTTATATAGATTCCTGAAGAATGGCAAAGAAATAAGTGAAGGCCTATACATGTTGGTTGTCTCCTAAAGCAGTGTCCCCACTTACTCCTAGGTAAGCTACCATTCTCAGATGCATAACAAGACTCTTACTTTTTAGTCCTACAACCTGAGAATTGGATATCAGCTCTTGGCTCTAATCACACTCCATCAGGAACTGCTGGCTTAAAAGGTAAGTCAAAGTCATTATTATTATTATTTTTCCTTATTTTATTTGCAAGTAGGGAGAGAGAGAGAGAGAGAAAGAAAATGGGCATACCAGAGCTTCCTGCCACTGCAAACAAACTCCAAGTGCATGTGCCACTTTGTGCATCTGGCTTTACGTGGGTACTGGGAAGTCGAAGCCGGGTCGTAAGGCTTTGCAGGCAAGTGCCTTAACCACTGAGCCATCTCTCCAGCCTCCAAAGTCTGTTATTATTTCACAACTCAGCTTAATGGAGTTTCTTATAATTTTGGAGAATAGATCAGCTTTAGAGGAATGATATGCTGAGCAGGTAAACTGTGATGGAAGGAAGGAAGGAAGGAAGAGAGGCCCAGAACACAGGTCAGGTAGCACCAAGGAGAGTCCTAGCAGCCAGGGAGAGCTGAGGGGCACACTACACCTCTAGGAACAAACATTTAAGTGCTAAATAGGTAATATGAGGTGTTCACACAAAGGCATGCCCTCTGCTCAGTTTAGTCACAGAGAGTCATACTTGTATCAGACAATAACATCAGAGCCAAACAACTCTGGTTCAAACATTGTCCTATCCACTATTCCATAATGAAAGGCCTCATACCAAAGAAGTAATAAGTTAACTAAAGGTTTTTCCTTTTGGCCTTTGAGAATCATGGACACCCCTCCCCATATACACACATACACACAAGAACTTAAAGGAATAAGCCCTGGTGAAACAGACTCATAACCCCAGATACTTGGGAAGATAAGGCAGAAAGATTATAAGTTCAAGGCCTGCCTAGGCTAAGGTGTGAGTTCAAGGACAGCCTGGGCACTGTAGTGAGACCCTGTCTCAAAGTTTAAAAAAAAAAAAAAAAAGATTTAGCTCAGTGTAGAGCTCCTGCCTAGCATCCCTGAGGTGGCAGGTTCAATTTCTAGCCCCAGGGAAGGGAGACAGCTTTTGAACCAAACAAAAATACTTTCATCCCAGAACTCGGGAGGAAGATGTAGGAGGCTCGCTGTGAGTTCGAAGCTACCCTGAGACTACATAGTGCTTACCCCACATCTAGAGTCCAGAGACATGAATTTGAGCATGAACATTCAAACATGATGCACCTATTCACAGGAAAATCTAAGGATCCTAAAGGAGGCTCTATCCGGAGAAAAGAGAGAAAGGAGGTGTAGAAGTTTGGTTCAAAAGAAATGTACAAACCAGGCGTGGTGGCGCATGCCTTTAATCCCAGCACTCGGGAGGCAGAGGTAGGAGAATCACCATGAGTTTGAGGCTGCCCTGAGACTACATACTGAGTTCCAGGTCAGCCTGGGCTAGAGTGAGACCCAACTTCAAAAAAAAAAAAAAAAAGTAATGTGCAAACTACCTGGGCATGGTAGTACACACCTTTAATCCCAGCCCTCTAGAGGCTGAAGTAGGAGGATCATCATGAGTTTGAGGCTACCCTGAGACTACATAGTGAGTTCCAGGTCAGCCTGGGCTAGAGTGAGAACCTACCTCAAAATTTAAAAAATAAAAAAGGAATGTACAAGAAATCAACAAAATAATAGCATAAGAAGACCCAGAACACTTCCTTTCTTTCCAAAAATTCAGCAGTTGAGAATTCACTTTGTATGAAATCCAGACAATGACTGAATACCTCCTGCACCTCAGACAAATACAAAAAAGGACGGAACCAAAACTGGCAGAAAGGCTCAGGACACCAGCTTGCCAGAACCCTACCTCTGGCGCAGCATCACATGACTATGGACAGAGTAAGGCCTAGCAAGTCGCTTCTACCAAGGCAGGAAAGAAGTGGGCTATGCATCCAGAACCCCAACTTTTCTAGAAAGATCTTTCCCAAGAACTGCTTTCTGTCTTGCTGATCTTAAAGCACTGACAGGTACAAGTGGAAGCCCATATACCTGGGAAAGAAAGGTCAGAGAGAGCAGCTTAGACTAACAGGTGCAATAGCTCCCCTCTATCTCCTGGCTCAGCAAGAAGAAGAAAATAAAAGCCATAGCTACATCACCACAAAAATCAAGAGAACAACAAAGAAAATGTTGTCGTCTAATTTCAATGAAAAATAAAAAATGTATTAATATTCCAAATAGAAATCATGGAGCTGAATAATGTACCCTAAACTGAAAAATTCACTGGAGAGGTTCAATAGCAGACTAAACTGAGTAAAAGAAAAGATGGGTGGGGGCTGGAGAGATGGCTTGGTGGTTAAGGTGCTTGCCTGCAAAGCCAGAGGATCCCAGTTGAACTCTCTAAGACCCATGTAAACCAGATGCACAAGGGAGCACAAGCATCTGGAGTTCATTTACAGTGGCTGGAGGCCCTGGCATGTGCTCACTCTCTCTCTCTCTCTCTCTCTGTCCTTATTTGTCCCTCTCAAATAAATAAACAAAAATATTTTTAAAAACCAAGCATGGTGGCACATACCTTTCATCCCAGAACTCGGGAGGAAGATGTAGGAGGATCGCTGTGAGTTCGAGGCTACCCTGAGACTACATAGTGAATTCCAGGTCAGCCTGGGCTAGAGTGAGACCTTACCTCAAAAAAACAAAAAAAAACAAAAAAAAAAAATATATATATATATATGAGATGGGTGTACATGAACACAGGTCATTGAAAATCATGCAAAGGAGTAATATCCAATGATGAAGAACCTCACATAAAGGGAGTAGAGAAAGCTTAAGAACTTTTACATCATCAAGCTAACTATTACATGCTTTATGGTGATCAAAGAAGGAGAGCAGTGAAAGAACCAGAAACATTATTCAAAGAAATATTGGGTAAAAACATTTCAAGACAGGGTAAAGTATTTTTTTTTAATCTAAGCAAAAAACAATAAGAAGAATATGAACTCAGAGAAATCCACATTAAAATATGTTATGATCAAATTGTCAAAACTCAAAGAGAAAATCTTGAAAGTTGCAAGAGCAAAGCGACTCATCCCATCCAAAGGACTGTCATAGGAACATCTGTGTTTTAGCCAGAGCAGGTATCCATAAAACTATCAGTGAATTTTTCAACAAAAACTTTGCATACCAGAAAGAAGAAGGAGAACATAGTCAAATCTTGACTTTAGAGAAAAGAACTGACAACTAAAAATAGTACACCCAGAAAAACTATTCTTCAAAAATGAAGTTGAGAGCGGGAGAGATGGCTTAGTGGTCAAGGCACTTGTCTGTGAAGCCTAAGGACTTGTGTTCGACTCTCCAGGTCCCACATGAGCCAGACACACAGTGATGCAAGTGCACAAGGTCGCACATGTGCACAAGGGGGCACATGCATCTGGAGTTCAATTGCAGTGGCTGGAGTCCCTGGTGCATCAATTTCTCTCTCTCTCTCTCTCTCTCTCCCCCTCTCTCTCTCTTTCTCTCTCTCTCTCTCTCTCTCTCTCTCTCTCTCACACACACACACACACACACACACTTCACACACTCTCTCTTTCTCTCTTTCTCCCTCTCTTGCACAAAAAAAGAAAAAAAAAGGCAGTCTGTTGGGCTTGCCTCAAAAAAAAAGAAAGAAATTAAGGTGAGATAAAGACTTCCCTAGACAAAGAAAAGCTGAAAGGGTCACCCCCCTCTAGACCCGTCTGACAAAAAAAAAATGCTAAAGAGAAGGCTTTTATTTTGTTGTTGTTATTGTTGTTGTTGTTGTTTTTATAGAGCCTTCTCTCAAAATTTATGGACTCAAGCAATCTCACCACAGCTTCATGAGAAGCTGGCTGTCTAAATGGTATTTTTTCAAACTGAAACAAAAGGGCCTTAAACATCTACCCACCACCATTATAGACTATGAAGTTCACTGGTAAAGGTAAATCTAGACAAACAGACTACTGTATTATTGCAATGATGCTGACTTTTAATTCCAGTATAAAAGTTAAGATGCAAACATATTTTTAAATAACTATAACTTGAAAATGTTTAGGGCTGGGGCATGGCTCAGTGGTACAGCACTTTCCTAGTACGTACAAAGTCCTATGTTCAATCCTCAGGACAAAATAAAGTATAAATAAATAAAATAAAGTCATAAGAAAAATAAATGTGTATTATGACATGGTATAAGTAAATGTTATGGGGAAGAAGTCACAGCACAGAGTTTTTTCTATGCACCAAAACTTATTAATGACTTAAAGTGTTATAGCTGTACAATACTTTATGTACATCACAAGGTAGCCAGAATGAACTATATGAGTCACACAAAAGAAAAGTCAAAGCTCAGGAAACATTATGGTAGAAAGAAAATAAGAGCCCGAGGGTGTGGAGCAGTGCTATGAAATGCTGTCCTCTGGAGACGACGCAGCTGTTACACTCATGAGTTCACGGCGGCTGTGCGTATCCACGTTAGAGCTGCACAAGACTGTCCCCGTTCATACTCCACCACGGGGAGGCTGGGAAGAATGTTCAGTGGTTAAAGGCGCTCGCTCACAAGGCCTGTGGCCCAGCTTGGATTCCCCAATACCCATGTAAATCTGGATGCACAAAGCGCATCATGTGTCTGGAGTTTGTTTGCAAAGGCAGGAGGCCCTGGCTTGCCCATACTCTCTCTCATAAATAACGTAAAATAAAAATATTTGTAAAAAATATTCCATCACAGATAGAGGAGGGGATCACAAGTTGCCTCTCCTCCCAAAGGACATATGGGTAGTTAATGGGGGAGAGAGTAATATTTTCTTCAGTGGTGTAGCCCCAAGAAAGTTGTCCATGCTCTAATAAATAACATCTCCCTCATGCTCATGCAAACAACCCTAATGAAACTCGGTGAACCACAACAAAAAGACATGAAAGTAGGAGGGGGACTTGTTGGAAAAAATAATAGATTCAGTGGTAGTGGGAAGTGGATAAGAGAGGGCATTAGGCGTGAATATGATCAGAATGCATGATATAATGTGTGGAATTGTCAAAAACTAAATATTTAAATTTTACAAAGAAAAAGCAAATGGAATCAAAGAATATAAACACAAAAAAAGAGAGAAAAGATAGACACAAGAACTATATGGCAATCAGAAATAGTTAACAAAATGGCAATAGCAAATTCTTCCCTATCAATAATTATTTTAACTATATATGGTTTCAATTCTCCAATCAAAAGCATTAAGGAAGCTGGGGAGATTTCTCAGTAGTTACAGGTGCTTACTGTAGTGCCTGCTGGCCAGAGTTCAATTCCCCAACACCCATGTAAAGTCAGCTCCAAAAAATGGTGCACATATCTGGTATTAATTTGCAGTGGCAAGAGACTTTGGTATGCCCGTATACACAGAGAGATGCAAATAAATATGTATGTTTTAAAATACATAAAGGGTAGAAAATAACTGAAAAAGAGACCCCATGATGCAGCCTCCACAAGGTTGTCACCCATGATGGTGTGAGATTTTACAGTGAGGCAGGTGAGTGGGTATCCCCCAAACTCCAGAATGCTTATAATTGCAAGTACCAGGAAATGAAGATTGCCATTATCCACTGGCATCCATAAACTTCCCTGAAGTAGTGGTAGCATCCATGATGGGCATGTTCAGACACATTTCACCTTACAGGGTGGCAGCTGTAGATTTGTTCCATCAAGATCTTCCTTCTAGAAACTACCTCCAGGAAGAAAGACCTCAGCAGAAGGTATGGCAGCTGCCAGCATTATGCATTAGCAGGAGCTCACGAGCTTTGCTGATAAGGCTGTGGACTTCACCTAAGAGGAGTGGACTTCACTGGTCCCATCTGAGAGAAACTTATGTCGAGATAAGATGCTGGAGAGCTGCCAGAACCACCACGGATGTCGGATCATCAAACCAAGGCTGAGCTCATGGTTGGAATGAAAAGGTTTAGTACAGGTCAGAGGATAGTTGTCCAAGGATGGGACAAACAGCTTGAGAACAAAAATGTTCAGTGCTTCGGCATGGATTTTTGAGGGGTGACCTATCCAATGGAATACAGCTGGAAGCCACCATGCAAGGCAAGCTCTGTGACTGGAAGCAGGATGGAGGCCTCGTCAGGGAACTCTCATGCCTTTAGGACACACATGAAAACTCAAGGCACACAGACTACTTACAGTCAGGATGGAAAAACCTTCTTATTCTTTACAAGAGAAACTGCTGCTGAGCTTTCTGTGTTTAATGAGTGGAGTGATCTAAGGGATCCCCAGTAATGTTTACCAGAAAATAAACCACACAAGAGAAATCCTTTGATTGCATGTGAAGAAGGATTGAAAGATAGGAAAAATTAGGAATATGTGATCGAGAAAAGCTCACTTATCCAGGAGTCTCACTGAAGCCTCTCACCAGCAGAGAAGTAATTCCAGCACAAGAAACAACTACTTAAGGACTTTCTCTCTTCACAGTTGTAAACCTGCAATTTTCTAGAAATCTTGCCAGAAACCCTATTTATAGAGAAAGGACTAAACCCCTTGTGTAACCCTAGTAGCTCATGGTTTGACCTTATTAGACTGTAACCCCATCCAAGAGAGTTACCTTATAATCTCACTTATTAAAAAAAGAGAAAGAGAGGAGATAGAAAGGGTCCTCTCTCTCTTTCTCTCTCTCTCTCCCTCTCCCTCTTTCTCTCGGCAGAATCTCACTCTAGCTAAGGCTAATCTGGAAATCACTTTGTAGCCCAAGCTAGCCTTGAACTAACAGCAATTCTCCAACTTTAACCACTCAAGTACTGAGATTACAAGTGTGAGCCACCACACCATGCCCAACTAAAAGAAAAGTTTCTTTCAGGATGTAACTTGAGAGTTACTAAAATGGTATGTATATAGCTAATGCTAAGACTCTTAACTGTGACTCTCAGAGAACACCACACCCGGGCTCTTGGTTTTGTTTTCGTTATCTTTCTTTTTTTAATATTTTATTTGTATTTATTTGAGAAAGAGAGCGAAAGAAGGAGAGAGAGAGAATGGGCGCATCAGGGCCTCTACATGCGCCACCTTGTGCATCTGGCTTATGTGGATGGATCCTGGGGAAATGAACCTGGGTTCCTTGACTTTGCAGGCAAGTACCTTAACTGCTAAGCCATCACTCCAGCCCTGCTTTCATTATTTTTCTAAGTGACTTTCTTTCTCTTAACCCTTGTGCTTATTAAAATAACCTTCCAGGCACAGTGGTGCATGCCTTTAATCCCAGCACTCCAGAGGCAGAGGTAGGAAGATTGCCCTCAAGTTCCAGGCCACCCTAAGACTACATAGTGAATTCCAGGTCAGCCTGGACTAGAGCAAGACTCTACCTCAAAAACACAAAAAATTAAATTAAAATTAAAATATCTTAATACCATTCTTACCCTCCCTCCCCACCTCTTTCTCTCTCAAATAAATAAATAAAATACTTTTAAAAAAAACGGGGGGGGGGGCTGGATTGATGGCTTAGCGGTTAAGGCATTTGCCTGCAAAGTCAAAGGATCCTGGTTCAGGGCTGGAGAGATGGCTTAGCGGTTAAGCGCTTGCCTGTGAAGCCTAAGGACCCCGGTTCGAGGCTCGGTTCCCCAGGTCCCACGTTAGCCAGATGCATGAGGGGGCGCACGCGTCTGGAGTTCGTTTGCAGAGGCTGGAAGCCCTGGCGTGCCCATTCTCTCCCTCTCCCTCTATCTGTCTTTCTCTCTGTGTCTGTCGCTCTCAAATAAATAAATAAATAAATTTTAAAAAAATAAAAATAAATAAATTTTAAAAAAAAAAGGATCCCGGTTCAATTCTCCAGGACCCACATTAGCCAGATGCACAAAGGGGCGCATGCATCTGAAGTTCAGTGTACAGTGAAGTACAGTGGCTGGAGGCCCTAGCATGCCATTTTCCCCCTCCCTCCCCCTCTCTGCCTCTTTTTCCCTCTCAAATAAATAAATAAAATATATTTAAAATATCTTAATAAAATCCCTAATTCCTCCTGAAATTCTTGTAGCAACAAAACCACAAATCCTGGAACTCATCAGGCTATTGTGGGTAACATTATGTAGCTGTGTCTCAGTCACATCGCCATTGGCCCAGTGACTATAGGAAATCCTTCATAATAAGTCACACCTTCAAACACATAGAGGTACTCACAATGGAAAGAAATGCTATAAATGGAACAAAAATGGAAAGTTTTATCAAGTCAAGAGTCACTGTTCCTATAGGAACCCTCAATACAAAAAAGAAAAAAACCCAGGGCATGGGAAATGGCTTAGTGGTTAAGGCATTTGCCTGTGAAGCCTAAGGACCTTGGTTTGATTCCCCAGGACCCACATAAGCCAGATGCACAAGGGGCGCATGTGTATGGAATTCGTTTGCAGTGGCTGGAGGCCCTGGTGCACCCATTCTCTCTCTCTTTCTCTATCTTTCTCTCTTTCTCTCTCTTTCCCCCCCCCCCTCTCAAATAAATAAAATATTAATAAAAAGATTTAAGTAAGGAATGAGGAAAAGGCTATAGATACACTGAGTATCTAAATATTACTATGAAACTTGCACTTATACATAGTATATGCATGTAAGCAATGTGAGGAAGTCTTTTCTCAATGGTCAAGCCTTAGCATACATGTCAGATCTCACAATGGAGATGAACTCTATGGATGTAAGGAGTGTGAGAAAGCCTTCTTTATGCATTCACAGCTTAGTCAACATATAAGCATTCACCCTGAATGGGAGACCTTCCAGTGAGTTGCTGGCCAGAGAGGTTCTTGTTACCTCCAAAACATTACAGGCTATTGCCAAGGCCCTTGGTTTCTCATGAGTAACAGAAGGTAAGACCCTATTGCTGAATACATCACATGCCTGGCTGGCAAGGTCACTGAGAACTCAAGCTGGTGCTGAGCTGAAAACCTCCTTCCTGTAGACCAGCCAACTGAAAGCTGGAAATAGCTGCACTGTATGCAGCCCTATGGGAAACAGAGGTCATCAGTGTTAAAACAGTGGACACTGGAAGCCTCAAGTGTGGCCAGACAGGCCAAATGACTGAACGAGTACAATAGTGGCATGTCTGCTCTGAGGGAAACCAACTGCTCTCTAATTGGACTGGAGGCTTGCTCTATGGGAGGGAATACATGCCTGGTACTGAAAACCTAATCAAAAGCCTCTGGCAGGGGAGGTCATGAACCTTAGGGGTATAAAGCCTGCTCTTGCCTGGCTAAATGCATATATTATTCTCACCAAACTTCCCTGAAAGCACTACACTTAATGTTCATATTCTTATATTAATGCTACTCACATTTTGCTTAGAGAAGCTTCTCTTTTCAGATGGCAGTGACCACTGGTATGACCCAAAAGGCAATATAGTGCTGAGAAGAAATGACAGAGGAGTGTCCAGCACTGAAACATCTCTATCACACACTGTAAGACTCAGGGTCCATTGCGGAAGAGGTGCAGAAAGAATGTAAGAACCAAAGGGAAGGTACCACTCCTTTCAATGCAATTGTCTGGACAGAAATTGACCTCAATATCCAGGACCTATCAGTGCCTAGCAATACCTTCACAAGGTCCTCATAATAGGAGAAAAAGACAATGACATCAAAGTAAAAGAGAAGCTAACAAAGAGATGGAGGGGATATAATAGAGAGTGGAGTTGTAAAGGGGAAAGTAAGGGAGCTGAGGGAATTATCATGGTTTATTATCTATAAGTATAGAAGTTGTCAATAAAAAACTTTAAAAAAAGAATTCACCCTTGAAAGAAGCCTTTTGTGTGTGTTAACAGTGGGAAAGCTTTCACTATTTCTTCAAATCTTAAACACTTGAGATTATATACCAAAGAAAAGACCTATGAGTGCAAGATGTGGGAAAGTATTTGGGTATCCTTGTGTCTTAATAATCACATGCAGACTTATAGTGCCAAAAGAAATCAAATGGAACCAGGCGTGGTGGCATACACCTTTAATCCCAGCACTCGGGAGGCAAAGGTAGCAGGAATCGCCGTGAGTTCGAGGCCATCCTGAGACTACATAGTGAATTCCAGGTCAGCCTGGGCCACAGTAAGACCCTACCTCGAAAATAAAAAAGAAAGAAAGAAAGAAATCAAATGGACCTTTTAGCTGTTCCACCCATCTTAAAATCCGTATGTAAATCCATGCTGGAGAAAAACCCTATGAGTAGAAATAGTGTAAGAAAGGCTTCAGTCATTCCACTTCATTTCAGACCCATGAAAGAACTCACACTGGAGAGAAGCCTTATAAATGTAAGGAGTGTGGTAAAGCCTTCATCTGTTCCAGTTCCTTTAGGATTCATGAAAGAAGTCACACTGAGGAGAAACCCTATGCGCTTCAGCAGTGTGGAGAAGCCTACGGTTGTCCTCATTCACTTCAAAGACATAAAGGAATTTACCAGTGGTTAGCTCTTTCCATGTAAGAATGTGAGAAAGCCTTCATTTGCTCCATTTACTTTGAGAGCATGACAGAAATCATACTATAGAGAAACTATCAAAATAATGTATGTAGCTGGGGACAGTGGTGTGTGCTTATGGGACCAGCTACTAGGGAGGCTGAGGCTTGAAGAACATAGTTCAAAGCAAGACTTGGCAACCTGGAAAGACTTCATGTCAAAAAAAGATTAAGCCGGGTGTGGTGGTGCACGCCTTTAATCCCAGCACTTGGGAGGCAGAGGTAGGAGGATCGCTGTGAGTTCAAAGCCACCCTGAGACTACAGAGTGAATTCCAGGCCAGCCTGAGCTACAATGAGACCCTACCTTGAAAAACTGAATGAAAGAAAAAGATTAAAATGGGGGCTGGAAAATAGCTTAGCAGTTTGAGGTGCTTACATGCAAAGCCTGCTGGCCTGGGTTTAATTCCCAAGTCACCCATGTAAGCCAGATGCAAAAAGTTAAAGTGTCTGTTGTTTGTTTACAATGACAAGAGACCCTGGCATGCCTCCCCCTACACACACAAATAAATAAATAGGGCTGGGGAGGTTTCTTAGTTGTTAATGTGCTTGCCTGTACAGCCTAACAACCTGGGTTCATTTCCCAAGTATCCACATAAAGCCAGATGCACTAAGTGGTGCAGGCATCTAGAGTGGTGCATGCATCCAGAGTTCAGTTGCAGTGGCTAGAGGCCCTGGCACATGCATTCCCTTTCATTCTCTCTCTCTCTCTCTCATCTCCCTCTGCTTGCAAATAAATAAATAAAATATTTTAAAATAAATAGTTTTAAATTAAAATGAATAAATATAAAAAGTAAGCCTATTCAAGTAGAGCCACAATATAACATGACTTGTGTCCTTATAGGAGAACAATGCATCAGGGATACACACCAAGAAGACCATGTGAAGTCCTCAGAGGACAGCCATCTGTAAGCAGAGACAGATGGCCAGCACAAATGCCTCTGTTAAGATCTCCAGAGACAATCACCTGAGTTCTTAGGCTGATCTTTGAGTTTCAGCCTCCAGAACTGTAAGAAATTAACTTTCCATATTCAAGCTAAAAAATATTTTCACAATATAGCTGAGTAAATTATAAAGAAAGATCCAACTATATATTGTTAATAAGAAATACACTTTAGATTTGAAGACACACATAGGCTGAAAGTAAAGATATGTAAAAAAAAAAAAAATACTCTACATAAATGGTAGCCAAATAAGAGGAATATTTAAATCAACCAAAATAAACTTTAAATTGAAACTATCACAAGAGGACAGGAGAGATGGCTCAGCCATTAAGGGCTCTTGTTTACAAAGCCTTCTGGCCTGGGTTCAATTCCCCAGCACCTACATAAAGCCAGATGCAAAAGAGCACATGCTGTATTAGCATTTGCTTGAGGCCTGGCAGTTCCTCTGCACCAGCAAAAGACCCTATCTCAAAGAAGGCGGAGCACAGACCCAGACACCTCAAAGTTACCCTCTGACCTCTGCATGTACTCCATGACACGCATGCCAACTCCCCACACACACACACACAAATGAAAAGAAATTACAAAAGCTATCATAAGAGGCAAAAAAAAAATTTTTCATATGATGCTCTATCTTCCACCAGGAATATATAACAATTATATATGTACACAACATCAAAGCATATAAAAATGTGAAGCAAGCATGGATGGATCTGAAGGCAGACATGGACAACACAGTCACAGCGAGGTGCTTCAATGCCCCCACTGTCAATAATGAGTACAATGTCCAGTCAGGGGTCAATAAGCAAAGAGAGGACTTTAACAACTCCATAGAGCAAACAGAACATTCCACCAAGTAGCAGCAGAATACACATTCTCCTTAAGCACACACAAAACATACTTCATGAAAGATCACAGATTAGGTCACAAAATACACCTTAAAGAATATTGAGATCATTCCAGTTATTTTTACTGACCACAGTAAAATAAGACTGGATAGCAGAAGAAAAGCTGGAACATTTTATAAATAGGAACAAATTAAACAACACACACTGAACAACCATTGGGTGAAAGAAGAAAGTTTAAAAAAAGAAGTTAGAAAATATTTGGTATACCTGGAGACAAGTAAAATTGAAAACACATCACACCAAAACTATAGATTATGACAAAAGCAATAGAAGTTTATTGCAATGATTGTCTACACACACACACACAAAAAAAAAACCTTACACTTCAAGAAGGGAGGAAAATGAAACAAAACTAAACCTAAAGTTAAGAAAAACATGACAAAGATTAGGATGGAAGCTACTGTAATAAAAGCAGTAGAGAGATCTGGGGAGATGGCTGAAAATTTCCTTGCAAAGCCTGCCAGCGTGGGTTCAATTCACCACATAAAGCCAGATGCACAAAGTGGTCCATGCATCTGGAGTTTGTGTGCAGTGGCAAGAGACTCTGGCATGCCCAATCTCTCTCCTCTCTTGCTCTCCTCCTACAAATAAATAAATATATATATTTTAAAACAGTAGGGAAAAATTAATAAAACAAAAAGGTTGTGTTTTGGTTGTTTATTTTAATGACAATTTCTTACATATATATAATATACTTTTATCATATTCCCCTTCTATTACCTTCTCTTATCATCCACTCTATATCCCTTCTGCTGAACCTCTTTACTTCTTCTCCCAATTAGTCCTGTCTTTTTTTCTTGTGTGTGGGTGTGACCCACTGAGTTTAATTAGACACCTGCATGCGCATAGGTGAGGGATTATTTACCATAGCATGTGATTCTTACCCATGGCTATTCCACTACAGAAAATGTCTCCCACTCCCTCAGCCACCATTAGCTGCCAATGACTCCTCCATCATTCATGATCAAATGTTGATGAGCCCAATCTTATGTGGCTCTTATGCAGGTTACAACAGTCACCGTGAGGTCATGAATGCCGTGACCAAGTCATTCTTGGAAGACAGAATTCCACAGCATTCCTCCACATCCTCTGGGTCTCACATTCTTAAAAGTTTGTTCTTTGAAAAAGAAAAACAAAAGAGGAGGGGCTGGAGAGATGGCTTAGCAATTAAGGCACTTGCCTGAAAAGCCAAAGGATCCCAGTTCAATTCTCTAGGATGAGGCCCTGGTGTGCCCATTCTTTCTGACTCTCCTCTCTCTCTCTTGCTCTCTCTCTCTCTCTCTCTCTCTCTCTCTCTCTCTCTCTCTCCCTCTCTCTCTCTCCCTCTCTTTCCCTCTCTCCCTCTTTCTCTCTCTCAAGTAAATAAATAAAATATATTTTTTAAAAAAGAAAACAAAAGAGAAGCCATTACAACTGGTACCACAGAAATAAAGAGGATCATAAAAGAAGACTATAAAAAATAATTAAATGACAACAAACTGGATAACCTAAAAAAAGACTTAAGGAAAAGTTCTGGACTCATTTTAAAAAGCCAACATGACCTTGTTACAAAAGGGAAACAAAGACATCACAAAAGACTTCCAGACAAGATGGCCAGGCTAGAGGCTGTCTCTATGTGAGCTAGGAATAACATCAAAATAAGATATTTTAAAAAAAGAAGAAGAAGGTTGGAAATATGGCTTAGCTGTGAAGGCACTTGCCTGCAAAGCCAAAAGACCCAGGTTCTATTCCCCAGGATCCACATAAGCCAGATGCGCAAGGTGGCGCATGTGTCTAAAGTTCATTTGCAGTGGCCATGCCCATTCCGTCTGCTTCTTTCTCTCTTTCTGTCTCCCAAATTAAAAAAATTAAAAATTAAAAAAATAAGACTATCTCAAAGAGAGAAATTAAGAAAGAGCTTTAGAAGCTAATGAAGGAAATGAAAAAAATACTTGGGGAAATAAAACAGAGAAATGTGTGATGCAGAGAAGCAAGTCATAGATGGCCTCATGGGTGCAGTTCTCTAGTGAAAAGAGGGAAAACAGAAACCACTCCCATAAACCAGGGCAGAAGAAAGGCAGCTAGTCTACCCTTGTGAAGAGCTCCACAGCCCTCTTACCCATTTACTAATATTTTTAACCATATTTCTGGTTTTCTTCCCAAGGTCCTTGTTTGAATTCATCTACTCATTTGTATCTTCTTTTAGGTCATTGGTCATTGTTAGTAGTAAACTTGGTGAAATCTTCATCCAGCTTTTTACCTATTTCAGTATATTTCCATCCAGTACTTGGAGTTGTCATCCTTTGGAGGAGTTGTACTGCCTTGTTTATTAATGTTTCTACAATTTCTGTGCAGCAATTTTCACATCTGTCTATTTGGCCATCTCTTCTAGTTTGAGGGGAGCTACTCTTGAAGTCTCAATCTCTAGGACCACTCATGAAGAGTAAACAAGCTACTGAAACATCAACAACATCTAACCAGGCCAGATGCAGAAATACACTTGGGGAAAAAAAAAAGAAATATACTTAGAATTGATCATAGTTCATGAAGACATCACCAATGACCATAAAACTGGAAATGATGAAACTACTATATAATGTGCTAAGAAATTATTAGATGAATATATGATGGGGAATAACAAAAACATTTAAAAATTAAAAAATAAGCCAACACAAAAATCCTGCTCAATGTGTGGGAGGGAGGGGTTATAAAAGGGAATCACAAAGAGACAAAAAGGAAAAATATAGGGCACGGGGTTGAAACAGCTTTCTGGAACTGCAATAATTGGAGATTGCCAGCTATATGCATGGAAGGGGGAAAAGGTCAGTTGAATTGTAGACTCTAGTCCTTCCTTGCGTTTATGCGGTTGCTAATTTTGTATTGGACCAGGGTCTCCAGAGCTATACTCACAGTAACAGTTCTCCTTTTTTGTGTACCAGAAGCCTCTTGTGGCCACACTAAGCTTTGCATTCTGTGGTATGGATAGATTTTCTCATCCTCTTGAGACTTCCCAGATGCTTCCCAGATGTTTCCTGCCAGAGTGACTAAAGTTTTAGCTTGAGGTGTCTCCCAAGTGTGTTGGGAGTGTGGGAAGCAGCCACAGTACTGGGATCAGTACAGGCAGAGGACCTGTCTCAATACCTTCAAGACATCTTGAGTATTATTCACCTCGTAGACGGATGCAGCCATGGGTTGAAAAACTCAATGAATCAAACAAAAAAAACAATAGAAAGTATTACCTATAGATTCAACCAAGCAGAAGAAAGAATATTAAGGATGGAGCACAAGGTTGACAAAACACTACCTTCAAACATCATTACTGGGCTGGAGAGATGGCTTAGTGGTTAAGCGCTTGCCCGTGAAGCCTAAGGACCCTGGTTTGAGGCTCGGTTCCCCAGGTCCCACGTTAGCCAGATGCACAAGGGGTCGCATGCATCTGGAGTTCGTTTGCAGAGGCTGGAAGCCCTGGTGCGCCCATTCTCTCTCTCTCTATCTGTCTTTCTCTCTGTGTCTGTCACTCTCAAATAAATAAATAAATAAAATTTTTTAATAAAAAACATCATTACTGTGAAAAATAAGCAAGCATGACCACACCATCCAAGAATTTTAAGATGCAAGCAAGGGACCAAGCCTGAGAAGCTGCAGACCACTGCTGCCAGCATGCTCCCCGGCACTGCATGGATCTCCCTTCATGAGAGCAGAAGCCATGCTCCCCCCAGATGAATCAGGATCACATCAGCAATGCCACCCACAAATCAGCACCAAATGGCTCCATGACTAACTTCAAGCAACACCTAAGCTGATCCAAGACCAGCTAAGCTGAGGGAACACCAAGTACCTATTCAAATGCTCACTCAATGCAGATAGGTATGACAAAAAAAACACTCAATCAACAGACTAACCCCAGATGCACACATCCCATTGCAAAAACACATTGTCATAGTCAACTTTACATTGCTGGGATGAACTTCCAAATCAGGCACAGCTTATGGGAGGAACAGGATTTATTGAAGCTTACAGATCCAAGGGAAGTCCCATAATGACAGAAGAAGCTGGCCCGCCTTTCACAGGTCCATGCAGAGAAAAATACCACCACATGCAAGCACACTCCAGGAACCCCAGCAGAGCTCAAGCATTCTGCATATGTTAGGCTGGAAGTCCACATCTGCGCCCAAATTCACCTTAGGGCTGGACCCTAGGATCCACCCACAGTGACACCTCCTCCAGCCAGGCTGGAGATCTAAGCTACAAGCTTTAATGAACACCTAAACCTATTGGGGGACATCCATTTAAACTACCACACACATGAAAAGCTGAGACATGTTTCCTCCAAAAATTTCTAATCCCAGAGTAATAGCCCCCAAAAAGAGTGATTTAGACAGAGTTCCAGACAAAGAACTCAAAGGAACAATTTCAAATATATTCAAATAATTCAAAGAGGAAATGAATAAACTCCTGAATGAACTCCATGGGAACACAAAAAGCTGAATGAAATAAGGAAGTCAATTTGGGATATGAAACTAGAATTCAATAAGCAGAAATACCAAAGAAAATCAAACTGAAATGATGCTGGATGGAAAAACTGTAAATCAAATTTTAAAAATCTCAGTGGAAAGTCTCACTAATAAAATGATTATTTGGCATTCACAACATAAGGCATGAGGACAAGGCAGATGAATTGTACGTTTCTGTCAATGATAAGGATAGTGTTGCATTACGTGTGTGTATGTTTGTTTGTGTGTGTGTGTGTGTGTGTGTGTGTGTGTGTGTGTGTGTGTGTGTGGAAAATGCAAAATCTTTGGAAAGCCATGAAGAGTCCAAATCTACAAATTGCATGGATAGTTGTCAAAAACATTAAAAATATTTTCATTAAAATCATAAAACAAAATTTCCCAAAAATCAGAAAAGAGTTGCCCATACAGGTACAAGAGGCATACAGAACACCATGTAGATGGGACCCATGTCACATCATAGTAAAACATTAAGTATACAGAAAGAAGAAATTACATGGAAAGCTGCAAGAGATGAGGACTAGGTCACACATAAAGACAGGCCTATTAGAATAAGAGCTCAGTTTTCAATGGAAACTCTAAAAGCCAGGAAGACTTGGAATAATGTATTTCAAGTTCTGAACAACCTCAGCTGCCAACCCAGATGGCTATGTCCCTAAAATTATCTGTCATTATTGAAGAAAAAATATTTCCCTAATAAAACATACTACAGGAATTTATGACCACTAATCCAGCTCTACAGAAGATCCTAGAAGAAATACTTCAGACCAAAGAGAAGAATAAACATATCCAAAAGGCTATAGAAAAAACTAAATAATACTAGGATATTTATTAAGCAATTAAGGACTAATAAAGTACTAAACAGTGTAAAACCTACCAAATGACAAAAATTAATGCATGCTTTTAATAATGACTCTGAATATTAATGATCTCAATTTCCTAATCAAAAGATATAGGCTAACAGGTTGGAAAACAGGATCCTTCTTTTTACTAGTAGCCTTTAAGAAATTTATCTCATAAAAGAAAGATACTACATGGGGGTGGGGGAGAAGGGTTATAAGAGTACAACTGTTTTTTTTTTTTTTTTTAAACTCAATAGATAAATTTTTAAAGTTACTGCCTTAGGATAAAAGGGTGGGCAAAAGGTATTCCAAGCAAATGGAACCAGGAAAGAAGCAAGCATCATTCTTCCTCTATTTGACCAAATAGACTTCAAACGAAAACTGTCAGAAGAAAGAAGGACTACTTCATATGGTTAAGGGAGCAAGAGAGAAACTGAAGGAACCACTAAGAGAAGGAAAGATGATCCATGCTCATGTATTAGAAGAATCAATATTGTGAAGGTGGCTATCTCGCCAAAAGTGGTTTACAGATTCATTGCAATCCACATTAAAGTTCCAATGCCATTCTTTGCAAAATTAGGAAAAAAAGTCTTAAAATTCAAATAGACATCAGTTTAAAGCATAAAAGGCTTCAAATCACCAAAGCAACCCTGAGAAATAAGTAAGTGAATAGAGAAAACTAGAGGTATCACCATACCTGATTTCAAGGTACAGCACAGAGCCACAGTAACAAAACTAGCAGGAAGCAGCACAAAGCAGACCTATAGATCAGCAGAACAGAATGAACAATCTACATGTAAACCCAGGCAGCTACAGCCACCTGATTTTTGAGAAAAAAATGCCAAAATGTTCGTTGGAGAAAGACAGCCTCCTTCATAAATGATACTGAAAAAAAACTGAATATCTACATATAGATAAATAAAATGAAGAAAAAATATGTCCCTAATAAAACATACTACAGGAATTTATGACCACTAAGCCAGCTCTACAGAGGATCCTAGAAGAAATACTTCAGACTGAAGAGAAGAATAAACATATCCAAAATGACTTCTACTCCTCTGCAGCCTGAATAACAGCTTTCAGCACCATGAAAGCCAGTAGGGAGGAAATTTTCCAGCTCAGTTTCCCACTTGATTTCTCTATGTCTTGCACCCAACTCAACTCCAAATGGATCAAAGATCTTAATGTAAGACTTGACACTGAACCATCTAGAGGAAAAACACTCAGTTGATATAAGCATGCATAAGACCAACAATTGATAAATGGGTCCTCATAAAATTAAAAAGTGTTTATACAGCAGTGGATATTGTCAATTGAATGAAGAGACAGCCTGCAGAATAGGATAAAATCTTTGCCAGCTAGACATCTGACAGAAGATTAATATCTATAATATACAAAGAACTCAAGAAAACTAAACATCAATTAAACAAACAATCCAATCAAACAAACTAGGCTTTGAAATTGAGTAGACTTCTCAAGAGAAGAAATACAAATGGCCAATAAATATTTCGTAAGATCTTCAACAATCTTAGCCATAAGGGAAATGCAAATTAAAACGACTTGGAGATTCCATCTCACCCCAGTCAGAATGGCTATCATCAAGAAAACAAATGCTCCTGAGAACATGGGAAAGGGGGAAATTTTTTTATTTTTTGTTTTATTTTTATTTATTTATTTTGAAAGAGACAGACACAGAGAGATAGAGGCAGGTACAGAGGGGGAGAGAGAGAGAGAGAGAACAGGCGCATCAGGGCCTCCAGCCCCTGCAAATGAACTCCGAATGCATGTGCCCTGAAAGGGGTGATTTTTATCCAATATGAGGTGAGTGTAAACTAGTGCAGCCAATATGGAGGTTTCTCAAAGAGCTGCAAACAGAACTACTTTATAACGCAGCTATGCCACTCCTGGTCATATATTCTAAGGATTTTTCACTCTACTTTAGGGATATTTGTTCATCCATGTTTTTTATATACTTTTATTTGCTTATTGACAAGCAAAGAGAAATAGAGAGAAGAGAGACAGACAAAGAGAGAATGGGCACACCAAGGCCTTCAGCCACTGCAAATGAACTCCAGATGCATGTGCCACTTTGTACATCTGCCTTTGCATGGGTACTGAGGAATCAAACCCTGGTCCTCAGGCTATGCAGGAAAGTCTTAACTGCTAAGCCATTTCTCCAGCCCTCATCCATGTTTGTTGCTGCTGTATTCACAATAGCTAGGAAATGGAATCAGCCCAGGTGCCCTTCAACTAGCGAATGGATAATGAAGATCTGGTATATATGCACAATGGGATTTTATTCAGCTGTAGAGAAAATTAAAATTTACAGGAAAATGGATAGAACTGGAAAATATACAAAGTGAGATAGCCCGGGCTCAGAAAGACAAACATCGCATGTTCTCTCTCATATGCAAATTCTAACTTTGAATTTTTGTATTTGTATGTTTGTGTTGAAATATCAGTAGAGTCTAGGAAGCTTGAAGGGGGCCATGAGAAAGGAAAACATGAGATGGCTGTTAAGTACAGTATGATAGC